>NC_044329.1:26838509-27473862 GCF_007399415.2 Gopherus evgoodei | reverse complement strand
AAGCAAATATGGTTTCCAAAATTCAACAAAATCTGTTTAGCTTTTCTTTCTGCGCAAAATCATTGGCTAAGCAGGGCTAGTGAGACATGGGAGAAGTAGTACGAAGGAAAGGTGGTAGATAAGCAGAATTCCTAAGGCCCATGCCTAGATAGTTAGGGCCATATTTCTATAGGTATTTAGGCATGGGATTTTTTTAATGCTTAGGTTCCTAAATCTCCCATTGATTTCAAAGGAAGTTAGGTGCCTAGTGTCTTTTGAAAATCTCACTAGGTGCCTATCTGCATCTTTAGTCACTTAATTATTGTAGAAAATCTGGCTGATAGATGTATCAGCACTGGTACTTCAAGCCCTCCTTATCTTGCAGATAACCCTATGTGTAAGCTACTGTGCTTGACTACACTTTTCCTTTATAGTCATTTAATTATTTATTAGATAGATCAATTTACTCCTAAGGGGAGTACAGGATCTGGTCCAGGAGGTGAATATAGCTGAATCACTTGGTAACAGTGACCATAATATAATAAAATTTAACATCTTTGTAGAGGGAAAATACTGTAGTATTTAACTTCAAAAAGGAGAACTACACAAAAATAAGGAAGCTAGTTAATAGACATTAAAAGGAACAGTCACGGGGTGAAATGCCTGCAAACTGCATGGACAGTATTTAAAAGCAACATTATAGAGAATCAAACTAAAAAAACCACACACACACTCACAACAAGCAGTAAGAGGTTAAAAAAAAGAGGCCACCATAGCTAAACAGCAGAGACAGAGTCAGTTAGAGACAAAAAGGAATCCTTTAAAAAATGGAAGTCAAATTCTGGAGAAAATAGAAAGGAGCATAAACTCTGGGAAGTCAAGTGTAAAAAGCAGAATAAGGCAGGCTATGACAGAATTTGAAGAACTACTAGCTAAGGAACCCCACCACCCCCCAGCATTTCATTTTAAGTATATCAGAAGCAAGAAGACTACCAAGCAGTTAAAGGGGCCAGTGGACAATTGAGATGCTAAAGGAGCACTCAAAGAAGAAAAGGATGTTGCAGAGAACTAAATGAATTATCTGTATCAATCTTCACTGCAGAGGATGCAGGTTAGATCCCCATTCACAAGCCATTCTTTTCAGGTGACAAATCTGAAACAATCCCAGATAGAGGTGCCAATAGATGAAGTTTTGGAACATATTGATAAATTAAAGAGTAATAAGTCACTAGGACCAGATAGTATTCACCCAAAAGTTTTGAAGGAACTCAAATATGAAGTTGTAGAACTATGAAAGGTGGCATAAAATCTATTGCTTAAATCAGCCTATGTACCAGATGACTGGAGAGTAGGTAAAGTACCGTCTATTTTTAGAAAAGGGTCCAGATTTAATCCTGACAATTACAGGCTGTTATCCCTCTAGAAAGAGATCTTGGAGTGGTACATAGTTTTAAAAAAAAAGGGGGGTGGGAAGCTAATTGAATATTAGGAACCACTAGGAAAGGGATAAAAAAAATAAAGCAGAAAATATGATAATGATGCTATATAAATCCTTGGTATGCCCACACTTCAAATACTGTGTGCAGTTCTGGTCCCTCCATCTCAAAAAAGATATATTAGAATTGGAAAATGTGCACAGAAGGGCAATGAAAATGATAGAAGGATGTAACAGCTTTTGTGCAAAGACAGATTAAAGACTGGGACCATTCAGTTCAGAAAAGAGATGACTACGAGTGATATATGGTAGAGGTCTATAAAATCATGAATGGTATAGAGAAAGTGAATAGGGAAGTATTATTTACCTCATCACATAATGCTTGGATTAATTTCACCTGATGAAATTAATAAGAAGCAGATTGAAAACAAACAGAAGGAAATACTTCTTCACGTAGTGCACAGTCAACCTGTGGAACTTGTTGCTAGGGGATGTTGTGAAAGCAAAAAGTATAAATGGGGTAAAAAAGAATTAGATATGTTTGTGGAAGATAAGCCATTCAATGGCTATTGGCCAAGATTGTCAGGGACACAACCACTTGCTCCAGGTGTCCCTAAACCTCCAACTGCCAGAAGCATGTGGCACTGGCCACTGTCAGAGATAGAATACTGGGCTAGATGGACCGTTGGTCTGATCCAGAACAGTCATTCTTGTATTCTTATAAAAGCACAGTTTACCAGCTCTGTCCTTGTTACTCTGCAATGCAAGTTAAAACATGTTGTTTTACATGATTAAATATAAACCCTATGTTGTAATTAAAATCATATTTAAAAATAATAAAAGTCACCATTTCAAATCCATCTTAGTTCAGCAGCTGCCAAAAGTTATTGTTGTCTGACAGGTCTTTGATAGTGTATGTGAAATTGATCGCATGGGAGGGAGGTGTCTCAATCCACTATCTAGTGGTCAATGGACCACATCACAAAATTCACCATCCCAGTTAGTATTTATTGGCAGTCTCATCAACAACCTCATCAGAGAGACTGAAGACAGAGAGCCACATCCAAAGCTTATTGAAGTCAATGGAAAGACTCCCATTGATTTCAAAGGGCTTTGGATGAGGCCCTGGATTGAGCATGGGCAATGAACTGCCTTTTAATTTCCTAGAAGAGATTCAATCTGTGTAGGAATTGAGACACACCGATGAGGTACTGTGGTCATGTGGGAAACTTGTACTTCGGCTGTGCTCATTCAATGGATGAACTGTGCAGACAATCTGCCATTATTTGTCATCATCAGAACCACTTTTTTGTATTAATATTGACATTTAAAACATAGGTAATCAATAAAAATGAACATTTTCCACAGCACAGAAAGAAAGCTAAAGGAATGGAATACTTTTGAGAATGAGAAAATGCTACTTGACCTTTAATAGGCTATTTCCTCCTCTTTTTGTCTGATGCCATTTCATTTACTCCTTTACCTCTCATTGCTTGCCCCTTCCACTCCTTCTCTCCCCCCTACTGATTCTCTCTTTAGTCTAGTGACTTCATTCTGGAGCTGATTCTGGCAGAAAGTGAGAGTGGTGTGTTAAAAAAATAGTGTGTTTTCCTTTCTATCTCTGTGTTATGTTACGCCATGTCATGCCACAAAAGAATGAAACCAAAATAATAGACAAGAAAATGACAATACAGCTGGCAGAATTATTTTTATCCTTAACTTCTGGGAGGAAAATATAGCAGAAAATCTTATTATTATAGGAAGGATGAGTGATTTATTAAAAAGGCTTGTTATCAACACAAGACAGCTTGTTACCGATGTGCTACATATTCTGCACAGTTGAAGTGTGAAGAAAATTGGTAGGGCCAATTATAGCAAAAGTCTGATACATACAGGCAGAAGAAACATCTCTTGATCAAAGTGGAGTTGGTGCAAAGTTTTAGTGCGTTAGACCTTCACGCATCAGAACTGGCACCTGCTAACACGTCAAGGTACAATATGGAGCACAAGTGAAAGGTTGTAACATTTTATTAATATTTTTCATGTTCCTAGTGCAACATGTTGGGTAGTGTCCCATCCTTTCATCTAGCTAGGCAGTTACCTTGGCTTCAGTATAAGTAAACATCCTTCATAACTTTATTAGCACGATAACAAATCTCAGCTTCTCTGGGCTAGTGCTTGCATTGTTTCCTCCTGACTTTGAGGTGTGCACTGAGAAAAGCCTGTCTCCTTGTATAAATAACAGTCAAGATGCTTTTTGCTATCACAAGGCCAAATCTTGCTCATCTTACCACTGGATGAGTAAAGTGATGTGGCTTTGGCCCTCAGATGAATACATGTTGAAACAGTGGGTAGATCTTAAATGCAACATCATTCAATGAAACCTACTCATAAGATTCTGACATAGGGCTCTCTTTGCATTCCCTGCTCGGTTATGTCAATGTCCATTTCCTTCTTAAGGAGCAAAAGCAAGTTCTGTGGGGCATTCCTTCCCCTGCACAGGCAAATGGGAAGCTGGGAGAAGTGGGCAGCAAATGGGTGGAGCTTTGGTTTTGCCTCACCAATGTGTCTGCCAGCAGAGCTGAGCTGCCATGAGAGGGAAAGTAATCTGCTTCTGGTAATCACCTATACCTTCTGGAGTCCCTTCCTGGAGCACTCTTGGTCCAATGTACATTTTACTCTTCCTTCTCAGTGGGTCATGGGGTCACTGTGTACTCTCTCACTTTCCCTTTAAGAGCAATAGAGGGTCTGCATCTCCCGCTCTTGGCATCTCCCTCCCTCCAGCCGCCCTGAACATTGTGTTTTCCCTATGCTCAGTTGACAAGCCTGAGCAGTCCCAACCACATGCAGAATACCCAGGACCAGCAACTGGATGTCCTGGCATGTCAGTTAGGTTCATTGTCTGGCACCTACAGGCTGTTCTCATCTCATGCATCTGAATGAGCAGATATTTGGGGTTTTAGGGGTCATTCTCCTCTCTGAAGTCTCCAAAGTAGCAGAAAGCAACACTTTCATGGGTTGTGACAAGCTACACATCTCCCCTTAATATGAGCTAGGAAGGAAGTGACAATCTAGTTCTTATAAAACAATACTGAGGTGCTATAGTGACCAGGACCTTACATACCTGAGATTTGTTTTAGTCTGGAGATGTGTTAGCTTCATAAATGCTGCTTGATTGAAAAGGACCTTTGTTACTACTGTGAAACAGGTGACTTTGCCATGGTATTTAAAAAGACAAGCAAGCAAAATGTTAAAACAAAATGAAAACTGGGAAGGTCTCTTCCTGCACCAGCTCAAAGCCACAGCTCTATAATAGAAGTAAGTCATTGTCACAGCCTTTGAATCTTTTAAAGCTTTATTACTCACTCAATGACCTTTTCAAACCAGACTTTTTGAAAGGAAAACAAAAGTTTAAAGTCTTCCCAATCAGCTGCAGGGACTCACTATTAAAGTCCAGCAGATCCAACATGGTGGCTGGCTAGTTCTTAATTGTAAAGCCTTCTAGAGTTATCTAGGAGAAGTTGGAAGGGACTGATTAATTCACTGTGAAGCTGGAATTTGGGATAGTACATTAAGTGTCAAGAGTAAAGAATGGATCACAAGGCAAATTCAGTGTTGAACATGCTCGCACTGGGTCACTTTGGAGGAAAGGATCCTGCTTCTTTTTCCACAGGTTTGGATATCCTCCAGTGCAGCTCTGCTGATAGAGGTTTGAGGGTGCCATTAGTGATTGAGGAGGAAGCATACTGTTGCCACTGGTGTCCCCATGGTATTGGAGCTGGATGGGAGTATTTGAGCTTTGGTGATTTAAACATCAGCCCCAATAATAGTTTCCCCATGCTCCTACCCTCCATGTCAAAATTATGAACTTGTAGGGTAAAAACTGTTATTATACGTCTTTCCTTAGTTACTCTACTCAACTTTACTTATCCCTGGCCTATACTACGAGTTTAGGTCAAATTTAGCAGTGTTAGATCGATTTAACCCTGCACCCATCCACACGACAAAGCCATTTTTGTCGACTTAAAGGGCTCTTTAATTTGATTTCTGTACTCTTCCCTGACGAGGAGACTAATGCTGAAATCGACATTGCTGGGTTGAATTTGAGGTAAAGTGGACGCAATTCGCCTCCAGGAGCTATCCCAGAGTGCTCCATTGTGACCGCTCTGGACAGCACTTTCAACTCAGACGCACTAGCTAGATACACAGCAAAAGCCCTGGGAACTTTTGAATTTCATTTCCTGTTTGGCCAGCATGGTGAGCTCATCAGCACAGGTGATCATACAGTCCCAGAATTGCAAAAGAGCTCCAGCATGAGCCAAACAGGAGGTACTGGATCTGATCGCTATTTGGGGAGACAAATCCATGCTATCAGAACTCCGTTCCAAAAGTCGAAATACCAAAATATTTAAAAAAATCTCCAAGGGCATGGTGGACAGAGGCTACAACAGCGACCTACAGCAATGCCACGTGAAAATTAAGGAGCCTACCAAAAAACCAAAGAGGCAAACAGCCACTCCAGGTCAGAGCCCCAGACATGCTGCTTCTATGATGAGCTGCATGCAATTCTAGGATGGGCTCCTACCACTACCCCACCCCTGTCTGTGGACACCTGCAAGGGGGGAGT
This sequence comes from Gopherus evgoodei, assembly GCF_007399415.2. Lineage (NCBI taxonomy): Eukaryota > Metazoa > Chordata > Testudines > Testudinidae > Gopherus > Gopherus evgoodei. The sequence goes on along the minus strand of NC_044329.1, from coordinate 27,467,821 downwards.
CTCATGCAACAGGGATGAGGATTTTGGGGATGAGGAAGATGAGAAGGTGGGGGAGGATGAGGATAGCGCACAGCATGCAAGTGGAGAAACCATTCTCCCTGACAGCCAGGAACTGTTTATCATCCTAGAGCCAATACCCTTCCAATCCTCCTAAAGTCGGCTCACAGACCTTGAAGCCAGAGAAGGCACCTCTGGTGAGTGTACCTTTGTAAATATAATGCATGGTTTACAAGCAAGCGTGTTTAATGATTAATTTGCCCTGAAGACTTGGGATGCATTCGTGGCCAGTACAGCTTCTCCTTTTAAATGGCCAACCCAATGGGTGCTTGTCATAGGAAAGGAGGGCACTGCTGTTTGAAGCCATTCCCACATGTTATGAAGGTTGAAGAAGCCAAAAGACTGTGGCTGCCTGCAAGCCAAATTCTGTTGCCTGGACCTGCGTGTGTAATCTTTCACACCAAACCGGCAGGCCCTCAATATAAGAGGCAAAATATGACCTTGTACCCAAAACACATGTGCTATGTAATGTTAACAGCTTGGTTCACAGTGAAAGAGTCTACCCATTTTCTCTAAAATGTGTCTTTTTAAATACTACTCTCCCTTTTTTTCCTCCCACAGCTGCAAATGTTTCAATTCTCCCCCTATCATCTCTGTCCCAGAGGCTAGCACAGATAAGAAGGCGAAAAAAACACACTCACGATGAAATGTTCTCTGAGCTCATGCAGTCCTCCCGTACTGAAACAGCTCAGCAGAATGTGTGGAGGCAAACAATGTCAGAGTTCAGGAAAGCAGAAAATGAACGCAAGCACAGGAGGGATGAGCGAGATGAGAGCTGGTGGCAGCGCGATGAGAGGAGGCAGGATGCAATGCTGAGGCTACTGGGGGATCAAACTGATATGCTCCGGCAGCTGATGGAGCTGCAGGAAATGCAGCAGGAGCACAGACTGCCGCTGCTGCCCCTGTGTAACTGCCCACCCTCCTCCCCAAGTTCCACAGCCTTGTCACTCAGATGCCCAAGAACGCAGAGGGGGGGAAGCTCCAGACACCCAACCACTCCACCCCAGAGGACTGCCCAACCAACAGAAGGCTGGCATTCAATAAGTTTTTGAAGGGCAGTGTGGTGTTGTCCTTCCCTCCTCCCCGCTTCCTTCCCCACCCCTCCTGGGCTACCTTGGCAGTTATCCCTCTATTTGTGTGATGAATTAATAAAGAATACACTATTTTGAAACAATAACAACTTTATTGCCTCTGCAAATGGTGATCGAAGCGGGGAAGGCGGTTGGCTTACAGGGAAGTTGAGTGAACTAAGGGGCTGGGTTTTCATAAAGGAGAAACAAACATAACTGTCACACCGTAGCCTGGCCAGTCATGAAACTGGTTTTCAAAACTTCTCTGATGTGCAGAACACCCTGCTGTGCTCTTCTAATTGCCCTGGTGTCTGGCTGCGCATAATCAGTGGCCAGGCGATTTGCCTCAACCTCCCATCCTGTCTCCCCCTTATTCTCACAGATATTGTGGAGCACACAACAAGCGGCAATAACAATTGGAATGTTGGTTTTGCTGAGGTCTAACCAAATCAGTAAACTGCGCCAGTGTGCTTTTAAATGTCCAAATGCACATCTATCACCATTCTGCACTTGTTCAACCTATAGTTTAACTGCTCCTTACTACTGTCCAGGGAGCCTGTGTATGGTTTCATGAGCCATGGCATTAAGGGGTAGGCTGGGTCACCAAGGATAACTATAGGCATTTCAACATTCCCAACAGTTATTTTCTGGTCTGAGAAGTAAGACCTTTCCTGCAGCTGTTCAAACAGACCAGAGTTCCTGAAGATGCGAGTGTCATGGACCTTTCCCAGCCATCCCATTTTGATGTCAGTGAAACATCCCTTCTGATCCACCAGTCCTTGCAGCACCATTAAAAAGTACCCCTTGCAGATTACATACTTGCTGCTAAGGTAATCCGGTCCCAAGATAGGTATATGCATTCCGTCTATCGCCCCACCACAGTTAGTGAATCCCATTTCAGCAAAGCCATCCACTATGACCTTCACATTTCCCAGAGTCACTACCCTTGATAACAGCACCTCAGTGATTGCATTGGCTGCTTGGAAAACAGCAGTCCCCACAGTAGATTTACCCACTCCAAATTGATTCCTGACTGACTGGTAGCTGTCTGGCATTGCAAGCTTCCAGAGGGCTATCACCACTTGCTTCTGCACTGTGAGGGCTGCTCTCATCTTGGTATTCTTGCGCTTCAGGGCAGGTGAAAGCAAGTCACAAAGTTCCCTGAAAGTGTCCTTACACATGCGAAAGTTTCGCAGCCACTGGGAATCATCCCAGACCTGCAACACTATGCAGTCCCACCAGTCTATGCTTGTTTCCCGGGCCCAGAATTGGTGTTCCACGGCATGAACCTGCTCCATTACCACCATGCGAACAGGAGCTGCTAACAGGGAGTTTTGCAAGGGAGTTCTCCAGGTGAAGGAGGAGCACATACAGCATCTGTGGGGTAAGTGACTGTCTGCAGTGTTTGTGTTTGTGTTTGTGGGTTACTTGCTGTGTGCTGAGCTTGTGTTTGTCAGTCTGTTTGGTTTGTTTGTTTGAAGGACCGTGTGCTGTAGCTGGCAGTTGGAGGTGGAGCTACTAGGAAGGTTTGAAAGCTAGAAGCCTCTGGTAATTGGCTGAGCAGTAACCAGTGGGCGGGGCATTCACTCAGGCCAGGGCTTTATAAAGCTGCGCACAAGCGACCAGGGAGCTTAGCGACCAGGAGCTGTTAACAGGGAGCTTTGCAAGGGAGTTTGGAAGGGGAGTAGGAAGGGAGGGGGGTCCCTCGTCGGTCTCATCTGTGACCCATTGGTCCCCTGAACCTATAAACTGAGCCACATCCAAAACTTTTCTGTTTACAGCAGAGCAGAGCGGACAGGGAGCTGTAGACGGGAATTTGAGAGAGTGTGACAGGGGGAGGCTTACAATGGTGAGGAGGACCCGCAACACCTGTGCCAGTGCTGCTTCTGTCTCCTCCACCTGCGCCTGTAGCCAGACAGAGTACCAAAGCATGGATGCTTTTACCCAGATTCTGGTGTGGGCTTGCAAAGACTGTAATTTGCAATTTCCACTTACTGATATCCAGGCTGGGGGTGGCATCCAATGTGAAAGGTGCCTACTGGTGGAATCTCTCAGGCAGCAGGTGGGAGAGCTACAGGAGGAGGTGGCTAGGCTGAGGAACATCCGTATCCATGAGCAATTCCTGGACAGTATCCATGTGGAGACAGCTGACGGTGCTGTCCCAGTTGACAGGACTACCGACACTCCAGTGGAGGAGGAGATGCCTCAGGGTGTATCTGACACACCAGTGGAGGAGGAGGCTCAGGGTGGACACAGCCAGCTGGTTACTTCTAGCAGCAGGCAGTGCTCCACCCCTGCTGCGAACCCTCCTGCTGTGGTAAAAGATAACCGTTATGCTCTTCTTGATACAGGAGAGAAGGAATCACCCCCAACAGTTAAGGAGGAGAAGCCTCGTACCCCTAAGGCTAGAAGGTCTGCTGCCACCACCGATAAGAAACGTAGGGTAGTGGTGGTTGGAGACTCTCTGCTGAGGGGGACGGAGACACCCATCTGTCACCCTGACCGTTCATCCCGGGAGATATGCTGCCTGCCAGGGGCCTATATCCGAGATGTTACAGAGGCATTGTCGAGGATTATCTGGCCTTCTGACTACTACCCCATGCTACTCATCCATGTGGGCACAAATGATACTGCAAGGTGTGACACTGAGCAGATCAAGAGTGACTACAGGGCTCTGGGAGTACGGGTTAAGGAGTTTGGAGCGCAGGTGGTATTCTCTTCGATTCTTCCTGTTGAAGGTAGGGGTCCGGGCAGAGACAGATGCTTCATGGAGGTGAATGCCTGGCTGCGAAGATGGTGTCGCCAGGAGGGCTTTGGCTTCCTCGACCACGGGATGCTATTCGAGGAAGGACTGCTAGGAACAGATGGCGTTCACCTTTCGAAGAGGGGAAAGGCCTTATTTGCGCACAGACTGGCTAACCTAGTAAGGAGGGCTTTAAACTAGATTCGACGGGGACAGGTGAGCAAAGCCCACAGGTAAGTGGGGAACAAGACCTGGGAGATGGGTTGGAAACAGGAGGGAGCCCGGGCTATAATGGCAGAGAGGAAGGAGGGTCAGGGCAAAGCTGGGAGGCAAGATCAAACCAGTATCTTAGATGACTATATACAAATGCAAGAAGTATGGGTAATAAGCAGGAAGAGCTGGAAGTGCTAATAAATAAATACAACTATGAGATTATTGGCATTACTGAAACTTGGTGGGATAATACATCTGACTGGAATGTTGGTGTGGATGGGTATAGTTTGCTCAGGAAGGATAGACAGGGGAAAAAGGGAGGAGGTGTTGCCTTATATATTAAAAATGTACACACTTGGACTGAGGTGGAGATGGACATAGGAGACGGAAGTGTGGAGAGTCTCTGGGTTAGGCTAAAAGGGGTAAAAACACAGGTGATGTTGTGCTGGGAGTCTACTACAGGCCACCTAATCAGGTGGAAGAGGTGGATGAGGCTTTTTTCAAACAACTAACAAAATCATCCAAAGCCCAAGATTTGGTGGTGATGGGGGATTTCAGCTATCCAGATATGTTGGGAAAATAACACCATGGGGCACAGACTATCCAATAAGTTCCTGGACTGCATTGCAGACAACTTTTTATTTCAGAAAGTTGAAAAAGCTACTAGGGGGGAAGCTGTTCTAGACTTGATTTTAACAAATAGGGAGGAACTTGTTGAGAATTTGAAAGTAGAAGGAAGCTTGGGTGAAAGTGATCATGAAATCATAGAATTTGCAATTCTAAGGAAGGGTAGAAGGGAGTACAGCAGAATAGAGACAATGGATTTCAGGAAGGCGGATTTTGGTAAGCTCAGAGAGCTGATAGGTAAGGTCCCATGGGAATTAAGATTGAGGGGAAAAACAACTGAGGAAAGTTGGCAGTTTTTCAAAGGGACGCTATTAAGGGCCCAAACGCAAGTTATTCCGATGGTTAGGAAAGATAGAAAATGTGGCAAAAGACCACCTTGGCTTACCCTTGAGATCTTGCGTGACCTACAAAATAAAAAGGCGTCATATAAAAAATGGAAACTAGGTCAGATCACGAAGGATGAATATAGGCAAATAACACAGGAATGCAGAGGCAAGATTAGAAAAGCAAAGGCACAAAATGAACTCAAACTAGCTATGGAAATAAAGGGAAACAAGAAGACTTTTTATCAATACATTAGAAGCAAGAGGAAGACTAAGGACAGGGTAGGCCCACTGCTCAGTGAGGAGGGGAAAACAGTAACGGGAGACTTGGAAATGGCAGAGATGCTTAATGACTTCTTTGTTTCGGTCTTCACTGAGAAGTCTGAAGGAATGTCTAGTATAGTGAATGCTTATGGGAAGAGGGTAGGTTTAGAAGAGAAAATAAGGAAAGAGCAAGTAAAAAATCACTTAGAAAAGTTAGATGCCTGCAAGTCACCAGGGCCTGATGAAATGCATCCTAGAATACTCAAGGAGTTAATAGAAGAGATATCTGAGCCTCTAGCTATTATCTTTGGGAAATCATGGGAGATGGGGGAAATTCCAGAAGACTGGAAGGGGGCAAATATAGTGCCCATCTATAAAAAGGGAAATAAAAACAACCCAGGAAACTACAGACCAGTTAGTTTAACTTCTGTGCCAGGGAAGATAATGGAGCAGGTAATCAAAGAAATCATCTGCAAACACTTGGAAGGTGGTAAGGTGATAGGGAATAGCCAGCATGGATTTGTAAAGAACAAATCGTGTCAAACTAATCTGATAGCGTTCTTTGATAGGATAACAAGCCTTGTGGATAAGGGAGAAGTGGTGGATGTGATATATCTAGACTTTAGTAAGGCATTTGATACAATCTCGCATGATATTCTTATAGATAAACTAGGAAAGTACAATTTAGATGGGGCTACTATAAGGTGGGTGCATAACTGGCTGGATAACCGTACTCAGAGAGTAGTTGTTAATGGCTCCCAATCCTGCTGGAAAGGTATAACAAGCGGGTCTGTTTTGGGACCGGTTCTGTTCAATATCTTCATCAACGATTTAGATGTTGGCATAGAAAGTACGCTTATTAAGTTTGCGGACGATACCAAACTGGGAGGGATTGCAACTGCTTTGGAGGATAGGGTCAAAATTCAAAATGATCTGGACAAATTGGAGAAATGGTCTGAGGTAAACAGGATGAAGTTCAATAAAGATAAATGCAAAGTGCTCCACCTAGGAAGGAACAATCAGTTTCACACATACAGAATGGGAAGAGACTGTCTAGGAAGGAGTATGGCAGAAAGAGATCTAGGGGTCATAGTAGACCACAAGCTTAATATGAGTCAACAGTGTGATACTGTTGCAAAAAAAGCAAACATGATTCTGGGATGCATTAACCGGTGTGTTGTAAACAAGACACGAGAAGTCATTCTTCCGCTTTACTCTGCGCTGGTTAGGCCTCAACTGGAGTACTGTGTCCAGTTCTGGGCACCACATTTCAAGAAAGATGTGGAGAAATTGGAGAGGGTCCAGAGAAGAGCAACAAGAATGATTAAAGGTCTTGAAAACATGACCTATGAAGGAAGGCTGAAGGAATTGGGTTTGTTTAGTTTGGAAAAGAGAAGACTGAGAGGGGACATGATAGCAGTTTTGAGGTATCTAAAAGGGTGTCATCAGGAGGAGGGAGAAAACTTGTTCACCTTAGCCTCCAATGATAGAACAAGAAGCAATGGGCTTAAACTGCAGCAAGGGAGATTTAGGTTGGACATTAGGAAAAAGTTCCTAACTGTCAGGGTAGTTAAACACTGGAATAGATTGCCTAGGGAAGTTGTGGAATCTCCATCTCTGGAGATATTTAAGAGTAGGTTAGATAAATGTCTATTAGGGATGGTCTAGACAGTATTTGGTCCTGCTGAGGGCAGGGGACTGGACTCGATGACCTCTCGAGATCCCTTCCAGTCCTAGAGTCTATGAGTCTATGATGTCCAAATTGCCAGGGCCCATGCTTTGAGAGAAGTCTGTGTCCATATCCTCATCATTATTGTGACTGCACTGTTGTCACCTCCTCGCCTGCTTTTGCAGGTTCTGGTTCTGCATATACTGCAGGATAATGCACGAGGTGTTTACAATGCTCACAACAGCAGCAGTGAGCTGAGCGGGCTCCATGCTTGCTGTGGTGTGGCGTCTGCAGGAGAGCAGGAGAGCAGAGTTGCAGTGAAAGCGGTGCATGATGACGGATGCCACGAGAATAGATATTTATACGGAACAATAAGAGGACCTGCGAGGTGGATTCATGGCACCAGGAGAGCAGGCGAACAGAGTTGCAGTGGAAGTGATGGTTGGATGATGACAGTTAGCTGCCCTACTGCACCATCTGCTGAAAGCAGCATGGCGTCTGGCACGGAAAAAAGGCGCGAAACGATTGTCTGCCATTGCTTTCACAGAGGGAGGGACGACTGACAACATGTACCCAAAACCACCCGCCTCAATGTTTTTGCCTTATCGGGCATTGGGAGCTCAACCCAGAATTCCAATGGGCAGCAGAGACTGTGGGAACTGTGGGATAACTACCCACTATGTAACACTCCAAAAGTTGACGCTAGCCAGGGTACTGTGGATGTACTCCGCCGACTTAATGTGCTTAGTGGGGACACACACAGTCGACTGTATAAAATCACTTTGTAAAAATCGACTTCTATAAATTCGACCTAATTTTGTAATGTGGACATACCCTCTACTCTACTTACTCTACTTTCCTTAGTTACTCTACTCTGCTTAGTTATTCCATCCACACAGACAGCCGTGTAGACTAGCACTGTAATGGAGTGAGAATTTAAGACTGTTCAGCACAGTTTCTCTCTGCCTTGAAGACCCTTGTTTAAAACAAAGACCAAAAACAATAACAACAAAAGCAAGTGATCTTAGCTGCTACTGTACTGCTTCTCTAAAGTGCTGCCTTTAGTAAGCCTGCAGACAGGCTGGTTGGGTACAAACCGTAATGATACTATAAACTGTGTAATAGCTCCAGCTATATGACCTAACTACAATCCAGCAGTTGGAAATGACCACTGGGACTGAAAATAATCTTGCCGATAATTACATACAATTAAAAAAACAAAAATAATCTTGCCGATAATTACATACAATTAAAAAAACATGCTATTATGCACTCTCAGGAAGAAAAGTAAGATACATTTGGAAAACAGGAATGTTTTACCTTTAGGGAAAATATTGGGGAATATGGATTTATGAAAGGGAAATCAAGTCAAGGAAACTTGATTAGTCTTTAAAATAACATAACTATTATTTGACACAAAATAAATTAAATACCTCTGGGTTTCTTTTGACAAGAGCTGGGTGAATTATTCAAATAAATGATTGGATTTGACTTTAAAAATGACTTACATAAAAACAAAATAATGGTTCTGTTTTTCTTTGTTTTCTGCCATGGTGACTGTGAAAGATTCTGATTTCTCACAAGTATTCATTTTATTTTTTTAGAATTTTGGAAATGGGTTGATTGGCTCTGGTTGGTCCTATAAGATATATGATATTGGTTCTGGTGCTGACTGACTGCGCATACTCAGTATGGTAATGAAATAAGCCAATAAAAAATTATTTCTCTGACAGAATGGGTACATTTTGTGGAAGGAATAGGAAAACGAGCTCATCTGTCCCTTGACAGATTCAATGCCCCAATGGATTTCTTCAGGCACTGCACCTCTTTATAAGGTTATCCAATCAGGGAGAAAAACCTATGTGACTTAGGCAGCCAAACCCACACACTGAGTACTGAACTCCAAATAGTGAATTCTCAGAGGGACACTAGCTGAGGACAGCCTGTGAAAAGCAACAGTCTGAAATACATTTCTAAAAGTTACTTATCTAACAATTACAAACCATGGACTGAGCCATGGAAACAATTTGTGGACTCCACAAACCAAATAAACTGTTAGCAACAAACAGTTTGACCAACTCTAGAACCTAGAATCAAAAATCACCAACACTTCTAGACGTATACAAGTTGTAACATCTTTTTAAAAACACTTTGCTTATTCAGGATCAGCTAAAGAGTGAAAGGAAGGGGGTTTGTGTGGTTTTGTTCAGCCTCTGCCTGAGCATTATGCCACTGATTTCCTCACAACATCCACACACAACACTGTGCTTCAATTACCTGGCTGGGTACGACACCTTATCTCATCTGCTTCACACCAGCGGTAAAGCCACAAGCTTTATTAAATGAAATGAAAACAATGAGCAGCAATGGCAGAGGCCCATTGGGACCAAAACCAATCCATTCTTGAGGAAAGAAAAACACATTTCCAAAGAGCTTGTAGCTAGAATAAGGGCAGGGAGACAAGGCCATAGTGTCATCCTAATCCATCTCCTAATCGATACTTCAAGCAGCACGCCACAAATGAACTGCAAGTTACAACATAGTCTCTTGCAACCCATGAGCCTTCTGATTTGTGTGATGTCACAGAATGATACATACTGGTGGTTCTTTGGCACACCTAGAGTTAGCAGTAGGAAAGGAAAGAGAATTATTTGTAATGATGGGCTAGTTAAAATTTTATTTATGTACTGAATATTCTCAACAGCCTGGTCACTGGGGGACAGTCAGCTAATAAATCTGGGTCCAAATCCGTTCTAATTTTAGCTTTTGCAGGTCACCTTCAAGTGGTGCCTAAAGTGGACAGAACTGTGAAGCGGGGAGCCAGCAGAGCAGATCAAGAAAAGCAGAATGTCAGCTGGACCTGCCACTCTAAAATATTCCTCTCTCCTTCTCAGATGCACTTCAGAGAAACAGCCATCGAAATGGGAGTGGACATAATTTAAAGCAAGAACAAGTATCCTTAATTAAGCTCTCTTTAGGATTGTAAGCTTAAAGGGCTTAATTCTTTATTGAAAAACAATAAGAGAGCGCTTACTTACCAAGCAGGATTTTTTTCAAGTTCTCACAGCTCTAAAAGAAATCTATTACAGATAAAACGAAGCTTAAACAGCATATATTATGTCTTGCTTTTGTTTATACATGGTGAAGAGTATTCAGAGTGGACCACATCTTAGACTTGCACTAATCCTTAAATAATTACTATTCATATACTCAACGCTGGAAAAATCTCATGGAATGTGACTTTGTTCTGCTGGCTTGTCTAATCCAATTCAATTACTTCAGTTGCCTCTCCCAGAGGTCTCACACTCAGAAACTGAACTGTGTGTATGTGTGTGCACATACACACACACACAAGAAAGAAAGAAAGAAATGGTTCCAATGGAAATGAACTCTACTCCCTTTTTTTTCTCAGTGCTTTCCCAATATCAGTCCATCAGGAAACAAGAGAAACAGCTTTTAATTCACAAAGTCTTTGGAAACTCTGTTGTGATAAGGACAAATTGGTCTGGCTCTAGAAATGCTGGAAATGGGAATAGTTCAGTGGCTTGGACGAATTCGAATTGATGGAAATCACTACAGTCCCCACAGCTGCAGAAAATGATGCTGTACAGCTGGCAGCAGCTTGTCATCTGCATGCAGAAAGTGACAGGAATATTACAAATTTCTTCACAAAGTGAACTATTTCAATCACCTGTAAAGAGTTCCCTTGTCAAACGGAACAGTGGCAGAAAAACTCTAACAACTGAAGACTTTTCTGTCTCTTCCCCCTTTACTCTCAGATAACAGCCACCTGCCCAGAATTAAACTTTGATTTCAAAAGAGAATAAAATATCATAGTGAAGTGATTGTCGAACAGAAATTTCATAAAAGGAATGGTAATGCAATGAGGCAGTAAGAGGTATGCCATGTACGATCTAACATGTAGCAGTGTGTTTGAGGCTGTGAGATCTTCTTGAGATGAAAAAGAGAACAGCCTTAATTAAGGACCCAGATTTTCACTGGAACTAAATGGTATTCAAAAACAATGTATATTGTCATCTGCACTTATCCCTATTCCTGACCTTGTGTTATATACTTCGCACTAATTAGAATTTTTATCATCAAACAGTCTTGATCATTCCTATAAGCTGCATGCAATTTTGCTGCTGAAGAGAGAATGAAGGAGGCAAATGCAGTCATCAACATTTCCAATAAAAGGAGAGGTTTGTGTGTGTGTGCGTGTGTGTTTCTTGTGGGAAAATTAAAACACCTACCATGGCTAGTTTTTCTTATAAGAATTAAAATTTCTTCTGAATACTGTAAAATTTAGCATTCTCCTACAGTCACAAACTCACCTGTTTTTAACTTCACATAGCAAATCAGGTACAGGCTAAAAAGCATTTATCATATCTAGACTCCACCTTATAGTGCAGTGGCCCCCAACCTTTTTGTCTGGCGGGCGCCAGATGAAGGACCGTGGCAGTGGTGGAGCATCCGCCGAAATGCCGCCGAATTTCTGCGGCAACACCTCTTGATGACGCCACTTGTCAGTAGCAAGCAGCGTTGTTGAGAGGCGTTGCCACTGAAATGCTGCAGAAATTCGGCTGCATTTTGGCGGATGCTCCACCACCAGCCAGGATACAGGCGCATTTAGATGCCCCCGCGGGGACTATGGCACCCGTGGGCACTGTGTTGGGGACCCCTGTTATAGTGTAACACAAGGCCAAAAAGAATGTTTTGAGATGTGTTTTCTCTCCTTTTTCCTTCCAAAATATGAATTATTTCTTTACTACTAGAATTGCTCTTATGCAAAGGCTTATCAGCTCCCTAATTAACTCTATGAGAGAAATTTAAATTGCTTGGGCTAGTCCTCCAGCAGCCTACCACTGATCTTAATCTTCAAAGAAATCAAAGGACTGGGCCATAGTCATCTCAAGGTCTTCCTCTCCCTGTCTTTTAACACTTCAACAGGGCCTATAGAACTAACAGTTCCCAGAGTAAAGCTTGCAGGGCCAACTGGAGATGTAGAAATCAAGTTGACATTGGATTTGACTGCCTTCAGAGCAAAACATAAGATACTGTTACAGCAACCCTGGAAAACAGTCTGGTAACATTTTCTTCAAGGTAATCTTCAGAAATAAGCTAAAGCTTATAAAATGAGAAGTAATCTCACATGTACATATGTCAAATATATGAGAGAGAGACAAGAGTACAGTTCTTTGGACAAAATACTGCTGTAAACTGTGTTGGTACCAAAATACCTGAGGGACAGGTGCCTTAGAGATTAGAACTGGTCAAAAAAATTGTCAAACCTTTTTTGTTTGTTTGTTGTAGCAGAAAATTGGCTTTTCTAAGCAAGGAAATTTTTTCATGGAAAGTGTCTGAGCACCTCAAACTATTTGTCTGGAAACTGAAAAATTTATCTGTTTCTGGCAGTTTGTGGTCAAAAATTTGTTGTTTGTTTTTTCAATAAAAAGCCAACATTTTCTATGTGAAAAAAGAAAAAAAACAACATTTTCCAGTGAGCCTGATTAGAGATAGTTAGAAACAACACAATGTGTTTCCACAGAGAGAAATGTGTGAATCTCTAGCTTGGTTTCCTACAGGTTGTGGGAACATGTGTTTCATGTCTCTCAATGATTTTCTATGGATAGTGCACAGAGCTGCTCTGACATACTCTGGAGAGAACCACAAATAGACCTTTACTGGAAGGAGAATACTTGAGTTGTTATAGCAGCAAAGAATCCTGTGGCACCTTATAGACTAACAGACGTTTTGGAGCATGAGCTTTTGTGGGTGAATACTCACTTCGTCAGATGCATGTAGTGGAAATTTCCAGGGGCAGCTTTATATATATGCAAGCAAGCTAGAGATAACAAAGTTAGTTCAATCAGGGGGGATGAAGCCCTGTTCTAGCAGTTGAGGTGTGAAAACCAAGGGAGGAGAAACTGGTTTTGTAGTTGGCAAGCCATTCACAGTCTTTGTTTAATCCTGAGCTGATGGTGTCAAATTTGCAGATGAACTGAAGCTCAGCAGTTTCTCTTTGGAGTCTGGTCCTGAAGTTTTTCTGCTGCAGGATGGCCACCTTAAGGTCTGCTATAGTTTGGCCAGGGAGGTTGAAGTGTTCTCCTGCAGTTTTTTGTATATTGCCATTCCTAATATCTGATTTTGGTCCATTTATCCTTTTCCGTAGAGACTGTCCAGTTTGGCCGATGTACATAGCAGAGGGGCATTGCTGGAATATGATGGCATATATTGCATTGGTGGACATGCAGGTGAATGAACCAGTGATGTTGTGGCTGATATGGTTAGGTTCTGTGATGGCGTTGCTGGTGTAGATATGTGGGCAGAGTTGGCATCGAGGTTTGTTGCATGGATTGGTTCCTGAGCTAGAGTTACTGTGGTGTGGTGTGCAATTACTGGTGAGAATATGTTTCAGGTTGGCAGGTTGTCTGTGGGCGAGGAGTGGCCTGCCACCCAAGGCCTATGAAAGTGTGGGATCATTGTCCAGGATGGGTTGTAGAGACCCGATGATGCGTTGGAGGGGTTTTAGCTGGGGGCTGTATGTGATGGCCAGTGGAGTCCTGTTGGTTTCTTTCTTGGGTTTGTCTTGCAGTAGGAGGCTTCTTGGTACACATCTGGCTCTGTTGATCTGTTTCCTTATTTCCTTGTGTGCCTATTGTAGTTTTGAGAATGCTTGGTGGAGATTTTGTAGGTGTTGGTCTCTGTCTGAGGGGTTAGAGCAGATGCGGTTGTATCTCAGTTCTTGGCTGTAGACAATGGATTGTGTGATGTGCCCGGGATGGAAGCTGGAGGCATGAAAGTAGGCATAGCAGTCAGTAGGTTTTCGGTATAGGGTGGTGTTAATGTGACCATCACTTTTTTGCACCGTGGTGTCTAGGAAGTGGATCTCCCGTGTAGTGGTCCAGGCTGAGGTTGATGGTGGGGTGGAAGCTGTTGAAATTGTTGTGGAATTCTTCTAGAGTCTCCTTTCCATGGGTCCAAATGATGAAGATGTCATCAATGTAGCATAGATAGAGAAGGGGCGTGAGTGGACGAGAGCTGAGGAAGCGTTGTTCCAGGTTGGCCATAAAAATATTGGCATATTGTGGGGCCATGCGGGTGCCCATAGCAGTGCCACTGATCTGGAGATATATATTGTCATCAAATTTTAAATAGTTGTGTGTGATGATAAAGGCACAGAACTCAGCAGCTGGTTGTGCTGTGGCATCATCAGGGATACTGTTCCTGACAGCTTGTATTCCATCTGTGCGTGGGATGTTTGTGTAGAGAGCCTCTACATCCATGGTGGCTAGAATGGTGTTTTCTGGAAGGTCACCAATGCATTGTAGTTTCCTCAGGAAATCAGTGGTATCACAGAGATAGTTGGGAGTGCTGGTGGCATAGGGTCTGAGTAGAGAGTCCACATATCCAGACAGTCCTTCAGTGAGAGTGCCAATGCTCGAGATGATGGGGCGTCTAGGATTTCCGGATTTGTGGATCTTAGGTAGTAGATGGAATAACCCTGGTCGGGGCTCTAAGGGTATGTTGATTTGTTCCGGTGTTAGTGTAGGGAGTGTCCTGAGTAGATGGTGCAGTTTCTTAGTGTATTCCTCAGTGGGAACTGAGGGAAGTGGCCTGTAGAATTTGGTATTGGAGAGTTGTCTGGCGGCCTCCTTTTGGTAATCAGACCTATTCATGATGACAACAGCACCTCCTTCATCAGCCTCTTTGATGATAATGTCAGGGTGGTTTCTGAGGCTGTGGATGACATTGCGTTCTGCACGACTTAGGTTATGAGGCAAGCGATGATGTTTTTCCACAATTTCTGCCTGTGCACGTCAGCGGAAGCATTCAATGTATAGGTCCAGACTGACATTTCGACCCTCAGGAGGAGTCCATGTGGAGTTCTTCTTCTTGTGCTGTTGGTGGGAGGGTACCTGTGTATCAGTGCGCTGTCCAGTGTTGTCCTGAAAGTATTCTTTAAGTCAAAGACGGCGAAAGTAGGCTTCCAGATTGCTGCAGAACTGTATCATACTGGTGGGGGTGGTAGGGCAGAAAGAGAGCCCCCGAGATAGGACAGAATTTTCTTCTGGGCTGAGTGTGTAGTTGGATAGACTGACGATATTGCTGGTTGGGTTAGAGGTACCACGGTTGTGGCCCCATGTGGCAGGTAGGAGTTTAGACAGCTTACAGTCCTTTTTCCTTTGTAGAGAGGTGAAGTGAGTAATGTAGATCTCCTGTCTTATTTTAGTGAAGTCCGTTTGTATGGAAGTTTGGTTATTAATGAGAGTCTCCAGGTTGGAGAGCTCTTTTTTGATGTTTTCCTGTTTGCTGTATAGGGTGTATAACTTTAGGACCAGACTTCGAAGAGAAACTGCTGAGCTTCAGTTCATCTGCAAATTTGGCACCATCAGCTCAGGATTAAACAAAGACTGTGAATGGCTTGCCAACTACAAAACCAGTTTCCCCTCCCTTGGTTTTCACATCTCAACTGCTAGAACAGGGCCTCATCCTCCCTGATTGAACTAACCTCGTTATCTCTAGCTTGCTTGCATATATATAGCTGCCCCTGGAAATTTCTACTACATGCATCTGACGAAGTGGGTATTCACCCACGAAAGCTCATGCTCCAAAACGTCTGTTAGTCTATAAGGTGCCACAGGATTCTTTGCTGCTTTTACAGATCCAGACTAACACGGCTACCCCTCTGATACTTGAGTTGTTATGACAATGGAAAAAAATTAAACAGGACTGTACTTTCCATAATTCTTACAATTTTGCTTATATGGGAAAATATAAAATGGAGCCAGCAATATCTTTCATGTTTCAAGGCATAAAGATTGGTCATAAGAGAGAGTAAGGAAAAAGATTTTCCCCATAAACAGTACTACAAATTAATTAGGTCCGTTGTGGAAGGTCTTCATTTTCTTCAGAAGCACCAAGTTTTGGCTACTGTCTATGAAAGGGTAAGGGATTTCCAGGACACACACCACTGTAAAATCTGTCCAGTTCTACCATAGCCAAGGAGTCTATCATCATGGTATCCTAATGCTATCCCACAATTAAAGATTATGCCCTGAATGGGAACAGTCTCCCAGCCTCCCTTGCTCCTGGTATGCATGTTTGGGTAAAAGGTACCTTTTTTGTTTTCTTTTGTCCTCCATCCCCACCCCTTGATTTTTTTCTAACTGCTTTCTGCTTCCTCTTCCTCTATCTTCCTAACAGTTGGTAAGATGGAAGAAGCCAGGAGTGAGGTAGACCTTATCAAAACAGTGGTTCTTGCATTTAGAAACTGGTCACAGTCAAGCTCTTTACTGTTGTATTCTGCCACAAAATGCTCTGCCTTCTTACCAGAATCTGAATGCTGAGTAGGGGGAGTGATGCTGGGAAGAGCACTGCATATGCTATAATGAGATGCCATATACACTACAGTAACTGAAGTAATATTTGAATGTAACTGTTGCTTCCATAATTAATCTTCTTTCCTGTTATTTCTTCCTTACCTGCCCATGCACTCTTTGTTCTTTTTGTCTTTCTCTTAGTATCTTGTTTCCTCCTCTGTTTTCCCCTTTTCCTCTCTTTCTTTGTTCTCCTTCCCCTTACCTTGCATTCTCCTTATTGTCTTATTAAATGCTTTATAATGCTAGGATCAAAATATCTCATTTCCTTAGTGATAAGTCAGCACTTTCCATTCATTCCAGTGTTTTGTGTGCTGAGTTTAACACTAGGAAGTGTTTTAGTCAAGTTCCAATTTAGTATTTTGAGGTAGGGAAGTCTGGCACTGGCATTAGTGGGCATTCAAAGACTATGCAGCACTATGGTTTCCCGTTACTCTTTTTTCCCTCTCTCCCTTTGATATCATTCTGTACATTTTTAAATGTGTTGTTTTTGGCAACTGAGGATTTTTATAAGATTTTGGGCACTTATTCTTTGTAACAAAGCATTTGTAAATCACAATGATGGATGCATGATAAAGAAAAGAAACCCAAAAAGCACTGACCATAACTCAGTCTGTGCTGAACATTTGTTTGAGGATACATTGCATCCAAATGACTGCTAAATAGATAATACTCATAGCATTGCACTTTTGGCTCAAGCAAAGGAAAGTTCTATTATTATTTGTGTCGTAGTGCATAGATACCAGCACTTCTGCTCAAGCAAATGGAAGTTCTGTTGTTATCACAGTGCACAGTGTACAAGGGATAAAATTTTGCCATTTTTCTATTTTACTGACTTCTCTGTGAACATTTCAATCTGTATGAAAATTCAGAAAAACTTGATCATCTTTGTTATATAATGCCCCTGTTGAACTCCTCCAAATAAAAGCAATTTTCCTTAAAAATAAATGCTCAAACACACTATCATAACTATAAAGGGAAGGGTAATGGCTCTCCTGCGTACAATACTATAAAAGCCCTCCTAACCAGAGACACCAAAATCCTTTTACCTGTAAAGTGTTAAGAAGCTAAGGTAACCTGGCTGACACCTGACCCAAAGGACCATCTTGATGCGCAAGATGTTCTTTCAGTTTATGATTGAAACAAAAGACTACAGTAAAGTATTACATGTATCGTCTTTGACCATTATTTCCCTTCAGGACAATCACTAGCCCTACATAACAGAAGTAGGAAAGGGAAAAAGATACTTTCAAATCTTGGGGAAGAGGAAGGCTTTTGTTTGTGTGCTCTTTGTTTTGGGGGTTGTTTGCTCTTGGGACTAAGAGAAAACGAACATCAATCCACGCTCTCCAAATCTTTCTGAACAAGTCTCTCGTATTTCATACTTGTATGTAACAGCGAGGCAAGGCGTGTTAGTTTTATTTTTGTTTTCTCAACTTGTAAATGTTCCTTTTGCTAGATGGTTTACCTATGTTTGCTGTAACTTTGAACCTAAGGCTAGAGGGGGTTCCTGTGGGCTCCTTGAATCTGATTACCCTGTAAAGTTATTTTCCATCTTGATTTTACAAAGATGATTTTTACCTTTTTCTTTAATTAAAATTCATCTTGTAAGAACCTGATTGATTTTTCATTGTTTTAAGATCCAAGGGCTTTGGATCTGTGTTCACCATGACTAATTGGTGAGGGTATGCTCTTAAGCCTACCCAGGAAAAGGGGCGTAAGGACTCGGGGTGGGGAGGGGAGAAATTAGTCTCAAATCTGCCCAGGAAAGTGGGGATTAGAGACTTGGGAAATCTTTGGGGAAAGGCAAAGTTCCAAGTGGCTCTCCCCTAAGATTTGAAACACACTTGGTGGTGGCAGCGTACTGTTAACCTAAGCTGGTAAATAAGCTTAGGGGGCTTTCATGTGGGCCCCACATCTGTAGCCTAGAGTTCAGAGTGGGGAAGGAACCTACACACACACACACACACACACACACACACACACACACACACACACACACACACACACACACACACACACAGAAAAATCTGAAGTTTTTACCCCCCAGACTATTGAGCAAATGCGGGAATATAAAGATGATTTAGGATGGAAATATCAGCTAGTGGCTTGCCAGTCAGTGGTTTCTTTTCCAGTACTGGCAAATCAGAGGAAGAAGGGGATACGCTGGAGTTTAAAGCAATAAGTGAAATAGAACAATAAAGATGGAGGTCATGGTTTGTATGTTCTGATGTTTTTGGAGTATCAGCTACTAAGAGCTCAGAAATGAAGTAGCTTTTTTGAACAAAGTTTATATCAACTTCATGGCAGGGATTCTGGAGCATCATTTAAGCAAGAGACTAGTCCAGAATGTCTTTCACAGAACTCCACCCACGGGTCTCCAGAACAAGGATATCCATTTACCTCACTCAACCAATAAAGAAACCAATTCAATGGGAGCATTGCACCATAACAGCAAACAGTTACTGGCTGATTGCCAGTGAGCGTGAGGACCTGACACTGTTCCCTGGTAATTCTGATGAACAATCTTGAAGATATTAATGTACACCATGAGTATGAAGAGAGATTGATATACATTCCAACATTGACCAAGAACATGAAATTGGACATCAATAGGAGCACTGAGTCTGGTGGAGCACTGGGACCAAATGTATTAGTAGATAATGGGAACACCTGTTTTTATGATGCGCAAGATGTTCTTTCAGTTTATGATTGAAACAAAAGACTACAGTAAAGTATTACATGTATCGTCTTTGACCATTATTTCCCTTCAGGACAATCACTAGCCCTACATAACAGAAGTAGGTTCACTTCAAAGTACATGAAGAAAGTGCTATTTTTTCCTCAGATTAATCCTTTCTGTAAAAGGAAAGGTTACCCGAGAGGTAATCATAACAAGGTATCAAGTATCAGAGGGGTAGCCATGTTAGTCTGGATCTGTAAAAGCAGCAAAGAATCCTGTGGCATCTTATAGACTAACAGAAGTTTTGGAGCATGAGCTTTCGTGGGTGAATACCCACTTCCTCAGATGCATCTTGACGAAGTGGGTATTCACCCATGAAAGCTCATGCTCCAAAATGTCTGTTAGTCTATAAGGTGCCACAGGATTCTTTGCTGCTTTTACATAACAAGGTAGATTATCATAGTTACCAGTAAAAGATGTTTTCACAACCCATCACTGCCATTCATTCATTAATTTTCCACCAACATCTGCATTTTGCAGCACTTTCAGTGAGTGTGAGTTACATGTAAAGAAAACAGCTCTATGATCCCTTGATTTATTCAAAACACTAATTCCAAAACAGAATAGACTAAAGCAAAACTAGCCAGCTGGTGTTTTTTGACCTGCTGTCTGATGCTTTCTGAAACAGAAATAGAATTGCATATCTAGCTTCAACTTCCAGCCACTGGATGATGTTATAACTTTCTCTGATAGATTGAAGAGCCCATTATTAAGTATTTTTCCCCATGTAGATACTTGTAGACTGTAACCAAGTCACCCCTTAACTTTCTCTTTGTTAAACTAGATAAATTGAGCTTTTTAGGTCTATCACTATAAGGCATTTTTTTTTTATAATTCTTTAATCATTCTTATGGCTTTTCTCTGACCCTCTCCAATTAATCCGCATTGTTCTTCAAGTGTGGGCATCAGAACAGGACATAATATTACAGCAGCGGCCACACCAGTGCCAAATACAGATGTAAAATAACCTCTCTACTCCTCCTAAGATTTCCCTGGTTATGCATCCAAGGATCACGCTAGCATTTTTGGCCACAGTGTCACATTGGGAGCTCACATTGACCTTATTATCCACCATAAACCCCAAATCTTTTTCAGAGTCACTGCAACAATTACATGTTGAGACTTTTCTGTTAGCCAATTTTTAATATATTCAATATGTTCCAAGTTAACTTTATATTGTCGTATAGGGTGTGGTCACATAGATTCCCACATATGACAGGAAAGGTAGAGTAAAAAATCTGTTTTGACTACTGTTTGACATCTGAAGACTGCAGTTGTTCACTAATCAGTCCCCAGACTCCTCTGCCTCCAGCAAATGGAGTTGAGCTCTGTTAGTTTCATGGAAGAGGGGGTTCTATAAACTATATTATATTTTATGTCAAGCATTCACTAAAAATATCTACAAACCTAACAATGCCTTAGGAAGTTCATCACATGCCCAACTAAGTAGCATTTTGCTATGCATCTGTGTTTATTTCTGTACTCATTCTCCAAACTGGAATGAGACCTAGGTTTGCTAGAAGCATAAAACACAGGACAGTCTAGTTCGTATAATAGAGGTAATTCATATGAAACTGTGAGCAAGATCCTCAACAGGTGTAAAGTACCATTACTAATGGAGCTATACTGATTTATTCCAGCTGAGGATCTGACCTTGTGACTGTGCAAAACTCAGTAAAACTCACAGGTTTAATCAGAAAACCAAAGTTTTCAATTAAACATAGGGCATGTTCAGAAGTACAAAGTGGAGACTATGAGGAACTTTCTGCTGTAATAATACAAGCATACATAATCTTTTGAAACAACTTTAAAGTGGATTTTGCCCAAGCTGCTGAAAAACTTTGATTCACACAATCTTTTAACGGATGAATTGTGCAAATGTTTTGTGACAAAAAGGCTCAAGAAACCCACTTTCAGAGCCCTTTGCTGCGCAACAGTGCATTTCTAATAATGATTAGTGTCAAATGGAAGGAAAATCAAGGTGGTGTTGCGGATGTGATGGCTCTGCTGATATCCGTGTGATCCAGCAAATAAGGGACTTGGGTTTGAGAGTGTTGCAGCAATGTTACTAATCTTACAGACAGCTAAAGACTTATTAGCAGCAAGGGCAGGAGGCATTGAAAGTTTAATTAGCTTTGAGAAGAAAGAATATTTGTTACCATTTTAAGATTATCCTAAGAAAGAGGCAAAAAAAAAAAAAAGGTATGAGTTGATTCTTGCCACATAAACCATGGAGATGCCACTGCTTGAGATTCCTGATGGCATTCTCAGTGCTGAGGGCTGTGCAGACAGTGTGCATCATTAGAAAGGGATTCTGTCCATCTCTAGGTACTTTTAATCCCCTGTGGGAGATTAATTAAGGGAGAGAGCCATTCTTCTTCTGCAAGGCTGACCATCTTATTCTTTTAATTATATGTTGTGTTTTTCATATATAGCTATACATTCCCAAGTGGTCAGGGAAGAATGGCAGTCAATGGTGTGGGTAAGCTAAGATTTGAACCATGGTAGTAAAAACAACACATCCATAGCAATTTATGGACAGGTGGGCAAATCCTGCCCCTTCCTCTTCAGGCATGAGTCTTCCTGGCAGCACACTTTTTTATATACACACCAGTTCACTCATGTGGAATCCCACTGAAGGAAATGGGGCTCTCTATGGGGTCAGCAATCAGCGTGTGCAGGAGCAAGGCCATAACAATCAGTCATAATCTTTGGTTCTTCCTTGAAAATATTATTATCTGAAAGAAAGAAGCAGGTGCAGCTAAATCATATTGCACCAGATGTAGCCTGGGAGCTCATGTCCACAGCTGTGTTATTCTAAATAGCACTGTTTCCTTTATAAAGGAAAAGCTGCTAATCGTGGTACTAAGTGGTGATGATCTCTCTCTGTCTGTCACTCTGGTATTTGTAAGGTGCTTATTATCTCAGGATGATGAGTGTCCTCCTTTATTTTGAGGCACTAGTCAATGTGAATCGGGGGTGGGGTCACACTCTGGATATACCTCGGTATCAAACAAAAGTTGAAAATAAAAAGAAAGAAAACTCATTGTGCCAACCCCCAAGAATGTTTTCCTCTTTCCTTTCACACTAGGTTCCATGGAGCATGAAAATTCTCTCTTATTCTGGATGGGAGTCTTTTCTTACAAAACAGTCTCATCTCATCTGGCAAATGTCCTATAACATTCATCCTGATCCTGAAAATGCTCTCTTCCCGAAACTTTGTGGGCCTCTCCTGTTGTATTGTACTTGTGGAGTTCAGCAATGTCAGAGGGCTGGGTTGGATGGGATGGTGCGAAATAGTTGGATCCCAAACTATTAACAGTGTTTTAGTTGACATCTAAGATGGGGATAGAGGGAAAAGGGGAACAGATCAGCCAGTGGTGTATAGAGGCTGGAACTGTGCCAGAAAGGCCTGGGGTAAATATCCCTCGTTCAGGCACAGTGGAGCTCTCCCACACTTCTGCCCTCACAAATCCTAGTGCAGGAGGCCTTCCACTGATAGCAGAGTTGGTGGGACCACAGCATACAACACTGTGGGAATTCTGAGCTGCTTTTAGAAGGCCGCTGTAATTTAAAGCCCATCAGCCCCTGCAGCAACTAAGAATCCTGAGAAGGAGAGTGGGTAAAGCCTTGACTCTATTCCCCAATAAACTAGCCTGTGCAGCCGAATTGGTGTGGAGGAAAAAAATAATACTTACCCTCTGGAGCAAGGAAGGAATCAAGAACCATATTGTATCTCTAGGAGTTGCAATATAGTCCCTGCTCTGCTCTTAGAGGAGTGCAACTGCAGGCTGCCCCTTACTTTACAATTTACTCCTGAGTTGGTAGGCAAAGCAGTTTTCAAAATGCAGATTCAAGTCCAAGGGGAAGAAGACTGGCTGTAAGCATTAACAGTTCATCTAAGTCCTTCTCGGCTTTCTAAGTATGTTACACGGGTGTGGGGGGAAATTACCATGCACAGAG
Organism: Gopherus evgoodei; assembly: GCF_007399415.2. Classification (NCBI taxonomy): domain Eukaryota; kingdom Metazoa; phylum Chordata; order Testudines; family Testudinidae; genus Gopherus; species Gopherus evgoodei. The sequence goes on along the minus strand of NC_044329.1, from coordinate 27,444,769 downwards.
TAATCCAAGATTTGTTGTGGCTAAAGTATGTCTCTTAAATTTCAAAGGTAGAGTTCAAATGCTGTCAGGGTCATAATTTTATTAAAAATTCTTCATATCGTTTGATCTCTCTGAGTCAAACAGATCACTACATTTTCAACAATCAATTGATCTTTATCATCCAAAAATATCAATTTTCATTATTTAATGAAAATATTAACTGTTTCTGAGAATGAAAAATATACATGGTCCAATGCTGCTCCCAGTGAAATTGGTGGTAAGATGGCCATTGACTTCAATGGGAGCAAAAAGACAACTATAGCGTCTACTTTTTTTTTTTTTAATGTTTGGGTTTTGGGTTTTTTTGGGGGGGCTTTTTTGCATAAGGGTCATTTGTTATTAGAAACATGAGATTCTGTCTGTCAACATATCCCAGCATGTCAGTGCTTTGTTTGAACACCAGCAAATCTGATTTTTACTATTGATGTACATTTTCTATTTCATTCATGGAGGTAAAAGGACTCCTTTTAGTGGCACAACAACCAATGCTTGATCTGTGTGCAAGGTGAGAAGATTTGGGCCAGATAATTTTTCAAATATCCTTCCCTACACTGTACATGGCAAAAGTGCATATACACATGGCAAACAGGGAACGGTATATGCAAATGAATGTTCTGCATGTCAGTTATCTGTTTGCTTGGGTGCTGGTTACTGAAATACTTCACTATATTTTCTATGGTAAACCATTACCAGAAGGGAGCAGCACATTTGAAAAGATGCCATCTCCGGAATGCTGAATAATTTGGCATACAAAATAATAGTGTTTTGTTTCTTCTGTGTATCTTAACCTTTGCCCCATGGGGAATATTCTGTAGGATGGCATCTAAAGAAGGCATAATAGGCTCTATGCTAATCAGTCTTGAGCCTTTTAAGTAACGGCTGCTGGTTGTATCGAAAATGTGCCAAGAGAAACAAACTGAGAATGTAAATCCATTTGAATTTTCTTTTGAAGCTACAAGAAAAAAACTCCTGGCAGCACCAGTCCTTTCAGCAGCATAATATTTTCATACTTTATGTACTTCAAAGTGCAAATGAAGATTATGCCCTTATATATCCTATATGCACCTATATTTTATTTATACTGTATCTGTGAAAAAAAGATATTTCTATGACCTTCTACCAGCAAGAAGCCTAGCAACATCATTCAGACCCATTGAAAATTCACAGTTAATTAAAGGTTAAAAGGAACTTGCCAATTAGTAGGGAAGATAATTGTTCTCCTTTGGCTACCTGATTACCTTTTCTGTTGGATATGCTGAAATTTGTGTTGTCATGCTGTTGGTAAATGTAATCACAAGCACTCAAATTACCTTCTAGCTCTCCAAACCAAAGTTTTGAGTGGAGGAAAAAACACCACCACAAAAAAATCCAGTCTTTCTTTACAGAAGTAAATGTCTTTGTACAGTTATAGAGGGAAAACAACATTCTGGGCCTAATGCTGAGCAGTCCTGAATACCCACAGCCAATGGGACATGTAGCTGGTCAGCATACCAAGATTAAGGTCTAATAGCGAGAGAAAGAGAGAGAGAAAGATCACTAAGCCTGCCACTGCAGAACCCATTGTGCAAAGCTGTGATCAGACAAACAAGTAATCTAGCAGCAGACATTCTAGCACTGATTGTGTCTTGTCTTGCCTGGATTCCTGCTTGTGTAACAAAAAATGATGCACGTTACTTTATTCAGAATTGAAATTAGTGAACAATTTCCAACTAGAGAAGGCTTTGGCTCAGACAAGGGCCTCTGAAATAGAGCCTAACCAATAATTCACAGTCAATAACAAAGACATCCTTTTTCTGTTCGCAAGGTACCCACAGACAGACTTTAACGTTCAGGAATATGTTCATTACTCAAAAATTTACTGCTAAATGGTTTATACAACTGCAGCCTACGGATTGGCCACAACTATTTGCTCTGACTTTCATTCTGCATACACAATGACTTCATGACATCCCAAATTCAGACCCAATCAGACTTTGATTTTTGCTCTCCGGCTGGTCTTATGCTGCTCTGCCAAGCCCTCAATGCCTTCTGGGTTGCAGGGGTGTAACTCTTCAGCTACATCACTTTCAAGGCACTCAAAATCCAAAACAAGTCTAAGGCAATACAATCTTAAACTCTTTCCTTTCCTCTGGAATTCTGCTAGGCACCAGTCTTTCCCAATCCTTAGTTCTAGCCAACTTTCTCTCCACTGTGAGAGCCCCACATCTGCTTGCTGTCTGCTCCTCTCTAAATGAGCATGGGCTCATCTTTTTGACTCTTTCCCTGGAAATCTGCTCCACGTATCTCAATTTGTGCTGACTGGGCATTAGGTACCCCATAAATCCCTTCTGACTTGCATGGTGGCTTGTGTGCCCCATTATAAACTCCAGCTTGTCCAGTAAATAATAGGGATGGCAGCATCAACCAGAGTCTGCATGATCAGTTGCATCAATGAGAAGATCATTTCAAGATGATCCTTGATTGTCCACTGTTTACTTTTGCATGTGGTGGGGCAGGAAGTTCTGGTGAAGCCACCTTCCTTGAACAAAGAAGAGATCCTGATTAAAGTCCATAAATTGAGTCTGGGAAGGCACCCTTGAGCTGCTGCAGACAGGGGACATTATTGCTGTGCATGTCTGCATAGGCTCCCAGACCATATGGTGCATTAATATCATCCCTGATGATTGCAAGAAGGAGGTTATTCTGCGTCAGGTCAAAAAGGGTAATAAAGACCAAATGTAGAAACAAGACCACTTATTTTGGTCCCAAGGTAAGTCTCTGCTTCCATGTTAATGTCTCGAATTAGTGATGCACTTCATAGCAAAGACAAGAATACCTAGTGTGGCTTTATACCTGATTCCTTTGTCAACCAGATCTTTACCTTGAGACAGCTTTTGGAGAAAATGTCTGAATTTAATAAGCTACTTGCAGCACTTTTTATAGACTTTTGTCAGGCTTTTGATTAGTGTATTGAGCAAACTTTTGAGATCTGTTGAGGTGATTCAGCATAGCTGGGGAGACAGTGTTGGTGATATAAGCTGGGTTTGTGCTAACGGGAGATATATAATGTGGTTTCTTATTTCCCCAGGAGTTCAGCAAGGTTGTGTCCTGTCACCATCATTGTTAAATACTGGCAATGATTGGTTGGTGGATTAGTTGAGGAGGCAGCTGTTGAGATCTCGAAAACACTGATTACATTAACTTGTCGGCTTGGTGTGGTTCATCACTATAGCTGATGGCTGATCTGGCTGGGCAAGAAGAACTGCACATTGGTCTGGTTATTAATCCAGATAAAACTATGTCCTGGCCATTAAAATCAAAAGCAACCTCCAACTCAAGATTACAGTCATCTTACTATTAACCTGTTCAGACAGCATATTAAGCAAATGGCTATTGTCAAATACTTAGGGATTGTCACTGATAGTGCTGAAGGATGTTTGAAAGATGTGGATGCTCATATAGGAGCATCTGCAGCCATATTCAGGCCCTTCAGTGGTCTCTGTGGAGACACTGGGACATCAAGCTTATCACAAAACCATGGATCTACACAACCACTTTTATAACAACATTACTGCATGGCAGTGAAATGTGAGTGGGGGTTAAAGAGAAGTGGGTTGACGGTTTTAATTCCATTGTCTTCATCAGGGGCTCTGTGTTAAGTGGCAGGACAAGATCAGCAGTAAGAATATTCATAACCAAAACCAGAATTCTCTTCCATCAGCACTGGTTCAGTTTCAGTGGTTTTTTTGGTAGGGACACATTATTAGTATAGAAAAAGAATGAATTCCAAGGACTGCCACTACATGGTTAGTGATCATGGGGTCACCAAAACGTTTGGTGGCACAATAAGAGTGCCCATGATGGATATAAAGTGAACATCCAACCCCAGACCATCTTAAGGACACAGGTAGAGATCAATCCAGAGGGCGCTCAATCTAGAAGGAGGCTATGTTCCATTGGGATTTGCCATGATTATGATGATCATAGCTCAAAGTATTTACTGTTGGCACTGCAGGGCTAGTTATATAAGTACTATGATGATGTTTCTTCTCCTTCATTAGAGGACTGACTATACGTTTAATAAAGAGGAAGAAGGCTTACATAAATTGCTTAATCTTGGGTGGCTAAACACCACTTGTCCCTCTAAGAAATTGGACGCTGACCGCTCGGGAGTCACATAACTAGCGTACAAAGGACTGGGACTTAATCAACGTGAGCTTATGACCTGCACTTACTGGGAATTCCTAGTTCATGGGGAATCATTGCAATCTCCAATCCCCATCATGAATGGGGTTCAGTGAGTTACCCACAACTATCGGCGTAGCGTAGACACACTCTGGCTCAGACACAGCAGCACAGGTATCTGCAATTCTTTCACTGTGCATATATATTCACACCAGTATTGAAAACACTTTCCCTTTGTGTTCAGTTACCTGTACAAATTGTAATGTTGGAGCCCAGGTGCCAGCTCATGCATAAGCCCCTAGGCCTCACTGAAAAATGACAAATGCATAGCTGAAAACCAGTCTGGCTCACCAGTATTTTAGTTTTGTTAAGTTTATAAGAATATGTCTAATATTTGAACTTTATAAAATGCTTGAGAGTTGCTGCAATTATATGTAATTTTAATGCCCTCATGGCCAAGATGAAGTCAGGCCTAGTGGTGCCACAGTCTGGAAGGGTAGACACCAAGCAATGTGTCTGCACAAAGAGTTCAGGAGTCCTGGGCAAAGTTCCAGTCCACTGGTGAGTCTTGGGTGCTCCTGATTGTCTTCGGCGTTAGTAAACTTCCCCCAACAAATCCCTCTGGTGCCCACTTCTGCCACTCTCTGCAAAGCCACACAGAGCGACAACCTCCCCCACTTAACCAACTAACAGCCTCTCTCCTTATTCCCAATGCAAAGTCACACGTCCCAGTACACATAGCCCTATGCAGCTCTGGGAAACAGTGACACTAAGGGATCGATTTATCACGTCTAGTCTAGACACGATAAATCGATCCCTGATCACTCTGCCATCGACTCCTGTACTCCACTGTGGCGAGAGGTGGAAGCGGAGTCAATGGGGGAGCAGTGGCAGTTGACCCCGTGTATCTTAGGTCGATCTCCCTCCATAGTGTAGACCAGGTCTAAGTCCAGCACTGGTCTGTCCTTGTCGGATAATTCTTCCCTGGAACAGTGCTCCTTCTGGCTCCTGTCCTGGGGTGTCACTAATCAGCCACTCTGTCCCTCCCAGGCTTCAGGCAGGTTCTTGACTGCTTCACTCTGTGAGGGCCTGTTTGCTGCAGCCCTTCTGCTGGGAGCTCTAGACACAAACTCTGTTGCTCTCACTCCCCTCTTTCTGCACCCTCTCCCACCAATAGCACTTCCTCCTTCTGGAATAATCAGCACTTCCTCCCTCAGGAAAAATATTTAAAGGGGCCATGCTTTCTAAACCCCCACGTGGTTATATATAATAGCTATATCCCATGTTATAAGGTAGTATATAAGGGATAGTCAGGAGAGAAGCATTACCAAGCCTGAACTACTAGTTTATCACAAGAGGTATCATCTCCTGCCCAACAAAAGGAGGCCTACAGACACAAGGTGAACTATTGTGGCACATCAACTAACAAAAGATTTTGTTAATTACTTCCCCCAAGCTTATGAAGAGGAGATGTGCACAAATCTTCATTTCATCACAGTTTGAACTGTAGGGGAAGGTTATAAAAATCCATCTCCCAGAAGAACTGTATCACTGTGCTGTTTGGAATTTGGAGAGGGCACTATTTCTAAACATAAGCAATGGATCTCCAAGCAGCTTAGCTTTGGGTAGCCCTAAAGGGCATATAGAGTTTGCACATTTCAGCAACATCTATTATTTTTTGAAACCTAAGATTGTAACTCATTTGTGTGTGTACATTTGACCTGCTTTAATCTTGTAAATAAACACCATTTCTTTTTCCCAGTTAATAATCTTCAGTTAATTTATTGGTTACAAACATTGTCTTTGGTGAGAGATCTACAGTACAATTGACCTGGGGTAAGTGACTGGTCTTTTAGGACTGTGAATAACCTGATTATCATTGTGATTTTTGGTGGAAGGAACAATCTGTCAGAAAGGCAGGCTTGTCAGAGTGGCAAGATATACTGGACTACCCAGAGAGACTATCTGTGACTCCATGTCAAGGTTGCTATAGTGCCTGAGGAGTTCATGGATGATACTGAGTTGGTGAAATCTCATTATAGAACATACAACCAATTTGGGATTTGTGCCCTAGTTTCTGACAGTCTGACCTGAGGTCAGCAATCCAGAGCCACTTCAGAGAGCTTGACACAAATGTTTGGGGAAAACAACTGAAAGTAATGTGAATATGTATATTTTATTCAAATGAATGCTCAACTATTTTTAAAAAGTATTTGGCCACCCATGTTCTGGAGTGAATTTGAATAGAAGTTTTTTCCTCTTAGATACCAATGGGCAGATATTTTTGAATGTTCCATCTACCTCAGGACTAGAGGGCTGTGCAGTTTTAAATCACATCATTGATTGTCCGTCACCATGGTATAGTTCATGCAAGTATCCATTTCTTATATGTGTGAGAAAAACACAGCTCCCTCCAATAGTAAGCATCTCAAGGTATTTTGGGCATACCAACAGAGATGGACATTTTCTCTTTAATTTATTCTCAAATATTAATCTTGATGTACTTTAATCCATTGGTAAATTTCAATTCCATCCAACTTTCTTTGCATAACAGTGAAAGTTAAAAGTTGAGGTACTAGTTTCAAATGAAAATGTGCTTTGAGAGGTAAAGTAAATCACTTCCATAGTATTATCTGATAAGAGATGTGCCAACCTACTATGATTAATTAAGAAGTGACAAAAACAGGGCATCCTTTGACCTCAGGGTATGATGGCATACTCGCTGTAATATTTGTGACAACAAGTTCAGTGGAGACAATTGAAAAGTGGTGTTTTTTTTCCTAAGAGCTATGCGACTGACACTGCAAGGAGAAATCTGAACAAAATTCTAAAACTATTGCTGATATACTTCCTGTTTCATACCTTCAGGATATATGTTCCTATCATTCAAGAGTATAATGTTGCAATATTTCCCATCATATATGAGAAGAACTGGAGCTTAGCGTATCTCATATAAACTTTTTTATGAATATTGGTTGTAACAAATAACTTTCCAGTTATATTAATCAGGATAATTAACCTGAATGGGATGAGGAAGTAATGACTTCAGCTTGAGCAAAAAGAAAAAACATCCACATGCTGTTTCAACCACAATTACCTTATCGTCTTTTAAATTACTCTTACACCTCATGCAGTGTTGTGCAATGCACACACTCTTTTCTTGTTTTCAGGATACTGTATGCCAGTATTCACAGTGCAAAATTGTTGGGGAAATCTCTTTATTGGACCTAATTACATCATTTTTACTATCGTGCTTAAGGAAACTTCCCTTTATGATTTTCCTGGTCCTTCACATGTGTTCCTATGATAATAAAAGTGTTTCTTTCCAAGGGGGAAATGTCATTGATGCTGAACTTAACATTTTGAGGGATACCTCTGCATTGCAGTACATAGGGAGCTGAGCTTTCAGTGCCTGTTCATTAATATTACTGGTTGTTGTGTTCCTACTCCCCTCACAGTGAACGCTGCAGCATGTTCATACTCCCTGCACAGTAAATGCTAACCTGAGTTACACAGGCACTGGCCATTGCTCTAGTACGCCTGAGCTACAAAAAAGCAACCACGAAAATCTGTGCACATTCAGTGACACAGTTTCAATCCAAGAAAGACTTTTCAGCCATAAGAACTTGAGGATGATGATTGTAAATGTAAGAAAACAAAATCTAGGGCAGATGTTTCCAATATGCAAATGAGTGATGCTCCTAAAAATGTAAATCCTGTTTCATGCTATCTGGTAACACTAATACTAATTGAAACTAAAAGGGTTCCACGTAATAAACTTGTACTTTCAAACAAATAGTCAATTTGACTCTGCTGGTTAATTCTATACTGGATTGGCATTAGCCTTAAAATCTTCAGGTTGGCTGCTTTCAAATGTCTGGAAGAGATATTTCCATGGGACAATAATCCTAGCCTGGAGTTTCCATTGTGGCTTTCATTATTTACTGCACTCTGCTGGTTTTCTTAAAATATCCTATCTCCTGCAAAGATGAAAACCTTCTGCCACTGCACTGCCTGCCCAAATCACATCACCACAGTAAGTGGTACTTCACAAGGTGTCACTTGAGCTGGTGCACAGTTCATTTTTTCAGTTTTAACTCTCAAGCACAATGAAATTGTTTAGTGTCTTTTTGGATAAATGGTGGTTGAATGTAACACTGATCAAAGAGTGGGCAATCAAATTCACAGTTAGACAAGCATTGCTTTTGGCTGTAAATTGGCATACTGATGCCAGTCAATGTGATGTGATGAGCAAACCTCAGCTGGTGATGAGAAATCACTTTGCAGTCTTAGCTACATGCCTCTGCATAGTGCCAATTTGCCCAGCTTAAAAATGTACAAAAAATGTAGTTTACAAGTATAGCCTGACAGTTTGGGCCTACCATTTTTGGGAGAAAGAGGGAAAGAAGAAAAGAAAAGGTGTCATTCTGTTTCCATATTTGAATTCCACGTCGTTTTTTTTAACCCCATCTCCTCCCCATCGTTCTTTATGTGTCAGTTATTTGGGTCTCAGGAGCACATATAATTCAATATCCGTATCAACTTTATCTATCACCGTCCCACTGAAAACTTGGAATTTGGGTGGTTAGCTGCAGATGCGCATCCAAAACTTCAGGAATTAATTCTAACATTTAAGAACTACCTACATTCTCTGCCCACCAGAATGTGAAACCCTCCACACACATATACACACACACACTTCTAAGATCGGCTGAAGGTTCTAGTAGGATCTTTAAGAAATAAATATATGCAGGAAGTTAAAGGAGACTTTTTCCATCTCATCTAGGAGATTTCTAAAGGCTGGGCAGATCAGCCAGCAAGTTAAGAAAGTATGGATTGGATGAATGGACTATGAATAGACAGAAAGCTGGCTAGATTGTCAGGCTCAATGAATAGTGATCAATGGCTCGATGTCTATTCAGCAGCCGGTATCAAGCGGAGTGCCCCAGGGGTCGGTCCTGGGGCCGGTTTTGTTCAACAACTTTATTAATGATCTGGACAATGAGATAGATTGCACCCTCAGCAAATTCACTAAGCTGGAGGGAGAGGTAGATATGCTGGAGGGTAGGGATAGGGTCCAGAGTCACTTAGACAAATTGGAGGATTGGGGAAAAAGAAATCTGATGAGGTTCAGCAACGACAAGTGCAGAGTCCTGCACTTAGGATGGAATCCCATGCAGCACTACAGGCTGGGAGTCGACTGGCTAGGCAGCAGTTCTGCAGAAAAGGACCTGGGAATTACAGCAGATGACAACCTATGATATGAGTCAGCAGTGTGCCCTTGTTGCCAAGAAGGCTAAAGGTATATTGGGCTGCATTAGTAGGAGCACTGCCAGCAGATTGAGGGTAGTGATTATTCCCCTTTATTCTGCACTGGTGAGGCCACATCTGGAGTATTGTGTCCAGTTTTGCCCCTCCCCCCCAACTACAGAAGGATATGTACAAATTGGAGAGAGACCAGTGGGGTGCAATGAAAATGATCAGGGGGCTGGAGCACATTACAAGGAGAAGCTGAGGGAACAGGGCTTGTTTAGTCTGCAGACGAGAAGAGTGAGGGGGGATTTGATAGCAGCCTTCATCTACCTAAAGGGGGGGTTCCAAAGTGGATGGAGCTCGGCTGTTCTCAGTGGTGGTAGATGACAGAACAAGGAGCAATGGTCTGAAGTTGCAGTGGGGGTGCAAGTTGGATATTAGGAAACACTATTTCACTAGGAGAGTGGTGAAGCACTGGAATGGTTTACTTAAGGAAGTGATGGAATTTCCATCCTTAGAGGTTTTTAAGGTCCGGCTTGACAAAGCCCTGGCTGGGGTGATTTAGTTGATGTTGGTCCTGATTTGAACAGGGGGTGGACTAGATGATCTCCGGAGGTCTCTTCCAACCCTTATCTTCTATGATTCTATGATTTTAGGATCAGGTATCTTATATTTATTTTATATCTATTGTGTGTATATGTAGAAAGAGGGCAGAATAAAGACAGCCAACTTTCCCCTCATTACATGCTTCCCGCAGTTCCACAATCACACAAGGGAACAAAAGCACCACAATGTATCCAGTTAAACAAAACAAAGAGCTGGATTATGTAAGTGGGAAAAACTTATAATGCATGCCAAAGAGAATTAGGTACATTTTAAATATCTCTCAAACATTTTGGTTTACTGGTTGAACTGTGACACGAATAATGCTATGAAATTTCTGAGTTAGAAAAGCATTCTGGGTACTACTATGCAAATTGTTACACAAAGTATTTCACATTACTGCCAAATATCTAATACTGAATATTGCTAAAAGAAGACATTTCTAAACTGGAACTGTATGTAATAGGGGATAAGCAAAGTGGATGATATAACATAAGAACTGACTCAAAACCATTCCTCAGGTCCACAACAAATCCTTGTGAAAGTTAAACATTTTGCGTTTGCTTTTATTTCTAATTTTGGTTGAAATACCATGACAAAATCTGTTTCCATGCAATTAGGTGACTAAAACTAACAAGCTGCAGACATCTCAATCAATCAATCTATAAGTCTCCAATGAGAATGATACAATCAATTGATGAGATCTTTTGCACAGTCCTTCACTCTTTCCTTAATGAAACATTTTTTAATCTTTAAAATAAATGCTCATCCAAAGTGACAGATAGTCAGAGAACCAAGTTAGCTGTTTTCTTTAAATAATTTAATATGCCTGTCTTCAGATATTTTGCAAATAGAAACCCAGAATGTTCTTTTGCAACTTGCAGTTGGTTTGTGTCTGAAAATTAGTAACATGTGGTAGGTATGTGAGTAACTTGAGTTCTCTGTGGTATTAGTGAAATAAACTGCATACCCAACTGATGATGAACAAAGAAAAGTCTCTCTTCGGGTTATCAAGCTGAAAAAGAACAAGTGATATTTTGAAACCATACACAGTTTAAGAGCATCAAGATCTCCTATAGTGAGCTGACTATCTCAGGCGTTCTAAACCATTTATACCTAGGGAGAACATCCAGAGAGCTCTGATCACATGCACATCTGTACCTACTTTCTACCAGCATGGCATATATACCCTATTAATAAACACACTTTCTAGTATTCTGAGTTTTCTCAGATGCAACACAACCAGCTAAGCTCCCTCAGATTTACATTTACCATCTAAACACACTCCAATGATGACACCTATCCTTTGGTCATGAACAACCATTCAGAAAGCTAGGCTTGAAACATTAGCATGTTCTAAATCCCATTCAAAAACATGTGCATTCTAATTACACACATGCTTCTCTTGTTATTCAGCAAGAAGAAATACTGTTGAAAACTAAACTGAGTTAAGGAAGAGAAGTCTATGAATATGGATTCGGGTTAGGATACAGTAGGGGATTCCATTTCCAGACAACTCAAGGCCAGGATCTAGGGGTGGCTTTGACTGCACTAATGTCATTTTAAGATTTTATCCACATTCACATTCGAGAGTAGGCCCTTCGTGGATTTGGATCCAACCTGTTTGTTATTTTATATCATCCAAGTATGTTGGGTAGGTGGTAAGGTGCTTATCCAAAATTTAAGTGGACAACAAGCAGAAGGAAGCAGAAGTGAAAGGAACCTGAAACTAAAAAATGGCGGTGACAAGTTTAGATTAGAAACTAATTCAAAGATTGAAATTCAGAGGGCTTCAGGTTCAAGATTTTGGTGTTAGCTCTATTCTGTTGAGAATAGAGATGAGCAAACAAAAGCCCTAGCTGGGAATGTACAAAAAGGGAGGCAGAGGAAAGACAAATATTTCTTATTTCATTGACATAGAAACCGTCCTCTTCATAACTATGGATTTTGTGTAGCAAGTTCTACTCAACCAGAAATACAACTATGAAGTTGTAACTATCTTTTAAGAATTTGTCCCTAGTTTATACTCCCCTAAATTTCTGAGTCATGATTTGACAAGACCACTCCATGAGACAAAATATGAAACCTTATCATCTTTTTTTTTTTTTTTTTAAATTGAGAGATACTGAACAGGGCAAAAATTGATTATCCAAAGATAGTTAAATATTTAGGTTAACCAAAGCCTGGATTAAGTGTGAATGTAATACTCTAAAACAAATACAGCATCTGCATAAAAACTGTTCAAAATTCACTTAGAACATATCAATAGATATAATTAAATGAAGCAATATTGTTTCTTCCACTACTTGCATGCTGAAACTTAATTTCAATGAAATAAATGTCTTAATGGAAGTTATAGATAACTCTCCCTCCAACCAACCCCCCCAAAAAAACCCACAAAAAACCACAGTCTTCAGCTAAGTATTATCATAGAATCATAGACTATCAGGGTTGGAAGGGACCTCAGGAGGTCATCTAGTCCAACTCTCTGCTCAAAGCAGGACCAATCCCCAACTAAATCATTCCAGCCAGGGTTTTGTCAAGCCTGACCTTAAAAACCTCCAAGGAAGGAGATTCCACCTCCTCCCTAGGTAACCCATTCCAGTATTTCACCACCCTCCTAAAGAAAAAGTTTTTCCTAATATACTATCTAGAAACAGAAAATCGATTTGACTTGGACCTTAGTTCAAAGGCACATTTAGAAAAACACCCATAAACCTTCTAACCTCATTCAGTTAGTTGTTTCCTTTTCCCTTTGCAAGATTTCAAACTGCACTCTGTATTTATTGAGTTCAGTGAAGCAAATGTCTATTAAAACCACAGCAAGCAACTTAGAAACTATTAAAAATCCACCAAAGGGCCGTCACTGTTAAAGTCAGTCAATAAATTAACTACTGGATTAAGTAGGATTAGGATTCATCTGTCTTTCTGGACACTGTTAATGAAGCCTAAATTTTTGTATGTTAGTTGCAGTGAAGCTGCTAGTGACACATGTTTCTATGCTCCTGTGCATCATGTCCAAGCATTATGAGTCTCATAGTTCATTAGAACACTGATGGTGCATAATTATCACAAAAGTTGTCACCAAACAGAAATTTAGAGAACAATTATAATAGCCTGAAATTATTATTAGTTGATCACTTTATCTGGGGATGTTATCACGCTTGATTTTATGTTGGCTTCAAAGATAAATATATGAACTGCCCATGATTAGCGTTAATCTTCTTGGCCATCAAATGGGAAATAAGCAATGTGCCTAATGAAGAATGCATAAAATTAGAAAATCCATAAAGCTGCAATTAGTATGAATTCCAGCCATATTTCCTTCTATGGCATCAACTATCTAGGCAAAATTATATGGATTAATTTTCCAGCCATGTCCTAATTACTTACTGCTCTACTAGAGTTGCTAAAGATAACAAATAAATTAAACGAGAGTGGCGTTGTGTCAGATGTCAAAAGCAGAGTGAAGGCAACAGTTGGTTGGCTTTAAGAGGGATGGAAGGGGAAGAGCTATTGCCAATAGCTCTATTCACTCATTGGCTAGAAAAAGAGACCATTAGTACTTTTAAGACACATACTAAGATTTATCTGGCATCTAAAAGATATGGATGATATGAACAGCCAAGGCAGCCTACTGGTAGCTCTGATATTTAAAAGGAGGACACAATGAGATAAGCAGGAAAAATAAGAAAGCAAGATGTCATCAAATGATACAATCTGTAAGAAAAACAGCTCAATCTTGAGACTCTTTGTAATAGGTACAATAATGACTAAAAGTCACATCTGCCCATCAATTTATGCACAAAACTCGCATCAGTGTCAATGTCAGGAGTGGGGTACTTCTAAGATGGCAGCATGTGGCCCTGCAAGTCAGACTACAACATAGTAGAGAGACAAGCCTCTATCAAAAATCAGTGTAAACAACATCCCTGTTAAAAATAGTCTGTTCAGCTTTCTTCAACAGAGCCCACACACTAGCAGTTCAGTCAACTTGTAGATAGTAAATGTTGCCTAGAATCAACTCATGCTTACACAATTTGTTTGGCTTGTGTAAACTCTGTATATTGTAACCTCTCTATAGCAATCATTTTTTGGGAAATGCCTTCCAGTCATTATAACTAGGTATTTGTAATTCTGAATATCAGAGGAATATAAAGGGTAGGGCACTAGCCTAGGACTTGGAAGTTACAGAATAAACCATGCTGTGCCACAAACATCCTGTGTGGCCTTAGCCAAGTCACTTAGCCTCACTGTGCCTCAGTTTCTCAACAATGAGGATAACAATACTTCCTATTGGGAGGCTGTGAGGATAAATACCTATAAGATTGTAAGGTGCTCAGATTTTATGGTAAAGGGGGCCATATAAGTAATATAGAGAAAGTGGGTGCGGAAGGATTGAAAAGCAAATTGTAGAAAGAGCTATTGATTATGGCAAATGTTTTGTCAGGTATAATTAAATATGGGGAGGTATTACAAGCCAGGAGCTTGGTTGAGGATATAAGACTCTGACCTCTAGCCTCCTGGAGTTTGGTGCTGAAACTTCATCAGCTTTTTTGCTAGAATAAAGCCATTTTTTTTTGTTTCAGACTGCATTGAGGTATGGGGGGGGTGAGCAGCCTGAGTTCTGATACTGTGAAGCTAAAAAAAATCATCGTGAATTAACTGAAAACCAAAACCATAGATAATTAAATATGAAAAACTAGAGGTTTAGATTTAAAGGGGATGCGAATTATATCATTATAAGAAAAAAAATGCTCTTTTGCACAGCTCAATAGGATTGTGGCAAATGAACTGTGCATCTATGGTCCCTGTTGGGAAGGAGATGAGAACACTTTCTTCTGATGAAACAAAAACACAAAAACCTCCTAACTATTGCCATCACTGACCACTAATAAAAGCTATTAGGGAAAGAGCAGGAGACAAGAATTTGTTTGCTGCAGCTGAACACTGAGTTTATCAGTCAGTATTCATTATGGCTTGTGCATACAGACATGCACACCCACCCACATACTTTCCTGTGTACATGTGATTTCTGTTTGCACCAACCGCAGTAAAAATGTAGTTGAGGATCTATGTTTCACTCAGCTGGCTAAAAAAAAATATAATTCAACAATAGTAGTAACAACAAGTAGGGAAAAGAAAACTTTTTTGCTCATATTCAACCCATTCTTACATGTAAATTTTTTTTTAAAAATGACCCAGTCTTGAATGTCATTGGGTTGAATGTACATCAGAAAAATTATGTTGAAAGGAGGAGCAGAAAAAAAAAAGTCCAGCGAAAATACAGGTAGAAAATAGAATAAACCCAATTTAAAAAACAAACAATCAAACAAAAAACACAAGGTGAAAGTGCATCAGAGATCAGAGGATCTGTAAGCAAAAGAGTAAAGATAGGGAAAAATTCTGATGAAAAAATAAATACACCATGAAAAAACAATCCACCACTGAAAATTGATGGAGCCCATGGGGAAGAACAAATAGAGGATTAAAATAGAAACTTACCTTCATTTAATTAAAACTTTTAATTTAAACGATATGTGACTGGACAGGAAGTGATCCATAATCAGTGGATGTGAGATTAAGGCAGTGTTGTCAGCACCCAAGGTATTTGATGTATTTATTGACGCACCAGTTATGAGTCACATGAATACAAGAATTTTTTTAAATTACATTTCTAGCCCTCATGGTTGCAGAGAAAAGCTTTAAATCATGATCTGACCGCATCCTAAAGGCTCAGAATGCAAAATTTATACACACAAATACATATATGCATGCACCTACGCATACACACACATACTGGATTCTTTATTTAATGTTTAAGCCAATCTCATGATTGATTACATTATTCATGACTTTTGACTCCTTGTGGTTGGCAATACTCTAAAGGTACTGTATGACCTGATGAAGCATCTTTGGTCTTGCTACCACAGTGTTTCTCAAACTGAGGTCGCTGCTTGAGTAGGGAAAGCCCCTGGCAGGTTGGGCTGGTTTGTTTACCTCGTTTGTTTATCTGCCCCGTCTGCAGGTCCGGCTGATTGCGGCTTCCACTGGCAAGTAAGTCCCTCAGCCTGCACCACTTCCAGCAGCTCCCATTGGCCAGGAGCCACTATCGATCGGCTGGACCTGCAGATGGCACAGGTAAACAAACTGACCCGGCCCTCCAGGGGCTTTCCCTACACAAGTGGAGACCCCAGTTTGAGAAACACTGTGCTTGCATGAGACCATATGTACAGGCTGTGGGGTCTGAGAGAAACAGCTAGAAGCCAACTTTTGTAGCAGGCCCCAGCTCTGACCTCCTGAGCTGTGTAGTCACACTGATATTCACTGTTATAACAGGGTCTACATTTAATTTAGCTTTATGTACCAGAGCCTTTTCAAAGGGTAACAGGTAAGCAAAACTACTACGGATTCTATAGCTTAGTGCAGTGGTCCCCAATCTTTGTGGCTGGCAGGCGCCAGCCAAAGGACCACTGCGGCGGTGGAGCAACCGCCAAAATGCCGCAGAATTTTGGTGGCATTTCGGCGGCAATGCTTCTCGATGACGTCACTTGTTGGCGACAAGCATCATCATCATCGAGGTGTCTCCGCCAAAATGCGGCATTTCAGCAGGTGCTCTCCCAGGGACCAGGATGCAGGCGCATTAAGATGCCCCCATGGGCGCCATGGCACCCGTGGGCACCACGTTGGGGACCCCTGACTTAGTGACTCTATGCTTTACAGGTGCAGGCTGACTGCCTAGATAATAAGGAGGGAATCTCAAATCACTTCAGAAAGGTGGGTAAGTATCAAAGCTAGATGAAAAACTTCAAATAAGTTTAAAATTTTCAGGAGGAGAAGTGTACAAAATTTCCATTTTGTAACCAGTTACCCACATTTTGCAGATGATGAAAGTTAAGGCAAATGAAGGTTAAATGACTTGACCAAGGTTAAATTGCAGGTGAATGTTAGGATCAGGAGTCTACACAGGACTCTGGTTTCCAAGTCCCATGCCTTAACTATTAAATTGCCTCAAAAAATGATCCAACAGCACTTCTCCAACGTTAATGAACAAGAAATAAACTGAAGCAATTTGTAAGTGAGGCTCTCTAACTTGGAAAAGAGAGTAAAATGAACCCTTCTAAATAAATACACTATAATCCAAGTTATCTAAATTCCTTTTATCTGAAAATCCTAGTTATATAAATCCACAGTGTGTCCTCCCATGTAGCCCTGGTTAGTGAAATGCCTGGTTATCTGAAATTTTCCAAAGTCCCCTAAGCCTTTTGGATAAACAGAAGTGTATTGTATATTTACTTAGCCAGTATTTGCCTGTGCTTCTTTTGCGACTGTCAACAATTTGAGCTTGAATCATAGCTTTCTCTTTAATCACATTACTAAGTTGCCTAGCACTCTGTTACATTAGGGCAATGTCTCCCTCTAGTGGTGACCACATGACTTAATATGTTGCGTAACTCCAATGTTGCATATTTAAAAAAATCATTGTTGACAATTATTGTGATTGTATTGTTTTGTGGTCCATGTTTTTTTTCTCCCCCCTTCTCAAAGCCCATGCAGCTGCATGGATTGTCAATGAGAAGCCTCAGAAGATGGGGTGTTGGAAAGATACACAAGCAGAAGACATGGATGTGAGGCAGATGGATATGGAACAATTCCAGTAGGAGTGCCAAATAATACAGTGAATCTGTTGAGGAGAAGAGAGTGAACTGGCAAAAAACACAATTCCTCCCACTTCCTCCACCAATCTCCCACCATTATGTCCACTGCAGACTGAACAAAACTGCTTGTTCTCTGAGAGGTGATGTGGTCCCAAAGATAGGGTAATCAAATGGGGAGAATGAGCGCTAGGTTCTATTCCATGCTATACTACTCACTAATGAACAATGTGGCTCTGGACAGGACATAAGGCCCAGACTTTTAAAGTTATTTAGGTATTATGGTGCTCATCATTGCGACATCTGTAGAAGCCTAAGTTTCATTTTCAAAAGTGAATTAGGCACCTAGGAGCCTAAATCCCATTGACAGTGAATGAGATTTAAGCTCCTAAGTGCCTAGATCACTTTAAAAGTGAGACCATCTCCTAAATCAGTTAGGTGTTGCAATACAGAGCACAGTAATGCCTAAATACCTTTAAAATTCTGTCTCTTAGACTGTCTTGGTCTCACTTTCCCCAACTGATGACACCCTTTTTATAAAGCATGGATCCTATGATCATAGAAAGGCATTACAGCCATGCTAAGTATTGTTATTTAATCACTTAAAAAGGTGATGAGACAGATAGGGAGAGTTTAACACCTTAAATACATCATTTTTAAAAGAGTGCCTGTCTGCCTGCCTACTGTCAGGGCTCAACATTATGTTCCTGGTGGGAAAAGGTGAGTGGGGAAAGAGATGTAACAATGAGTCTTCACTCTGAAAATATGGTGAGCCAGATTTGCTACTGATTTCAAAACACACACACATGCACGCACACACACACACCCCACTTGCAACATAGACGGATTGTAATATTACCACAAATGCCCCAAAGAAATTCCTCTCGCATAAAGAAACTGCTGGGTACAAGTGTGCCAGCTCTAAGTCTGTACCTCTGCCTTCCACACCAGGGGATCCTACGTCAGTGATGGAAACTGGAACAGCCTACGAGCAGCTCAAAGTTGCATCCTGGCTGAGGCTGGACCTGGGAATCAGGGAGGTGGAACAGGCTCAGTGACCCCACCTGCACCAAACAGAGCTCTGGCACACAAGATAATCTTACCTAACGTCTCCGCAGCTAGAGTAAATTTTTAAATGTGTCAGTGCCTATTAGACAGTGGTAGCCTGGAAACTCCTTGGGGGCAATCACCTCTTTCATTCATCACTGAACTAGCAACCCTTGATAAATAATAATAAAGGTTTTCACATCTAATCACTGGAGTGGGGGAAGCTTTCTGTCCTGAGATATAAAGTAGAACAAAATAATCAGCCACCATTTTGCAAAAACTTTATAGAAAATCACAGCTGCCTTTGAATTCTGATCCTTATTTATACCTGAAAGAGTCAGCTTGCACTGACGCAGAGGTGCTCCCTAATGTGAACTGGTAGGAAATGTTTTGACACCTGGCGGTGATCCAGATGTATTTCATGAGTGTACTCCATGAATATACCCCAAAGGGGAAGGATTTTACACAAAAGATGAACAACTTGCATCTGCAGATGATTACATAGTTAATAGAAGATCCAGTTACTTGGAGGTCCATTTTTAGCACAACAAACAAGGATTTAGCCTGATGACTAATTCATTTTAATGGGAATCGCGTGGTTAAGACCCTGTATATTGTGCTTCCCTTTTACCCTAGACTGCCATCTGTCAGAAGGTTTATATATTTGGATCCCAAGGACACTGCTTATTGTGCACTAGTATTTATTTTTTGCCACTTTGGGTATCAAGTCCCCATTGCATCCAAAGCATTACTCCCTGAAATTGTTAGGCATAAACAGATATTCCCTTGAAGATGATGTGTTCTGAATCAATCAGATTTGAGCCAGATGTATCAAGCTTGTGCTAATAAAAAGGGGTTACTCAAGCACATGCTAGAATTAGAAACTAATATAAAAGGTGACTGCTGAGATGTGTTTGTCACACTGCGTGAAACGGAAAGGAATAAATACAGTAGATTAAGGTGAAGAGGAAACAGAAGTAGGCCAATACTCTGTATACTGAAAGCGGTTCAGAGAAGGGGCAGTAAGGGGTGAATGGGAAAAAGTGACAAGCTGAATTCAAAGGAGGCAAAGTGGAAAAAGAAGATAGATGAGACAATTAGTGGATCTGAGAGTATGAGATCAAAGAGTCTGAAGTCGAGTGCTTAAACAAAAGGATGGTAATTTAGGCATTGGCAAGAAAATTATAATGGGGAGGTGATACTATTCAGAGATAGAAAACTGCATTACTGTGAGGTTAAGAATCCGGCTAAACTCAAAATGCCAGGAAAGTCAGTGAAGGTAGCAACTCAGTTCTAAACTGGACCATCTTGTGCATAAATTGTGTGCGTCATAACCTTAGAAGATCATATTTTTTAATTTAAACTGTACAGTCCAGTGGCAGACCTCCCTTCTTTTCCTTTTCTCCAATGGGCACACAGCATGACTGTCCCTCAACTTCCCATTCTGTAAAATGACAAAGAATACTTACTCATCTTTGTAACACACTGAGATGTATGGATGAAAGGCCATAAAGATTTTATAGTGCTTCTTTACTGTGAAAATGTTTTGGGTTAGGGACTGTCATTTTCTATGTCTGAAGAGCTCTAACCACAATGGATAATCAGCCTGGTAGCGCCATAAATACTATCATAATATAAATGTTAAGCAGTGATAAGTGCTAATTTTTGTTATTGTACCTTTTGAGAAGTGAGATATGTTATGGGCTGAGATTTGGCCTTCAGGTTCCACTGCCATACTTAGGGAAACAAATATTGTAGTAAAATTTCCTGTACCTTTTGCATATTTTCTGTGTGGCATTACTGTATTTGGTTCTATGCTTTTTGCCTATTTGACTTAAATTTCTGTAGGTGTGAAGAGCAGTTTTGTGTTATTGACAACTGTTTTTCCTGCTAATGAATAACACACACTATCCAGTAAGTAAATTAGAAAGCCCTCAAGTTAACTGGCCTCAGAGAGGTTCTACTGGGGTTCTTGACATCCATCATACCTATGTCCTTCTTTATTTGTTTTGTCGGACCACTTCTTACTGGTTCCCCAGATTCTTTCTAAACAGTAGCCTGTCCTGAATGGCACTGATTGGTGCAATGCAATACACAACCTAATTAATCTAGATCCCTGTTGGCGTTTCTGCTCCTAGGCCTCTCTGCCTAGATTTATACCAGCAAGCCAGTAAAAGATACGGGTGAATTTAGTCTCCTGTAAATAATATGTAAACAATAAATAATAGCAGAGGGAGAAAGACACGGAGAAGCAAAACATGTTTTTCAGCTTAAATTTGAAATGAGATGGAAAATAGTGAGAGTGTCTTGGCTGATAGCTGAGGTGATGCTGAAAAGTTGGCTAGAAAGGGAGACAGAGGTTTAGGCTCAGTACAGCAGGCACCCAGAACCCAATTCTCTGTACAGAGCAGGGAAGGCAGCATGAGAAGATTTGTGGCAATGTGATGAGCTGACCTGCTCACCTGCTGACAGTGCAAGGCATATCTGTGCCTCATCTGCTCCTCTGTTAGGGTCTGATCTAGTGCCCACTGAAGTCAATAGGATTCCTCTCATTGCCTCCAGTGCGTATGTGATAAGGCCCTTGCAAGCTGCTCTAGGGAACTTTGAAGAGGGATAATGGTAAGCCACCAAACAAAAATGGTTTGAAAGAGAGTAATTTTCATACCGTTTAGGACATTGCTAGCAACTTTCATATCTGTTTGTCTACTCTGCTACATCAGTTTAATGCTGCTGTAGTTCCACTAAAATTAGTGGAGTTACTCCCACAAGAAAGTGCTTTATCAGAGTGGAAAATCAGGCCTTAAGTCTTGCTTTTTAGCTTCCTTGTTGTCCATCATTTTCATCTTTTATTTTCATATGTTGGCTGGCTCCCTTTTCCCTTTAAAACAATCTTGTTTCATTCTCCTAATGCTAGAAGGCGCCTGATAGCATTTTCTCAAATCTGATTTCCAATTGCAAGTGGAGTGTGTTTATTCACTATCTTGGTTTTCAGCCCAAACCTTTTGCATCAATTTTGTTCCACCAAGGGCAGCGGGAAGAGGAGTCATATGATATTTTTACAGCCATTTGTTATTGCTCCAGTCATGAATTCTTTGCATAAATTGTCATCTGATGGGTGGATTATTTTCCCTCCTTCTTCCATTATCAACAGCTTTAACTGAGGTAGAGATCTGGGTGTAGGTGAAGTGAGGACAGAGTATGTGAAAGTCATGTAACCAGTTATACTACAGTACAATAGTCTGTCAACACATTTTATAATTACTTGATTAGAAACCTGCAGCAAACTCCCCAGAACATTTGTGAGGATAAAGATACAGTACGAATATAAGCGGATTAATTCCACCAGTGCATCTCCATTCCAGCATGTTTGCCCACACACAGCTTCTGGTTTAAAGAAATTTTGTGTATGTGCAGTGGTGGGGTGTGTAATAAGGATTATATTGCATAAATTTGCAACAGACACATTGTTCATGAGTATAAAAATTACAAGAGAGTCAGCAGTTCATGCCCAGTGAGTACCAATAAATCTACCACCCACCTTCCTGTAGTTTATGTTACATATTTTACAAATAAGCTATTTTAAATTTTTTATTGGTGCTATTTCTCATATTCATAAACTCCTCTCCGTAAAACCAAGTTTCCTGAATACCAAGAGTCTAAGCGTACAGCTGAAAGGGCGGGACAGGAATGACACTTTAAAACTAACTAGTTTTCCTGTAAGTCAGGATGTCATAATTTTAAGTTCGCACATTTTCCATGTAACTAAAGATAGAAACTGATCCTCAATATCATTTAATATGTCAGTGGGGAATTCCCAACTCTACAGGTGCCAGTCCACTCTTGTTAGTATATGAGATATATTAACAACATAATCATGATGGTTTTACACTGCCCACAAGTGTGCTAAGCAACATAAACTGATTCTGGTTTAAAACTAAAAGGTATCAGTCTACCATGAACAAGGGAGTAAATTCCACATTTTGTGGTAATGTTTTTTATGAAGGAAAAAACACAGAACTTCTTTGAAAGCTCATCAGAGTTTTAGAATGAGAGTCCCAGTCGACACGACTCAGTGGGAAGAGTGCAGGTAAGGAGATCAAAGATTGAACACAAACATAGTTTATAAAACAGCTTGGTTATATTCTGATTGCTTGATAAGGCTAGACCAAGTCTTAGAATTTTGGACTGAGCCTCCAAGTCAAATTCTCACCCAACATCCCTCCTTCCTTGACTATTCCATTCTGCACAGGATTTCGAGGAACAACCAAGAGATGGATTCCTGGTGTCCCTATAGGCCTTCAGGTGGCCAGAGCTTTGTCCACTGGAGAAGTGGAGCACAGCTGCTCATGCTGGAATCTGTGTATAACTGTCAAGGGACTGTTTTCCAAACACAAGCTGGCGCAGAATAGGGGGTGATAGGTTTCCATACACATTAGGAGTGTATGTGCCTGCTGCTGAATTTTATTTTATTTTCTCTGACTTATCCCTGCAATTATTCAACTAGTGGCTCAGAGCTTACAACAGTATTAATGTAATTTAAGTGCTTAGAAGCCTATCGCTTTACCCCAGATATATATAAAAAGAAAAGAAACAGGCTCCTTTGGGGGCATAGAAGAGTTACATGAGGGTTAAAGAAAGTGAAACCCACGAACATAGAAGCCGTTTGCACCTTTACTTGCTTATTCCCTTTTCTTTCTTTCCCTGATTTCTATGCACTTTCTGTCTTTGTGTATTATTCTCAACTTATCTGTACATAGGGTATGGATCAGTTTGCTGAGGAAGCATTTCTCCTCTGTTTACTAGACATTTTAATGTGGAACTAGTCAATGTTACTGTATTTTCAACCCTATTTTGCATGGTGTTATTTGTTAGTGAACTTTGGGCCATTATGTGTTTGCTGAGCTATTCAGGAAAAAAACTATGTTTCCTTGTTTTTAAAGTGTCTTTGCATAATCATCCTGAATGAGGCCATTTCAACAGGCAGGAGAGGAGTGACTGATGGAGGAAGAAGGCCAGAAGTATGCAGGGAGAGGTACTGATGTAAGGTCAAACAACAACTCTCCAAATTGAGGATGAAGATAAACTGGAAGTAGGGGATCCAATGGATAAAGTAGGGGTATGAGTTATCAGCCTTCTCCCAGACTGTTATCTCAGGAATGCATGGAGAGAGAGGACCAACCATTTAAATTATGCATTTTGACCACCCAGTCACTTCTCTCAATTCAAGTGAAGGTGAGAGCACATTGACAAGCCACTGAGCTACCCCTACAAATACAGTTGGAGAATAAAGTACATTTCATATACAGTGGCTAAACATTCCTGAGACTGTTTTGATTTATGTTTCAGGTTCAAATTACTCCTAAACACAAAGCAAATATTGGCGAGTTGGATTCTACGGCATGCTGAGCTACTGCTAAGGTTCTCTCAAAACGCTTCCATACTGAATCTAGCAGATTTTGCACAGCCCTACCAGTGCAAATTATATGTAGATTTATATCTCAGACGTAAGCATGAATATAAAGTTGCTATTACTGGGACTATACACTTTAACCATGTCTGGTTTTTAAACAGCTTTGTAGTATGCTGAAATAGCAAACAAAATGTAAAACATCGGAGAGACAGGAAATATGCTTTTTGTCCTTGACATATAGTACGGCATTAGAACAATTATTTTCATTGTGTCAGAAGTTATTTTCTTCTGGCATTTGTTCTTAAATTTAAAAATACAAAGGTATTATCTCTTGCTTGGGTTTTACCATAATTGAAAACACCTAATTCACACAGTATTGATTTTTAACCTTATCAGCTGAAAGTATTTTATGTATTCAGAGACAATACCAAAATGATGAGGTGTCTGATTCTGAACGTTGACTGTTAATCAATGAAGCATAAAAAATAGGTATGCTACATTACTGAATGGGAGAAATAGCAGGAGTAGGTCAACAGGTTACAACAGCAAAACCTCATTTGTTGGGTCTTATTTAGTTCTGCAGGATATTTGTGAAAATATATTCAAAGAATGAACATGTAATGGAAAGCCAGTGACTGAACCTTCACAATACATTGATGCGCTTTCATTCAGATGTACAGGGAGCTACAGTTCCTCACATGTAAGAATTCACAATCCTACTTGCAGAACTGTGTGGAAACAGGAAGTCTTAAAGGTTTTCCAAATGATCTGAAATGGGTACATATCTCTGTGTCCCAAAGTGTGGCAGCATAGATGTCACTTTCTCATATTGCTGGGCTGACGTTTTTATGAGTTAATTGTATCCTTTTGCCTCTTTTCTCCCAAATAGGTCTGTTAAGAAAATCAAGCTTGCAGTCATTTTGAGCAGCTGTATTGCCACATGTGGAATGATATGAACTTTATCAAACAACTAATAACTTCCTTTCCCTCCCCCTTATAATTATTCCTTGTTCATAATGACAACACATCTGTTCACACTGATACTTATTTCCAAATAATCTATTGAATGATAACCAATACTTGTGAAACCAGCCATTATAAAGTCCAAAATTCCTCTGCATTCTAATTTGCTGAAAGACCTGATTTTGTGGGTATTTTATTTATTAGTTTTAAAAGCTGTTAGAACAGAGAGAAATTGATGATTGGTTGATGAGAAAGTGATGTAACATTTTATTATAGTAGGAGTCTTCCCTCTTTAAATTATTTATATCAGCAACAAATAATCCTGAAACGAAGAACCATATGGAACAACTTACGGTAATAACTGCTATCTAAGTGGTTTTCATAGTTCACTTCTATCTAATCATTATGCTATGAATGTCTGATTTTCAGAGTGAAATCAGAGGTTCCCATCTGCTCTTGCTCATTTGAACAACCACTTTTGCATTTGCAAATGGTGGGTATTATGTGTGAACATGGGTTGAAAAGCACTTAACTAATTGTGTAGGCACACAAAAGGGGAGGGTGGTTAAGTGTACATGGAAATTACACAAGCAAACTCAAAAGTAGGCATGGATCTCTCTCCTTACCTTCTGAAATTCAGACCTAGTTTAATTGGTACAACTTATCCACATTTGTACCACTCCCAGGATAATAATTATGTACCATAAGCATAATGACCAATGACAACTACTGATTTATAAAATAATAATACTGGAAGAGTTTAGTTGTATTTGAAGATGATCTTTGTCACTGCATTCCATTACAGGACCTGGGCAAAAGGCTCAAGTGCAGAATAAAACAAAACAAAACAAAACAGTACGTCATTGGGAGTTAGTATTCTGAATTTTCCCTATATGCTACGTACATAAATGAAGACATTCATACACAACAACCTCTTGTTCCTTCCACATGAAGAAAAGCTGCAGATCTTACATTAAGCAGGGACCAGCTCCTTTCCTTCACACAAAATCCTGTTCAGGACAAGAAGTGTTTTGGTAGTTGTGAGTTGAATCAGCTCATGTACATGTGGAAGTGTTTCTTTTTTAGGCTTCAATTCAATAGAGCAATTTAAGCAAGTGCTTATGTCCATCTCTATACAGTAAAACACGTAGGCAGGTACTTAGGTCCCACTGAAGTTAATGGGACTTTAGCATGTGCTTAAAGTTAAACATGTGCTTTATCTCTTGTCAAAAAAAAAATGGGCTAAAGTATGTACTTAAAGTTTAGCTTAAATACTGAGCACGTAAGCAATTAGGTACCATGGTGAAGAGGATGATATAAGAACCTATGTAGACTAGATTAGACTAGAATAAAAGGGCCTAGTGAAACTCTAGAAAATCCCACCTCATCAGAAAATATGGCCACTTCTGCCTTGATGAGGATCTTCCTCTTTAAATGTGTCATTTGATAATAGGCCCAACCAAATAAAGGAATAAAACGATGGAAAATGTCTGTCTAAGTTTCTGAGAGCCTAGCAATTAAAATATCTACCAATGTGTCTTTTACAAAGATCATGTAGATCATGGTTTACCTTATACATAAGTAATTACACTGCTCATTCATTATCTTCTTCATAAATTCTATTAGTTTTGAACCACTATATCCTGGAAGCGCAGCTGAGGCTAAATGAACCTTATTACACAGTGTTCATGAAAGTGATAAATGAGGTAAGGACGTGAAATGCAGATGGTAATAATTAATTGCTCAGCTTCCAGCAACACAAAGTTTAAATTGACAATATTATTTAAAAATAAAATGATCTTATTTGATAGAGGCTTTCTACTACAGTCCACATGCATTGGTGGCTGTTTCCTTTTAATGCAATTCTTAAATGTTGAAAAGAGATAAACATGCTGTGATTTTTATCTATGTTTTTGATAAATGAATGTCTTGGCAAAAATTTACAGCTAAAAAGGTTATTTACTTAAGAGAGATTTTCTGCATGTGTAAAGGTCAGATTTTTTTTTTAGATTGCTGTGAAATTGCTTCTGCCTTTTAGCAAATCTTCCAAGACAGCTCCTCTCCTTGTAGTGTTGATAAGGACACAGGAAGGATGTGGCCTGAAGAAATCAAATGAGCAGCATAAATTCCTGTCTGGAATCTACAGCAGCCACAGTTTGTGGTTTCTGAAATTCTGTCAAAAAGTTGAACAGTATGAAAGGAGAGAGAAGACTTCTGAGCAAAAATCAATATCTGGGTCTTTTGAACTGCCCATGTACAAAGTTCTAATGAAAATGTCCTTGAGAAAATTTTAAATAGTGGACTTTGAGATCAGCTCTTCCACTGTCATGATAGCGCTGCATGGCATTTGAAGTTTCCAAATGTACCAACGCACAGAAAGTATGTCTCAAACACTGAGGATGTAGATGCCTCCAAGGGATTTCAGAAACAGAAATCTGCCACTGAAGCCTATATAGATTATTGTATGTATTATTTACACCATGTCAGATTTTAGCCAGAGGATACAATTTTTACTTCAAGGGGGTTTTGTAAGTCTTTAAATAGCATCACTCCATGTTCAAACTAATAACTGATCAGACACACAATGCAATAGGAAAGGGGCACTACTCTCAGCAAAGGAATCTCATTTATGATACTGTAAATACCACTTGTAAAACATTAAATAAGGTTTGGATGTAATGTTGCATTAATTGGAATTATACTTCTTTATATTTGTTCAAGCCTGTTTAAAAATCTAAAACATTCAGTAACATCAAGGTCATTCTGGGAGAGTTACTCTGCACATTAAATTGATGTTAAAATGGTTGGTAAGTGCAGGGTTATACAGTAATTGCACTGCTGTTCCCCTAAACCACAGAATGCATACATTTACTGTCTTTGGAGGTGCTTTTTCAGTGCAATTGAGAATTCACATTTATTCTTGTTCTAAATTATAGTTAAAGTTATTGAGTAAAATCTTCTGACATTCACATTTAGAAAATCTGTCCTCAAGTGTTGGGAATGTTTTAGTTCTATCTGAGAATGTTAATTAAAACTACACACATATATGTATGTTGTTTTCATATATAATATGATTAGATAGATAGATAGATAGATAGATAGATAGATAGATAGATAGATAGATAGAACTATCTGTCTGATAATATATGCGAAGACAATATCATTAAGTGTGTGGTTTCACACAGACAGACATATAGCCCTGAAGCTTTAAAATTCCTTCTGTCCCACAGGAAGGGAGTCTCTTTTTTTTACAAGGTTCTATTCTATCTGGGTACTTATGGCAAACTCATCATTGTAGCATCTGGGTGTATCAGTGTATGAGGTCAGACAGAAGAATTTTAAAGGCATAATTTTCAGTGGTATGGAACACTCACAACATCAATTGTCTTCAATGGTATCTGTGAAAGCCCACCATGTTGGAAAAATGGAGTTTTAAGTCCCTACGGCTGTACTGTGTTTGGTATGAAAACAGTCAACCATCGTCAAGATTTACAACAGTCACATTAACACTATTATCAATAATAATAAATTAATGTCATGTATTAACGTCCTAACAGTCTCAAAGGATATCATATATATTAAAAAAACCATTAAGAAAAAACAAAAATACACTGTCTAAAACAAGTATGGCACTCTGAGCAAAGAATGTACTAAATTACACAGAGTATCAGTATGTCCTCAGAAGAATCCAATCATGAAAAAAAAATACAGAGCTCATTATTCAAGTTATTAATGTGTGAAAGTGTTTGCAGGAACAGGTACAAAGTTTGTAATAAAGAAAAGAAAAGAAAGCAAAGAAAAGAAAAGATACATTCTAATTACTAGGGTCTGCTCTGGCTCTGACTGAAGCTAGTGGCAAAAATTCACCTTGACATCAATGACCCATCATCAGTTAGTTGAAACACCTGCAATACTGTCTGGTATTACACTATGCTGGTACCATAACATGTCTGGTTAACTGAACACACACAGTATCTGGTTTTGTCACTTTTCGTTTCTTTGCTTCTTAATCATAGAATATCATAGAATATCAGGATTGTTTGTGTTTCCTTTTAATTTCCTGGTTAGTGTTATGATTGGCTTGATTTGGAGTTCTCCTTTGAATTGGTTGATGTGAGTATTTTTTAGTCCTGTTCCTTCTTTTAAAAGAATACATTTTATCTAAACCCACTAGCCATGAAGTAACTGCATGTTACAATTCAGCAATAATGAAAACACATAACACTTTGCCACTGGACCTTTTCAGTAACATCATACAAAAAGTCAGGGAGAAAGATGATAATATACATTCAGCAATTATGGTTGTAACCCCGGACTGATTTTCAGAGATGCTCAGCACCTCTGAAAATCAGGACCCTTTAAAATGTCTCAAGCTGAGCACCCAAAATCTTATGCGTCCCCAAATCTGCATCTCTTTTTGTTCGTTTGTATATTAATTTTATTTCCGTGTGTTTTTTGCAGGTCACTTTTAAGGTGTGCAGTGGGTGCAGAGTGTTCAATACCTGAAAAGGATGAATAGTGTAAACCCATACCAATGAAGCAAATTACACAGAAGCAATCCCACTTATTCAGATTGCACTGGTTCAATTGACTAGTGCAGACAAAGCTACTCTATC
This sequence comes from Gopherus evgoodei, assembly GCF_007399415.2. NCBI lineage: Eukaryota > Metazoa > Chordata > Testudines > Testudinidae > Gopherus > Gopherus evgoodei. The sequence continues at coordinate 27,415,019 of NC_044329.1, read as the reverse complement.
CCCTCCTCTCTGACGTGCTCTCACTGAACTGACTGTTCTTTGAATGGCCATTGCCCTTGTGAGGTTTCCACAGTTAAAGGACCATCTTGAACCTTCAATTATTAGGATGTATTTATGTCTTGAACATATATAATGACACCTTGACCTTATCTTGACTTTAGTAAAACTTCTGATACTGTCTTACATGATGTTCTCATAAACAAACTAGGGAAATGCAACCTAGATGGAGCTACTATAAGGTGGGTGCAAAACTGGTTGGAGAATAGTTATCAGTGGTTCACAGTCACGCTGGAAGGACATAATGAGTGGGATCCTGCAGGGATCAGTTCTGGTTCCAGTCCTGTTCAATACCTTTATCAATGATTTAGATCAATGTTTCCCAAACTTGGGACGCTGCTTGTTCAGGAAAAGCCCCTGGCAGGCTGGGCCGGTATGTTTACCTGCTGCGTCCACAGGTTTGGCCATTCATGGCTCCCACTGGCCGTGGTTTGCCGCTCCAGGCCAATGGGAGCAGCTGGAAGCTGCAACCTCGGCCAGTGGGAGCCATGATCAGCCGGACTTGAGGATGTGGCAGGTAAACAAACCAGCTTGGCCCCCCAAGGTCTTTCCCTACAAAAGTAGCGTCCCAAGTTTGGGAAACACTGATTTAGATAATGGCATAGAGAGTACATTTATAAAGTTTGCAGACAATACAGAGCTGGGAGGGATTGCAAGTGCTTTGGAGGATAGGATTAAAATTCAAAATGATCTGGACAACCTGGAGAAATGGTCTGAAGTAAATAGGATGGAATTCAATAAGGACAGATGTAAAGTACTCAATTTAGGAAGGAACAATCAGTTCACACATACAAATGGGAAATGACTGCCTAGGAAGGAATACTGCGGAAAGGGATCTGGGGGTATTACTGAACCACAAGCTAAATATAAGTCAAGAGTGTAACACTGCTGAAAAAAAAAGAAACAAACATCATTCTGGATGTATTAGCCGGAGTGTTGTGAGTAAGACATGAGAAGTAATTTTTCTGCTGTACCCTGCACTGATTAGGCCTCAACTAGAGTATTGTGTCCAGTTCTGGGCTCCGCATTTCAGGAAGGATGTGGACAAATTGGAGAGAGTCCAGAGAAGAGCAACAAAAATAATTAACGATCTAGAAAACATGAATATGAGTGAAGATTGAAAAAACTGGGTTTGTTTAGTCTGGAAAAGAGAAGACTGAGAGAGGACATGATAACAGTTTTCAGGTATGTAAAGAGTTGTTACAAGGAGGAGGAAGAAAAATGGTTTTTCTTAACATCTGAGGATAGGATAAGAAGAAATGGGCTTAAATTGCAGCAAGGGATGTTTAAGTTAGAGAATCAGGATGATTAAGCACTGAAATAAATTTCCTTGGGAGGTTGTGGAATATCCATCATTGGAGATTTTTAAGAGCAGATTAGACAAACACCTGTCAGGGATGGTCTAGATAATACTTAGTCCTGCCGTGAGTGCAGGGGACTGGACTAGATGACCTCTTGAGGTCCCTTCCAGTCCTATGATTCTATGATTTTATGACCTATATGCCACACATTATAGCATACACAATCATCATCAAACACATGCTGATTGCTGCAGTTTTAAGGCTTCACCGTTGCTCCATTTAACATACATAGAATAGACATAACATGATCACATAATATACTGTAGGCCCTGTAAAGTTTTCCTGTGTGGTAGCTAATGAATTTTTCTGGGATCATTATTCTTCATCATGTCAATGGATACACACAGGACAAAGAAAAAACACGTGTTCACAGGAACATATAAAGAGATGGAGAGCAGCATAATCATTGTAAGTCACTGTGAAAGTTTTAATTGACAGAAAAGCATTCCAAACCTCCACAAACACTAAAAAGGTGTCAAGTAAAGGGTTTCACATCCTTCACAGTACGGGTAATTGGAAAATATCAAGTAGGAATCACACACTACTTAGAGGCTCCTAGACCACAAATTAATGGATATGTACAACCATCTCCAGTGAATGATTCCTGAATGATCATGAACTGAATGCTTAGAGAACACCAAAATACCATGACTTTCACTCCAGCATTTACTTAATGTCATTTCTTCACTCCATAAAGGAGAGGAAGCATAATTCACTGAGCCATTTAGTCTTCTATAATGCACTTGAGTCAATTCTATATCTGGCTGCAGAGAAAGATGCCAAAGAATTAATCATCACCTGGCTTCTAGTTAAAACTATAAAGGCCAGTTTTGCTCATTGTGAATATTCATTAGGCCCTAATTGAATAAGCACTTAAATACCACAATTCTCTTTTGGAGTTCTCCCCAATGCTCAGCTTCTCACCTCTTCCATTGCCCATTAAAATGTTTTCTGCTTTAAATTCTCTGTACAGCATAAACTTGTCATGCATTTTTACTGCTGTTACAATGCATATGGATGGAATGCAAGTGATATAGGAAGGACAGTTGAAAATGAAATGAGATTTTTGTCATTGCTCTCACTCTGCTAATCTGTTTTGAAATACAAAATGCATATCCACAAGCGGTGCTTAATATAAAACAATGAAAAATAAATGAAACAAATTTGTCATAATGTTTTTGAAAGTGGCAGAATACAGCAGCTGACAATTTAAAAAAATAAATCAGAGGACTACTAGCAAATTACGGTATCAAATAGAACAAATTTAGGTTCAGAAATTTTTAAAAAGTACCATAATTTAAAATCAAATAATATAGTCATTATTTTAAAACTGTAAACCAAGTAACATACAGTACAGAGGATATATTTTTAAAAAAATGAATTAGCTCCAGCTAAACCAATAAAGATTGTGTAGTTGTAAGGAAGAGAAAAATGCCAACTGTTCACTTTCCTCAAGAGATGTCATGTATATATATGTCTAATACCACCAAAATATCTACATATACAATGTCAGCATGGATAGGTATCATATGTTACTGTACCTTTTTTGATAGGTGTGACTTTTTTTTAACTTAAAAATTACTGAGTAGCTTTATGGGAGATGGGATATGACCTACCCTCTAAAGTCTAACCCCCAAAAGATCAGAATTAGGGAGAAGCACAAGTATGTTGTTTCTTAAGAGCCTAGTCCTGCAGAAAATATCTATGCACTTCTAGTGTGGGCAAGATCCAAAAGGCCACAGATGGTTGTTTTGCAACAGGCTGACTTATACAGGGTAAGATTCTACTTGCTCCTTCTACCTTTTCAGCTCCTTGATGAGGAGGTCAAAGTAACCTCCATCAATCCCCACTGAAGTTAATGGATCATTACTGAGGAAATACACAGTTTTAATTCAGATCAAAATCTGGACCATCCCTTTTATTAGGAGGCAGGAATGTTCAATGAGCACATTTTCATGTGTCTCTCCCATTTAAATTCAGTGAGCATGATTGTAATATCATCTCTATGCCTCCAACCATGGCAGCGTGGCCAAGGTGGCATTATGCAGCTTTTTTGAGGAGAACAGGCAGTCATTTGCAGCTTATAGACCTTCTGAGTGCTAGTAGCCATAGAGGCTATTTTGGCCTGAGTGAGTCCTTAATTAGACTATTGGCTTCTCCACTCATAATACAAGATAAATAATAGAATTGGCATGTTGCGCAATTTCCAGATGTACCAGCAATAGCACACATACAATTCTGCACAGATCAGATCTGGCACATTGCACTTTAATTATGTATTTACTAACTATCTAAGAAGCTAATAGTTTAGGGGCTGGGGACTTGGCCTGTACTATTGATGCAGATAAAGGGAGAGAAGCCCACAGGCATTTCTACACTTTCCAACTCATAGAGAAAGAGAGAGAAAGACAAAACTTGGGCTTTATATTTTGGGACCTATTTTCAAGACCCTTGAACAAGCAATTGCACAGAAGAGTTCAGTTCCTCTTGTCTGAAAAGCCACCCCAAATACCACTATGGGGCATGTGTGCATTGAAGTGAATGTGTGCATGACCCTGTCTGTGAGTCTACAGCACTGTGCCCCAGCAGTCTCTCCTTCTCTATTATGCCACCCTGTTGTATTTCCCCCAATGTTGTGTATCCCCTAGTCCCTTAGTGCTTGGTATGCCCTTGTTCTTTGAAAACCCCTGTGCCTGTTAACAGCTCTGTGTCTCTCCATACCTCTTTGTCCCTCTGCCCCTGCCCCTTGCCCCCCTTACACTTGGAATCCCCCAGTGCTCTGTGAACACTCATACTCCTTCCCCAGCTATCTCTGTCCTCTGCCCTTTGAGTCTTGTCTCCCCAGTAGAGGATATTTCTCTACCCCTATCCCAGCCCTATCTTCCTTCCCACATATTGGAATGAGGCTGGTGGGTGTTCTCAACCACCTGCTATCTGCCTCAGACTTGCAGGAACATTTCCTTTCATCCCTGCGAATGCAGCCACAAAAAGGGCAGCTTGATTCTCCCCTCTGACTCCCTGTGTTGGCTGCCACTTTAAAATGGAGAGTGAAGCTCTTCCCCCTGCTCATCAGCTGTTAAACAGCTCCCCTGGAAGAAGAGGTGAGAGGGCTTAGTGCTGCTGCTGCTCTACCTAGCAGCAATTTGGCTGGTGAGTGGTGGGGCTGGGCTTGGCAGGCTACCTCAGTTCTTTCATGTCCTAACTTTTGAGTGCTTTACTTAGCTGCACCTTAATGTTCTTTAGACATAGGTTTTTTTCATGTAATACATAAAAGGAAGTGTGTGAAGTACTGTATATAAAATACTTTAGCATGGTAGCACATTTACAATTGCAAGGTATTAGCAATGATGATTGATTGATAGACTTTTGTAACTTCATGCTGTGTGCTTTTGCCTTATTTAGTACCTGTGTTTGTAATTTTGTAAGCACACCCCAAAAGCAAAAGAACAAGAAGTAGATGTTAACTCTCACATTGCCTGCTGGGGTTCCATTAACATACCATTTACATCTTTGAAATCTGGAATTGTTTCTGGCATGTAAGGCAATACTAAAGTGGAACTAAGTGGGAGGGAAACCTCACTATACAGTAAATGAGAAACATTCTTCCTCTCCACCTCCAATTCTTCATGAAAGACAAGTGTCATTTTCATTAGAGATAAATTGTCACCTGTACTCCAAAAAGCTGTATGTGCTAGAAGTCCTTACTCAGGTTTTATTCAGGCTTTACTCTGTAGAGTCCTCCTGAGGAAAAATAAAATCAATAAAAAACTGGTGCCCTGATTGTTGATCATAATTCATGCACATAAGGGACTGACTAATCAGATTTCCCTCCTCCATGATTGAAGGTGGAATCAAGATCTGCATAGGGGATTGAGTACCGTTTGCTGGGGGCTCACACAGAGTTGGGGCCAGAGCGTGACACACATCTATACAGTGACCTTATGGAAATTACAGAGAAGTGGTAATACAGCTCAAGGAGCCTATTGTTGGGCAGCCATAGCCAAAAGTGGGACTGTGAAGGAATGGAAAGGGGGAAGCAGGTGCCCAAGCTTGTGTAATAGGGTTCTGCTTAGATTACTGACCTCATGACTTTCACACAAAGGCTAATTCTGCCTGGAATGACGTAGGGGGAATATCCCTATGAGGAGATCAGACACAGTAATGAGCATATTATTATGGGAAAGGGCAGTTAGAGCTCAGGAAGAACATCAGGATTTGACTCCATGACATGCTGACATTTCTCCTCAGGAAATGGGCATGCAAAAATTCACTATTTTGTAAAGGAGAAGCATTTTCTCCATATATATCCTCAGAAATATGCTGGAAATGGCAGCATTTGTTCCTGGATCAAATTCAGTCTTGACAATATCAGTTTTTTATATATTAATATTTGAAGAGGAAAAACTTTACATTGCTTAAAACAGAAGTTACTATATGGTTTGCTGCACAACTTAGTATGTTTGGAAGCAGCTAGAGAGATAAATATGATCTAATTCTTATGCCTATCCTTCCTCACTCAGAAAAGACCATATGCACAGGTCTTACATGAGCACAGAATTGAGTGGCTAGAATATTTGCCTTCTAAACAATCCAACCAATCTTTATGTAAAAGATCACATTTAAAGATGCATTCTGTTTACATCAGCCAGAGAAGGTTGCTTTATAAATAAACAAGGCAAAATGAATACAGTATGTCCATCTCTATTTGTGCAGGGGTTTATGCATAAGTCTCTGTTAGACAGCAGAAGCTAAAACCAAATTTATTGAAGTATAGTTTTCATAGCAATTGATTTACTAACTGGGTGTGTACCAGCAAACTATACTTTCAATGAAAAAATATATTTGTTGTGCCATACTCATGTACATCCCACTGTAATCAACATTAATTGCCCTACAGATTTTAAAAAATTCACTGTGAATTAACCATATTAAATACCTCTTCTCCTTTGTAAAAATCTCCAGCGTAGGAGTCGCCCAAAATAAACACAAGAAAAGTGAAAATTGTAATGCTTGTGACAAACTACATTATGTATCGCAATCATAGTCATAGAGTTTAACAGTCAGTAGGACATTGTTCTATTTCAGAGTAAAAATGAATAAACTGTTGTACCAATTTAATGAAACCTAAGGTGCATCAATATCATGCAGGAATTCTGGAACTCCCAACAAAATATGATCTTTCCAAGACCAGGGGTGAGATGCTGGCTCCTTTGAAATCAATAGCGAAATGCCCATTAACTTTAATGGGCCAGATTTCTACCCAAAATACCAGTTAATTAAAACAATATAAATGAAGATGTGTATTTCCATATCTAAAAAGATTGAGGGCCAGTGTTTGGGGTCAAAAATTGAGCACCTTACATGATGATTTTGAAAAATATTTCATGTAGCTTGGGGAAACCTTTGACTTCATACGGTTCTGCATGGCACAGCGTTCCTTCAGTGTAGAACAACTAGCAAGATTGAGAATTAAATCTGTATTTACAAACCCGGGGAAAATGGTCTGATATTCAGAGACGCTGAGCATTCACAGTCCTCATTGTGTTTCATTAGAAGAATTAGCAGAATTTTTTGGATTTTTTTGGAAAAAAATCAACATTTTCCCCAATTATCTTAGTCAGCATTGTTCCCTAAATGAAACAAAACTATACTTTGGAGTATAAAGAACACACAGTAATGTCAGGGTTGTGGATAGTTCATGCTAACTGCATTCCCTGATACACATATATGTCCATTTCAGACCATTCAGACTTACTGGTAATTTACTGGAGATTTCAACAAAAAGCATGAAGATGGGAAAGGAACCAGATTTTCCTGTTTGTTTGGATTTTTAAACTATAATTTGCTCCATAAACTGGACAGATACTAAGAATGTCCTTACAGCAAACAAGTTGTTGATTAAAGTTCATGTAATCTTCATCTTAATGGCAAAATCCAGTTTGCACAGTCTCTCTGAAATGTACACACTGAAGTATTTTTAAATTTAGGACTTGTTGATATTAACTTTCACTGCACTTTAAACTGCTGCCTTAACATCTAGCTGAAGAAGCTGTATTCCTTTTTTCAGTACATACTAGATTGACTTGGCTGATCATAGCAGACTGAATTGTATTTTTGTAAGGCTCTTCAACAGGCAGTCAAATAAATAGCTTTTTCCCTGCTGCATGGTTTACTGTTTGCTTAAGCAAAAATACAATTTCTGGAGAAGGCTCCACAAGGGCTAAATTCCCTGCCATTTACAAGTGTCCCATTAGAGTAGCTTTCTATATGGAAATAACATTCCAAGACAAGGAGAGAAACACTAGGTCTGAGGTCCACTGTTCCTGATGTGTTTTATTATTTCTTTTTCATTTGAAGAGTAGAGCTGTGCTCCCATGAGAAAGAGAGGGAAGGAGAGAGTAATATTTGAATACAAATGTCTCAAGAAACTGGAGCTTCTTTAAAAGTAAAATCTCTCTCTCCCTTTTTGTATGTATCAAGGACAAGGGGAGAACTGGCAGATTCATACTCATGCTGTCTTTCATTAAAAGGCTTTTAATTAGGAATTCAAAACACACACACACACACACACACACACACACACACACACACACACACACACACACACACACACACACACACACACACACGTTCTACCAGAGAAGTATGTATTAGAGATGGGATTTGGACTTGATTACTGTTTCCTATGGTGGAAGCTTTTATTTGAAAACAATCGCAATTAGAAGGATTGGGTGAGGTAGACAATGTGCATGGCTTATTAGAGGCAGTGTGCAGAACTACTAGTTACTAGAGTTACCACATTTCAAGAGAGAGAAAAGAACAAAAGATTTGAATAAAAGTTTGCAAACATGCATGTAATCCAGATCTAATAAGACAGGTGTTTTATGTTAGCAGACTTATAATTGACTTTTGAAAACATACTTATTGAGGTTTAACAGTTATTTAATGGACACTGACATCTGTCTATTACATAATTAATGCTCAAACATGTTTTAATAATCAATTGGTATTTATTTAACATCACTGTCTACTTAATGCTGCAAGTTACATTTAATTGCATTTTTCTTCTTTTGAGTTCAATGAATTGTATTAAAAATAAATGTTAACAAGTACCACATGGTGCTCTGGGCAATGCTAAGATGACATACATGGAGGGAAAAGGAAGTTAAGTCCAGGGGCTAATCTTGCTGTCCCCACTCTAGCAAAACCCAACTGAGTTTAATATTCCATGTTGTACATGTGTCATGGGATAATAGAAAATTCTCTGGTAGTATGAGTACTTTGACAGACTAGAAAGGATGTGGCCTTCAGAGAGGGCTGCCAGCTCAGTGGCCTATCCCAAAAGGATGTGTTGGGCTGGAATTCAACTGCCCGTTCGTTACATAATTAAGATGTTTTTCCTGGTCATGAAAGTCAGTTTGTCAGAAGCTTCCTGATGCAGCACATGTTTGAAGAAACATGCTGGCCACCAAAAACCTATTGTGACCTCTGAGCAATGTTGCTCTGCTGTCATAAGAGTGTGTAAGAGAAAGGACAAACCGTGGTGCATTTGCAGCGAGAGAGTATAAAGCTTGTTCTTTAATTTTGTTGTGTCTGAGGCTCTCTGAGTGGCAATGACATGGTTTATGTTATCAAGTTAGGCCAAACCAGCTAGGTGTTTGTGGCAGCCATCTCACACAGGAGAGTATATAATCATAAGAATAAGCTGAGGTCTTCAAAAATGTACAAAACAGGCCATGGTGTCCTTAGTCACCATGAGATGGAAAGGAGAGCATCAAAACTCTTGGATGAAGCAATTATGAGTACTGGGAGAGTGTGTTTATCTTATGTTTAGTTATGGGTACCAATATACATCAAACTTCATTTCTGAGCTTAAGAAGGAAGCCTTTAATGGATAATTATTAAAGTTGTATTTTGTCCTTTGCTCAATAACCTATGGTAGTTGGAAATCAAGCTCAAAACTGTGCCCCTGACCCACCAGTCCAGCTCTATTCAGTAAAGCATGTGCTTGATTTTACATGTAAATATGTCTGACTGACTTCAACAGGACTGGAGCATATGCTTAAAGTTAAGCAGTGCTTTGCTGAGATAGATTTAAGCATGTATATAAATGGTTTGCTAAACTGGGGACATGGGGGTATGGGTGGAGATCTGCTATGTATATAATATCCTTCCCCAAAAATATCACAAACCACTTGAAAATACCATTTATCTATGTCTTGGGGGGATAATATTCTTTTTGACCTGAGTCAGAAGATGAAGCATAAGTTAAAATCAAGGCTCCTACACTTCCTGTTTGGATAGGGTAGGCTAAAGTACTTGATTTACTGGGGCCAAAAAGTGGATGTCATATGGTGAGCAACTGGACATTTCATGTCATATATCCCAAGCTTCTAGAAATATATTCAGACCAGTTTGAATAGAGAATGTGCACTTGGAAGCTCACCAGAACTTTGTACCAGATGTACTTTGCATCTCAAAAAATGCAAGAGTAGCCATTCTTTCACCTTGCTGCTTTTGTTTTAGCCAAAATCAGGATGTGTAGAAATTAACTGAACTTTTCAAGCCTCAAAAATGGTTTGACTCAATTTAAATCAGTTATTGTATGCAAACTGACACTATCACTGCTAATAGAAACAATAATCACCATCACACATATGTGCATGCAGTTGGATCTGCCCAGATCTGGAAGTAGCAATAGTGACCTTCATTCAAGATACCCACAAACTTTAGATCAAATCCGGCTTATTTTACCTGCTTGCTCAAGCCACTTGGACTGCACATGCGAATAAGGCAAAAAGATTTGTCCATAGAAATATTGAACTCTATCTGATGGATGTCCTTGACAAATTTCTATCAGGCTAATTAGATTCTACCTCTAAAATAAGTCACCTGCTATTTCATCTGGTTACAGTGTTATTTTTCACTTCCTATTTTAATCTGGTGTGTTGTCAAAGCACTGTATCATTTATGGAATGGTTAACAAACTGTGTATATAAAGGCAGGAAAGCACTTGGGGACCCTTCAAGATGTAAGTCACCAAAAATATGATGAGATATAATAATAAATTATATATTACTAATATAAGATTAAATTACTAATATAAGATGATGATGATATTACTGTGGCAGCTCAGAGACAAACCTCAGCAAGTCTTTTCCAATATGACCATTAAAAAAGATCATTTTCTAGGAAAGTGTGCATGAGCCCTGGTGTGCAAAGTTTGAAGTCTTAGTTCAGTAACATGCACAAGCACATATTTAGCTTATCTTTCATTGACTTTAATAATATTTGAAAGAATTCAGACTCTTTCTAACCAGTTTGGCTCATCTCTACTATGAAGAGGATTCTTTTAAGTCTTCTACATTTGAATCAGATTCAGACTTTAATAATTTTATTTTTAAAAACTTTGAAATAACTCTTAAAGTAGATATATTTTGTATACCTAGTAGATATATATATATATATACATGGAGATATATAAGTAGATATATATATATATATATACACGTGGAGCCGGGGAGAGAGAGAGAGCGAGAGCGAGAGAGCTCTGAAATGGTACACATTATTACAGAGTCCTGAAACTTATGGGTAACGCAGTGTTAATAGACAAAGAATTGCATTAATCTTGTTTACAGAACTTACCACAGCGTCTCCTTCTCTGCAATTACATTCTGTTAAAGAGCTAAATTTTTATTCAAAAGGATTTTTTAAGTTTTAATAATTTTTTTGAATGCAAGTCTCTTAACTACCTTGGAATCTATTTGAGGTATAGGAGAAAACATAATTCTCTTTTAAAATATTACAAAAGCTTAAATGTGCATAAATCTTTCTAGAAAGTATCATTAGTAAAAAAAAACCAAACCTAAACAACCTCTCTTGAAAGGGTTCAACCACAATGTACTTAATACTAGAATTTCCTGGCAAGCCTAATGAATTATTATAAAGTTGTTCCATATAATTACACATCTCAGTGGTAAAGCTGTTGAATAAAGAGTTCAAATTGCCTTTGGATATCCTAGGTGTGTTATCAACTTACCATAGTTAAAGTAACAAGTGAACTAACTTATTTGGAAAAATACCAATAACTCCTGGCAACAGTGCAGCATAAGACACCTGCTGTTATGTCTTCATTCTGAGCCACATTAACTCCCAGTTCCTGAAACAAATTTGATGTTTTAAAAGTCTTTTAATGGAGTTTTCTGTCCATGTAGAATATTATTGATTTGTTTAACTGTGAAATAGATAGTTTTGAGCCATATATCATTGTTAACATTGTATTCAATTGCCAGAATAAAGAAAGAGAATAACCTAATTTTCTGAACAACCAAGGTTAGTACAATTGAAAGTGTTGAGGATTATTTTTATTTATTTATGTTTGAGCAATGACTGCAGTAGGAATACGTGACAATAATGTATTAGAGGTGAGAATCAAACTGTGTGAATAACTACAGATTATGTCACATTACTAAACATCTGTGATCATTTTCAAGAGCATAGTCTTGCAGAACTCTTGATGGTTAGTAACTATGGACTCAATTAAATCTTCAGCTACAGCTCATGTAACTCCATTGAAGCTGAATGACCCAATCGTTCCCTAGTGTGGAGACATCCACTGAAGTCAATAGAATTACAGCAGCGATGAATTTGGCTTAGTGGGGATGAATGGGCTGTCCATCAGGGGACAATTTACTCATGAATTAGTTAGTGCCATTTTTGTCCTATTAAAATTGATGACCTATTGTATGGTTGGATGTCAACAGCCCAACATGATATATCATATTGAGGAAATTGGAAAAGAGACATTTATTAGAACAATTTTCAGGATTTGGACCCATTTTGCCCACAACACAACTTTTGATGTGCTGCCCCCCAGAAACTGGTAATATCAGAACACACTTATGGTGACATTCACTCAACTCTAGAAGGCCTTTTAAAACTCATGATTCCCCTCCACTTCATGATAAATGGTAGGCACTATGCCGTTGAATGGCATGAGTGTTGCAGAAGGATTCTTTCCCAATCTTGAATAGACCAAGTACAGAGTAGTACATGAAGAGGTGCCACTAGGTGAAATCTTGGGCCCATTGAAATTGAAGTTGGATTTCACCCACTATATTCATGTTTTTGATTATCTACTAAGACAAAACCACCACACAGAGAGACAGTAGTCACTACTGCTGCCTATCAGCTGGCATGACATCCATGGAAGGCCTGTGCTCATGTGCTGATGGGGTAACTTTCATCCCTGCTTAGTCACCTGCACAAAGGTGATGAACAAGCTGGTGTATTAGAAGTTAGATTCTTTTACCTTAACAGACTCCCTTCCCCTCAGTCACAGCCACTTGGCACTATTTCTGCTAGCTAACATATGAGTATGTAGAAGAGTGATCTAAGTTCATTCAACTTACATGATGAGGAGCTAAAAGGATGTATAAGAAGGTGTAAATTAAATTAGGGTTAGGAGTTTGCTCCTTTCTTGTAGACCCTCAATTTAAGAGCTACACCCTTAGAAATGGTCAGAAACATTGTGAAAAAATTGTCAATTCCCTCCCCCAATTTGGGGGGTCAAAATCCAAAACTGACTGAAGTTTGGGGTGGGTAGAGGGGGGGATACAAGCTCTGTGGCTTTGTTTGAAAAACAAATAAAACATTATGAAAAAAATTGACAGAAAATTGAATTTTGGGAAAATTTTAACTGGGCCGATATACCATTTTAAATTCTAAAGGCAGTGATCCAGCTGACAAAATTCAGGATGCACAACTTCACTAGTTTGGATACATACAGGGGATGAATGAAAAGGATCCGGTGAAGATAGCATAGCAGAATTGCGTATTAGGGGAAAAAATGCTGCCAAAAGCCAAAGGAAATGATGAATTGACTGCATCAAAGAATTTGTTTGGTAGGTGGAACTTGGTGCTGTCTTTGACAAATGAAGATGGAGCATACTTGCCTGACTACCCACCTCAGATCATGGGATAAACACCTCGATGCTTGGATACCTGTGCAAAGCTCATCCAAAATTATCCAGGCCTCTAAGAAGTTTGTCTGGTAGTCTCATGAGAGAAATATTTTTGGTAGTATATTTCGTTTTGGATCAAGTTGGTGAGCTCTTTGTTTAACAAACTACTCGTATTGTAGTTCGAGTTCCTCAAGTCAATCTACCCTAAAGGTAAAACTAGCACTTTCCAATGTGAAAAAGATAGCAAGCTGAAACCTTATATTCTTGTGTTAGGACTCTTCAACTTAAAGCAACCAATATTTAAAAACTAGTAAAGTTTATTTACTTTCTCTAGTACTACAATACACCAATTCTGAACACTGGAATGGATGCTGGTGCTACTGAAGTCAATGAGAGTTTTGCTTTTGACTTCACTAGAACCAGGATTCCCTCCCTCCCCCTTTTTCCCCTTTATTTTGGAATCAAAATGTGACTTTTGATGGACATAGACACACACATATATAGGGTAATACAGACACACATACACCTGAACATTCATATGACTGGAAGTCTGAAAATTGCCTAACAAAAAGTAAATTTTGGGCATTCTGTTTTGGGGCAACTGGAAGTGTTTGTGTTCTCTACACTGCGAAAGGAAATGGCATGTATTCCTCACCCTAAAGCATGGCAGAGGTTTACTTACATGTTCATACGTGCAGGCTTTTAAAGTTTCTATAAAATGAAGTTAAACAAATGCAGACATTTCTGTTAGAACAGCCTGTTTAATTTTATCTAAGGTTTATAACTCAGGTTTGAAAACATTGTTCATATAGTAACTAGGCAGGGAAAGTCTCATCCTGAGATGACGACGATGTTAATGACAAACTTGTGGCTAAATCACAACACAGGATATTTTAAAAAATCCCTGTTTTTAATTCCTATCTGTGCTACAAACTTTTCTGTGACCCTGGACATGTTATTTAACCTCTGTGTGATTCAATTTCTCCTTTATAGTATGGTGATAACAAGACTTCCCTATCTCACAGAAGTATTGTGGTGTTTACACTGAGTGATTTGATAGCCTTGGATAGATATATTGCCTACAGCGCAAAGCACAGTGTTATATCAGTAATAAATAACATTAATAATATAAGGTATCATTTTCAAATGTTTTTGAGTAACTCAAAATTACCACATGATTTTTTTACACTTAAAAGCTGTTTTTGAGTTTTCAGTTGCTTAGCCCATTAAACAAAATTTTCGGTTGCTTGGACCATTATATGAATAAATCTTTGTTTTGATATTATACAATAAGTTTTGAAACTGACTTGTCTGCAGTGTATCATTTTTTGTGTGTGTATTATGTTACATATTACATATAAACTGTGAACACATTCTAATTGCTTAACTAAACAACAGGATATCACCTAATCAGTTTTCTTATTGTGGTTCATAATGTCTTACCCTGGAAGGACATGGTATATTATATTTTGACCATGAATATCCTGTCCTTTGCCGGTTTGTTTCAAACTTTAATGGTCTTATAGTAGCTTTGGAGTACATGAAATTGGAAATGAGCAAAAGGAGGAAAATCCCTCTGCCCATTCTTGACACTTGCTCTCAAGGTTACAGGTGACAAAATCCCATTTATTGTAGTAAGCCTTTGAAACCAATACTCTGTTGTGTATTTTGAGAGTGCTTTGTGATGCATAACATGCAGCCAATGTACCCATCTGACAATGTAGAAAATCCACAGGAAAAAAGGAAGGAAGGAAGGAAGGAAGGAAGGAAGGAAGGAAGGAAGGAAGGAAGGAAGGAAGGAAGGAAGACAGTAAAAGCTATGTGCATTCAAGTCAGCTATTTTTGAACAGGTTCACAAGAACTTTCCTGATCAGATTGGTGCTGTCATTGAACTATAAAGCCCTTTGTCTCCCAAGAAAATTCAAAGGTTTTTTTTTTAAATTTTATGTGTAAGAAGACAGATACTAGGTGTTGAAGTTGTTTGATTTTGTCAGGAGGTGAATTAAAAATATTTTCGAAGATCTTGCTGTTACTTTTTAACACCGTTTTTCTTGGCTGATTAATGAAGAACTTTTGAAACAATGTAATCTATATTGGGATGTGAGTGTTAGTTTATATTTTTCAAGGCTGAGTACTGAAGACCTTCTAAAGCAGTTTAATCTGTTCAGGGATGTTAAATAAATACGTCAACATTCATTTGTATATTAATGTTTTGTGTCTGCCACAGCTAAACTAGAGGAATGCTGAAATAAATAGGATTCAGAAGTCTCTCTCTCTATTTGCTCAAGAGCTAAGAAAATGTCAATATGCTTCATATTATATGGATGCTTCAAACTCCTTACTAAGATGAATGTGTTTCATACTGAAGGTTTTAGGAGCTTTAGCATGCAGTTTATAGTCTGGCATTCTGCCACATCATGGTCTATAACCTTGTAGCTCACTATTATGCAAGTAACAATTTGGCAAGGAGACCAGAGTGCTTAGATTTTCTCTAAGGGCAATCATATGTTTCAAACTTCTTATACCAAATTATATTTGACATTTAATTTGAACCCAACTTATCTTGAAAAATAATTTAAAAACCTCTTGTGTAATGCTGCTAATAAGCCAAGTGTGTTTCATCTTAATTTTCATTTTTTTCATTTACTTTCATATGTAGTTATATAGACAGCATATATTTAATTTGGAAAGAGAAATATACAAATATATATGGAACATTTAGAGCATCAAGGTAAGGGTTGCCGAATATAAAATTAAATAAAGATGATAATCAGTTGCAAAAATTTTAAAGTTCATACATGCATCTCCCATTAATTAATTCTTACAAAACAAGACTGACAAGTACACATGCATTCAACCATGTTGCACAGGGAATTAATACTGGAGAATGACATATGAAACATAATCATGTTCGGAAGTTGGTAATTAATCAGGGAAAGGTCAGTTCTAAAATGCTTGCTTCCTTTCAGATCTCTTAAATTTAGCAAACAGAGGTCAGAATCACATTTGTGACAGACCACATTTAAATGAAATCCTAGATATGGCTGGGATGAAGGTTGACATAGACCTATTTTATACTGATAGAGCAATCTCTTATTTCAGAAGCAGCCTGAACTGTAGATTTGAATGCTTTCTAACTGACAAGATCCCCAAACTGTGTTCATTATTCAGATTCTATTAAACATGAGCGATGTTTTGATACTCCTATAGTTTTGTAACCCTTTCAAACAAAAGGACCTGATGCAAAGCTCTTTGATATAAACAAAAAGACTTCCACTGACTTCATAGGGCCTTAGATTAGGCCTTATATTAGCTTATTCAGTACCATACTGATAAGTTATATAATGAAGCATTGTTGGTATCATAACCTTATGACAGTTGGACATTCCATTTAGTTTATAATGTAACAAAATGAGATGCCGAGATGAATAACACAAGGAGATGCCAGTGATTTGGGGAACTAGTTACCTTTATCTGAAAATGTTTGCTTTTCATTAGTAAAAGAGAGAGTTTAGGAGCAGGCATTTTGCTTTTTGTCCCCTTGAATCTCATATTAATGTTGAGAACTGAAGAGCTGTAGAAAAAAAGTGTGCAGACTGTAAGGACATACTCAGATAGATTCAGAAGAAGTTTGATATCTACACGCACAGGCCTGCAACTTCTCCCACTGCAAATAATGCAAGAAGATTGAGCTCCTGGGTTCCATGTTTCAGCTTTGATGGTGAAAAGGTAATCATGGACCATAAGGGAACTACTGAAAGTTAAGGAATGTCTGTGTGAAACGCATTACTTGCAAAGAAAGACTGGCAAAACTTTTGAATTAAAAATAAATGAATTTTAGCGTGTAATTCAATAGCTTGGTGAGCTATACACTTTATTATTCTTAGAACAGTTACTTTACAGGGATAAGTGGTAAAGCATTCCAGGCACATCTCTGAAAACATCTCTCCACCCTGTGGGATCTCTTCTAGGAATAGAGTCCTCGGCCATACTGCTGAGATTACTAACAAAGGATTGGTGCCAGTGTTGCAGTGCTTTGGTATAAGGAATACCAGTCCACTAGGAATTGGACAAATATAATCAGATTAATTTAATATAGGCCACAAAATACCATCAAGGTGATTGTATTTTATAATCTACAGTGTTAGATTTTAATTGGGAGCCAAAGATTAAAGGTGCTGTTATCCTACAACCAGTCCCCTCCCCTGACCCACTTGTTACCCTTGAACATTTCATTTGCATAAAGAAAAGAAGAAACATCCTTTCATCAATGTACTTTCTTGTATTTTAACGATAAACAAAATAATATGTTCATTGGCCAAAGTACTTGTGACTTCATGAAGAGGAAATGTGAAGTTCAGCAGAATAAAGAGATGTAGGACAAACAGTAAATCCTGTTTATTGAAGAATCCTTTTTGGCCAGATGAATCAATTGTGAAGATATTGCAATTTAATATTGTAAACTCCTCAAAGCATGTGTTTATAC
Source organism: Gopherus evgoodei (assembly GCF_007399415.2). Taxonomy (NCBI): domain Eukaryota; kingdom Metazoa; phylum Chordata; order Testudines; family Testudinidae; genus Gopherus; species Gopherus evgoodei. Next base: position 27,397,152 of record NC_044329.1, on the reverse strand, counting down.
AGCACCCATCAGCACAATGGGGTCCCAATCTTGAAAACTTCTCTACCAGCTTGGATCTTTCAGATTTGGAAATAACAGCAACAAGGCAACCAACAGACATAGTAATATTACAATGATCAGCTGCTTTGTATTCAAACAATAGGACAAGTGTAATCTCTGTGCCATATCTAGGTCAGAATTCAGATTGATGAGGACATCAACATTTTCTGAGATGCACCTTACCACAACTTTTCCCACAAAAATCGAAGATGAGATATTAAGTAACAATTAAATAGACTATCAGGGTCAAGAGATGTTTTTTCATGTGGAGACTGAACACAGATCCCTTTAAAGACACTCTGCCTTCTTCAAAGAGGAGTGTGACAATCTCTGCCAGCAAAGCATCCATTAATTCCCCATTGGCCTTCACCATCCAGGAAAGTCAAAGATCCAAAGTGGTATGCAGTGTAGTTGTAACCGTATTGGTCCTATGGAAATCAAGTATTAGAAAGACAAGGTGGATGAGGTAATATTTTTTATTGGACCAACTTCTGTTGGTGAGAGACAAGCTTTCAAGCCTAGACAGAGCTGCTGTTCAGCTCCTGAAACCAGTAGATATGTACTCGGCACAGCTCAGCCATGCTCCCATGACTGCTGCCAGTCTAACATGGCTACATTGCTATTTATACTCATGCTTGCTGAATGAGAGCTGGCACCATGTGTACATGGGCAGGAGAAGCACACCCCTACCACACTGTGTAGGTGAAGCCTTCTTTGCTTCCAGAAGTGCCACAACTTGAATTAAAATAAAATGTCACTATTTATCAGCTTTTCCATGAAACTTCTGCCACTGGTCTTCCAGTTGTCTTCCCCTTCTCTTCACCTATTGCAGATCATCTGCATGTAATATATGCAGACTAAGCAGGGGAAGGGAATGCTTAGGGCCCATTCTATTGATAGTGGATGACAAAAGTTCATTATAAAGTCGCCAATAAACAATCAACACAATAACCTCCCAGGGAACACAATCAAAATTGGACTTACTGAAGTACTGTGAAAAGAGAGGTAAAACAGGTTAGCCCTCTGGCCAAACTTGGAGAGTTTTCTCCTTCCAGAATACCAAAATCCAACAAATCAAAAGTCCAAGGAAAGTTCAACTTTTCATTCCTTGCTTCCAAGCTCACCTCTTTGATTCATGGGTTCACATCTAGTGCGTTATGATTGGGCTTCTTGCACAGTAACCCATCTAGCTCTAGTAGAGACCTACAAGCAGTTCAAGGTGTCACCCAAACTCCAGCTTTCTAGCCCATAACACTCAATTCTTGGAGTACTTTCCTCAGCCTTTTGGCTGTCCTAAGGCTCTTCTAAAACTACTGACAACACTCAGGCTTTGCTAGGATGGACCCAACAACACACACTATTATTCCATTCAGCTCTCTCACTGTCCCCACTATTTTGAGAAAATGCTACTATTTACGCCCTGACAACTTCTGCAGCATTCCTCACTGTTCCAGCCTCCAACTCCCAGGCTTTTTCTGGAATATACGCCCCCTATATCCCTCTGTTCTGAGCTGGAATTTGGAACAGAAATGCTCTTGAACCTAAGTCTGCATTTGAAGGGCCAGAACACCTGGATTTTTCTAAAAACTAGCTTTGGTTTAATCATTTTCATTTCTAGAAAGGGGAAAACTGTCCAGTGTCAGAAACCTTTTTAATGAGAAAAATGGTATTGATCTCATAAGCTCACATTTCCCACTAGTTGAGGAGTATAGGATCTTAGCTGCTATCAGTTCTCCAGTAGACACTGTAGTTTAGCATACTGTTATCAGCACAAAATTTGCCTTGTCTTTTCTATGCTTGGCCACATATTCTGTTGTTCCAGGAGTATTTAAGCATGTAATAAATTGAGTTCCAATGAGCTGGAACCTCCTGCTTCAGCTGATTTTCAGCAAATTGTTTTCCAGCTGCAACTTCAGAAGGATTTTTTCATAATCTTGAAAGGAGGACTGTAGCAGCCACACATTTTAAATGTCAACTCCAAAATAATTTTAATTGCTTAGTTATTATCCACTAAGTCAGTGAAGAGCAAGTGTAAAGTGGGCTGAAATCACCCTACAAGCACAGCAACTTCTATAGTTTTATTTTACTAGCACAAACCCTGCTATGAATAAATGCAATCTCTCTCTCTCTCTCTCTCTCTCACATACACACACAAACTCTTATGTTAAAAGAATGTTAAGGTTGCAAAGTCAAGGACTCAAAAGCTACCACATGCCAGAACTAAGACTGCCTGTGTGACCTGAATTCACCACCCACTTGTGAGCATGCATTGTGATAGTCTTTAGTTTTCTTCAGTAGACCTCTGCATGTGTGAAATGAGAATTCCCAAAGGCTTATTTTTCAAAGTTTTTTTGTCCAATCTGTCTTTTCCACTCAGGTGGCACTACCAGCTCCATTATAATCAAATAGTAATAATAGCAACCAGGGAATATAGTGTTGTAGCACAGAACAATATTTTAATTCTCCATTCACAGTATATTTTTATACAATGGTCACCTCTCCAATATTTTTATGGAAAATGCTGCAAGCTTTCCTTTGAATGTGTTGTACTTTCTTAACATAACATTGTCCTGCCCCATGGTGTTTTACTAAGCTGGTGGGTTGAATTCAAGGCCCTTTTCACATTGGCTAAAAGCCACACCCTGGCACCCAACCAAAGCAGTTAGCTTATTTACTTGAGAGATGAGCAGAAGATTAGAAGCGGGTGTAATTTACTTCCTAAATCATGGAGTGGATTCACACATGTCCTGTGGATACTGCTTCATCCCTAGCTCTGTCGTGGTCCTTTAATGTTGCCACATTGAGCAGGATGGCACCATGCAGACAATGAGCATCACCTGAGTGCTCGCATACAGTACCATCACAGCACATCGAAACTGTGTTGATAGGTTCTTCATGGTCACAGGGAGGGGGCTGGATTTGCCCTGTTATGCACCACTCTGATATTTTTACTGTACTATATGTCAATATTATACACTTGGCTCAGATGAGGTTAAATTCATGGGCATAGATCAGGTTGTGAGCACTTTTAGGGACATTACAGAAGCCTCAAATATCAGAAATCCAGGAAACAAAGAGCTATGGTTGCACTTCTCAACAAGGCCCCGAAGTACCTTAATCCTACCTCCACAGGAATGTCCTCAGAATAATCAAACTCATACTACTTTATCTATCCCTGTCAAAGACTTATTTTACTACTGATCACAGAGACTAAAAGAGACTCTTAATTCTATGTTCATTGTGGGGAAACCTACAGGGGGATGATGGGTTTTGTTTGGGTGGCAGTGGGAGTAGATATGTAGGGAACGAGGGGTTATGTAGAAGGACAGGCAGAGTGAATGGAGTTTGGGAAGACTGGGAGGTTGAGCTGTAATGTGCAGGAGACATAGTGAATGATCAGCAAAGACTAGAGCTGTGCAGAATCCTCAGGGGAAGAGGAGCCCATTGATACTAATGTTGAAGTATTGGCACATCCAGAGCTTCTCACAGAATGGCTGACTTGGCTTCTTGGTACACTGCCTTAGCAGTACTATGGCTAGTCATTGATATGCTAATACTATAGCCCAAGGATACCTGGCTTCTCCAACACTGCTACTTTGGTGCACTAACATACTAAGGACCTGCACAAAAGGCCGCCCAGAGGGGGTGGCAAGTGGGGCAATTTGCCCCAGGCCTGGTAGGGGCTCCTTTGAGAATTCTCTGGCTCCGGACCCGCCTTCCCCAGGCTGCTGCATCCAGGAGCGGCCCTGGATAGAGCTAAAGCGGCGTGGCTGGGGCGGGGACTGAGCTTCTCCTCCCCACTTGGAGCCGCGTGGTAAGGGGGCGGGGCTCCAGGCTAACTGGCAGGAACTTAGGCCCCGCTGGAGCCACGCCGTTGCAGCGCTGTCCAGGGTCTTCTGGACGTGGTGCGCTGAGGCTCCGGGAAAGCGGGGAGGCGGAAGTAAGCAGCATGGCCGGGGGCTAGGGCCAGGGGGGTTGGATAAGGGGCAGGGAGTCCCGGGGACAGTCAGGGGACAGGGAGTGGGCAGAGGTTCTTGGGGGGTGGTCAGAGGATGGGGAATGAGGGGTTGGATCGTGGGCGTTCCAGATGTCTGTCAGGACTCGGCATGAGGTGGGTGGATAGGGGTCAGGGCAGGCAGGGGACGGGGAACGGGGGGTTTGGTGGGGGACTGGGTCCCGGGGTGGTGGATGAGGAGCAGATCTTGGGGGGTAGGGGTGAGGGGACAAGGAGCAGGATGGGTTGGGGATTCTAAGGGGGGCAGTCAGGGGGGCAGGAAGTGGATGGGGATTGGATAGGGGGCAGGGCCAGACTGTTTGGGGAGGTACAGCCTTCCCTACCCTAAAGCTCATTCAGCAGTTTCAGGCTTGCAGACAGCTATTTAACACAAAGAGCCAAGCTGTTATCTTTTCCATGGGGAAGGGATCACATGAGAAGAGCAATATCTTACGCCACCTACCTCCTTCCCAACCCTACCAAGGGAGACCTCTCCCCTTCCCTCCATTCCCCGAGGCTCCAGAGGTGTTAATTCAGTGGTTCTCAAACTTTTGTACTGGTGACCCCTCTCACATAGCAAACCTCTGAGTGTGACACCCCTTATAAATTAAAAACACTTTTAAAATATATTTAACACTATTATAAATGCTGGAGGCAAAGCGGGGTTTGAGGTAGAGGCTGACAGCTCATGACCCCCCAGGAATAACCTCGTGACCCCCTGAGGGGTCCCAACCCCAGTTTGAGGACTCCTGGGTTAATTTAATTTTAGCACTCTGTGTCCATTCACATGCATGTGCTATTTTGAGCATTTCAGTTTTCACAACATAGGGCTTGTCTACATCACAAAGTTGCAGCGCTGGTGAGGGGGTTACAGCACTGCAACTTAGGAGGTGTACACATCTGCAGGGCATCACCAGCGCTGCAACTCCCTGTTTGCAGCACTGGCCGTACTCCCGTTTTGTCTCGGGTGTAGAGGATCCAGCGCTGGTGATCCAGCGCTGGTAATCAAGTGTAGACACTTACCAGCGCTTTTCTTGACCTCCGTGGAATAAGCAGGTATCCCAGCATACCTGAGGAAGCCTCTGGTATTCAAGCAGGTCTCCTTCCCCGGTTTGCTCTCGCATTCCCCAAACCCCCGAGCAAGCAGGTCTCCTTCCCTGCGGTTTGCAGGGGGGTTCGGGGAACGCGAGAGCAAACCGCGGCAAAGCTAGTCTCCTTCCCCGGTTTGCTCTCGCGTTCCCCGAACCCCCCTTGAAGCCGCCCAACAGCGCTGCACTGTGGCCACATCTAACACCACTTGCAGCGCTGGTTGCTGTAAGTGTGGCCACTCTGCAGCGCTGGCCCTATACAGCTGTAATACAGCTGTAACAACCAGCGCTGCAAAATTGTAGATGTAGACATACCCATAGACTCATCCCAGATTCTGGAACAAGCTCAAATGCTCAGTTTGTGGAGTATGTACATAAGCTATACTAAAGACAAACTCACAGTAAACATCTCCAGTTTGTGAAGGACCCCATGGAGCCAGTCTCTAGGAATACTTATGTTCTTATGTTCTAAGCTAAATGAACTCAAAGTTATGGAGACAGATATGAGTCAAGGAAACCAGCAGAGTATCAGAAACCTGCAAAAATCTCAGGCGTTTGGTCACAAGCTGAGGTGGTTCAAAAGTTTTGAATTTTTTTTTAAGCAGAATTTTTTTATTGTTTCTTAAACAAACACAGCAAGCAGCAAATATTTGGCCATACACTTCTGAAACCCCAAACCATGTTCAGGTTTTGGCAGACTAATTTCAGCTTCTCAATTAAGAAGACCACAACAAATTTTGAAGGAAAGCAGACATCGTCCATGACTTTTTTCTGCTTTTTAAAAAACCCTAGTTTTGATCCAAAAAAAGTTTTGACGGAAAATATTTGTCCAACCCTTTAATGAGCTTTAGTGCAACCTTTTGTCCAACCCTTTAATGCAACCTTTTAGCACTAGCTGATGCTGAGAACCAGTGATACCTTGTAAAGGTGACTTGAAAAGAAGTTTTCTCAAAACTGGGTTTGTGCTGAGATGTGGAAGGTTTTTAAATGTTTATTTTTCCCAGCGCTGTCCGGGGGGGGGGCAAGCTTACTAAATACCTTATTAACTGTTGATAGGTGAGTTTACTGTTCAAAATTATGGTCTTGAGCATTAGATCTCTGATAGAGAAACAAAATGAAGTAAGTTTTATCTTTCTCCCTATTTTAGTATTTTTGCTAAAAACTGGCAAAAAATTTGATATGTAGTCCCTTCTGTATTTTTAGAGTGTCATACCTAAATAACTCATTTTATTCACCTCAAATTTTGTTCTCAAATTTGACTCAATCCACCTCTGAGTGTATTTCAGAAGAGAGTGACAAAATTGGGATTATATTGGAAAGTTAGTCCCAACTGGAGGTAGCCAACATTTTTCAGCCAAATCTTTATTCGTATGAAAAATACAGATTTGGCAACATCAACATGGTTCATGAATTTGTGTTGATTTTGCCTAATTGTTTCCAAGCCCAAATACCCTCCCCCCATCTAAATGAAGCACTTGTTTCAAAATAAAACATTTAAATCTTTTAGTTTGAAGCAATTTAACATCAACACTTAAAAATGGTCAAACTCAAATTATTTTTAATTTGTTGAAGCAAAATATTTTGTTCAATGCAAAATGATTTTACTACTTTTTGATTTACTGATTTAAAAAAAAATCATTTTGGAATGACCTGAAACATTTTTTTTTTTATGTTTTAAAATTGCCAACGAACTAAAAGACCTATTATTTGACCAACTCTAGTTCCAGTCTTAACTGTGGAGTGACTGCTGATGCTCTATTATGCATATGAAAAGCCCATTTATAAAAGGACAGCTAGTCAGGTATGTGGATTTCTGGAATAACTAATAACATATTTTTGAAAGATTTATTTTAAAAAAAGGAAGAATATGCAAGCATTAACTGACCTACAAATGCTTCAAAACTCCAGGGACTGGCCATCTGAATAATAAGGAATATTTTTATTGGGCAGTTTCACTACGTGCCAGTTGATTTTCGTCAGGCAATAATCTGGCTGAAGCAGACTGCATGTTTACTTTAAATATCAGCTTGCTTTCAGTTTCACCATGTGTGAAGCTGGTTATTTAGACATGTCCATATTAATATTAATGTGAGCAAGAATAAGAAGAAACTTGTGATGATTTATGAAAGGTGTTAAAGGTATTCCCTCCAAGGGCTTGATCTTGGAATGTGCTGGTGTGGAGTGCTGCACACATATACACAAGTTTAAAAGTGCTGAGCAGCACAGGGAACACAGCCCTGTATTAATGAGTTCTGCTTTATGACTAATACAGTACTCCTCTCTAGGAGGAGGCTTAAGGCCAAAGAGGGGAGGGTATAGCTAAGCACCTCATTTGCAGGTAGAAGGTCACACTTAATTCTATGTCTCAGACAGGTCCATGCTTTTCTAGCACCGTGCCCATTGTTGTTACCCTGAAATTTTGAGAGTAGGAGAATGGGCACACAGGGATACTGAGGTACACACTTAACACAAAACCTTAATTGTGGTGGTGTGCAACAACTCTGCACTTTTTGCTTCGCACTGAGGAAGGAATTGTGGGTTTAAAGCCAAAATCTCTCTTCCCCCAATCCATCCCCACCAACTCTTTTTTTTAAACAGTATTCTATAAAAGATTTAGTTATTATTATTATTCTACAGACATGTACCCTGACACTGTACTGTAAGCTATAGTGTGCTGAGTCCATTATTGTAGACTACTGAAATAATTTTATATAGGGGTTTGTTTCACCTCTTCCTCATCTTCTTTTCAATCACTCAACACTTTCTGTTTAGCTATGTCAATACCTTTTATCGCTGGTGGTGTTACCCTTCTCAGAGGTACACAACTCTTACCAGCAATCATCCATCTATCCTGTCTTGAGTGACATGTGTGTGACAGGCAATGCACGTGGTGTAGATCGTTACAGTCTGTAATGATCATTGTGCCTGATGGGCACCAGTAAATGCCTGGAAACAGTAACAAAAGATGGTGGTTTTAACACTTCTCCGTTGATGATTTGGGTAATAGGAAAGACAGAAATGTCAGATTTCATGTTCCACTGATAGTGTTTTTGTTTGAACCTATATGGGTTGTTCATATTATAACAACACTTCTACTAAAGCTATCATTGACTTTTAAGTAAATTGGAGCCAGGAAACCCAACAGACTCATACTGCAGGTGTGAATTTTTGATTATGGCAAATATGTTCTTGGCTTACTACTAGAGTCTTTACAGTAATGCATAATTTTTTTAATACTAGGAAATCTTTTATTATGGCAGCACTTGCTAATGCGGTTGTAACTAAGAGTCTGTCAGCACTTCTATTATAAAATCCATTTTTCAAAGGTTTATAACTTGGCTATAAAATTCACTCTTGTCTGAAATTTGGCATTCCAACTCTCCACCTGGGACTAAGCTTAGTTTTATAAAATAATCACATTTAGGATATAGGGATGTAGCTTGTATGATCCTCCAAGAAATTATCTGTTTCAGAAAACTGTGTGCATGTTACTGCCTCCCGAAATACAATTTTAAATACAACTATTAATATGAAGTTTTGCAAGCCAAAATTATTTTCCCCTGATCAGTTTTCATCCAATAGACAGGTTGAGCCAGTGAAATTTTAAGCATTTCACAAACTGCTGGGTGACTTCCATGAGACTAGATGTTTCAATACAGTATACAGCACTTGTACCCAAATGGGTCAATTTTTCACATAATAATGACAGGGAAAAAATCATATTTTGGGGAGTTTTAAATGCAAAAACAAAAACTTGAATTCCAATGGGTGTCATTTTGTGTGAAAAAAAAAAAAGCAAAAATGAGCAACAATTTGCCTGTGACATTCCATGAAACAAAAATTGTGTATTTAACACAGCTTTAGTATTAAAAAAATTGTTTAAAAATGGCCTGCACCCTATGATGACCAAGAAGGTACATTTCCTTACCGAGCAGCTCTGGCCTAAGGGAAGAGCAGAGCAGGAGAGCTTACTTTGGGTAAAAGTGAAAATCTGTGATGCTAGAATTAAGATTTAATTATAGATTCTGTATTATCACTGATAATACCTGAAAAAAATAAGTTAGACCGATAAAGGCTCAAAGGCATCACTCTTTAAAAATAAAATTACTGTAAAATTTGATGATAGAAATTTAAATGTAATTTTCCCTTCATACACTCACACAAAGTAAAGCACATACTAAATGATACTACTTGTGAAAAGTGTGGTCAGATCTTTAAATACCTTATTTCATTGCTTCTGTACTATGGTGAAGGATTTTAGAGAATTAGTATCCCCTTTCCATGTTAGAGAGTGTCCAAAATATAGTACTTGTGTTAATTTGTTTTCATTATTTACTAATTCTGCATGTCTTAACGTACAACAAAAATGTTTGAAAGCATGCACATAAATATATTAGGGCATATGGAAAGCCTGGCTATTACCTGGTATTAAAACAACTGGAGATGTATTTTATGAGAGGTCTTTTCTGTGATGAGGTGCTCTAGTCAGAGTTTTCAAAAATGGATGATACTAACTATGAAGGAAAATCATATAGTGTGATGCATCTTCCACTTTCCCTTGGCTTATTGCTACTGGACATGACTGCATCAGGACATTTAGAGCTATGCTGTGGCTACAGAAGCCAAAAGCTGTGTTGTGAAAAAAGGATGGATGTAGGAGTAGTATACTGATGGCAGTTGTCAGAGACATTTGACCTGCTCACGGGATAAGGAAACAAAAAGACTGTGTTGGGGAAGTGCTGAGGAGCAGTCCCTACAACTTCTTTTTGGGGTGGCAAAATGTGCTTACCCCAGTCCAACCCCATGCTCCCAGATGGTGTGGAAAGTTGCCCTCAATCCAGCCCATCACGACATACTCTTTGAGATGACTGGCACCACTGGTAGTGCTGTAATTCCCTAGCGCTAGTGCACAGGGTTTGCAAATGTGATGGCAACGCCAGGGACTGAACTGGGGACTCTCCAGGGATGAAAACATGAGTATCCATACCTTCAGATAAGGAGCCAGGCTCTGTTGCTGAGCTCTAACAGACAATGTATGTATTGGACATACATAACAAACACTGACTAGGGGGCTCCACAAGCACCAGTATTCTGCACAGCTATGTGAGGAGAAGAAAGGCTCCTTAGACACCACCACCCCCTCCATCACCTGCACACCCTGTGCTGAGGCTGTCAAAATACACCCCTTAGATTTTTCCCATGCATGGACAATTATTGAATCATTCCTGCTTCCAGGACAATTCTGGACAATCATAACATTATATCATAACAAACAATGCAGGGAGAACTAAAGAGACAGTGCTAGGAAAGATTGGTGCTTGGTTGCTAGAAAAGCTAGAGTAGTACTCTGGCAAATGAAGAATCTTCATAGATGCCCCTGGACCCCAGGGAGGGATTGTTCCACAGGGGTGCATGGGAAGGTGTAATATAATGGCAAAGAAATACAATCCATATTTTAAGCTTCTGTAATAAATTGGCTACTTGTTACCAGTGAATGACTAATCTAATATTTGATATTCTGAGCCATAATATTAAGTGGTTACAAAGGATGGAGACTGTGTGTGATTCAGGAGAACTGACAAGTGTTTCTAAAGTTGGTTGGTAGTGACTCATTGTAAATGTTTCATTATAAGATGCTGTAAATCAGTAGAATCACCGACAGTAAAGGACTAGTACTAAGAGAGCATCATATGAGCAGATTATTTATTCACTACGGCCCAATAACAGAACATATCCCCAGTAATTGGCTAGTTATATACTGGAGAAATTCCTGAGGTTGAGGACAAAGAACAGCAGTAAAATAAATTGAATTAGGAGGGGAAGCTCCCACCACATCAGTCATGGAGGAGAAGAAACTGTGGGGGAGGGCTGTTTAATGAAGCCAAAGAAATAAACATTCCTACTCATCCTTCCTTACACTAGCCCCTGAAGCACAGAGTGGCAACAAAGTAGCTCCATTACCACTACTGAAGCCTCAGGGTTACAGCAACCCTTGCTCCATAGTGTTCAGGGAATAGCCAGGTAAATCTGCAATTATACCTCCCTCTGGCTTGCTTTCTTCCTCCTGAACCCTGCTTCTGGCTAGGAAAACCCTATAGAGCACAGCCATGTAGATCTCCTATATGTTGTTTTGCAAATCTCTTGCAGGAGTGAAAGCATATTGGTTCTTCTGTAGCTCAGACAGGAACAAGATTTTCCCCCAAATGACAAAAAAAGAGTAATTAATTGCATATGGGCTGACCTTTTGCATCATCTTCGGCGATGGGATGGCCACATGTTCATCTCCATAATATTGATCTGCTAAGGTAAAGTTCAAAAAAGAAACCTACAGTAACGTTCCAAACCCTCAAAGCTAATTCTAGGCCTTACCACTGGCTTAAGAGGATTCACAATTCAATTAACTGCTCCTGGACAGCCTTAAACAATAAACAAGACTGATTCAGCCCTCAATTCTTTCTTTCCTTTTATATGTTGGAACTGTAATTTGGTGGTTTAATTTACAATGGCTTCTAATATTTAGTACAGAAATAGGAACCCTCAGTAATTATCAGGATATTTTCTTTATTCTCTTCTAGTTCTGTAAAACAAGTTAAAAATTAAAGAGGACAAGAAAAGGAAAGGAAAGAGAAGAATACTAATATCAATACCACTCTCACTGGGTAGTTTCTATCAGAGTTTACTCAAATTTTCTCAAGCATGGTTTTGTACCAATATGACTTCCTCTTCTATTATGAGATATTTGCTGGTTGTATATCTACTGCAATGCAACTACTGCATGGAGAAAAGATGTCAAAATTCACTAAATTACAGAAGAAGAAATAGCGCCTCATGCCTTTGGCATTCAGAACTAAAGAGCTATTCAACCTTCTGTAGTGACACATACCTACATGATGCATAAAACATCTAGCACTGTTGTTTTCAGGGTTTATTACTGATTGCTAATGCATTTATTCCCATGCTGATAATATTAACTAAAGTTTCTAATTTTTGTAAGGTGCTAAAGTGTCCCAAGAAGCAACCATATTTGTAGTAAGTAGTCAGTTGAGCATCCACTAAAATTAGGGGCACTTTTTTTTTAAATTCTAGAAAATACTTTAAAACCCTATCTGTTTAAAACCAAAACTGTTCTAATCATCATAGAGATATATCAGTGCTAGCAATGTCTTAGGATGAAAATCCATTATTTATCTGCATAGGTTCAGCAGCTTCAGTGTTACTACCCAGGCGTATAACAGGAGCAGAAAATAAGAGGAAAAATAAACCAATAGTTAGTTTTCTAGCCATAGATCTAGGTTCAATTCTTTACTCCCTCACAGACTTCTTGTGTGACCTTATTCAAGTCACATAGGGCCTGGTATTAAGGCATTTAGGAATGCAGATAGAAGCCTAACCACCTAACTCCCATTGATTTCAAGGCCTAAATGCTTTTGAAATCCCCACAAAGTGCCTAAATACGCTCAAAATCTAGCCCTTTGTCACCCTGTGCTTCAATCACCATAGCATTTACCTACTTCACATGGCTGTTGTGAGAATAAACACATTAAAGATTGCAAGAAGCTAAGATACTTGAATAATGGGGACCTTATACGTACCTTAGATAGGTAGAAAGGTTTTGGCTCATTGATAGTAACAGAGATAACTGAAGACATAGATAGTTTTTCACAACCTCAGAAACTTATACAATGTGTCAAAATGGTAATGGACTCAGGATGACTTCATGAAATATGAAAGTGATCATTGATAAAGAGATATAAAATTGTATGCTCTCAAAAAGATACATCACATTTTAAATCAAGGTTGGGTAGTATTTTAGAGTTATACAGATGCCATGTCCATTCTGGATTATTATTTAGATTTTTAAAATCTACTGCAGACAGAGATATGTAAGAAATATTAATGTTAAAGATAGCCATCTAACCAGGTATTTAGCATGAAAGAGGAAAGCAGTGTATTAAAAATTGGAAATAAAAAATACTGGGATATTACAACTGTTACAAGAGAAATCTCTGTAAAATGGAGAAATGAGCCACTTGGAAGAAAGGATGAGCAGATTTATATTGCATGCAAACTCTTTTCACTCTGTCTCAATCAAACAAAGATAGATCAAGATAACAATATCTAAGGGAAGAATCATTAGGAGGAAATAAATAATTAGGGATAAACAAAGTACCATTTATTGATCAAGGTCATAAACTTTATCAGCTATAAAGACATGGGATGACTAAAATTTCATTAACCATTGGGAAGTTCTACTTGAAACCCTAAAACTAAAACATTCCCCCTTGTGCCAAGAACGAATGAAACTTTATGCTGAGAGTTATTTAGGAAGAAGAGTCAGGGTTCTTACTTCAGACAGACCTTCCTGTAGCAGGATCTATAAATTTCTCAGTAGCCTGAACCACAGGTGTATATTGAAGCATGAACCGTGACCCCTTTTCACAGTCAAGTCAGGTTATCTTTAGATTTGGATACATCATATGAAAAAGTATGAATTATTTAGCCTTTATAGCTCCAACCTCTGACCTGGGATTAGGAAGGTGTCTTTTGTATATGGGGTGAGGGGAGGGCAAAGGGGTAGGAAGGGTTGTAGTAGCATAAAATTTCCTTGGATAAGCTGCTAAATTAAACTATATACATAGTTTTTTGTTTGCTTGTTTTTTTCTTTTGTGATGGAACAAGTTGCTATTGTAAAACCTGCAATATATTTACATCTTTAAAACCACTACTTGGACCAGAGTAACATCTCTCCACGTATGGAGAAGCTCACTTACAAAATTGACAGATTATAATAGAAAATAATAAAACAATTAAAAGTTTATATTGAAAGCAGCCTAACTTCTGTTACAAGGGCACAGTCATGAAACGGTATTTCAAGAGGACTAAACTGATCACTTAGAGTTGAAGAAAAGAAAAGTTGAGTGTTTAGGGGATGAGGGGAAGGGGGAAAGCACAAAACTTCTTTTTCAGGGATAGCAGCACCCCACAAGCCTTTATCTGTGGCATAAACTCCTGCATTTGAAACAATGGGTAGGAACCTTTGATTGCTCATTGAGGGAAATATGGGACAAAGAGAATCCTATTTTTACCTGATATGTGGACACTAGGCATCAAATAAAGAATTGCCTTAAAATAATGAATGGACCACCAAACAGATATTTACAAAATGAACCCCCCTCTTGCCCCAGATTTGATGTGGTCTTATTCTTGTTCATTGCTCCTTCATTTCAATCCACACATTATTACCTCATCCCCATTTCCTTCCTATAACCGTGTTCCTGCACATCTGAAACAAAAAGTGATTTCAAAATGAAAAATAAAAATGTTTTGTTTTAAAAATGACCAGATGAAGTTTTGATTTCTTTTAATGTTTTTAAATCAAAATAATTTGAGAAATTCAACATAAATTTGCAAAATGTTTCAATCAACCTGAATTTGATTTTTTCAGTGAAAAATATTTTGTCCAAAAATTTCACTTAGCACTAGTCCTAACACATCTAATTCTCTCTTTCCCCCTCAAAAAAACTACTTCCCTCTTTGTAGTTCCATTCCTCCTTATATAGTCTGTCACACCTAGTTCTCCCTCTTTGTTCTATCCCCCAACTGAGCTGAGTTATCTGTGCTGTTCCAGAGTAGTGTCTACAGGTTGTATCTGTTACCTTGGAAAAGGAACATGCAGCACTGCATCTATAGTTTTCCTGGTTGTAGGAGGGATGAGCCTGTGCAGCAGAAACAGGCATATGCTAGTTTTCCTGCCTTCTGGTGGTCTTCCATTGTCCCATTCCTTGCACTCTGCTGCTTCTCCCACACCCTCTACCCAACCAGTGCAAAAGGGGACAGGCAGCCCCAGGAGTTTTTTACCTTCTTTTTCAGAGCATTGCACTCTTGGGGACATTATGCCAGTGAAAATAGTTGCAAAAGGATTACTGTCCTGGGTCAGATCAGGATATTTCCAGTTCAGTAGCCTCTCTTTTATAGTGGCCAGTACCAGCTGCTTCCAAAAATAGTGAGCACGAAGAAAGATTAGCAGCAAATTTAACTCCCTTACTCTCTCATATCTATGTATAGCCCATGTTTATCTCTGCACAGGTTTAAAAATATTTCTTACAAGTCAATCTCTTTCACATATAGCCACAACCCTACAAAAACAAAACTGAATATAATATCAAATAAGTGAAGAAAATAAGATGGAAGAGAAATGAAAAAAAAGACCGTATAATTAAAAAAATGAAGGACTCAAGTGAATTATTCAGCAAATATTTTTCAACCAGCGCAAACTGCAAACAACAGTGATTAAAAATGGAAATTAGAATCACCTTGATAGTCCAGTGCCATGGCAAATGAAGTATTCAAATGAATAATCTTACTGAGCACATTCAGTAATACATTATTAAGACGTATTATTCAAGCAGAAGTTATAGTATTATGCAGAAATAGTATGAGACCAGTTCTTCATAAAGCAACATGCAATGTAAATGAGAACCATAAAGGGAAGGATGTGTGCAGGGCCAGCTCCAGGCCACAGTGCGCCAAGCGCATGCTTGGGACGGCATGCCGCGGAGGGCGCTCTGCTGGTTGCTGGAAGGGCGGCAGGAGGCTCCGGTGGACCTGGCGCAGGCGTTTCTGCGGATTGTCCGCTGGTCCCGCGGGTCCGGTGGACCTCCCGCAGACACACCTGTGGCAGCTCCACCAGAGCCGCGGGACCATTGGACCCTCCACAGGAATGCCTGCAGGAGGTCCACTGGCGCCGCAGGACCGGCAAGCGGCAGAGCACCCCCCCGCGGCATGCCGCCGTGCTTGGGGTGGCAAAATTGCTAGAGCCGTCCCTGGATGTGTGTGTATGTGTGTGTGTCTGTTGGAAGATAGGTGTAAGAAAGAACATTTATATATACAAATTCAAGATCACAGACAAAATTCCAGATATGAATTGTAAATCAGGAATTGTCCATTAATATATCCATTTGTATTTCCCTACATGTCAAAGACTTGTTTACCAAACAAGCTAATCAATTTATCAGCTCTCTCTAATTAATCAGAAGAATACAACTATCTTGGATGTGCTGTTGCTTTATCAAATATGTGACATTTGTGGCAATGTAACATGACAATGATATTGAAATTACAACATTAACCAGTGCTGAATAAATAAAAGCTCAAGTACTGTCCTTGTTGATGCTGAGAGAAAATACTTGAGATGGAATTGAATATTTCAGGTCCAAGATTAAACTTTAAATCACACAGAACTTAGATGATACAATTTCAACACAAAAATGTGCAGTATTTATGGGAACATCCTCAATGGTATAGCTAGTGATAAACAGTATAAAGAAGTTTTGATGTACTGAAAATCTTATTGCATTTAAATTATTTTAAAATAATCTAACTTTTGTCAAGGTGCAATACACTATATTCGACATGTCAGGAACACAGCCTTTTACTTGCCAGTGTGAAAGTGTTTTTGTATATTACACATAAATTATTCAAATTTCTCATGTCTGGATTGGTTGTTTTTAGTACTTTGTCTTCAACCAGAATTTGAACTAAGTCTTTCTCTAGAGCAGTGATGGGCAACCTGCGGCCTGCGGGTCACACACAGCCCATCAGAGTAATCCGCTGGCAGGCTGCCACACAGTTTGTTTACATTGGCACAGCCGCCCACAGCTCCCAGTGGCTGCTGTTCACCATTCCTGGCCAATGGGAGCTGTGGGAAGCAACGTGGGCCACAGACGTGCTGGCTGCCACATCCCGCTGCTCCCATTGGCTGGGAGTGGCAAACCGCAGCCACTGGGAGGTGTGGGTGGCTGTGTAAATGTAAGCAAACTGTCTGGCAGCCCGCCAGCGGATTATCCTGATGGGCCACGTGCATCCCACGGGCTGCAGGTTGCCCACCACTGTTCTAGAGATACAACAGTGTTTGATTGCCTTTATTTTCCATTTTCACTGGGAATGGGCTAAATCCTATTTTGCAATTTCCAAATCCTTGATCCTGAAGAGTGCTAAGCACTCTGGCTCTGATCTGGCAAAACACTTAAATGTATGCTTAACTTTAAGCACATGAGTAATCCTGTCAATGTCCTGAGACTACACACTCAAAGTTAAGCACATGCTGAATGGGAGTCTTCACTATTATTATTTAATAATTTAAATCCTCTACACAGATAAAATTGTTGCCAGACAAAAATGACACATCTTGGGCTAAAAATTCAAAACAAATATGTGCAAAATAAAATGTACATTTTCAGGATGGCTTTGTTGCAGAAAGTTAGCCTATTCTACCAGTTGTCTATTTTCTATGCCATTTTCATCTGTTTGCCAGACACAAGCATGCAAATATGTCTTCTATGTACATTGAGTACAATGAATTTGAGTACCGAACAGTCATCAGTAGAATTAGTCAGAAAAGGGAGAAATATTTTGCAATTTTTTTTTCAAAATATTGTTCCTTTTTCTTCATCAAAAAATTTTAAAACTCAAAAATGTTTGGCCCGCTCGCCCTATAGCTGTGAGCAGGGGGGGGCGGGGGGGGGGTTGAAGTGAAGAGAAGGGAACGGGATGAAAATTTAACAAGACTTCTCCCTTTTTCTCATCCAAATATCTTGAGGGGGGTTTGTTTTGTTGTTTCTTGACCAGCTGTGACCATCAAAACATCTGCCATTTCCATTCTTCAAGTACCTGCCTTGGCGATTTGACTTCTCTTATAATTTCAGCCATTGTCACTGAATATGACTCAAACATTAAGGGCCAAAAATGATGATGTTTGCTTATGCTCAAGTGCATTAAAGGACTGTCCAAAAATGGCTAGGCAAATTGTTTAATCTGTATAAATAAGTAGAACTACAATGCTTCACTAGATACTTGATGACTGCTCCTTGTATGTGCCACAGGGCAACCAATTCAATCCCCAAAAAGCAAAGCTATTCACCTTCATACCAGACTACGCATCCGGCTGGCTGCCGATAGGGAAGCAGGCTGGGGACTAAATCTCCAAGAGCTTCTGTTGTGGTGATGGTGACTACCTAACTCAGTAATATTGCTCTGTGACTTAAAGACACAATATATATTCTCCTGAGACATGTGGGGCACCTAAAAACTTCAGGATCAGCCTCAAACATGTGTTACACATATTGAATGTTTGTATAACTGAAAAAAAAAAGAGAGATTTGTTTCTTTTCTCAGCACTGAATTTGCCACAGTACACCAGTTCACTGATCTCTGAAATCCATTGCACTGAGTCTGGTTGAGGCCAATACGGGTCATTTCTGGAAAGAAGCAACGGAGCCAATTTTGCAAAACTGTGCCTGGAAGGATTCCTTACTGATCTCTTTTGTGCTCAGATTTCACACTGAAGAGGTCAATTACTCTCATTTTACTATGCATTTTAAAAAAAATAATAAAGCAACAACAGTCAAGTATGGGACATTTCTTGCCATCCCATGCTCCTTTCCTCTTCTCCGCACTATCAACCAAACAAAAAAATCCATGTTTCACAGGATTAAAAATATCTATATTGGCCTCCCTGACCTACCTCATCCTGTTGCAGTATTCAAGACTTTTGCAAATAAGGATCCTCTTTCAATTTCACCAGTGTGTAGTGATAGCTATCATTCATTCTTAAGGAATAAAGGCTTTAAGAAAATCTATTGAGCCAGCAACAATGCCCCTCTTTTACTAAACTAACTTCTCCTCTAACTTCTCCCCTAGACTGATGTAGCTACAATAAAAGTCTATTCGAAACTCAGTTATGCTTTAAGTAGCTAACAAAAAAAAGAGCCCAGAGACCCCCTTAGAAAGTCAACTGACAGATAAATCTGAAACCACACTACCCCTCACTGTTGCAAAATTAACCTTAACAAAAGCCATATTTAACCAGAATTTTAGACATTTCTATATAATATGCAAAGCCAGCACTGTTCTAATGGGGCATTGAAACTGGCAGGCTGAGATCCAAGAGTCTTGGGCAGGACAATGGCCCTCTCACAATTGCTGCAGTTTAAAACGGCTCAGGTGCTAAGTTCAGAGATTTTGGAGAGACGAGCAGGCTTTTGAAATATTCCTAATAATACCACTGCACAAGCATGAACTGTGTCCTTCATCATGGAAATAGCCATTATCTCTGAGCCTCGTGGAAACTCCTCTTCAGGCTGATGTTGATAGTGATCTCTAGGATGAAATCAATATGCCTTTACGAAAACACTGAAGTCATATGAAGTTACCAAGCTGGTAAGCAACCAGGCCAGATGGCTTTACCAATGAGTGTTATAAAATGCTTATCCAGTCCTTAGTGGACTCTGCATACTAGCCAAGTTTAAGGGTTTTGTTTAATACATTTTTTTCCAAACAGCTTTGCATGCCCAAGTTACATTAACTGCAGAAAACAGAGAGGCAAAAGTTCGAGTTCTTTGGCTTATATGAAACTATACTGTAATAAAACATTTTTGGTCTAGGACCTAGAATGTCACACACAGACAATCCTTAAAGTACATCAAGACAGATGTGTTAGTATCAGTCTCCCACAACAGAGCATGAAGGTTAATTTATATGATTCATGCTTCCCAGGAAAATGGCATCTCCTTTTTTTTTTAATTTAATTGATGCAGAGAATGAATATAATTACGATAATGAAAGATAAACAGAGTGAGTGAGTGAGTGAGTGTGTGTGTGTGTGTGTGTGTGTGTGTGTGTGTGTGTGTGTGTGTGTGTGTGTGTGTGTGTGTTAGGGGCGAGGCACTGGAGACTGAAAGTTTAATTGTAGAACTCATATCTGTTATACATTCTACAAGCTTCTCTTGTTAAGGTAATCAGTGAACTGTTTTCCCCTTGGTAAAGGCACTTGTCAAGACTGAATCAAGTCTTTGTTCCTCTTTTTCTCTTATAGAACTGTTCTTTGTAATAGACATAGGCTGAAATAACTGATGATGTAATTTCTGTAGATAATGAGATATCTGAAACCACATGACAAGGACATGCTAATTTCCCCTACAGAGCTGGATAATTCTGTAGTACTGGTTTTCCAGTTGTAATCGTTAAAGATGTTACGAATAGGGTTTCTTATTCTTAAGAGTAAATTGTTGGCCTTGAAGTCCTGGCAAAATTCTAACTTTGGAAATAATACTCTGAATGTCTAAATGCTCCTTCTTCTGCCCCTTTTTCTTTTTCCAAATTGCTTTGTTTTATTTCTTCTTCTTTTTTTATGTTACAACGCCATCACAATGAACATTGCTTGAAAAAAAAGATCTTGCTCAACACACAATCATGGTACATTTATCTTTTAGAATCCTGTAAATAATACTGCTTGGAGGCAGGTCAGATAGTTTTAACCTTTTTAGTGCAGAGCCTCTTGCTACTATATTCTTGCCTGAAGTATGGCACATTCATAATATGTGTCTTAACTTTCTCACTTTAAAAATATATATTGTGTATACATACACGCAAACCCTGATGCCTTCATAGATTAGTCATGTCCTGTATTACCTTGGAGGTAACTGTGTTTCAGTGCTGTTCAAGTGATGATATTACTATATAAATCTGAATATGTAACAAATATGTAACCTTTCTGCCAGGTAGTATCAGGAGCAAGAAGAGTGGGGCTTAATACCTATAGTTCCTGTTAGCATACAAAACAGAAAAAGCTTAATCTCACCCATAAATCTGGGAAAACTACACACTACTGAGGGGTACCTTTAGAGGCCATATTTCCCCACTCATAAGCACTGAGCCTATGTATGACAAAAGAAAACTTACTAAGAAGAAAACGCCCAACTGCAACGATGTCTCAGAAGTATGCAAACTGTAAGCAAAACACCTAACCCACAGTATCTTGGGCTGTAATCCTTTGCCTCTGTTTTCCACATTACGTTGTGAAAATCAGACAGATTGAAGTTCCTTTTAATACGCCTCTTTCCTTTTCCCTCCATTGCTGGCTACTCATGATTTGTTATCCAAGGCCAGCAAAGTCCTGGAGTCCAATGGTGCATTCAGCTGGATTCAGCTTCAACCTCTGGGGAGAGAAAGGGTCATCTTGTGATGCCGCCATCTCTGCCGCTGTTGTCTCTGTCACTATCGCCTCTGACACTGCTTGACTTTGTTGCTGCTGTCTCTGCCACTGCTCAGTGCTGCCACTTCCTGCCTGATTAGCTGCCACTGCCTTCAGCTGTGATGCCACATTCTGTGTCACGTTCTGCCACATACCCAGGCCTTACTGATTTCAGCTCCTATTGATTCACTGGGTAGTGGGAAACATCACTGCTGCTGTCTCCTCTGTGCTGTCTTTCACTGCAACACCAAGTCTAAGGCTCAGCCCATAGGCCAGCTTATCAGTCATTTCAGTACTAGCAATCAGTGAGAAGAAACCAAGACTCTCATTTGAGTCTGGTCAGCTCTATGTTGAGGGAGGGTCAAATGGCTTTTTAGGACCATTTAAATGAGTCCACCAGGTACAAACACCTTTCTCTTGGGTTTGGCATCATTACCCCCCATTTAATGAGTGAGGTTAAAGGTAGGGTGACCTCCCCTCAATTAGGGCATATTAAGTACAGTTCTGCTGTCCATTAGTCATACAGTAAAGATAACATTTCATACCCGTGCATCCAAGCTGAAAGTGAATTTTAACTCAAATAGCAAAAATTGATTAGTTCAGCAAAGCAGGTCAGTCTGCTGACACGTGTCTAGGCAAATACGGTCTGCTCCTGAGGTCTTTTACCTTAGTTCATCAGTAGATGGCAGGAAATAGCTTGTTCAGACCGTGGCTTACAAATATAGATAAGTACCTTGGGGCTGCTCTAATTTGCTCCTGACTGTCAACTTCACTAAGGGGCTGTTCTGGAGCAGGAAACATTAGTGTCACAGTGCTTTGGCCACATGTGACAGGGTAGCATAGCACCTCCCCATTCTTTGGGATGTCTCTATGATGGAAGAATCCTGGATGGCCTCAGCAACCTGAATGGCAGAGGGGACATATGGTGGTCAAGAAGCTAGTCTAATGTTATACTGCTTCTCTGATTTACCTTCCATTTTTTTCTGAGGCTCTCCCAATACTTGTTACTATACTAGTATCCTAAAATATTTGTTTTATAACTGCATGTTATTGTCCAGAGACGTATTTTGCTGAATGTACACCAACTATAAAGGCTATGCGGGCAAGTAGCTATATCCTGAAAACTGGATGAGACATATTGTATCTTCCTGTCTAATTAACTGCCTTTCTGTGCAAGAACAAATGACTTCATCAGTGCTTTCTGTTGTCAACAGCTTCTGAGTCTTGGCTCCAGTATGTATTTTTGCCATATTCTCTGCAAGAATCCCCTCCCAACTTTTATCAGTGTTTTTAGAAAAATCACAGACTTTCACCTGACTAACTGATTTAAATCAGATGACTGATAGGTTTGACTCTCCTTGTAAAGTTTAATGAAGAAACCTTGTTAGTTATGCATGAGGCACAGGCAGGATATCCCACAAAGTATGTAACTGAAGCTACCCCACCTTTCCATTCACATGGCCTTCCAAAACAAACTCATTATTATAACATGAATGGAATACTAACAAATGATTTAAAAATCTGACTTGCTTATGTTCCGGGCATTCAGTTTCCAGATTTGACTTGAAGGTAGAGCTGACTGAAAAATGTCTGAGGGAGGCAGAAATCCATGGAAGATGTTCTCTGTCTCCCAGAGAAATTATGAAACTTTCAAAAATTTTCAACCAACTCTCTCTGTACCAACAAACTAAAATGACATAATCTAGAAAAAAAAGATCTGTATGACTGCTTACTGAAATCTCAGTTTTCTTCTGTGAAAACTGATAGTGTTGCACAGTCAGTCTGCTCCGTGTGGTGACCAAGGGCCATCTCTGAAGGCTGTAATCATATGGATAGAAACATGAATATTTTGGACCTTACCAGAACTTTAAATTTTTCCTGACTCTAAATTAGATATATCACATCCATGGGGAAAACAGTTTTCTTCAGTTTCATTATGTTAGACGTGCTTCACCTCTGAATTTCCCTAGTTTTAGGCACATGTAGGCCCATTGAAAATAAGAAGTAACTTCCAATTGGTAAAATTCCTTCATTTGAACTGATCAGTGTCAGATCTCCTTTAGAAAAAAAATTAACAGGCCCAATTCTCCATTGGCCTGAGCCAGGGGCTTAATTCTCATTTACATTAACAACTCTTTAGCACCCATCATTTTAAAGGGGAAAATACTAGAACACCACACAAGGACACTGGCATAACTAAGAATCAGACCCCTCTGGCAATCATTTACACTCACTTTAAGTTTCCCTTTATACTGCCAGTGTGGAAAGGGTTCTGAATATGAATGAGATTCATGATTTACCATTCTGATTGGATAGCTTTCTACACCCACTTCACACTCATGTTGGCTGGTTTAAATAACACCACAATGGAGAATCAGACCCAGGAAAGTGTAAGCATTCATCCTTCCATCTAGGCTACTTCAAGCTGTTGGCATGAACTCTTTGAATAATTGATTATTAAAAAACCCAAAAACCTGATTGTCACTCACAAGGTAAAGTGCGTAATTCAAGGCTGGAATTTACAAAAGTCATTCACTTCTAGTTGGATAATTATTGATGGTTGCAAAAGGAATTGGAACTTTGTGTACAATCACTCTTTCCCTATGACATCTTTCCAATGTTGGTGGTATTTAGGAACCTCCCCTCACATTAATCTGAAATGTAGTTGAGTTTCAGAACTGCACAAGAAGTATGTAATGATGGCTTTTTGCAAGCCTTTGAAACTAAGCACTTACCAACCCAATAAAATTTTCAAGAACAAAGTTTGCTTAAAATATTACAGATGTAATTTCCAAAAGAGCTGGTTCTTTTCTTTTTATCTTTCCTCTGAATTGTCACTTTGTCATGTATTATTTCATGTTATACTGTCCTTGTTCCACATAACGCATAAAAGACGACCAAGAAAATTTTTTAGAACTTCTCCATGGAATCTTTCCAGCAATAACTTGGCCCAACACTGCAAGTGTTTAACATCCACATTTGCTTACAATTTATGTGTGTAAATTATGGGTAATTTATCCCTTGGAAGTTATGGAAATTGCATGAATGAGTTAATATGCATAACAAGAATTAATGAATGTTAAGTGATAGACACTCCAGACAGCGCATTTCTAAGTTATTATAGCAAACTTCAGACGTGCTGGGAAACAGGAGGGTAAAGGCTGTGTGACTTCAGCCATTAAATAACTGCAATAATTCCCCAGAATTGTACTGCCCAGAGTGTCATATTGTTATTATAAAATGGAACTTATTTTAGGAAGTGAAAAGATCATTAAACAGGGAATATTTAAACAGGTGAAGATGCATTAAAAAGAGAATATTGAGTTGGGGGTGACATCTCTGGCAGACAACCAGAAAGTTCCATTTGTGTCAAAAGCTCTAAAACAACTTCTGAAAGGTTACTGTTACTACCACAGCATTATTGCTAACAAACTATAGCTCTGGAAATATGGAAAAATGTGCTAATGCATACCCTGGAATTACTGATGCACTATAGGTTTTGTTCAGAAAAAAGGTGCTGTTATGCTTAGACATATTAACAACAAAATAAGGGACTGGTCTTCAAGGTGGGATCAAGATTTACTCTTTCATCACTAGACAATGAATATCTCCAAATAATTTTTCAAAGAAGTGGCACATTCAGAGTTACTCAGGCCACTGTTTGACCAAATGCTGACTTTACAGAAAACTGGACAAAACTGGAACCATTATGAAAAACACCAAGATAGTAGAGACAAAAGATATTACGTCAACTACCTTGTCTCTCTAATATCTGGGACTGACACTGCTATAACTATACTGCATGCACTAAGACAGGAGGACAGTTCCAGGTTTACTTTCTGCCACCACAGTTTTCTGTAATCAAGAATACAGATAAGGTATGCCAACTCAAAACTGTAACAGTTGAATGAGACAGTAAAGTAGCATTATCTCCAGAGCACGGGCAGCACCATTGTATGTATTCAGATTAAGACTCAGATCTTGCAAATGGATCCCATGCAGGAAGACCCTGTCCAAATAAGATGTGCAGATACACATGTATTTTTCCTGTGTGCAATCGTGTGTGCACACACTTTAGAAAATTAGGTCCATAAGCTGGTATTTCAAAGCCACATGGGAGATTTAGATGCCCATCTAATTGTCATGAACAACAGCTGTGCACCTAAATCCCAGAGATGGTTTTGAGAATCTGAAACAGTGTACAAAATAGTACTAAAAAGCAGAAGAAACCTAATCTTCAAAATGAACTCTGTTCAGTTAATACAAAAATCAACTCCTCTGGCTCCATTAGTAACATGCTTTCTTGTATTGTCTCTGGATAGATACAACAACTCCAAAACAATATGGTTTATTCTTTCTGAGTTGGTTAAGATTGTTACTTATTAAAGGCTTGAGATCATTCTTATTGTGGTAGCACTATTCCCTCTAAACCAGAATGCTGTATATTCAACCCCCACACAAGGATTCTGAACAGTTCTTAGGCTGAGACACAGTGACAATGCCAGAGTGGAATCCAAAAAATGTTGCTGTAATATTAAAAGTGTCATCCTTTGAATGAGACGTTAGATGGAGGCTCCTTCTGCCCATGTCTAGAGGATGTGAAAACTTCTGTGGCATTGTTTAAAAAGAACGAAGGCGGAAAAAAACATGCTGTACTGCCCAGAATTGCTTCTTCCTAAACAACATATTGTAGTGGGCTGAGCTATGTGTCAGATGAACTAGTCCTGATTATTTGAAGGCTGCTTTTGCATACAAAGCCACAGCACTAGAGTATCTAATTCATTGCTTTGTAAAGTTGCTTAGGATAATGCTGTAATGGAAAACCAAATTCTATTCCATTTTGTTATTCTCAAGAATTGTATATTGCCCATATCCACAGGCTAACACATATTAGAACATTTCTGACCATCACAAAATAAATTACTTAGTTTACTGACTCCGGACAATCAGTTTTAATAACTATACTATTCTATGTTGTCAAAGCTAATTCCTCACTCTGGCACTTCAAGTGCAGAAGGTGGAGGCCTACAAGGTTTCTAAAAATTAAAACTGGCCACTCCAGGCTTGTATTAAACTCCCAAGGTAACAGCTTCTCTCTGACCTTGGATTGGTAGATGCTGCCACCACCCAAGTGCAGAACCCTTTGAGAGCCCAGGAAGGTGCACTTGGGAACTCCTTCCTGTAGGGTCCCCTCACGTCCTTTCACCCCACCCTCTCCGGGGAAACGCTGAGAAAAAAAGAAAAAAGGAAATCAGCTGTTGCCACCAGCTAATTAAACATATGCACAAACCTCTTAAGTTACAAAAATCCAATTCTGTTCTTAAAAAAGGTAAATTTTATTAATTAAAAAAAAAAAGAAAGAAAATACATCTGGTAATTCAGGCTATTGTTAGATGTTAAAAGAGCAATTACAAGGACTAAGCACCAAGAATAGCTTTCTTGGGGTCCAGCTTAAAGATTACAAGCAAAACAAAAGCACCTGGGGTTAGCACAGAGGAATCTACAAGCCTTCCTGATCTACTTACATATCTGGGGTTTTAAGTTAGTAGTTTCTAGGTATTATACTGATGATTTTTCATACCTGGCCCAAGCTTTTTACATCATAACTGCTTTGCTGGTTGAATAACAACAGACAGACAAAAAGGGAGTCTTGTTTCAATTTTAAAAAGCTTTAGCCTTCACAATGGCTCTTTTGGCCAGGTGCCCACTCACTTCCTTTTACCTAGGCATCACAGTGAGACTTTTTAGCCCTTTACAGGTAGAGCAATTAGAAAACAGCTACTAAGAGGGATTTTATAGCTGCTGGCTGGCTGGGTGTCCAAGAAAGGGAGCTATCCCTTCCCCCTTCATTTATCACATATGTACTACTGATGATGCTCATTATCAGTTTATGGAAGAGAAATAACATAAGAGAAACTTAGGAATTAAGAGTTCAGAATTCTGAACTAAGGGAACTGTAGTCTTCAGATTATCCAAAGGACAGCATGACAAATTGTGCAAAATCACATGCCAGATTGCACTAACCAAGAAAATGATGTATGCTATCTCAATTGCAGCTAGGCAGACACAGAGATAGAGTTGATAGTCTGCGGTCCAAAGATGCTCAGAAATGTCTGAATAGAAAAACTGAAACCCTAGTGAGTACAGGATATAGCTAAGATTGAAATGCATTCATTTAACACATGCATTCCAATGCATCCATCTGCATTTTACTATGTGAAAGATAAATGGAGAACCTCAACATTCTCTGCTCTGTAAAATGGAAATCCTAAAAGTTGAGTCATACTTGCTTTCGACACAGTCCTTCCAGTTCACAAACACTGCCAATAAAGCTGAGTTTTACCTCTGTTCATATTGGTAGTGATGGTGGTATATTAATATTTATAGCTTAGCAACCAGCATAGAGATAGCAATTGTTTATGGTGCAAGGGACACAGATAATGCAGCAAAAAAAATCCAGTTTTCCTGATCAATAATCATACATACAAACACATTCTCAAGTAAGTCTAGTGAAGCCAAACCATTTTTATGATATGAAACCCTGCATTTGGTTCACTCCCATGCCTTTTAGTTTTCGAGCACTGACTCCTTTAAAATGATCTATCTTTTTTCTGGAAAAACATATTTATCAACAAAAAACTGACCAACCAACCAAACACCCCACAACAAATCAGACTGGTTTTGTTATTGTTTCCCCCACACCCAAGGCAGTGTTATTGTGTAAAAATAAAATACATTTTTTCATATTGATTTAAGCATAAACTCAACTTTCTCATTATATAAAACATTACTTTATGCAAATGTAATGAAAAACTAATCATGGTTTCCAATAAGCCATGCAAACAGTGCATTTAGACAAACAGTAATTGTATTGGTCTTTCTTCTATTCTGATATTGCTCTGAAAAACTTGGGTCCCTCAAATGAATAATTACCTACAAAATAATTAAATGTTGCTGATATGCCCTACTCATCCCCCTTGTACACAGAAACAGCGAAGTCTGTCTTCCCTGAAATCTATCTCTGTCATGTTGGATAAGCTTACTGTCCATCACAGAGCTGGCATCGATCCCTAGTCAATTATAGAAGAACATAGCACCATATTAAAAGACAAATAAGGTTTAATTTTAATCACAGGCAGCTTGTAAGTCCATGTTCCATTATAGATTAAAAGAAGCAATTATTTTTAAAAGTAAAGATTTAATGAAAGGTCTTACTAATATATGGACATGTTGCCCCCTCGGCATTCTAAATCAGACTTTCCAGTAATGGTTGAAAGAGCTGCAAACAAGCTCAGCATGTCATGAAGATGCTTCCCAGAGAGTGCTATTTTTCCTAAAATTGCTAAGCAATGCAACTTCTCATGAAATTTGCTCCGTAAGATTTCAGGTAGTAGAAAATGTCACTTTTTAATTATTGAAAAGTACACCTTTATTAGCCAACAAGTACACATTATTGGCTAGATTCTTCTGTCAGTTACACCAAAGCAATGCAAATTCCATTGACTGCACTAGAATTATTCCACAAATTTAGAATCTCTCTATTCAAATTCGTTGACATTACTTGGATTCTTTCCATTGACATCAGCAGGAACTGGCCCTTATACTAGTGTGACTGACAGAAGAATACAGCATGATTTGTGTAGTATACATAATTGAGGATTATTTTATTTTAACACCCCACTAGTGCAACTCTTCAAAACAGTTTCTCCTCTTTCAGGAATGAAGTGTAATTAGAATTTAGACCCTGATCCTGCAAAGACTTAAGTGCATGTGTAACTTTATGCTCATAGAAAGTTCCGTGACATCTACAACACTACGTGCGTATGTGAAGTTATGCGCATAGCTTAAGTTGAAGTGTCAGAGCTTAAGGTTGTGGTATTTGTAAGAATCCCTGAATAAACCCTGTCTCCTAGAGTTACATAATAGCGATGCTAGGCTGATTTAATGGGTAGTAGCAATCATAAGACCTGAAACCCCTCCTTTGAGGGAAAACTCCATTTTTATTTTCAGTATCCACCAAAACCTTTAGACAAGAGACTTCACTCCAAATGGATATTTAGAATTTAACTGATCATTTCATAGAAAAATGGAGAAATCTTCTCAAACTCTTTACAGTCAGGAACAGTCTCATTTTCATGAAGCCCTTTGTTTTTTTCTATACTATCCCCTGGCAAAACAATGTCAAGCTACTGGATGCATACAGTAATAATGCATACCACATGGTGCTGATTGTAAGTATGTATTCCTTCCATGTCAAAGTATTTCAAACTGCTTTATAAATTAAATATTTACTTCAATATTGAAATGCTGCAACTGCTGAAAGAGGATTGGGAGGAAGGAGAACATGTTTGTGATTTTTTTTTGAATGCTATTCAATCACCACTCATCTTAAAGACACACATACAGAGTCATAATACAGTTCAGCGAAACCAATTAATCTACATCTGATGGGTGAAGGAATGAGTGCATTCTGCCAAGATTCACCCTACTCATTCATAACAGATTCTTAGCACATTGCACCATACCTGCCATCACCCCAAGGTGTTAAGTAGTCCTCTTACAAATCTGCAGGACTTTCTGATGATACATAATTTCAGGCCCACATGAGACTCATGCACTATTAATGTACTTGCTTCATTCCTAGCACAGAAAGTCTTCTGATTACAGTATTTCATAAAACAAGACAAAGCATGCTCCAAACTGGGACTCCTCACACCATGTCCTTAATTGGCAATAAGAGGATATACTTGTTTGTTGAACCAAAGTAATATATCTTAAAGAAACAAACACTTGGATCACTCTTTCATTCCTTCTAATATCAGGTAAAGAACAGGATTACTGGACCTCATGAGGCTTTAATTTTATTTTGATGAATTTACAGTGTAGAAAATATATTGTTGATTGATTTCAAATTAACTGAAAACGGAGGTAATCAGTATGATGAGTTAATAATCACTTGATTTTACAGGCTTTGTAATTAATTACCATCTATTTAAAATGGTGTTATAGACATCTGTAAATAGGAAGTATTTTTGTATGTAGAGGTATTCACTTTTCCCTCAAGCAACATGAACATATTCTTGTAAATAAATACATAGCTTGAATGTAATACATCCATAAAATTGTTAATATGAATAATACTGGAAATCTGACCAATACCTAAGGTAGTGAGTGAAGTATGCGACCAAAGTATCTATTGATAGCTCCAAATAATAATTTGATCTACTATATTCTCATTATGTGAGAAAACATTATTCAATGTCATGTTCACTGTTTCAGAATATAAAGATTCAGCAAAAGGGTTTCTGGCTTGAAACAGTAAGCTCCTTCCTCCTTCCATCCTTTCAAAGAAGTAAGCGAAGCAGAGCCCGGTGGTTTGGACAGGACTGTTGACTATACGCTCTATGAAATACTTGTATATTGCACTTGTATGAGCAGAGTCTTCTTGAAATGCTGTACATTCAGGAATTATATTAATTTGTCAGAAAATACATCTTGGTAGGCCATGCTGAACCACTTCTACAAACGTGGTGCTCTCTACCTGGCTTGAGATGCTGAGCATTAAGATATATGGTGGGGGTGGGGGAGTGAGGTATGTTTTAGGCTCTGCTCATTTCTGCTTTCAGTAGTGCCATTACATATCTTGTGGTAATAGCAATGATTCTACTTATGAGGATGCAACAGTAACAGATATCCTAGTAATAGTCCTCGACACTGGCGGAGATTGTCAAAGCACATATGATAGTTAGATGCCTAACTCCCAACAACTCTCAAAGGGTGTTAGGCAGCTCTCATTTTTGCCTTGGAAGATCTCCCTCACTCCATGCATGTGAATGTGTGGCTTTATTAGTATACAGAACTTTTGCATATTATATTATCGGTATATATCTAAATACACTCATACATCTATAAAGTATGTGTGTATGCATATATATGCACATTTTCGCCTTCAGCTTTTGGTTTCAACAACAGTGAATTACAAAAAAACAATGTACTCAAAGATTGAAATACTTAATAAAATTGCCAGTTTTTATAATCATCATTTTGAAATTAACTAAGTCATTATGGCTGCATAATTATATCCCTGAAGGGATGCAATAAAGTATAAATTTAATCAAATACTTTTTTAGAACAGGCTTCAAGGTAGCACATGCACAATTTCTGACCCAAATATCTAGTCATGAGTATAATATCAGACCTTTAATTATAATTTCTATTATAATGGTTCTATTGAAGAAAATGTAACCAGTGTACTTACCTGCAATTACTCACACAGAGTCTCCAGAAAGTGCTGATAAAGGCTCTCCTGTGAACCATCACTTCCTGAGACAGTTCACACAACTGTTTTAATCTCTTTTGCCCTCAGTCTATCATTACAGTGATTGTACCTTCATGAAGGGAAAAGACAACTAAATACCAATGATATAAAATCAAATTTGTTCTTTAAATTTTCAATTTGATTTTTTCCTGCATAATCAGAGAGTTAGATCACATATGGCTTGTGTGAAGAACAGCGAAGTATAAAGCATTTGAGGCTGAAGTTTGCTTGACTGAACATTTTCTGATAACATGTCTGAATATCTTATCAAATAGTCAGCCTTGTCACACTTCTAAAAGACACAGGGCTGGATCATGCATCCATTGAAGCCAATAGTAAAGCCCCTGTTAAATTTTATGTGGAAGGGCCACATACTTAAGTATTAGGATACAGTTGCTTGCAATCCCATAAAGAACACATTTCTGTGGAAGATTTACTAGTGGAGTACCAACTGCTCTTTAGAACACATGGGTAACTGTTGCTTCTATATAGAGTCCCACTGATTTTAATGGGGCTTCACATAGAGGCAGCAATCCACATGCATGCTGTGCATTGAAGGATTGGGACATAATATGTCAAGCATGGCATCACCTTCTTTACTCATCCGATGTAGTACTTAGCATGCAATTCATTGTATGCACAAAATTAGAGACTGGCTGGAAATTTGGCTGCACACCCAGTATCCAGTAATTCCAGAGATTACCACGACTATTGAAATCCTGGTTAACAAACTCAGCAGAGTGGTAGAGGTCTGAAAGATCCATGAATACTAAACTACACTTCTACAATAAAGGTAGTTCTTTTAGGGCAATTATGAGAACCTTAGTGGAGTAAATTGCCTTTGCTTTTCTACATCTCTGAAGCGAGGAATTCAACTTGGAGGGCTGTCAATTATAATTTATGACCACTAATTTCATACTTTTATGAGTATAAATATATTTATACTCATAAAAGTATATATTATAAATTTTTATTTATAGGAATTCCAGAAGGAAATATGCTGCCTAATTTCTAGCAGGTGACCAAAGGAAAGGAGTATTTTTTAAATTCAGTTACTTTGCTAGTAAGTCACACTAACTTTGTGATGCCTTATTGAGTTGTTTCACATCAAATAAGGTGTAATTTAATAGGAAATTACATGATACAACTCAACCCAACATAAAACCCTCAGAAATCTACTTTTATTTTGTAACTAGGTGTACAATGTATTTTAAATTAAGATATATTGAAAATAAATATATAATTGACAATGTTAGTCTAGAATAGACCTAAAATCTATTTTATCTAGACATTGGGAGCTAAAGAATGGATAGATTAGTCTCTGTTACAGCAACAGCAATGTTAAATGTTTATGTTCCATGTTTGAAGTTAACTGTTGGTGAGGAATATTTTGAAATTGGAGGAAGTGAATTATTGGTACACAAACCTTTGGAAATAAAAGCACGCGAAAAGCATCAAAGGGCCATTGGAAAGAATGGTGGCATAGGCAGGACAGATTATCTGAGAAAGCTGTACACAATAAAAATAAATCCCTCTGAGCTAAAAATAGTTCCATGTATTGTGTGACGTGCACTGTTAATTACTGCACCAATAGTGGAAAGACTTACACATATCCTTAACTTTATGCACTTTCTGTTAATCCCTGGTTTCAAGGAGACTACTCAAACATAAAGTTAACCTCATGCATAAAGTTTTTCAGCACTAGGTCTTGAGCGAGTAAAACAAAATATATTCCACACCCTATCAGTTCTCTTTTGTCTTAATATCAGTAATATATTCACAATAAGGACAACTACTTGTCCAACTCCATAAGCTGTGGAATAATAAAAACAATTGTAAAATAATCTATTTTAAAAATATTGTGAAATTCAGTAATAAATATAATTCAGCAAGCTCTACTTGCTGTATTGTGACCATGAACTTTTTCAATATAGTACATGTAACTGCTATCAGGTGGAGTCATTTACAGTCACTTCTCATGGATGTTAACTGCTGGCCTTCCCATGGAAGTCTTTGTATCTCAGTACCATGCCCTAAGACATCCAATAACCTATATAATTTTTGTATGATATTGTAACATAAATTCCTATTGTTGAGGGATTTGTTATAAAATGGTTATATCAGTCTTGTCATTGATTTATATAACAAGAGCTCTAGTAAAAGGTACATTTTGTTATGTTAATACGAACATCAGAAGTAAATTAGATAAATGGGGTAATTGTTTCTCTGTATGTTGTTTAGAAAGATTCTCACTTCACTGGAAATTTCAAGTACATTAACAATATCATTGAAATCATATTGTGAATCCTTAGAAACTATTTTCCAAACATAAGTACTGTACTTTTTAAACAACCTCATCTCTCCTAATTTACCAAAAATAAATGATTTAAAATAAATGAAACATTGTCAGTGTTTTGTGAATTACATATGGGCCTACCTAAAACTTGTTATAAGTTGGTAAATGCAGTTGATGTATTAAGTACATTAATAAATGAAAATTGACATGAAAGAAGGACATGCTGAGTCATGCAAATGCGTGAAAGCTTATTTTAAAAGAGCTTTATAAACAGAGTCAAAATAGGATGAGTGTGTGTATATTGATCCAAGAATATGATGCTTGAGAAGGTGAATGTTCATCTGAACACAGTATGCTCAGGGTAAATCTTTTTGATTGATTGCTCACCATTCCAGCATTCTGTTTTTTTAATCTAGGAATAAATTGTGAAACATGAGCCCAACCATCTGCGTTTTCTTTTTCTGATTTTCCTGGCTGGATGAAAGAATTGAACCGTAACTATGCCCAGCTGGGACTGAACCCAAGGCCTAGTCTGAATGTAAAAAGCACAAGCTTTTGTTGCTTCCACTAAAGAACATGCCCAGCCGTCTCTATATGTGCCATCCACTCGGGAGGGCCAAAGACACTTAGACAGCATGATGCACAACTAAATACACCCTCTCTGTGAAACCAAATAAAAGTGACTTCTGCTGAACTGAGCTGGCCCACTTAATCACATGGGTCAGGGATAAGCAAATCAAAGGTCTGTGAAATATAATATGACTTCCCCCATGTAACTGTCCTAAGTGACCTCGACACAAAGAACCTGACTACCTCAAAATGCATTGGATAGCAGTTTGATAAATTCCTCACATACCCAGACACAGGGTGAGGGGAGAGGAGGAAAGAAGAGAAGTTTGTTAATTGCAGTTAGCAACCATAAGAATAGTCCAATAAATCACTGCTGGCCCACAGATGTAGATCAAATTTGAACAAAGGCCAATTTAAAGTATTCCTGCAGTTTGAGCCAAACATTTCACATAACTCTGATTCAATGTAAGGTGAAGGTGTTAAACAAAACAGTTGTGGAAATCTGAGGTCCATTCAATGCACATGAGTGGAAAATAATCAGTGTTTGTCTAATAGAGGAGGAGACAATCAAAAGCATTTTTAAAGCTTCATTTCAAGGTAATAGTCACAAAAATCAATAAGGTGATTATAATGTATTTTTCTTTTTGTTATAGAGAAGTCCAGCAAAATCCCAGAGTGACTCCCCAAGTAAATTCAGGGCTATATTTTCTAAAGGGCTCAATAATCCATTTTCCCAATCCACAAAATACGTGGTCAAATTTTCATAAGTGCTTAGCTCCCAATTTGGGAACCTAAATGAAGTGAGCAAATTTTTCAAAAGTACTATGCACACAGCAGCGATATAAATCCTACCATATTGCTAAAGAAAATGCTCTTAAGAATTTAAGAGGTTAGCAGAGAATAACCTGCCACCCTTTATTACTATTATTAAAATGACTCAATACTTCAGGGCCATTTTTCCACCCTCTGACACCAAACTTAAATGTTTCTCTCTCTATGCAGGTGTTTGCATCCACAAACACTGTTGCGCATTCTTTGTCTGTAAGCAAATAGCCATTTGAACATAGAGTGACCAGATGAGAGACGTAAAATATCGGGCAGGGGGTGTGTGTGCGCTGGCGGAGCAACAAAAATAAAACAGAACAAAAAAACCCAAGAGCTGGCAGTGGAGGAAAAAACAAAAACAAAAGCAAAAACAAAAAACAAAAAACAAAACAAACAAAAAACAAGAGCCACCGGAGCGTAGGAAAAATTAGTGGGGCAGAGTACCCACCGGCAGCTTCATGCTCCCCCACACACACCAGCTCACCTTTACTCTGCCTCCACCTCCCCTGAGCTGGCTGCCACATCCTTCTTCTCCCCTCTCCCCCCAGTGCTTGCGCCACCATACAGCTGATTAGCGCAAATCTGGGAGGGAGAGGTGAGAAGGAGGAATGTGGCGTACTTGGGGAAGAGGCAGGGCCAGGACGGGGACTTGAGGAGGGATCCAATAGGGCAGTGAGGGGGTGAGGATGGAGAGTGGGGCCAGGGTAGGGATTTGGGGAGGGATCCAATGGGGGAGAGAGGGGCAAAATCGGGGCGGGGCCGGTGTGGAGTTGGAGCAAGCCCCCTCTGCCTCTGCACCAGAGAGCAAAATATCGGGACAATTTGCGTACCAGTGGAACATAGGTCAGGAAGCGGACAAACAAGTAAATATTGGGACAGTCCTGATAAAATCGGGATGTCTGGTCACCCTATTTGAACATGCCATGCAGGTATTTGGGCTCTCAGTTGTCCACTCTTCACATGTTGAATTGTGCATATGTAATTTTGATGATGCAATCAGACATATGCAAAACTGGGTACACAAAATCAGAAAACAGGATTAAAATTTGGCCCATAAAGTCAAACCGCTCATGTAATTTCAATTTTAAAAACAGAAGTAAAAATATTAAAAAGAACCCTAAAATGTGCACTGGAGGGAAAAAAAGTCTATAAAACAGTAATGCATCCTTTGCTTCCTCCTGGGCCTGATTTTTCTTTAGTGTTACAAACTTTCCATTACTAATACTTGTGCAAATGTTGGTTTGCAATGATACTGAAAAGAAGACAAACATTCAGGCACACCAGAAAATATCCACTAAGCATTATACAGTGCTTTCTTTAGACCACCTAATAGAATAAAATGAACATCCAGTAGAAAGTAAATACCTTGGACTCATTCAGAAGAAGACATATAGACAGCTAAAATATTGTGTATTTACTTTCTCTCAAGCACTCACCTTTTCCATTACGCAGTGAGAAAAAAGTAAATTACATTTAGTTTACATTTTCTGATTTGTCTGGCCTAATTATTTTTTGTTGTCTTGAATAAAACTGTGAGATCTTGGGTGATCTATCAGGTGACTATTTTAAAAAAAGTCTCAAAGCTTAGAAACCCAGAGAGAAATTAAATACAATCAGAGAAATAAAAATTAAGTGACTATTAGGCCAGCTCTACTCCATATACATAAAATGAACTGGGGGAAAACTGAAACAACTCTTGATGGAAGTGTTCAAGAGAAGCACTACTTCCTAATTAAGAAACCAAACCAGTATGGAAAAGAACAAAGAAAGGTTACTCACCTTATAGTAACTGGAGTTCTTTGAGATGTTTGGTCCGTATGGGTACTCACTGTGCATGTGGATGTGCTTCATATACCCAGGTCCAGATAATCTTCTAGAGCATTGTCCATTGATCCATACCTGTGCCTTGCACCTCCTCAGGCTTTCAACAGAGATCATAAAAAGCAGTGTGGACCAACCACCTCCCCAGTTCTAATTCTACCGTGAATCACATGATGACCAAAACAAAGGGGAAGAAGGGCAGATCGTGAATACCCACAGGGACCATGCATCTTGAAGAACTCCAAGGTTACTACAAGGTACATAAACATTTTCTTCTTCTTTGAGTGTTGGTCTCTTTTGATACTCAATCAGGATGACTCTTAAGCAGCGTTCATTGAAGAGGAAGATGCAAAGAAGTATGCTATACTGAACCAAGTGACACATCCACAGCTGAAGTTTGGACCAGATCATAATACCTGGTGAAGGTAGGTTCATTCAGAGCCCCAAGTAGCTGCTCTACATACCTCTAAGACAGAGATTCCCTGTAAGGACACTACCAGTGGAACTTGGGCTCCCCTGACCCTTTGAAGAGGAGGTGCTTTCATAAGATCATAATAAAGAATGATGCAGGAGGAAATCCACATAGAGAACATTTGGAAAGTGAGCTTTCCTCTTCATTTTTTTCTGCAATTGTGAGAAAAAACCTTGGGGGGCTTGTGAAAGGGTTCTATTCTGTGACATTAGAAGGCTAGAGCCCTACGCTCCTCCATGTCATGGTGAGGTTTAGGGTAAGACATTAGAAGATGAACAGCCAGGTTAGGGTGAAATTGAGAAGGCACTTTAGGTATGAAATTTGGATGTAGTTGCAAAGAATCCTTATTCCTGTGGAAAAAATCATAAAGTGAGTCTGCCATAAGGTTCTTGAGCTCTCCTAGCACAGGTAGTTGCTTTCGGAAAGGTGACTTTCAAAGAAAAGTGCAGGAGGCCAAAGTTCAAACAATGGTCTCATGGGAGCAGAGAAGACAAAGTTCACATACCAGGCAAAGGAGTGGTTTTGTAACTGGAGGAAATGTTTCTATGATATCCTTCAGAAACTTTGAAGTAATCAGGTGAGTAAAGACTGAGTAGCCCTCCTCCAGAGAAAAGTGGGGGAATGGAAGGTGCTAATGGCTACAAGATATTCCCACAGGGAGCTGATAGACAAGCCAGACATCTTTAGTGAGAGAAGACACTCCAGAATGAGAGGATGCCTGACTTCTCAGCAGGTAAGCAGTGCTGCTGGCACCCAAGGGAGAATCACTTCCATTCTGTAGAGTTGCATTTCCATATAGAGGTTCTCCTGCTGTTACTGATGATAGATTGAACTCCCTGAAAGCATGCTCTTTCTATGTTTGTATTCTATCCAAAAATCATGTTGTTAGATGTAGGGATGCTGAGTTGGAGTGATTCATCCTGCCCTCATTCTGAGACAGCAGGCTCCAGAATGGTCAAAAGTGGATGCATGGTCCAGAAGCTAGTTGTAGTATGATGGTGAATCAGCTGTCCATTAGTCAACAAGGTGCTGAGGATCAGGGCCACTCTGTTAAGTTTGCTCTTCCTGGGTATGCAAGGAAGTACATGTATGGGAGAGAAGGCATAGATCTGTGCTTCTGACCAATGTGCCCTCTGGAGGTCTTGCTGGGAGCAGTATGCTGGGCACTTTTTGTCATACTGCATTGCAAAGAGATCCCAAGATGGGGCACCCCATGCTGTGTGTCTTTGCAGGTGATGGTGGTCGGCATGTCTCAATGACAGATACATTTTCTTGTTGAAAGGGTCACTGTTCAAGGCATAGACTGACCATAAGGGAGATCTGAATGAATTGCAGGAGCAGTCATGCGAATGGAGTAAGGAAACATCTTCCCTACTAGAGGGGATAGAATGGGCTGTATTGCCTCCAGTTAAAGAACAATTTCCTAAGAGGTGGTTGAGGCTTCAAAGTGAAGAATGGTGGATTAGGGTGCCTACCCTGCTGTGTTCTCTGCCATTTCTTGAGGGGTTCATATATACTCTGTTGGAAGAAGGACAAAGACAGTGGTAAATGATGAGGTAGAGGACGAGGCTTGGAATATGGTCTACAGCAGTGGTCCCCAACCTTTTCGTCTGGCAATTCGGTGGCATTTCGGCAGCGATGCCTCTGGGTGACACCACTTCAAGCAGCATCATCCAGAGGCATTGCTGCTGAAATGCCACCGAATTTCAGCAGCATTTCGGTGGATGCTCGACCGCAGGCCAGGATGTGGGCACATTTAGATGCCCCCATGGGCGCAATGGAGCTCGCGGGTACCGGGTTAGGGACCCCGGTCTACAGGGTGCAGGAGTATTAATACCCAGAGAGAAGAGTAGCTCATGATAGTTTAAGAGTATGTGGTAACTAGTCAGTTTTGTTGCAAAAGTGGTTGCTACCTTCTAAGGGAAGGTCCTTGATGATAGCTTGAACATCTTTGGTGAACTGCAAGGCCTGCAGACATTAAGCCCATCTCATGAATACCAAGGTAGCCATGGACTATGATGATGTATCTGCTTTATCAATGAATCCTAGGAGGGAAGATATAGCTACTGGGCTTTCCCTCATCCAGGATGGTTAGGAACTAAGGTCTGCATTCATATTGGTGTTTGTTCACTAACTCCAACAGTTTACTCTTTGAAATATTAAGCTAGGTGAAGAGACTGTCTTCCTTCTGAATAGGTCAAGTAATTTGGCATCCTTATCTGGTTCAGTGGATTTGGGCTGGTATAGCCAACTTCATTCTGTAATAATATGTAATACCTGATGTTGGGGATTGGGATGGGAAAACAGGAATTCTTGCTTCTTGCAGGGAACAAAGTAGCATTTCTTGCTCTCTTGGGGTCAGGGTACAGGTGGCAGGAGTGTGCCAGATCACCCTGGCAGGTTCCATGATGGCCTCATTAATCAGGTGTGACACATTTGAGTGCACTGTAACCTGAAGTATGTCCAGGAGCTTGTGTGTCAGATCTCTGACCTTTCCAAGTGGAATCTGGAGTGTGTCTGCAATTTTGAGGAAGTCCTGGAAATGTTTAAAATTATCTGAGTTTGGGATGGGAAGGCTGCTGATACTGGCTCATGAAGAGATGAAGAGAGTGCTCCTCTGGATGTACTGGTGGTTCTGGTAGATCCTGCTCCATCAACTTCTCATCTGGGACTTTGTGTAGTGGTTACCACTGCTAGTTGCAGTGGTCATCACATTCAGGTAACCAGAAGTAGGGGTCCCTCCAGATGCCACAACAGGCATGATGGGCTGAGCTGTGGGGACACAGAGGTGAACCCCATCATGGGTACCATTAGTTCGTGGGCAAATTTGGTGATGTTGAGAATAGGAAGGCAGAAGAAGGGATCTGGAAGCCTTCTCTGGGTTGATGACCCTTTATCCGGGATCTGGAGGGATGGACAATAGTGTCATGTTTACATCCGATGAATACATCCTCATGTTCCAACGGTGGGTCCAGTAATGCAATGGGATCCAGTTTCAGTCAATTGGGAGTGGGGACAGGTTGGAAGTGAAGAGGATGAGGCTGGTACTCTGGTTCCTGACTGGATCAATGGGCTAGAGATATCCCTCACCAGGATCAGTTCCAAGATATCAGAGAATCCAGGTCTGCATATACAGCTAACTCCTCCAAGACAGCTTAGAAAGGACTCTCCTGAGGTGAACTGCCCAATGTCATTGGGCTTTGTCTAGAAACATCAGTGCTGTCTTGGAGGTGGTGGATCTTTGCACAGGTGGTACTATCAGAGCAGGGGGAGAATAATCCCTTCTGATCTTATGCAGTTCTGGTGTTATTAAGGACACTCTAGTGTGCAGTTTCAAGGCACTGAAAAGTTCTGGTACTGTCAGTGCCACCATTACTCAACAAGCTTCAGATGTACCCATTCTGGGGCAGAGTGTCTCAGGCAGAGAAAGGGACAAGGCAGACCTCTTTTTCAAGCATCTATACAGGGAATTATCTCACTTCTTGTGTTTGCCCTTGACCTCCTTGTGCTTCCACCTTATGTGCTTGGTGGAGGACTCCAAAATGCTGGTACCAGAGGCTAATGAGGTGTTGCCCGGTGGCTCTGGATGGGTGGAAGGGGACTGAGAGGGTTGAGCATTGCATGAGGTCTCATGGACAGTTCCATGAAATGTTTTTGGAGCCAAAGTTTACAAGACTGCTTCATATGTGGCAGGAAAGCATAGCAGATGATCCACCTGAAAGGGATGTGAGCCTCCCTAATGCAATACAGAAGTTGTTGTGCGGGTTGTTCACCAGGAAGACTTGGGGCAGGCCAGGAAAAGTGTAAAATTTATACTTTAGGCATAATAGGTATTCCCAAAACAAGGGGAGGTATTGGTGGGGGATTGTGTGGGGAGGAGCGGAGGGAACCCACCAAGCACAACTAAAAACTAAACTAATCTACTCTCCTAGGTAAACTATTATTTGCAATATTTACAGATTGTATGCAGAATAGGAACAGACACAGGAGGATCGAACTCAGACCACGAGGAGTAGAAAATAAATTGTAGAGGCAGTTGGTCTGTGCTGGTCTTTTAAGCTCTCAGTTGAAAAGCACAAGGTGGCACAAGGCATTGGCACAGACCAACTGACTGTTATTGAAGAGTTTCTGATCATGGGTGTACAGCACATATACACACCTCCCCCACTGAATGCCTTTAGAGACAATCCCTCAAAGAAGAAAAATAACTTGCAATATATTCCCATAAAACCCATCATCCTGAAGAATCCAAAAACATCTCACACACCAACAGTTTAAATTAAGACAAAGTACAGGGAAATATATGTGCTAGCCAGTAAAATATAATGACTCATAATGAAAACTGGGCAGGATACTAGGGTTAAAACTCTGGCTCTTGAAAAAGTAATGTAGGACTTCTGATGACCAAACGTGGTCAAGACTACTTCTAATTCTTATTCTAAAATCAGGACCCTTGTCATTACAACATCAGCCATCACCATATTTGAGTGTTACTTTCAAATGACTCAGACTGAAGTGAGTCAACTGTGAGTCATCCACACTTATAGAATAAGGAGAATTTTGAGAAGATTAATCCTTTTGCTTACAGGATTTTTTTTATGTTAGTGTTCTAGATTTTTTATATATATTTTTGTAGCCAATATGCAGTGCTTAATTTGTGCCAAGGTGTGTGCCAGGGCTGAGCCCCAGCACCTTTAGGCTTGGCAGTTCATAGTCCTGGCACCTTTGGGCTTGCTGCATCAGCTCTGAATGTAAAAAAATTACATGAGTCCCAGTACCTAATTGCTTGAGCCCTGGCACCTCTTTCATTACAAATTAAGGATTGATTATATGTTGATAAAAGTATAGCTTGTAAATGTCATATAACAAACTTGAGTTATGGTTTACCAGGGGGATATAGGTTTTGCCATAGCAGATAAGATCACTGATATATCAAGGTCAGTATCCCAGCCTCCAATAGTGGCCAACAGATGATTTTAGAGGGGAAGATAAAAATAGTAAGGTACTTAAATAACTGTATAATATTTCACACAGTGGGATGTGGGGAAGAAGCCCTCTTTATAACATGCTGGAAAAAGAAAAATATAGCAATATTACTTGATCTGTATATTCAAATCAAAGTTATGAATCTTACAGTAACAGTCACTACCAATTCCAAAGTCTTCAGTCATGAAGACTAGGTGATGTGTCTGCGGAGTTTCTATACTTTGGAAAGGGCAAACTTTCTACTCCTCCAATAGCACTCTGCACTACAGTGGATATTATTAAAAGCTTCTGCTGCTCTTTCAAAAGGACTCTTGGTGCTAGAAGAATGTTCTTATAAACCAAATAATATATCTCATATCAACCTCCTCCTCCACATCTCATATATGCAACCTCAAGCAATGGAAGCTTATGAAAAGGTACAATAAGCTTCTTTGAGAATTGTATCCATTCTGCAATCAAAGCATCAGGGAAAAATGATAATCTTTCAATTATGGGAGCAACAGAATGCAGCATATTATAAGGCTACTGTCTCAGCAAAGAAAGTGAATATCAAAGGAGAATCAGGCTGCATTTTCTTAATTTTAGTCAGAGAATACTCACATAACAACCCACAAGAGGAATGCACAGTTTTCTCTGTACAGAGTTGGAAGAAGTAACATATACCTAAATAAAACTAGATAAGCCCAATAATTGTATTGGCAGAGAAAACTCAATGTGAGCATAAGATCAAATATTTCAGAGAACACTGAAAGTCCATATACTGTACTGTGCCTTGCACGACACATATAACATAGGTTAAGAGGCACACAAGACAGCATTAGGATTTGAAATATTAGAAATCACCGACAGTATCACAAGCCACAATGTCTTTGAGCATATAGAAGAAGCTAACCCTGCTCTATTTCACAAACAACATACTAGCTATGGGAATAAAGGGAAACAAGAAGACTTTTTATCAATACATTAGAAGCAAGAGGAAGACTAAGGACAGGGTAGGCCCACTGCTTAATGAGGAGGGGGTAACAGTAACGGGAGACTTGGAAATGGCAGAGATGCTTAATGACTTCTTTGTTTCGGTCTTCACTGAGAAGTCTGAAGGAATGTCTAGTATAGTGAATGCTTACGGGAAGAGGGTAGGTTTAGAAGAGAAAATAAGGAAAGAGCAAGTAAAAAATCACTTAGAAAAGTTAGATGCCTGCAAGTCACCAGGGCCTGATGAAATGCATCCTAGAATACTCAAGGAGTTAATAGAGGAGGTATCTGAGCCTCTAGCTATTATCTTTGGGAAATCATGGGAGACGGGGGAGATTCCAGAAGACTGCAAGGGGGCAAATATAGTGCCCATCTATAAAAAGGGAAATAAAAACAACCCAGGAAACTACAGACCAGTTAGTTTAACTTCTGTGCCAGGGAAGATAATGGAGCAGGTAATCAAAGAAATCATCTGCAAACACTTGGAAGGTGGTAAGGTGATAGGAAATAGCCAGCATGGATTTGTAAAGAACAAATCATGTCAAACTAATCTGATAGCGTTCTTTGATAGGATAACGAGCCTTGTGGATAAGGGAGAAGTGGTGGATGTGATATACCTAGACTTTAGTAAGGCATTTGATACAGTTTCGCATGATATTCTTATAGATAAGCTAGGAAAGTACAATTTAGATGGGGCTACTATAAGGTGGGTGCATAACTGGCTGGATAACCGTACTCAGAGAGTAGTTGTTAATGGCTCCCAATCCTGCTGGAAAGGTATAACAAGTGGGGTTCCGCAGGGGTCTGTTTTGGGACCGGTTCTGTTCAATATCTTCATCAACGATTTAGATGTTGGCATAGAAAGTACGCTTATTAAGTTTGCGGACGATACCAAACTGGGAGGGATTGCAACTGCTCTGGAGGACAGGGTCAAAATTCAAAATGATCTGGACAAATTGGAGAAATGGTCTGAGGTAAACAGGATGAAGTTCAATAAAGATCAATGCAAAGTGCTCCACTTAGGAAGGAACAATCAGTTTCACACATACAGAATGGGAAGAGACTGTCTAGGAAGGAGTATGGCAGAAAGAGATCTAGGGGTCATAGTGGACCACAAGCTTAATATGAGTGAACAGTGTGATACTGTTGCAAAAAAAGCAAACATGATTCTGGGATGCATTAACAGGTGTGTTGTAAACAAGACACGAGAAATCATTCTTCCGCTTTACTCTGCGCTGGTTAGGCCTCAACTGGAGTATTGTGTCCAGTTCTGGGCACCGCATTTCAAGAAAGATGTGGAGAAATTGGAGAGGGTCCAGAGAAGAGCAACAAGAATGATTAAAGGTCTTGAGAACATGACCTATGAAGGAAGGCTGAAGGAATTGGGTTTGTTTAGTTTGGAAAAGAGAAGACTGAGAGGGGACCTGATAGCAGTTTTCAGGTATCTAAAAGGGTGTCATCAGGAGGAGGGAGAAAACTTGTTCACCTTAGCCTCCAATGATAGAACAAGAAGCAATGGACTTAAACTGCAGCAAGGGAGATTTAGGTTGGACATTAGGAAAAAGTTCCTAACTGTC
Organism: Gopherus evgoodei; assembly: GCF_007399415.2. Classification (NCBI taxonomy): domain Eukaryota; kingdom Metazoa; phylum Chordata; order Testudines; family Testudinidae; genus Gopherus; species Gopherus evgoodei. Next base: position 27,352,164 of record NC_044329.1, on the reverse strand, counting down.
AGGGTAGTTAAACACTGGAATAGATTGCCTAGGGAAGTTGTGGAATCTCCATCGCTGGAGATATTTAAGAGTAGGTTAGATAAATGTCTATCAGGGATGGTCTAGACAGTATTTGGTCCTGCCATGAGGGCAGGGGACTGGACTCGATGACCTCTCGAGGTCCCTTCCAGTCCTAGAGTCTATGAGTCTATGAGTCTATGCCACTCTTGGATTTAAAAAAAGGAGTTATGGTACTGAGGTGCTGGAGGGCAGCAGCTAAACCATATCAAGCCAGCAATGACTTGCATTCATTCATAATAAGGGAAGAGCTTTCTATTGACTTGCATTCATTCATAATAAGGGAAGAGCTTTCTATTTCTTGGGAAATGACAAATACATGCACTTCACATGCCAAGTGCACAGAATAAAATCTTTTTTTTTAAAGCACATATTTAGTACAGGAAGAACTCCTCATTACAGAGGATACTGAGTATCTGATTTTCTTAAATGTGAATATCAAGAATATATGTCCACTCCTCTTTCTTTAGCTTATTGGATCTCCCCAACTACTAGCTGAATGATTTAGGTTTTAAAACATTTTTGGGCAACATGCTCAGTTTCTCAACAAAAATAATTATGTTCCATTGCCTTAGTTAGATATTAAACGTCCCACAAATAACTTCTTTCCTTTGTCCCTAATTTTTTTTAAACTGAGTGAAATCTTGGTTTTCTTCACAAAGCTATGGTTGTGTGCAGGGGTTCACTGAAGGTGAACACAAAAATGTCTCCCCACAACCTGGAGGCTGGATGAATGACAGTTGAACATTAAGGCCGTAGCATTCCTTATGCCAGTGCACTGCAGTGGTAGTTGCACATGGACTTTGTGATAAGTGGATTCACTGGTCACATACTCACTGGCCTTGCCTCGTGCCATTCCTCTAGTCTACCCACAGCATCCCACTCCACCACAGTGGCAGAAGAACCACCTTCTCTGTGAAACCTTCCAGCAGAGCTGTGATGCAGGCACAGACAAGGAGCACGGATACCACATAGTATGACAATGGAGAGTAATGACCTAGAAGTGGCGCACAAGAGTCAGCCCTACTTTCACAGGTGTCATGAGACCTAAGATTACATTTTAAAGTTCCTTCCAGCACACTTCTGCTTCATGGCCCTCAGTGTGATGGATCAGATGTTTTTGTACTTTGGCTGCAGCTGAATTGAAAGTATTAACCCAAAAGTTAATTTAGCACTTGTGAAAGATACCAGCTTGACAGAAGTTTTCTATTTACACAAAGCAGAGGTAAAGTCCAGGCACCGGTAGTGCAAGCTTCCTCACACTGCCTGACAAATGTGCCTCAAGCCTGACCTGGAGGGACCACCAAAAGCAGTGAAAAAAAAGCTCAGCCTCCATGTCTAGTCAAGTCTCAGCTTGTCCTCTAGGTGAGGCTGCCAACTAATATCAATAATTCTGGTGCCTTTTCTATGTGGTCACTTATCCATAAAGTACTGGACTGCCATCACCAACTCATTTCTCAAAGGACAATACACAACCTTCAGGTAGCAATGATCGACATGCACTTTGTCTTATTCCTGATCCTTTGTGACTGCACAGGAAATAGATGACATGCATGAAGATTTCAATTTCAGTGCAGGATTGGCTCCACAATAATGGTCAAGCACATTTAGTTCCTGATTATCCTTTCACTTTCACTATCACAACTCCACTGATCCACTGGAGTTACTCCAGATTTACAACTGTATAAGTGAGAGTAAAAATCAGGCCATTGTTGTCTGGTTTCTGTTTGGAGGAATGGTCATGGGTATTCCTAAGCTAAATCTGGAAAGTCAAAGTAAACACTAGAGATAGCCGGAAATCAGAATGTTCACTGTGTAGTAAATGCAAACATTTTGAAAAGGTTTCCATTCAACATCAGAACAAAAAGCTGAGATTTTGAAATTTACTGTGGAACTAAAATTCTGATTAGAGACTATAGAAATGTTTTATTTCAATAAAGTTGAAATGTTTTGTTTCAATAATATTGATTTCATTTTTACTTTTATGCTGTATTAAAATATTAAATATAATATGTTACAAGTTAAATATAAATATAACAATATACTATAATATTAAAATAATTTAATATAAAATCTATTTGAAACAAAATTAATCAAACTTATCAAATCAAATGAAATGTTTCAACATGATCAAAACAAAATAAGGAAGTCAAAACAAAGGTTTAAATTTGTTCTTATAGGACATGTTATCAAAATCAACATTCCCACAAAACACCTTCATTTCAATTAAACTGATTTTTCAACAGAAAACCATCAATAAAATGACTAACTGTAGTTAGTCACTTGGTAACTCCTGCCTTCCAGTGTTTCCCAGGAATTCTCACTCTAACATATTTATCTCTAAGGAAATGTAACACTTCTACATATTTCTACTTTCTCTGATGTGATTCTCTCTGCATTGAATCTCTCTTTTACCAATAAAAAATGAATATTAAAAATATGCATATATCAAAATGAACTTCTTTTACTTCAAATGACAAACTGGCTTGACTTACTGGCTTGTAGATAAAGTAAAACATGGAGGCAGTAATGATGGAGGTGATTAAAACACTGCCTTTGACAGGGAAATAACCATAAAGTCTTGCTTCCAGTTATAACCCATACAGTGCAACAGCAATACCCAAGTGCCATGTGTCAACTTATAGTGATCTATCTGTAGCACTGCCAGTTATTTATGCGGAGTTCAGAGGAACATATGATCATTTTTAAGAAAAAATATTGACTGCAGAATGCTTTCCTCTACACTCTGTTGTGCTTCTTTCCCATGCTTACTAAGTGTATTTGTTTTTATTTAGTGAATGTTGTACATGACTATATTTTCAAAATAGAGGTTAATTGGTATGCCAACAAAAATATACATACAGTAGATGAGCCCTGAAAAGCTTATATTTGCCCACTGTTTGGATTGGGAAAGTGGGTTACAGAGGCACACAATTTTCACTCTCCTCATGATGGAAAATGTTGCCATAAGATAATGGATCAAATATTATGTACGAGGACCAAACCTCCCCAAACCCATATCAGAACCATCCTCGCACTATCAGAATTCGCTGTAGTTATATTTAATTTGAGTGACAAACACTTGGGGGAAGTTATTCTGTTAGTTCAGCATAACTTCTTTGAAATATGAAGTGCAGCCAGAGTAGCATAACAAGCTTTTGATATCCCCAAGAAATAGCAGTGAGGGGGGCAGCGGAAACAGTTCTAATTGATAGTCTGGCACTAACATGTGCTCATACTTTACACACGAAAAAAATGGGGGATAGGAGAGAAGAGTGGTTGAAGTGGGGAACAGGACATGACAGGGAATTCACTTTGTTCTTCAAAACTAAATTGTCTTGTGTATGTACATGTATTTTAAAAAGACAACAAGTATTACTGTAGGCCTAATTCAATTTGTAGAAACTAAGATTAGATCAAAACCTGAAGACTTGAAAGAAACAGAGAAATAAATCTGTTAAACAGCCAGTTCACTCTTTCTTATTATAACAGAATGTAGAGGGGCAGATAAAGTTTAATATTGTTGGACAGTGACTCACTTGTGTCAAACGCCCTCAGGGTTGGGCATAGCATAGCAGACTCTCCTACTCTGATGCCCCTTTGACATACCTAATCTAGCCCTGTGATGGTCTGCTTCTTCTCATGACTCAGCCCTCTTCCAGGTCATATTCACTCTCACCCCTTCCAAGATAACAGAGTCTAACAAAATAATAGTTCAATGACCTTATGCCAGGTTCTTCAGCCTGGCTCTGGGCTCAGTGATACTAAAACTCTGTGGAGTTTTCATGCCACTTTCCTTGGTGGCCAGTAGGGGAACACACATCCTTCTCTACTCTGTGTTCCAGAATGAAGGACCCTGTAATAAATAGCTAAGTTCTGGTCCTTCAGACTCCTTGCTATTTCCCTAGACCAATTCCTGCCTCAGCCTATTTCTAGGCCTTTCCCTCACCCCCCACAGAGCCCTCACTCCTTTGCAGGCTGTTCAAAGTTCTTTCCTGCTCTTGTGCAGAATGACACCTTCCAGAGCCTTCTCTCTAGAGGACTGGCTTTTTGTTGTCCTCTCCCGAGGCACACTTCCAACTCTCTCCCAAAATCCTGATGCAGGGATGCCTCCCTGGCGTCTGGTCCTTTTGTCAGGGCTAACCACAGGAGCCAAGTCCGGCTCCAGGGGTTTTGCCGCCCCAAGCAGCCAAAAAAAAAAAAAGCTGCGATCGCGATCTGTGGCAATTCAGTGGGAGGTCCTTCACTCCGAATGGGAGCAAGGGACCCTCAGCCGAATTGCCAACGAATATCTGGGCGTGCCGCCCCTCTCCGGAGTGGCCGCCCCAAGCATCTGCTTGCTAAGCTTGTGCCTGGAGCTGGCCCTGACAGGAGCTCATGCCTATCCTTTCCCAGTGTCTCTCGTAGCCTTTGCCAGCAGCGCTAGAATGACCATATTTCTCAAAGAGAAAACTGGACACCCCCAGGTGCGCGGCCGAAACAGCCCCTATCCCATACAAGGCTGTTTCCAGTTGCTGGAACCCTGCCCCCTCCCCTGCGAGTCTGATGTTCATCGTTGTAACCCTGCGTGGGGCCACACATACTGGAACGCTGTCTCCCCCTCATTCCTGCCTCTCCTCCTGAAGGGGGCTGGCATCTCCACTCGCCCCCCGCATGTTCCTCTGCACTGCACTCAACCTTTTTGATAAAAGTGGGCATTTGTCCCATTTGCTCTTGCCAATTGATCAAGTAGGCTGGAGCAAATGGAAGAAATGCCTTCTTTTTGGGGGAAAAAAAAGTCTGACAGCTGAAAGGTCTTAAAAAAGGGACTGTCCCAGCTAGCGCTTATTTCTCAGATGATGTTCCCAAGGCTTAATCTCGCCTTAGGCCTCTTTTCTACTGCCTTGAAGTCCTTCCCTTTCTTAATCACCCTGCTCCTCTCAGCTGGGATTTATCGTTAATTCAGCCATCCAGTTCCACCATAGCTGAGCTTAATTGTAAATTGGACCCAGAGCATCCTTGAGGTGCAAATGGTTACATTAATTGCTTTCTGGCTCCAATTAACTCTTTCTCTGCCAGTGAGGTATTCACATCCCATCACAGACCATACTTTCAAACTGTTGGATGTTTATGCTAATTAAACCAAACTTTTTTTTAATCTTTTGAGATAAATAACCTAAATTCTATCTCAATTCTTATATCTTCCATAGAAAAAGAGCAACCATATGTTTTTAATATTAGTGACCTTCAAAAAAATAAATTAGGGGAAAATACAAAACAAGATAGAACAAATGTAAAATCTTCATGAGAAAACACTATGTGTGCGTGTTCTTCTAACAGGCTACTCCTGAACTGAACAGAAAATGGCAGCTGCCTCCCACAGACTTGAAGAAATTGAAATGTGCAATGCACAGAAAAAAAAATCAAAATAGTTGTTTAGCTACGTATATACCATCCATATTATGCAATTCTGAGGGACTGTTTTAAATATTGTGGAGCTAATCAACTAGTGTAGACACATAGAAAAACTATACTAGCCACAGATACAACTGAAATGTTGATGACTACTGTGCTAAATGAAGTACACTGACATGACAAGCTGCAAATGAGGCACATCAATTGGAATTAAAATTCCTAAGAAATTGCTTATTTTCTCAAACACCCAGTCCAGTAACAAGGAGAAGTTTCAGATTAGCCCGTAGATGGTTCAGGCATAAGGACAGCTTGCTAGAAGCTAGACCAGGCTAATTAGCCCATCCCCTTTTCTTCTTTGCATTAATTCCCTGACCATTTCTCCCCCACTTTCCTCCATATAACTTTTCCAGCCTCACTTTGGTTAGAAAATCATATAGACCTCAGCAATCCTCTTTTGCAGCAACATGCAGTGCAGAACTCCTGCAGAATAAACAAGAGATTTTAACTAAATGGGAAGCCTGTGGGAAACTTTTGCCTTCTTGGTAGGTGTGCTACACTTTCCAATGGCTGTCAAGGCAACTGCTCTTTTGCTTCAATATTCTTTGCTCTTAAATATAAAAATCACCTGGAAATACCCTATGAATATTTATGCAGATTGACTACTGGGTTTGTATGGGTTAGTTATCCAAAATTAAAAGCATGTAAATATATAGGATCAAAACAAAGTGAATATTTTTCACTGATCTACTAACTTTGGACTTGACCTCCCACAAAGCAATATCACAAGGCTGCTGTGCTCTAGTGGAAGTGGAAGTTACACATGGGAACAAGTAAAGTAGTTCTTTGCCCAGAGGAATAGCATGGATCAAGCATTTGCATACCTGCATCTTTGCTCTCAAGGGCACAGAACTCATGGGACTAGGAGGGGTGAGAAGTGGGCTTACACTCTGTCCTCATCATGCTAATGACGTGCTTAGCTATGCCATCCCCTCTTAGGTCTTACTCTTGATATCAGGTAGGAGTTAGAGTAGGTAGGAGTTCAGCAACATTCTCATTAATCCACGATCAGATTTCCCTGCACCCCCTGTGCTGCTCCATCAAGTTTTACCTTAGGATTTATAAGCACAGCAGTTGCCCCTGCAGTGTGCATGATTAAACCCTTTGCATAGCGATGAGTAAGGTTATTGTCTGTCTGATATGCTAAAAATTGCAAGTCTGGTATGAGAGGAGAAGAGAGAAAATACCTAACCATCCTTAAAATACACACAAGCAAGCAAATGACCATGACCATCTAAATCCCTTATATACCTTAAACCCACAATGGGAACTGCATTGCACATTACAGTCAAGCCTCACTGTCTTTGTTCTATGTCCATTGATAAAAGTTACCAGTAATAAGAGATTAACAGCTGCATTTATTAAAGATTCATGGGGCCCCTTTTCATTAATATATTATGGGATATTATACACACTAGAAATTACTTCAGATCTAATGTAAGAGAAGGCCGAGTATAAAGTTTATCACAGCTTATTATTTTGTTTCTTTGCCTAAATGGCTTAAAACAGACATGATGCTTCTGCTTATTTTTATATCAAGGCCTGTGTAAGAGGAAAAAAATCAAGCAGGTGTAGTGGAGCAGGCATCCCACTCCAGGGAGAAAGGGGTTAAAACTAGCTCTGGGAAAGGGCTGCCCCAAGGAGCCAATCAGGAGAAGGCAGGTAGCAGTCAATCCGGGCCCAGTAGGGCTGGTATAAAAAGGGCTGTGAGCTAGGAGGCAGGCAGTCTCACTCCAGCCTTGAGGTGGGAAGGACTGGGCTGACTGGGAGCACAGAGTATCTTTAACAGAGCAGTGCTGGGGAAGGGGCAGGCTGAGCTGGGGAGCTCAGACCTGGTGACCTCCCAGGTTGAGGCCTGACAGGAAGGCCTAAGGAGGTTCTGGGTCTGCAGGGAAAGGCAGCAGGTTCAACTTCCTAGCCAATGATGAGTGGCCATTGCAGACTGCAGTTTGCCCCTGAGTAAAGGGGCTAGATGAACACTAGCAGTGGGTCATTGAGGCGAGATGGGCTCAGGAGAGTGGGGTTCCCTGTGAAGGGCAGCATCCCAAGGTAAGGGGCACCATGGTCCGTGAAGGACATGGGTCCTACATGTGGTGGAGATAAAGGATCTGCAGAGGGGTAGGTAGCAGAGGGTTAGACACCGGCCCATTGAGGGCACTCAAGGGCTGAGAGAGCTAATTCCCAGATGACCAGCAGGAGGCGCCGCACCAGTGAGTCAGAGATCTGCTACAGCAGATTTATACTCATGCGTAGTCCAAAAATGTGGGACACTTTCCAGCACAATGAGCACCTAACACTAGATCAGCAGACCACACAGGTGGAAGAGCAAGATGAGGGTCATTGACCACTGTGAGATTCTTCAGTGGAATCAATTACAGCCATGTCTGTGCTGAGCCACTGTGAGAATTTGCCCTCAAAATGTTCTCATTTCTTACCTTAGTTGGCTGGGGTGAGAGAGGTCTAATGGATATACAATAAAGTAAGTTGAAGCACGGCGCATGAGAGAACATTGGTTGAATAAATCTGAAAGGTAGTTTTGTGAGTTTATATACATAAAGACATATTTTCACACCAACTGCATCATAAAATTCTGCAGGCGTCAGCGTGTTCTCAGTTACAATGCTGTAAATGTGTTGTAACTTCATTGATGTCAATGGAACAACTTCAGATTTACACCAAGGTAATGGAGAATGGAATTTCCCCTGCTTCTTTATCAATGTATATTTATTTCTGACCTTTTTAAACAGAGTTAAATACGCTTTAAAGATCTTCTTGATACAACACTGGGTGACTACAGAAGTCATATGAGGAATAGATGAAAAATGTAAAACATTAATATTAAGGTGGCACAAATGTTATTTCTGAAAAGCTTCTAAGACTCTCTGAAGCCATGGTCCACAAAGATCCAGAATCAAGTTGTCAGTCTAGCCTGTCTCACAAGCAATAACTCAATTTAAAAGAACAGCAGCAACAAAAAAAGAAAACATGCACTATGCCCACATGACACAAAGGTTTTTGCTAATTATAGAGGTGGAACGGGATTGAGGTGGCCCTTCTGCATCTCCACTGAATATAACTCAGGTTGCATTTCCTATGTGTTTAGGAAGCATGTACAATCCATTGGTTTGAACAGAAAGCTGGGAGTCAGAACTCTGATTCTTTTCCAGACTTTGATGTTACTTTTCTGTGCAACAGTGGTTAAGTCACACAAGGTGGGATTTTCAAAAACATCCAAGAGATATAGGAGCACCAGTACTGTTGACTTTTAATGGGATTGTGCTACTAAGTCACTTGGGTGCTTTAGAAAATCCCATCCTTAATCTTACTGTGCTGCAGGTTACTCATCTACAGAGTAGACAGAGTACTACTTACAGACTACACGCTGGGCAAAACTCAGTTTTCTGGGGGTTTGGGCAATGCATTTAGTGTTTAATTTCTCTTGACTTCACACCCTCTGGAAACTCAAAATCCCAAAGCAAAACAGCTGGAATGGCTCCTCCATTTTGCTTGGTTTGGGATTTTGTGACAAAAAGTTTTCACATGAGTCTATTAAGAACTTCATAAAAGTCTGGACTGTCTTCATTCTTTCACAAACCCAGGGCCAGTGCAAGGATGTTTCGTGCCCTAGGTGAAACTTCCACCTTGCGCCCCTGCCCTGAGCCCTGCCCTGAGGTGCCCCCCTTGTGGCAGCTCCCCACCCTCCACCCTGAGGTCCCCCCCGCCCCAGCTCACCCCTGCGCCGAGCACAAGCACCCCGTCACTGCTTCACTTCTCCCGCCTCCCAGGCTTGTGGCGCCAATCAGCTTAGGCGCTGCAAGCCTGGGAAGTGGGAGAAGTGAAGCGGCCACGGTATGCTCGGGGAGGAGGCAGGGCAGGGGTGAGCTGGGGTGGGGAGTTCCCCTGCGAGTCCCCACCTTTTACTTGCTGCAGGCGGCCCTCCCCGTGCTCCCCTACCCCAGCTCCCTCCACTTAAATGCTGGCGGCAACCGGGGTAGCCGAAGATCCGGCCACTGCGGTCACTGATGAAGAAAATGCCGCTCCCCAAATCCTAGTGCCCTAGGTGACCGCCTAGGTCGCCTAAACGGTTGCACGGTCCCTGCACAAACCAAGCATCTGCTGGAGTAATAGATCATATAAAGTTGTACAGTCACAAGGTGTAAGACTGGTGAGCATTTTATGATGTAAAGTATATATATTCATTGAGAGCAAATTTTCGGAAACTAAGGACTCAATGCTCAGCCACTGATCCAGCTGCATTTCACTGTTTTAGCAGCATGAGGCAGCTGAGGATTCTTTCTATACACAGAAATCTTAAAGTGGAAAAAGCCAGCTTTTTATCACCTGTCTCACCATACCTTTGTGTAGGGGCAGGTGAGGTGAGGGGTGGGGAGGAGCATAGAAATGGGTTTGCCAGAGTAAGAGGATTCTCCCTTCTCACAGTGCTCCTCCAGATCTTCAGCTGGTGCAGAGGCTGCCTGCAGCCACGGCAACATAAAGTATCCTCAGGGCTGTTCTAAGTTGCTCCAGGGACCATTTTGACTCCCAGAAAGCTCAGGATAAGGGAGTGGATACACAGCTTAGAAACATCTTTCCCCTCAGATGCCTCTGAATTTTAATTAGACACAGCTGAGGACTGATCCCTAAGAAAGTTGTTTTGTCCCCTCTCTCTTTCTAGGCACCATTCCAGTGAAAGAGTATGGCTTATTTAATTTTTAAAAAGCAATGCCCCAGCTGAGCTCAATGGAAGTCAGACAAACAAAAGGTGCAATATCTGGCCCCAGAAGATATTCAAGCCAGCTCCCCATGCAGTAATACTTAATATTAAATATGTATAAAGAAGTATTGTGGAAGCTGTTTGATTGAATTTCCTGAGTTTTGTCATGTAAAATCTGAGCCATCATATTCCGTGAATATAGTATATTATTATTATTATTATTTATTAACATTTATATTGCGGTAGTACCTAACATTCTCACTCAGGTCAAGGCACCATTGTGCTATGTACTGTGCAAACACCTGGTAAATGACAATCCATGCCCAAAAGAGATCAATCAACTGTAGTTTGTTCTGCATTAAAAGTATAGATGTTCTCTGTCCAGCAATGCATGCTCTGGCAAGTTAGAGGAAAGAAAAGGACTCCTAAAACAATTTAGACAGGCAAACTGTGAAAATGATTATTTAAATGGAATGAATGCTGTACAATACTACTGTAAATATTCTTTTGAAGTAAGGGCAGCCATACAGTACAATAATTTGAAGTTGAGGGGTTTTAATCATGCCATTGGGGACGTGGAACTAACTAGCAGAAGGGTGTTCCTATTAGTGTCTGTAACAGTAATTGTTATTTTAATTGGCTGAAATAAACTATAGTGCCCTCAGGCCTGTGATAAAACTGTTCGGGTGTGGAGCTTCTTTCCCTTTAGAAAAGAGAACTGTAATGTAAATTTCGCCCTTTGAATTAAAAACAATCATATTGTTATTCATTTTCATCATGACTGAATGGTGGGAAAAACAGATGAAGAGATTCATGTAATTTCTCCTCTATACTAAAGGTTCCTGTTATGGCACAACTTTCTAATCTTGCATCTCATTCGAAAGTTCCTGGAAAGATGACAGGTTTACAAATGCTCCAGCTCCTAGCATTTCTGACAAAGATTAGTGTATGTGGATTTTTAAATGAGGACATTACACTTTATTTATAAGGTTCACACCATTTTGCTACTCCTTGTTGCCCATTGAAAATTCAGTTAAGTTTTGTCATCTTTTGCAGCAGAGCAAGTGTGGAATGATCCTGCCTCCATTTGCATTATGCATTTCTTAGAGAGCCAGTAGGTTTTATGGTTACCTTTATGTCTGACCCATCCTGCCTCTTGCCTTCCTCATCCCTCTCTTCTTTAGAACAAGGGGATTTGTTTAGAAGACACTGCAATTAGACACGTGACTGGCTTGTGCCCGTGAGGCTCATGCTAAGGGGCTGTTTAACCTCCATGTACACATTCAGGCTCAGGTGTCAGCCCAAGTTCTGGGACCCTCTCACCTCACAGTGTCCTAAAGCTCAGGGTTCAACTCAAGCCCAAATGTCTCCACAGCAGTTAAACAGCCCCTTAGCCCAAGCCCTGCAAGCCTGATTCAGCTGGTACAGGAACGCTGCAGGTTTTTTATTGCAGCTACAATAGTTCCAAGAGGACCAAATCAGGACTAGACTGTGCGTATAGCAAGACAGAGTCTCTGTCTCAGGGAGGTTACAACGTAAGGAGACAATGAATATAGAAAAGATATGAGGAAAGTATGGAATGAGAGAGAAACAGATAAATATATTTACTAGCAAGATTTTAAGAAATCAGTGCCTAAAGTTAGGCTCCTGACTCTTAGACATATCTACATCTATAGCTCCCCCCCCACACACACATGTATTTTTTTATTATTATAAAGGAAGTCATTTATCAACAATTGCCACTCAACCATAGCATTATTACTTAGTTCATTTCTCACAGGCACTAGAGCTCTTTGGAAAAATAACAACTATTCTTTAAAGGAGCACAGAAAGGTCTCTGATGTTCATCTAGGGTGAAATTCACCAGGATGTACATGGCAGGTGCAAGGTCTTTCTCATCATGTAAGCTGTGTCTTAAGGCTGCAAACGTGAAGTGCTGTATGGCTGCACATGTGGAATACACAGCTACCACACAACAAAGATTAAGTCTCTGTGCTAGTCTAGAATAAGCAACTGTGGAAGGCCTCAGGATGTCTGTGCAGGGAGTTTATCTCACTGCTTCAAAGTGCTCCACCTAGGAAAGTCACATGGGTTTTAGAGCGGTAGCATTCATTTCACCTGTATTAATCAATGTATATCATGCCCTTATGTTGAAAATATTTGGCACAGCTTAGCAGTGGGTGCGTATGGATATATGGTGTGCATGGGGTTAAATATTTAACATCCCATACTCATGAAAGAGTCAGAATTTCAATGCTTTTCCCATTTCTACTCACATAAATGAGTCTATTACTAAAACTTAACAGTAAATGAAGATCTATATTTAACACCAGCTTGGTTTTTCTCTGTATTGAGGAGGAGAATATTAATAGACAATGCTTTTATGAAGGGTGTGTTCATTACACCTAGAGAGAACTTTGAGTTGATGGACCTACCTGTTGTGAATAAAAGCTTTTACTGTAGGAGATTGCAGCCACACAAGATTTCCTGCAGATCAAATCCTTATGAAGCACTTCAGTATTGTCTGCTATTTTCTTGTCTGGTATCTTCACCTCCCAATGCTTAATAGCAATGTTTTAAGTACCTGAAAAAAGGAGAAATGTCATTTTACAAAAGGCAGGCTAGTTTTAGCAATGTTACCTTGCTCCTGATTGTGCTTACTGTGTATTAAAGGGGAGAAGAGACAAATTGTGTTATGGCAGCCAACACGCTGGAAAAGTGGGATTTGTTGAAGTTCAAGGGTGGGTACTTGTCACAGTGAAAATAAAGAAACATTCTCCTTTAAGGAATTTGGACACCCAGATTTGCATTAGGGGTGGTTGTACTTCAGGGGTTTAGTTAACCTCAAACTATATTTTGGATTTGCAAAACAAGCAGAAATTGATACTTAGATCTCAACATTTGCCAACTGCTAGCAAATAGTTGTGCCTCAAACTACACAACTAACCTTATCCTATGATGTCCTTCACACGCCCTCATCCCTAGCCCTTCTTCTATGAGCATCTTTATCCTCTGGAATCTCTGTCCTTCTGCTTCTCTCCCATCATTCCTCCTCTGAATCCCTCCTTAAAACACACTTCTCCCAAGATGTCTATATACCCTAATCCTTCCTTCACACCATCTTTTTCCTCCTATGAAGTGTGAGGCAATTAAAAGCTAGGCCAAAGGGACCAGACACTCAGATGTTATAAACTGGTAGAATACTGAAGTCATTGGAACTACGACAGTTCACACCACCTAGGGATCTGTCCCAAAGTGTTCCTCTAACTAAAGAAAGTTTGTACTGTGCTTCAGGGATAAAAGATACTGTGCTTCAGGGATAAAAGATATCTCCTCCTCCTCTTCCCACCTGGATTGAAGGAAGTACTAGGCTATTTCTCCCCCTCATTCTCTACTTACTTCTCTGTGTCTACTATTTTCTGTATTGGGTTTTCACTTTGTCCACTCTATCTTCCACTACTCACCCCTATTTTTCGTGGTGGGGTTTCCCTCTACTATCTTTTGTTACAGTCTTTCCTAAGTGGAATACAAACTCAGTAACATTTGAGTTTTTTTTTTGAACCCATAATCAAGTGGGTTCAAAATTAAGTGGAACAAGCTACCCCTCCCAGCATTGAGCATGGTGACTTGGGAGAAATACTTTGTTCAATCTTTTTATACAGGTATTTCTGGAAATTATTTACTCTGAATCTCAGCAATCTGGGGCATTTTTAATCATTAATTTTAATTATCTTTAACACATAGGGCTTTAATCATGGCAGTAGCTCTACTGAAGTCAATGAGGTTCTTTTGTAAGTATGGCAAGCAAGATTTTGCCTATACACTGTTAATACATAATATTTGACACTATACTTGCTTAAATAATTACAACACCCATTACATTTTGGAAGTATAACATAAAACATTGTAGTCAAACAATATATATTTGCTTTCATGCTTGGACAGACTTGGTTTACCTTCAAGTCACTGAACACCTTTCATGAACCAACTGTTTTGCCAATTAACTTCAGTACAAATTTTAATGATTTGTGCTGTTTTCAAAACCTATCATTTCCAGAAGTTACTGTCCCTTAAATCTATAATTCTGTGAACAAAATCCCCATCAGTGTGGCATGGGCAATGTCGTGAGTTCTTGTAAGCTTCAGCTGTTAGAGGAACTTGTTATTTCAAAAATGATAGGAAAATAGATTTAGTGCAAGGAAATGCATTAGTCCTGACAAAGGGATTTGATAGTCAGATTCATTGGGATTCAGATGCGCACTCATGTTCCTACCTAACATATTGTTGGGAGGAGGGGGCGTTTGTCGGCTTTGTTTTGTTTGTTTTTAAGAAATTAAGGAATACTTTGGAAATGTGATATGCTAATGTGGTTTAAATGTCTAGAAATAGGAAATGATGAATACCTAATACTCAAAACAACAGTTGCAGTGAATAATTTGAGAGCATAAACCATTCATTCAACAATTTCAAATAATTAACTAATTATTAACAATGACTATTTATTGATGGATAATTCATGAGCAGATAAAGGGGATGCATTAACTAAATATACTGATACAAATAGTTTGCCAGATCCTGCTTATGTCTCATATGCATCTCTGGCTGATGCATTGTGAGCTAATGAGCTCTCTGTAGGCAGAGGCATTCAGACCTCTTTAGCCAATGGGAGGATCCTAGTGCTATGCAACCTTTATCTCCAAGCAGTTAGAGCTGAGGAGCAGAAGGTGGTTGTTTGTTAAATCTATTGCTTTAGATGTGGACCAATGAGACCTTACAGTTCCACTAGGAACTCAAATTGTTGTTTGTTGAATAGTATTTTTTTTCAGCCTAGCTGAAGGGTCTGATTTTTCAGTCTTCATAGCTATGTGCTTGTCACTCTCTTGTATAAGAGAGGAAGCACAGGCAGCAGTGCATTTTGTTAACATTGCATATTCCCAGCACTTTCTGTTATAAGATCCTGCATTCAGTTACTTATCACTTTACCAAACATGAACCATTCATGAAACTTTCCATGCTGGGTGTGTGCCTCTGGCTCAATTTTTTGAGATCAGACACTGAAACTTGTGCATGTGCTTCAATGCTTTACTGGACCAGGCCTCTGTGAGTGAAACTGTAGCTTGCTAGCAGCAGTTGTCACTCGCAGTACTGTAATTAATCTAGGAGAACACATGTAGATTTAAATTTGCTAATCCATAGCCTAATATATATACTCTATTCATATCATAGACATTGTTTAGTCTATGTTTAAATCTGGAAAGAGAAGAAATATCAAACATATTTTACACCGAAATAATGATTGTGGCACGGAAGCTTTTTCATCAAACACAGATGCCAGAGAAAGAAAATAGAATAGCACTACAAAGAGGGAAGAGGAAAAAAATGAACACAAATGAGAATTAAGAGAGTAAATGTTTGTACAGTGCTTTGAAGATAGAAGTTATTATGCTGTAAAAATACTAAAGATTAATATTTTTCATAACAATAAAAGAACGATTGCCAGGGATTAATACCATTGAGACCACTCTTAAAATAAACAAAATAACTTTTAAAAAACCTAGATGCTGTCCTGAGGCAAAAACAATATGCAGAAAAAAGGAGGAAGCTCAATTGGACAAGTATCAGAGGGGGAGCAGTAGTTGGCTAGCCATTCACAGTCTTTGTTTAATCCTGAGCTGATGGTGTCAAATTTGCAAATGAACTGAAGCTCAGAAGTTTCTATTTGGAGGCTGGTCCTGAAGTTTTTTTGCTGTAAGATGGCTACCTTTACATCTGCTATTGTGTGTCCAGGGAGACTGAAGTGTTCTCCTACAGGTTTTGGTATATTTTCATTCCTAATGTCTGACTTGTGTCCATTTATCCTTTTACATAGGGGCTGTCCAGTTTGGCCGATGTACATAGCAGAGGGGCATAGCTAGCATATGATGGCGTATATAACATTGGTGGAAATGCAGATGAACGAACCGATGATGTTGTAGCTGATCTGGTTAGGTTCTGTGATGGTGTTGCTGGTGTACATATGTGGGCAGAGTTGGCATCGAGGTTTGTTGCACAGATTGGTTCATGAGTTAGAGTTGTTATGGTGTGGTATGTGGTTGCTGGTGAGAATATGCTTAAGTTTGGCGGGTTGTCTGTGGGCGAGGACTGGCCTGCCTCCCAAGGTCTGTGAAATCAAGGGATCATTGTCCAGGATGGGTTGTAGATCACTGATGATGCAGTTTCTCCTCCTTTTGTGTTCACACCTCAACTGCTAACAGAGGACCTCATCCTCTCTGATTGAACTAACCTCGTTATCTCCAGATTGATACTTGCCTGCATATTTATACCTGCCTCTGTGAATTTCCAATACATGTGTCTGACGAGTGATTATTCACCCACGAAATCTTATGCTCCAATACATCTGTTAGTCTTAAAGGTGCCACAGGACTCTCTGTTGCTTTTTTCAATTGGACAAGTGAACTATGAAGTTCCTTAAAAAGTTTCCTCCCCCTCCCCCCCTTGAGAGACAATCTTGACAGATGTTTGCAGTGTTGTTGTACCTATGTTGGACCCAGTATAGTAGAGAGACAAAGTGAGTGAGGTAATATCTTTTATTGGATCAACTTCTGTTGGTGAGAGAAAAAAGCTTTCAATCTACACAGAGCTCATAAGAACAGTTCAAAAGTTTGTCTCCTTGCCAAATGAGGTTGGTCCAATGAAAGATATTAACTCATCCACCTTTTCTCTCTCATTTTAAGAGATTACATTTCTAACCTATTATACCTGAAGATCTGTTTTGCTTATCTAGGACTTCAGTCAATGTGCATTGTAGTAAATGAAAGTATTTTCCTGGGCTTCAATAAGTGTTAGATAAGGCCCCCTAGGCTCAGATTCTGTAATATGATCCATACAGGGAGGTCCTTGTTCATATGAACAGCCCCTTTGAATCCAGTGGCACTGGTAATGTAAGAAGGGTCTACCATTAGGATTGGATTGTAGGATTGGAGCCCTAAAAGTACATTTAAAAAAAAACCCTCTAATATGATTGATAGTACTTACCAATGTAAATAAGCCAAATATATATTAAAGTCATACCTAATACTCTGTTTTGAGGAAGATGGTTCGATCAGTGAGGCTCTCAGCAAATAATTGAAATAATATATTGAATGACTCTCCTAACAGCTTTTGATAAACTTGAATCTGTACAAGATACCCCTCTCTTTCTAGTGAGAATTCATTTTTGACCACAGTTAAGCCTCCCTTTTTCATCTGAAGCAGCTTGTTTGGTGTACAGAAAATTGTGTCACTCGGAAACATTAGGATCAGACCAGGCTGATTAATAACTGTGTAGAAAAGCTAAATGTTTTTGATAGACCACATAAATCTCTCTAATACGAGATGTCAACTCTTCAGCCTATAGCACTGATATTGTTTATCTTACATTGTTTTCCCCAAAGTGTGAGTGATAAGCCACAGAATAGTAAGCTTCATTAGAGGCATTCACACTTTGTTAATGGATGGAGGTAGTGAAGACAGAGACAGGATTTGTGTGAGTGTGAGCTTATAGTGTGAGCCTACAGTGCTTCAGAATCACGGAGAACCAGTAATATGTTGCTTAATCTTGCTAGGGAGCTCAATTTAATCAGAAGCACACTGATAATCTGACACTTTCCACCATTAAAAAAACTATAATTATTATTGTTATTGTTTAATTTTTCATAACTTTGAGATAAAACCTACACACAAGTTATCATGGCAACAAATAATTAATCAGGAATATTACTTTGAGCTTGCTTTTTTTTTTCTCCCAATCCAGTCACCATTTTTGAGTTTACATCTGAAATTATTTCCTTCTTTCTGGCCTCAGCCCTGTAGTTACTTGGTACACTGATTTCAGAAACTTTTGCGTGACTAAGGGTATGTCTACACAGTAAAAGCTGTGCATTGGCTAGCCTACCCAAGCTAGCCTGAATCCAACTAGTATGGATAACTATAGCAATGAAGACAGAGCAATGTGTGTTTCAGAGTGGGCTTGTGAGCTGAGTACATACCCAGGGTCTGCACTGAGCTTGTACTGCCTGCACTGTTATTTGTATTTGTGCTTACTGGATTCAAGCTGGACTATACACAACTTTTGCTGTCAAGATATCCTTAAGAACTACACCCATAGAATCTTAAGGGTCCATTCCTGAATAGATTAGCTCCTGAGTGTACAGTTTACTAAAGTTTCCCCCATCAGCTACAACATAAATGGAACAAGATTTGGGTTTTGGTTGCTTTGGGGTGTTTCTTGAAAAAAATGTAGTATGTATTTGCATGATTGGGCTGTTAGTTTGTAAGGTATTATGCATATTTTCACCACTCTAAAGCACATTTTTTTGTTTCCAGTCAATCTGAAAAAGACAACCCATTTTTATTTTTTAGATTTATTTGGTTTGGCCACTGAACTGAAAAACTGGTTATTTGCATACTTCCAGTTAGTTGCATTAATACAATTAAACTCCCCCAGAACCATCCCACAAATCTGTTGTGCACCAATATCCTTTCCTTTCCTCACCGTTTGAAACAAAGCCTAGTTTTTTTTCATTTAAACAAGAACCATAGTAATATGTACATGTAAAATGTTACTTTCCCTGAGTCTATATTAAATTAAATATTGACTTACCAAGCATTATGTCATTTATTATTTACAGTACTCAATCTGTGGGATTTATTAAAAAATTGATAAGAAAGGCTAGTGGTAAAATCCCTACAGGTACTGAAGTGAGATCCAAGGCCAAGCCAATTATGAAATCAACAAGCCTATAGTTTCAGTGATAAAATGACAGAATTTGATTTCAGCAGTATTTATTATTTTAGGACACTTTAAGATACTTGCTTTAAAGGAATAATGCTCCACAATATGTGTGTGTACATATGAACTGGTATATGCTACAGCCTCTGTAATCCTGGAGATTCTTGGCTATACGATCAAGAAGAACAACAGTATGTACCCACCCTGGAAAATGAGGTTGGAGGATAAGACCAAGGCGACTCGGAGAGAAGTTAGTCAGCTGGTGGAACTACAGAAGGGTGTAGAGATTAAGGATAAGACTCAGCTACTGAAAAAATACAAGGGCCTGACTCCAACTGAAGCTCTAGAGACTGCTAAACAAAGGCTCACAGCACTGGCTACCAGGCTAAGGAGATACACTAGAGAAACAGAGGCCAAAAAAGTAAATGCCCTGTTCTCTAAAGAACCATCTAAGGTGTACTCCCAATTACAGTGCAACAACACAATAACAGCAGAGCCACCAGCAGCAGAAACTGAACAGTACTGGAAGAACATATGGGAGAAAGAGAAGACTCATAACACCAGTGCAAAGTGGCTGCAGGACCTGAGAATAGAGCACAGCAATCTCCCAGAACAGAAACCAGTTACCATCACAGTAGAAGACATCCAGCAGCGGGTCAAGAACATGAAGAGCTGGACAGCACCTGGACTAGACATGATCCACACCTACTGGCTAAAGAAACTAAGAGCAGTGCATGAACGCCTAGCAGCACAGATGAACCAGCTGCTGGCAGCAGGCTCCCACGCAAACTGGCTAACACAAGGAAGGACAGTGCTGATCATGAAAGACCCCTGCAAGGGAACAGAACCATCCAACTACCGGCCAATAACCTGCCTCCCCACAACATGGAAAATCCTATCAGGTATCATAGCCACCAAGCTACAGGACCATATGGGCCAGTACATGTGCACAGCTCAGAAGGGCATTGGGAACAACACCAGAGGCTCAAAACACCAGTTGCTCATAGACAGAGCAGTCACCCAAGACTCAAGGTCTAGACAGAGCAATCTGAGCACAGCCTGGATTGACTACAGGAAAGCCTACGACTCAATGCCGCACACGTGGATCTGTGAATGTCTGCTGCTATACAAAGTCAATAGGATACTAAGGACCTTCCTCAAGAACTCAATGGGACTATGGAAGATGACACTGGAAATCAACTCAAAGTAGCTTGCACAAGTGGCCATCAAGTGCGGCATATACCAAGATGATGCACTGTCTCCACTGCTGTTCTGCATAGGCTTAAACCCCCTCAGCCAGATAATTACAAGGACTGGATACGGGTATGGGTTTAGAAGTGGAACTACCATCAGCCACCTCCTCTACATGGATGACATCAAGCTGTATGCTAAGAATGAACGAGACATCGACTCACTAATCCACCTGACGCAGATTTACAGTGAGGATATTGGGATGTTATTCGGACTGGAGAAGTGTGGCTGAATGGTAGTGAAGAGAGGGAAGGTAGTCAAGACTGATGGGGTGGAACTACCAGCAGGCCACATAGCAGACATACAGACCAGCTACAAGTATCTTGGCGTCCCACAGTCACATGGAAACCACGATGAGGAGGCAAGGAAGACAGCAACATCCAAGTATCATCAAAGGATAAGACAGGTCCTGAAGAGCCAGCTCAGTGGGAAAAACAAGATCCACGCCATTAACAGATACGCCCTGCCGGTTATCAGATACCCTGCTGGTATAGTGAGCTGGCCAAAGGAGGACATGGAGGCTGCCGATGTGAAGACCCGGAAGCTCCTCACAATACATGGAGGTTTCCACCCCAAGTCCAACACCCAGAGACTGTATACCAGCCGGAAAGAAGGCGGGCGGGGCCTGGTGAGCGTCAAAGCCACTGTCCTGGACAAAACCCGAAGCATCCAGGAGTACATCAGTAAGATGGCCCCCAAAGATGAGCTGCTGAGAGAATGCCTGAGGCAGCTGCAGACATGGGAGGAAGACCAAGCAGAAGAAGTGCCATGGCAAGACAAGAACCTGCATGGGATGTACCATCAACAGATAGCTGAGGTGGCTGACATTGGGAAATCCTACCAGTGGCTAGAAAGGGCTGGACTAAAAGACAGCACTGAGGCACTGATCATAGCAGCACAGGAACAGGCATTGAGCATCAGATCCATTGAAGCAGGGGTCTACCACACTAGAGAGGACCCAAGGTGCAGACTGTGCAGAGAGGCCTCAGAGACAGTCCAATGCATAGTGGCAGGATGTAAGATGCAGGCAGGAACAGCATACACTGAACGGCACAACGAAGTGGCTGGCATTATGTACAGGAACATCTGCACAGCATATGGGCTAGATCCTCCCAAGACCAGATGGGAGATTCCACAGAAGGTTGTGGAGAATAGCAGGGCTAAGATTCTGTGGGACTTCCAGATCCAGACGGACAAGCAGGTACTGGCCAATCAACCAGGCATTGCGGTAATAGATAAGGACCAGAAGACAGCGATGGTGATAGATATAGCAGTGCCAAGTGACAGCAACATCCGGAAGAAGGAATATGAGAAGCTGGAGAAGTACCAGGGCCTGAAAGAGGAACTAGAGAGGATGTGGAAAGTGAAGGCCAAAGTGGTCCCAGTGGTGGTAGGAGCACTCGGGGCTGTGACTCCTAAGCTGGGTGAGTGGCTCCAACAGATCCCAGGAACAACATCAGAGCTCTCTGTCCAGAAGAGTGCAGTGCTAGGTACAACTAAGATACTGCGCAGAACCCTCAAACTCCCAGGCCTCTGGTAGAGGACCCGAGTTTGAGGAAGACACATACCACCCATAGGGGTGAGAGGGGGGTTAATATATATATATTGCTTTTCTTTGTTATTTGCCTTTAGTTCTCTTCTGACCTTTCCTAATTGTTGCTTCCTTATTTTACTGGAAGAATAATAAAAAAAAATGTTGAGAGTAGAACCTGGTGATTCTCCCTCTATCCTTTCTAATTTTTTTTTTTTGTAAAGCAGTTTTAATGTGAGTGAAGATACTAGATAAAGGACCCATGCTGTAAATATCCTGTGAAGATACTAGTTTTCAATATCAGGCATGTTTTCCTCAACATGTCTCAGTGCTGATATGGAAGGAAAACCACTAGAAGTAAGAGGACAGTTCCATTATATAGTCCATTCACCCCTTACCCTCTATGCTGAGTCTTCCAACAAAAGTTTCAATTGTGCTGGTGGCTGTGATGTGGACACTGAGGTCATGAATGATCCAGCAAAGAGTTATGCCAGTCAGTACCTTTTACTGATGTGAGCAATTCCACTGAAAGTGACAAGAGTACCATTA
Source organism: Gopherus evgoodei (assembly GCF_007399415.2). Taxonomy (NCBI): domain Eukaryota; kingdom Metazoa; phylum Chordata; order Testudines; family Testudinidae; genus Gopherus; species Gopherus evgoodei. The sequence goes on along the minus strand of NC_044329.1, from coordinate 27,329,841 downwards.
ATGTTTGCATGAAGGGGATGTGTGTTTACTAAATGTCCTAGACATAACTTTTCATGAACACTATGCTCTCAACCAAAACCTGAATCATTTACATTTAAAAATAAATCAAAATCTTTCAGTATCATGTGGAAGAACAAATGAATCCCCATCCCATCAGTATTATAGGAAATATACAGATGAAGTATGTGTATCCAGTGTAAACCATTACTTTCAGTAGTTAATAACTATTAAACAATTAAGGAAAAGAATCATGATGTGTTAAAACTTGACTGTTTCTAATATGACATTTCAGGATGTCTCTGATTACTATGTATAACACAAGATCTTGTGCTTATTTAAATCAAAAAGGCAGCACAGGGCAGGTGTTGGTTATTATCTCACCCTATGAAAAGCCCCATTTGCCTAAGTGTTGTATAAGTTTTTTGCTGGCTCTCTGCACATGGGTGAAGTTCACCCTCAATTCATTACACTCATTCTAAACTCTGATCACAACTTTCCTTTTCCATGCAGATGTTTTGAGAAGAGAAAGTCCAAACTTGTAAAACTTAAAAGCTAAACAACTCCAAGCAGAAAGATCTTATCTTGTCTCTAACCCCAAAATATAGGATACCTGTAATTTGAACATGTATGTGATGAAATATCCTAAGGGCAAACTATCTTAATTCATTTTATTATTTGAGTACCCCTCAAATGTCAGCCACTGATGTTTTTAATAGGAACTAAGGGACTTTCATTACAAAACAAGGTTCTTGTTATAGCAAAAATCCATTGTAAAGTCACCAGACACGATGTGGTAGCATTTTATTATAAGAAAGCATATGTCTGAGAGACTGAAAAGGAGAGTTCATCATTAAATGAAAAGGTCTTTTCTTGAGCTGCTGCTTCACTCTTGGAAAAAAAGCCTGATCTGAGGGAACTTTGTTTGCTCGAGTATAAAACTTTGCTCAAGCTTTGCAGAGACTTAGATGAAAGCAAACAGCATGAGAAGCAACATTTATGATTTTTCATTATGGTTGGATACACTATTAATAAAGATTTCTCCACAGTAAATCTGCAGCAACATCATATCTATCAATACCAGCACTCAAACATTAATGCTATCAACAATAAAACAGTGATCATAATCTTACAACTGCACATAAAGAGCTTATGGGCTTTTAGTCTATAATGAGTTACACAGATGGTCTGTGACTCTCTCTCAAAAAAATTTTCTGCAGGAGTCAGGGTAAGAATTTACATATTTATGATCATAAATTCTCACGTTGTGCTTTTGTATACCAGAGTGTGTGGGGGTGGGAAGGAAGTCTAGGCTAGAATATGAATGTATATCCCAATTAAATATTAGCATCATAGAAAGGGACTAAGCCAGGAGACATGGATTTTAATAACAACCCTAGGTCATTTAAATATTTTTTTTCAAATCACAATACTATTCACTGTTATAACTTCCAGATGGTAATCTGGGAACAGAACACCTGAGTTCTATTTTCAGCTCCACAGTAACCTAATTGGGCAATTCCCTTATGTCAAAATGTTCAAAGGTGGGATCCTAAAGTTAGGATCTACATTCATATTTAGCAATCAGATAAGTGACTTGATTTCCAAAAGAACTACAGGTTCCATTGACTCAAATATAAAGTTATTCAGTATAAAGAATTCAAAAATATTTTCTCCAAAATGTGACTATTTGGTTTTTAACCTCTGTGTACTTAAATTTAAACATATTCAAAATAATAGTATCATTTAGGTGTATTACAGAGATTTGGTATGGATTAATTAATTATTGTTAACCATTCTGAGAGCTAGAGTGCAAGCTAGAGATAGGCCCAAGCCAAAACCTTAAACAAATGCAAGCGAATCTCTGTGAGAATTTATGTAACTGAATCCAAACTTTGTGGCCATATTACAACCCCACAATAGGCTAAACAAAAACCAAATGGCTGAATCCTCTTGTGCTTTGTATTCCTGTTTATTTTCCATAGAAAGAAGAATTTAAAAAAAAATGAGATGCAGAAGTCTAATAATAATAGAAGTTATATTGCTGACCTGTAGCTTGTAAACTCTTATTCTGATCTATCAAAAGCCCAATTTTAATACCTCCAAACTAAGGAATATCAGCTTTGTATCCAGCCTCTGCAGCTGCAGTCATGTATTTACAAATTAGTATTATTATGTGTGGAGAAAATGTCTCGGTAATTTAGAGCCCGGTGGCTCTTTCATTTTATTTAATTTATTTATTGAGGGGAAAAGTTTCTATTTTGTGGTCTTTGTAAAAGAATGGTCCTGAACTGTTTAAATTTCTAAAAGCACACATAAATATATATAAAAATAAACAACATGCAACGGGGCACTGTGGAATGAACAGTTTCTGAACATTTAAATATGTAGTTATGGTGAACAGCTGTAACCAGATGACAGTGCACTAGATGCAATCTGCAGGCTCAAAACTTGCTTAATAAAAACCTAAATTATACTTCCTTTCTTTCTCTAAAATAGGCTTCCATATATGTATATAATAAAACAAGGGAACATACTCACAAGCAGTAAAAGGAAAGGAAAAATAACTCAAATTAGTGACTTACAAGTAACTTTTGCATTTGTTTTATATTACTGTATCTATGTGTTTATTTTAGACCTACACCTCACACAAGTGGAAGGGTCAGTTCATGGATCACAGAATACTGAATATTTCCACAGAAGCACAATTTGAGACATTTCTGTACTAATTAACTTAGTGGTAATACATTGTGAAAATTCATAATTTTCATTATTTCCTGCATTTCTTAATAATCATCTGGCAAAGTGGTGTTTTAGTGGTTTTGCAATTTGCTATACAGTGCTGTACAAAAGCATGCAGGAGAACTGGTCCAAGATTTCTCAGCATATATTTTTTTTACTTATGCTTTATTTCTTATCAGCACACTGAGCATCATCATGTAGCAGTCACTCTTCATCAGTAACTGCACTGTTATGCAGAAGTAGGAAAAAAGTTATTCCATTACTGAGGGAGCTGCCCACATTTTGAAGTCACCATCAGTGCAAAGCCACAAGGGGAGGAAAACTGACATTTGGGCTTAGTGATTAGGATTTGTTGCAACCATTCAGCTGTATGGATCAAAAAATACTTTCCAAAAGTGATTTCCTAACCGTGTTGAAAGGTTTGCCCCTAGCTTATACTAATCCATGTGCATTTGTATACCAGGATCAGACTGAAAGCAATTCACTTGATTTGTCTTAATTTCACACATTTTGAGTGCCACTTCACTGCACGTAAAGAATGTTATAACTTGTGGAATTGGCAATTTGAGTCCACTATCACCTGAATGACCTGCCTTGGTATTAAACTGTCTAACAGAAGTTACTCCGTCTTTGCAAAATAGACATATTGCCTCTATGCATGTATCAGCTTTGGACAATGGCAGTTTTATAACAAGGATATCAATATAGCCCAATAAGTAACTAAGAATGCTCCTGGAAATACTATATCCCACAGATCTCTCAATCCACTGTTCCTGGAAAACCCCCCAAAAACAGATGAATTTGAAGGTCTGCAAATCTGAGTTGTGCTGGAACAAAGTTCAAAAGTACAGGAACCCTCTTAGAAAATTACCAACCAATACCACCATCCCCTTTTAACCAGGAATCACTAGTTCATGCAGCAATAAATAATCACAACTGATTCAGTATATACTTACAGTATACAGATGAGTACTAAATTGAGGAAAAGAATTAGGAACATGGAAATTTTCATGAAATTTTTCAAAATCTTTTTTTCCCTTTTTGTCCCCAATCAAATATTTTTTAATTTCATTTTTTTAACCAGATCTAGGAGCTAGTTTTCTGGTCACTCTACAATTCACCATAGAAACCATGCAAAATCCTGTGTAGTATCACAGCAAGACTATTAATGATTTCTCAAGGCAACTGAAGAAGTTTGGGCATAATTTAGGATTGTATGATTTAAGATTCATATTGTATAAAGTTTGGGTATAGCTAATGACACAAAGGTAGTAGGAAAAGAATTTCATTTTGTTTTCATGGGGTGTTGGGAATATGGCATCCTTGAGTGGGAGGGGCATAACCATATTTACTTGCAGAAAGATCAGAAGTGATTATCTTATTAAAGATAGCTCCTATTTATGTCTTGAATTATATTATGTATTCATTTTCTAAGGCTATGTGAATGAGGCACACAATGTTAAAGGATGATTTGAAAAGGGATGCCATAAGTGTGATTTGGAGTGTCTGAATTGATGAATATTTCAAATGTGCAGAAATAAATATTTATGTAGTCTAATAGTGTGTTTCACTTGCCTCTTGATTTGACATTCAAGAGGACAACCTCTTCACTATACTATGAAGATTCACAGTTCGTCTCCTCTATCTTTATCTATTATATTTTGGCCAGAAAAAATCCTTTTGTTTCTCAGAATGCCCCTGTACGTGTAACATATCCTTCAATACTCTAGTCATTAACACAGTAAGCCTCGATCCTACACGATATTCATAACATACCAGAGAATGGGGTGCAGCTACTGAATGAAATGCCTACATGCAAACTCATACTATCCCAACAGAAAAAAAGCTAAAGGAAACTATCAGGAGGAATAAACAGTGAAAATTATAAAGCCAGAGATACTTTATTGGTTCTGGTTATTTGCATGCATTTCTACTTATTCACACAAATACTGTATGTAAAATAAGCATTATAAAAAACCCACATTGCCTCTTTATACTTAGTCAACAAAGAAAAACATGGATGGTCTTAAACTTCTGCAAGAATCATTTAAATCAAACATTAGGAAAATAATCTCTATATTAACTATAAAAAGTAATAGTGGAAGAAGCTGTCAAGGAAGACTGGGGAGGGATAATGATAGCTATGTTGTCCCAAAGCTGGAGAAGTAAAAGAGCAGGTCATCCTCTAGAGAGCCGTTCCTGGTGCTTCCATGAAGCTATGTGATTTCTGGAATCTCTGCTCCCATCTGATATTCCAAGAGAATTATATGGGATTTTTGACTGGATTTTAATCTCCCCAAGTACTTTTTAATATTTAACATTTCTATACCAACCCATTCTATCACCTATGATGAGCAAAAATGCCTAACATATAAAACCCTAATCCAGCAAAACACTTAAGCAGGTACTTAATTTAAAATGTGTGAGCCTTCCTATTGACTTTATTGAGACTACTTATGTGCTTAACATTAAGAAGCTGCTTAATTGTTGTGCTGGATCGGTGCTTAAGTACAGATAACCAAGCTTCTTCTCTCTCCATTACCTTTTCACTCAGGTAAGTATTGTGGAAAACTTGAATAATTGATTGTGATTTCACAATTCTGACCCATCAAGTGCAATATAAAAGTTAAGCATTTAAAGATCTACTGATGAAAGCAATTGAATTATACATCTTCACCAGCATACATACATATATAGGGCTGAGCTACTTTCATTCGCATTGTTTGAGGGTAGTCATAGGAGGAACTCAGCACTTTTCAATATAAGTTTAGGGTCACCAAAAGCTCCTTTCTGGTTGCCAGTATTTGAACTTTATCCTACAGATCAGCCAATATAACATCTAGGCAGCCAAAGGGCAGCTCACAAGAATAAGAGGCAGGGTGATCTATTGAACTAATAAGCATGGGTCTGGGAGCAAGGAACTTCTGCTTTCTATTACTAGTTATGATTCCCTCTGTGAACTTGATCAACTCACTTATTCTTTCTGCCTCAATTTCCCCATCAATTTCACTCAACAGTGATTCCCTGTTTATTAATTAATGTTTGCTATACAAGTTTAATTACTGTTTGAGATGATGAGAGAAAGAGATACTTATAGGAGGAAAAGAGTAAAGGAGAGCAGAGACTGTTGGGAGAAAATGGGACAGAGACATAAGAATAGGAGCAAGGGAGATGGGACAAAGAGACAATATAATCTAGGAGAAAGCATGAGGTCAGCAAGGGCAGGGGTGAATGTGAAAAAGTCTGATAGGAAAGGAGATGCTGCTTTTCGAGAAAGGAAAATAAGAGAGAAAATGAGAGGAAGACCAGCAAAACGCACAAATGAGAGAAAACAAAAAAATCTTCAGTGAGATGGATAGAGTGACCCACAAAGGGAAAGTTAGACAAGGAAGCAATAAAAGAGAGAAAGAATAAAAAAGGTAAGACAAACATCCAACTTTTCAGATTAATGTGTTTTAATCATACCTTCCAGATTTATTGTACTTCCCCAGAGATGTCCAACGTCTCAGTAGGGATAGGATATTCCATTAGCCATAAATATTAATCTAGATTCTGTAGTTCAATAATTGGAGAAATATGATGAAGCTCTAGCAGCTTCTAAATACTAGGGTGACCAGATGTCCTGATTTTATAGAGACAGTCCTGATTTTTTGGGTCTTTTTCTTATATAGGCTCCTATTACCCCCGACCCCCATCCCGATTTTTCACATTTTCTATCTGGCCACCCTACTAAATACCCAATGTGTGTAGAGAATTGTCTCAATTTATTTTCAAATATTGACTACATTATACACAGACCCCATCTCTCCTGGAGTAGGCCAGGCTGGTGGTAGTTTTCAAAAATGGAGAAATGCAAAGAACCCTCTCAAAGACCCTACCCCAAAACCACTTTGGAAGATATGATCAAAATAGAGTGAAAAATAATTCCACTGGTCTGTCCCAAAATTGTAAGGCTGGCTCTGAGTGAGAGAACAATGTGACCCTTAAATTCTTAGGGTCTCAGTCTTCCATAGGTGTAAAATGTAAATAACTATATTTACCAACCTTATGGGTGTGTGGTGAGAATTAGTTAATATTTTTGTGAAGTATTTTGATGGTAACAAGTGTTTTGTTACTACCAAATGTCTACTTCATACCTGAAACATGTATTAGATGGGATTCTCACTCACCTTACTGTAATATAAAAAGCCCCTTGGTGACAAACTGCTAATGACAAACATGATCAATTTTGCTAATTCTATCATCCTTCTCCAGGCTCCCTATATAGCAGATTTTTAAGAGAACTGTAGTTGTAAGAGCTGTTAATTGGTCTGTCTCTGTCTTGTGTGATATTCTGCCTCTGGCATGAGCCTAGACCTGGTGATTCAGGAGAAGGTACATTCTTTCTTTTTAATCAATTAGAGTGAAAAGTTTTGTTAAAGGGCAGTGTTGGTCCATAGAGAGAGACATCCCAAAGCAAGCAAATGGTCTGCACATGCTGTGAAGTGTGATTTCTCTCTCTCTCTCACTCTCTCGCTCTCATTATCTATTTTTTATCTAACTTTCTAGCTTACTGGATAGCTATATAGGCTGTACTTGTAAATGTAGAGAGCCCCTTTTAAATCTCTTTAAGCTGTTTGGCTCAGTGATTTCCTGTGGCTGTCAACTTCATGGATTTTCTACAAGCTGCAAAAAGCAATATCTTTTTATCAGTTTTAAATTTGCTTTCAGCCAGTTTTGCTGAGTGCCCCCTTGTTCTATTATGAGTCTGGATGGAGAGAAGCAGTAGTTCAGTGTTTAACATGCCATCTGTTATTAGTATATATCCATCATGTCTCCTCTCTAAGGATCAGATCTGAAACACCCTCCTCTAGTTTAGTAGCACCTTACTTTACAAGTAGGCCTACTGATGGTGGAATAAGGTACTGAGCCTCATTGCAAGAGTGTCAGAATCTGGACCTAAACCAACAATCCAATTTTCTATAGTTTCTCTTGTGCATGACCTCCCAAACAACTTGTAACCTTGATTTCCATTTTCTGGATTTTTTTTTAAGTACAGTTATGCCCTTTTTGAGTGAGATAATGAGACAAATTTCAGTATTTGGGGTATACCCACATCACTGATATAAACCCTGTAATTTTATTAAAGATAAATGGAGATGTTGACAGTTCAAGTTATTCTCTTTACACAGGCAGGAAAAGAAAAGATGTCAGATACAATACAGATTCCTGTTAGCCTTTGATTGCCACTGAAAATTCAGCAGATATCTTAATTGAACTGTCTACAATTACCACTAGAGCTTTTTTTCAGGAAAGGTGTCAGCTAATTTGGAACACAGAAGTATGCATGTAAAATTAAAATTAGTTCTACTGATGTTTCATTATTTTGCATTCACCCAATTTAAGTTCCATCTGCCATTTAATTGCCCTGTTGCCAAATCCAGCTACAAATTTTTGGCGCTGCACAAAATCTCATATTTCCTTGATATCTTAACAACATGTGATACCAATTAATAAATGCTGACAGAGAGGTCGGTGCTTCACAAGACACAGTTGAAGGAATGGACCTTGCCTTGAAGATCTTAAACTCTAAAAGTATCCTACAATTATGTTCTAGGTTCCTCTGATAAATTTAGTCACCTTACTGCCCACCTTCATGAACATTAATTAATGATTTCCTATTTGTTCTCATCTACAACCCACACATTTGGCCTCCACACCTTTGAACATGCTGAGCCTTTCCACAGTTGAAGCAGTCACTCATTTTTACTGATCCATCATACCTCTTTATTTACTTCTGTGCAAGTTTTCCAAACATAAAGGAAAGTATGGACCCTACCTAAAGTGCTTACACTTTAAGTAAGAGAAAGCAAGTGACACAGTTTTGCTGTAAGCTGGGACATATCAATTGGAAGTGTCAGAGAAAGAGAAAGATCTGGGTGTATTGGTTGATCACAGAATGAGTATGAGCTGCCAATGTAATGCGGCTGTGCAAAAGGCTGATGCAGTCCTAGGATGCATCAAGTGAGGTATTTCCAGTAGAGAGAGAAGTGTTAGTATCATTATACAAGGCCCAGCTGAGACCTCATCTGAAATACTGTTTGCAATTTTGGTCTCCCATGTTCAAGAAATATTAATTAAAATGGAACAGGTGCAGAGAAGGGCTACTAGGATGATTTGAGCAATGGAAAACTTACCTTATGAGAGGAGACTCAAAGAGCTTGGGCTGTTTAAACTAGTGTAAATGGTGGATTCTCTGTAACTTGAAGTCTTTAAACCATTTGAGGACTTCCATAACTCAGCCAGAGATTAGGGATCTATTAGAGGAGTGAGGTGAGATTGTGGACTGCAATGTGCAGGAGATCAAACTAGATAATCATAATGGTCCCTTCTGACCTTAGGGTCTATGAGTCTATGAGAGGTGGAAAGTAGAGAAAGGGAACATGGGTAAGGAAATTGGAAGTTCTCTCTCTCTCTTCCTATGATCCACACAGTCACTTCCCTGAAAGGCCTTATATGATGCTTTATATGGAGGCCATATGAATGAAGCCTATCTAGTCTCATGATGACCACTAACTGGACTTTCTAATGAGTATTCAGTGGGGACTGGTAAAAACAGAATTATTCTCCCAACTCAACCACCGAACAACTGCAGGGCTTTAATGCAACTACCCTCATGCCTATCTCCCACAAATATTTCAGCCTAATGCTGAAATAATAGAAAAAGCCCATAGTCTCTATGCAAATATTCCACTGGAGTTGTGCTGATCTAGTGGTCCCTCTTCCCACCTCCCCATAATGACCCCATCCTCACTAAATTTTGAGGGCCCACAGCCTCCGTTCTCTGATGTATAAGGATGCAGAGGCTTTACCCACCCCTGTCTCACTGCAAATTATGCAAACAAAGAGATCTGGGGGTTAGACTGACTTTATTTAATGCATTACACTTGTGAGCTAAACCAGATTGTACAAGATAGAGGTACAAAAGAGAGAGTGGCAACGTATTATCCCAGTTTCCAATATTTCTGATGCAAGCTGTTTGCAATTGACTCAAGACATCAATCAGACATAGATCAATTTTTAATAACAACTGTATTTTTTATTTTTCCTCTAGCTTAGTGCATCCATCTTGCCGCTTTTTCTCTCCATCCTTTTGCAAAAATTCTTATTGCGCCAAAGAAATATTTGTTCTCTTTGGTCACATTCCTCTTAGCTTTAGGAAGACAGAAAATTAAAGAGACTCTCGGGTTCTTTGAGGAGACTGTGACTCAAACTCCAGTCTTGAATTTCTTTCTTTTTTTTTTTTTGAGTAAACACGTCCTTAACATACCACAGGATTTGTAACTTACTTGATTGAATGTATTATGTTGTTCTTTGTTTTACAGTGCTTCTCTGCAACACAGAATAAAGCTGCTGTGGCTGTTGGACATCATTTTAGACCCTCTGTCTGATTGGCAGATCACAGAAAAGAAACATATCCCATGAGCCTCTATGTGAGGTCATTACCAACTGATTGAGTATTCACTTTCATGCCTTAAATCTCTGAAACCCAGGTGTGTTGTAGATTAGAACAATTTACAAGCAGTGTGTGGAGATTTATTATGATAATTGTTGCTTTTATTTTTTATTTCCCTGAACTCAAAGATAATTAATGCCAGTATGTGTCCTGGTGTCTGACTCCCTTAATTGGCCCTATGGTGCCTTGGGTGTTTGAAAATCCACTCACTTAAAGGCTTTTTTTTTTCCTTTTGACTTGTTTTCCTGGAGCTGTTCATTAGTGCCTAAAATATTTGATTACATTTAATTGTGATGTCTTCAATTCCATGCACCTGCTGCAATTTATATGAGGGAGGGGGAAGAGGGGGAAGAGGCTTGCAGGAGCTAAAAGAGTGAGATGGGGGAATTCAGTGTAAAAAGAATTCCCCAGCAAAGAGTAATTGGGGTTAAATACGGAAACAAAATAAACATATTATGCAGTTTAGATATTTCTAACTACTATAGTAGCACCAAAAGGATTTATATCATAATGGCTTCATCCTTCAATCTTTCTAAAACATTTCCGCTTATCTTCAGAGGCTTTCATCTCCAGTTGGACATCTGCAGTTAGTTTAAACCTAATCTCTAGTATTAGAAAGTCCACATGTTGTTCTTCCTGACAGTCTGGCAGCATTGAGTCCCAATCCTACTTGAAGATGTTTTGCTCTGGTATAAATCTTTCTGGCTCTTGCCAGCTTTCTTCCTGTTTCAGCAAGTGATGTACATTTCATCATCAGTTTTTTGTTAGGAATCCTGAAGTGGTGACAACATTCTGAAGCCGGAGGTTAGTTTTCAAAACACAACTTACAACAAACATACAAAGCAGCCCAAAGGTACCAAGAGGAATCAACAGTTTGACAGAAAGATATTGGCCTGAATATTCCAATTCAGAAAGACCTCCACAAAGCAGGGATGAGAGAGGGAGTAGAACTGGAAATCTCTTGCATTTTCAACAGAATCAGGCTTTCTGTCTTTTCTCTTAAACTCTACCATTTCTTTTCATTTATCTCTAAGGAGCAGTGTAAACCTCTACAACTGCAGCTAAAACATGTTTTCAGAAGAAAAGTCATTAGGGTGGTTTTAACAGTCCTATAATGTCAGGATTGCCTAATAAATCCCACTTTCAGCACCGCAAATGGAGAAGTAAAGGAGTGCAAAAGTATTATCTATTGAAGGATACAGTTATTTACAGAAAAAAAATTAATGTGACCCATTAAATGTTTGTTGTCAGGGAAATCTCAGTCTTGTACACAACAGCATCCTGTATATGTTCTGAGAGAAACAACATGGTCCTTGTTATTTTTGTCTGTGCTGACATTTTATTCCCCAATTTTGTTACTGACTCACTGCAAGACATTTAAGTATTCCATGATTCAATTTTCCCATCTGTAAAATGGAATTAATAAATGCTTACCCTGAAATATCTAGAACATGTCATCTTTTGATACCCTAGGATGAAAGATGCAGTTCTCATTAATTATTAATTATTATTATTATTATGTAATTAATATCATATCATAGCACTCAAACTACAAAGTTTAGCTTTGGAGCTGAACTTTCTCAAATTTCACTACTATTTTTCAATTTTTCTGGTTTTATTGTTGTTGGTAGTGTAGGGTTGTCTGTTTTATCTGTTTTTTGTAATGTGGAAGTTATAAGCAACATACTTCCGTAGTTGCCATCCATATCTGTTACGACATGATGTCCTACTGTGATGTCATTGGAACATAGCTACATCAAAGGCAACTTCACCAAAGCAAAAAAGCTGAAGTGAAGGACCTGCCATGCAGCTGTTACTATTTTAGATGATCCACACTTATTTCAGGCTTCTTCTAATTGACCAGGAAACTTCTTTATGGCTTGCACTCAAGATGGAAGCTGTCAATTCTTTGGCACTCAGATCAAAGACATGAGATGAAAACCAAATAAGAAAGATTTGAATGGATGCTGCAAGACAGCTGCAAGTACAGTCTTCCTTCTAAACTAGCCAGGATGAAAGGGAAACACGAGCATAAATTCTCAGTAAAACAGCTGAGCATGGTGGAGCCAATCACTTCCCCTCTAACATAAGAGTTTAGGAGTTGAGATCAGAGGTCCCCATCCAAATACAAGACTTATGTAGGGAGGTGGACCAGCCCTAATCTATCTACCTATCTACTTTAGGATTTTATGTTGCTGCCCATTATTGTACTATTTGAGCACCTTTTACATAAAACCAATAGCAATAGTGTAGATTCTAGTGGATTTAAAGGTATTTCTGGCACTTCTCCCTTTCCGACACCTCAGAGCAAATGGAATTTTTTCTCTAATTGTGAGAATGTCACTAGTCTTTGCTGCATTTGGATCCTACATTAGGTATACCGTAATCATAGAACATAACAACCACCCAAGATATTATGTTTCAGCCTAATTTCTTACTGATTATTTGGCACAAATATGGGGGGATCCAAGAGAAGGATTTCACATGAGAAAAAGAAATAGACCAACTAGTTAGAGTGAAAGGTCAAGATTATGTTTAATAACTTCCACGTATTTACACTTGTAACCATTATCTATAGAAATCGCCTATCACCCATGTCTCTCACATCCACCAAGATAATAGATAGCATGGTTTAACATAGAGTAGTATCATTCACAGCACCATGCCAGTATTTTCTGTACATTTGTCATGGGCACAAAACCAGAAAGAAATGTGCCAGACTAAAATATTAGTGTGAAAGCAGATGATATTTTAGACAAAGGAAGTTTAAAAGCAAGATAGCAAGACAAAAAGAAGAACCCTAGAACATTTAGGACATGATTTTCAAAAAAGACAAGAGAAAAACTGTGCAGTCAAAATGTATATTGCATTGTTTGCCTGATTTGCATGTACAGTTACTAACGTTGTTGTCACAAAATGGATATTTCTATGCACAAATGGCCAATTTGATGCATAATTAGCCATTCATGCATGAAAAGCCCTAGACAGTGTAAATACACAGACAATGGGGGAAGGGCTAGCATAGTAGAGGGGAGGGATAGCTCAGTGGTTTGAGCATTAGTCTGCTTAAACCCAGGGTTGTGAGCTCAATCCTTGAGGGACCCATCTAGGGCAAAATCAGTACCTGGTCCTGCTAGTAAAGGCAGAGGACTGGACTTGATGACCTTCAAGGTCCCTTCCGGTTCTATGAGATAGGTATATCTCCATATAATGTAAGTTTGCATGTGATGGTACATATTTTCAGCAGTACCCATTGGCCATATCTGCTAAAACTACAGAATATAAATATCTCCCTGGGTTCTTAAAGCAAGTCCATCACCAAGCTATCTATATTACTGTGACTGTGGAAGGATTCCTGCATTTCTCTCTCTCCTTCCTAACATAGCCTGAAGGGAGATTCTTATTTATTCATTTTAAAATGTGGATTTTGAATTGGTTATTGAGGGATGGTGGACTTTGGCCTCAGACTTTTTGAATTCTGAGCTCCAGTTATGGTTCTTGCCTCCAATTCTTTGTTTTAATCACAAAATCATTGAACTACACCTCTAACCCGATATAAAGCGACCCAATATAACATGAATTCGGATATAACACAGTAAAGCAGTGCTCGGGGAGTGGGGGTGTGCACCCCAGGGGATCAAAGCAAGTTCAATAAAACACGGTTTCACCTATAACGCAGTAAGATTTTTTGGCTCCCGAGGACACTGTTATATCAGGATAAAGGTGTATCATTTATTTATGAAACAAGTTAAACACATACACACTAGTTAGTAACAACAAACTACACAAGAAATCTATATATATCGTACTGAAGTGTGAGATTTTAATAATATGTGTCACATTCTAACTTGAGTCTCTTTCCAAGAGAGAAACCAGTGTTTCCCTTTCCTTCTGGGAAAACTTGCTAGATCTGTCTGATGTTTGTCCCAAGAATCTTTTTTCCACTTAAAGGATTTAAACAAAAAGGAATAAAAGGAAAGAAAATTTAGGCTTCTCAATTCCTGGGCCCTTTTTGTCTAGGCAGAAGCGTTTTTCAAACTCACATTCCAGTCTATTTTGAGCCTGGTTTGTATATCATTGTATATGACTTCAACTGAAACAGTCAAGATCTTCAGTTGCAGCCTAAAATGATTAGATTAGTACCAATTCAGTCTAAGGCAATTGCACAGCCCCAATTAGTGTATTATCTGAGTAAGGATACATACTATACTATGCTGAGAAAGATCTGGAAGTTGTGGTGGATCACAATCTCAACGTGAGTCAGTAATATAATGCTGTTGCAAACAAAGAAAATGCAATTTTAGGTTGCATAAACAGAGGCATAACATGCAAGTCATAAGAGGTGATAGTACAACTCTACTTGGCACTAGTTAGGCTTCAGCTGGAGTACTGTGCCCAATTTTGGTCACCAATGTATAGAAAGGATGTAGAGAAACTGGAAAAGATCCACAGGCAACTGACAACTATGATCGAATGGATGAAATGTGAGCAAAGGCTGAAGGAATTGGGTATGCTTAGTTTGGAAAAGAGGAGATTAAAGTGGGATATGATAGCGGTCTTTAGATACTTGAAAGGCTGCCAAAAAAAGATGGACAGCATTGTTCTTTTCTGGCACAGAGGGCAGGACAAGAGGCAATGGGTTCAAACTACAGCATAACAGATTTTGATTAAATCTCAGGAAAAGCTTCCTAACTATAAGAACAGCAGAACAATGGAACAGACTGCTCAGGAGGTTCTGGAAACTTCAACACTAGAGGTTTTCAAAAGGAGGCTAGATAACCATCTGTCAGGATGGTTTAGACACAAATCCTGCATCTTGGCAGGACCCTTGCAGTCCCTTCTAACCCTATGATTCTACAATCTTTAACATATTTGTCCTCAGGACACCACTGTAAGACAGCTTAGTACTATTATTGCCATTTACAGATGGCCAGCTGAGGCACAAAGAGGCTAAGTGATTTCCCCAAGGCCACACAGATAACCTGTAGCAGAGAAGGGAATTGAACCTAGATCTTCCAAGTCCAAGATTAGCTCCCTCATCATCAGACGATTTTTTTTCTCTCCTCCATGCAGGGAGCAAAGACAAAAATATCATCTGCTATTGCTCTGTTTCGACCCCCAACTGCTGCTCTTCCAAATTACAAAAGAAAGGCAGAAGTCAACTCACCTTCTCCTTAGAGAACAGCATCTTCTGGGGGATATGATGAACATGCACACAGGGTAAAGTGGTAATTGAGGCTAATCGTATGGAGATATTTGAAGACTGGGAGTCTTGTCATCATATGTTGCTGTGTTATTATTCTTGTTTTCCAGCCCTCTACAATTTGAGTGACAGGAAACCTTCTTTTCTTATATTCAAAAGACAGCTTTTGAATAGCATCTAGTTTTGCCAAAGAGATGTTTGTCTTTGCCATGCTGAGCAGGTATCTGGAAAATGGACTTTTTTTTAGGCTAAATAATTAAAAGAATGAGGTGGCAGCATGGGGAAGTGAACATCAAGGACAGCTTACTCTATACTCTAATGATAAATGTTCCAGCATATTCATACAAACAGGTTTCTCTTGAGATGATTTGAATGGAAATAATGTAATTGCACAAATAGGGTAAGCTGGGTTTGGGGCAGGGGGGTAGGGTAAAAAAGGAGAGAGATGGGCAGCAGTCTTGCTTCTCTTAGTTGGTGGTGTGTGGTGAATAATTGATCATCTCCTCCTTCCATCTGATGTGTTCACTAATTCTCTCAGTGTCACACTCCTACAAGTGTGACAATCACTATTAAACCAGCAGAGGAATCCAAAACCCTCTTGAGAATGCCATCTATCTCAGATGCCTTTTAAAGCACCAAAAGAAAAATTAAATGTGAAAAGCAAGAAAATGACTCTGAAGTTTTCTTCACCTTCACTGTGTGCAGAAATGCTTCACTCAGCAGGTGTCCGAATACAAGACTAAAAGTGCTTGCAAGTTATAACGAAAAGAAGGTAATGATGATAGATGCATTGGTGATGAGAAACAAATATTCTCTGCTTTTATTGTACTCACAGTGAATTAGCAGCATAATCTGTAGCCTTTGTAAAGATTTGTGAGTAAATTAGTGTTCATCAATGTGAGGGACAAATAGATTGTCAAGAGTTGTGGAGGATCTGGGCACACACTTCATAAATATCTCCAATGAATTAGTATCCCCACTGTACAGTTGTAATCCTGATGTAGCACCTCCTTGATTTTCTAGGCTTGTGGTTCTTTGGAGACTCCCAAATGTGCCAAAGTATGTTGTGTATTTTGTGACTTGAAGAAATGGGAATGAGAAAGAGATGACTAAATGCATTGTAATTCATTTCCAATCCCAAACTATAAAATCTAGTATTTTAGGGGTGACCCTCATTATTTCTATTGTTGTGTACTTCAAGTCCAACATTGTGATTTTGTAAGTCAGGTGTTTGGACCTCAGAATGGGAACTATGTGTGATGAAGTGGGACTGTTCTTAATGTTTCCTCTGAATATTGTGTGGGTGCCTCAGTTTCCCCTATACATTTCTTAAGTCTCCAGTGTGCATAAATGGATGACACTCTGTCTCCTGGCAACAAATGGCCGGGGTCCTTCCCCCTTGCAAGGGGATGGCTAAAGGTGAACAAAGAGATCAGGTGACCTCCTGGCTCGGGAAAGAGACAAAGGCCAGAAAGGAGGGGCTGGAGGGGTTTCAGTCTGGATCTGGCTGGGGACAGGAAGTGAATGCAGACAGGATTATCTGGCTTGCTGGGCCCCAGAAAGGACCCATCTGAGGAATCCTGTTCTGTGTACCTACAAGCTCTGTTTTAGACTGTGTTCCTGTCATCTAATAAACCTCTGTTTTACTGGCTGGCTAAGAGTCATGTCTGACTGCAAAGTGGGGGTGTATGCAGGACCATCTGGCTTCCCCAGGACCCTGCCTGGGTGGATTCGCTGTGGGAAGTGCACGAAGGGGCAAAGGATGCTGAATGCTCCAAGGTCAGACCCAGGAAGGTGAAGCCATGTGAGCTTCTTGCCCTGAAGACAGTCTGCTCCAAGGGAGAAGAGGCTCCCCAAAGTCCTGACTGGCTTTGTGGGGAGCAGTTCCTAAGCATTGCCGGGGGATTCCATGACACTATGACATTATAAACAGTTCTGTGAGTCAAGCAAGTGAAGACTAATGAAGAGAGTATGTTAGCTTCTACGGGTAACCAAAATCTCAAAGAACCAAAATCTGCCCTTGGATGCATATGTGAACATCTTAAAGGAAACTCATGAAAATATACTATATATATATGGATAGATTTTGCCCCAAAATGTTTTGAGGAAATATGCACCACCATTTGACCAATAGACTACTGCTATCATCAATCAGTAATATTATATCCTATAACTTAATGCCTTGAACCGTAAACAAAAAGAGCTAGATTATTACAAAGGAGACTACAGACCTGGGCTCATTTAGTCCAGCAAAATGAAGGCTAAGAAGGGATATGACTGCTCTCTATTAGGGCTGTCAAGTGATTAAAAAAATATTAGTCATTCTTAGTCGTGATTAATCATGCTGTTAAACAAAAACAGAATATCATTTATTTAAATATTTTTGGACGTTTTCTACATTTTCAAATATATTGATTCCCATTACAACACAGAAAACAAAGTGCACAGTGCTCACTTTATATTTATTTTTATTACATACTATTTCATTTTTTACAATGCAAATGTTTCAATTCACCTAATACAAATACTGTAGCACAATCTCTTTATCATGAAAGTGGAACTTACAAATGTAGAATTATGTAAAAAAAAAAAAGCTGCATTCTAAAATAAAACAATGTAAAATTTTAGAGCCTACTAGTCTACTCAGTCCTACTTCTTGTTCAGCCAATCACTCAAACAAACAAGGGTGTTTACATTTGTAGAAGATAACGCTGTCCACTTCTTGTTTACAGTGTCACCTGAAAATGAGTACAGTTGTTCGCACAGCATTGTTGTAGCTGGCATTGCAACATATTTATTTGCCAGATGTGCTAAAGATTCATATGTCCCATCATGCTTCAACCACCATTCCAGAGGACATGTGTCTATGCTGATGACGGGTTCTGCTCAATAATGATCCAGAGCAGTGAGGACCAAACATGTTCATTTTAATCATCTTAGTCAGATGCCACCAGCAGAAGGTTAATTTTCTTTTTTTGGTTTTTCAGGTTCTGTAGCGTCTACATCAGAGTGCTGCTCTTTTAAGACTTCTGAAAGCATGCTCTACACCTTGCCCCTCAGATTTTGGAAGGCACCTCTGATTCTTAAACCTTGGGTTGAATGCTGTAGCTATCTTTAGAAATCTCACGTTGGTATCTTCTTCGTGTTTTATCAAATCTGCAGTGAAAGTATTTTTAAGACGAACAACATGTTCTGGGTCATAATCAGAGACTGCTATAACATGAAATATATGTCGGAATGCAGGTAAAACAGAGCAGGAGACATACAATTCTCCCCCCGGGAGGTCCGTCACAAATATAATTAATGCATTTTTTTAAACAAGCATCATCAGCATGAAAGCATGTTCTCTGGAATAGTGGCCAAAGCATGAAGGAGCATATGGATATTAAGCATATCTGGCATGTAAATACCTTGCAATGCTGGTTATAAAAGTGCAGTGCAAATGCCTGTTCTCACTTTCAGATGACATTGTAAATAAGAAGTGGGCAGCCTAATCTCCTGTAAACGTTAACACACTTGTTTGTCTTAATGATTGTTTAAACAAGAAGTACGACTGAGTGGACTTGTAGCCTCCGAAGTTTTACATTGTCTTGTTTTTCAGTGCAGTTATCTAACAAAAAAAAGCTACATTTGTAAGTTACACTTTCACAATAAAAAGATTGCAGTACAGAACTTGTACAAGGTGAATTGAAAAATACTATTTCTTGTTTATCATTTTTACAGTGCAAGTATTTGTAATAAAAAAATATAAAGTGAGCACAGTGCACTTTGTATTCTGTGCTGTAATGAAATCAATTTATTTGAAAATGTAGAAAAACATCCAAAAATATTTAATACATTTCAATTGGTATTCTATTGTTTAACGGTGTGATTAAAACTGATTATTCATGATGAATTTTTTGAATCGCGATTAATTTTTTTGAGTTAACTGTGATTAATTGACAGCCCTACTCTTTATAAATATATTGGGGGATAAGTACCAGGGAAGGAGAAGAACTATTTAAACTAAAGGACAATGTTGGCATAAGAACAAAAATAAATTCAAATTTACAAATTTAGGCTGAAAATTAGAAGTTTCTAACTATCAGAGGACAAGCCACCTAACTATTTTTACAATGGAGTTTGATAAATTTATGAATGGGGATAATATGGTGGCATTGCCTGTGACAGCAGGAGATGAGACTTGATGATCCAGGAGGTCCTTTCTAGTCCTATGTCCCTATACTCCTATTTATTTTATTTGTATTACAATGGCACCTAGAGGTCACAACTGAGATTGGGAGCCCATTGTGCTAGACGCTGTACATACAGACATTAAAAGACAATCTCTGCCCATAAGAGGTTACTATCTAAATAGACAACCCACAAAAAGATTGGTAAAACAGAATACTCAGTTGCAATGGGCAACTGAAGCACAGCAGGTGTAAGCAAATTACCCAAGGCCACACAGAAAATCTGTGGCAGAGCCAGGAATTGAATTCAAATCTCCTTAATACCAGGCCTAAAATGTAAAACCATCATTTCTTTCTGAAGAAGAGTACCTATTGGGTTTCCGGGAACCTGAAGAAGAGTAAGCTAGAATTGTCCAAAGGACAACAGGATCTCTTCCAGCCATTGGGACTGTAGTTCACAATTTAATTACACTAAACACTGGAGGCTAGATGCTGTGAGTTGTAGTAAATGACACTGTTACCCTGATTGGAATATACCAGTTTCAGGGAGGAACAACACAATATCCCATCAGGGAGGCAGGGTTACAAAAAGGGTGAAGAACCTGAAGCACTGGAAGAACATAAGAGCAAAAGTGAGATGGACAAATAAGACAACCCTCCCCAGAGAAGATATGTTTAAAAACTCTTCATAACTTTTTTTCTTGTGGTAAGGAAAATTCATGAGCAGAAAAAGACTTTTCTCTTGTTAAAAGTATGAGTGTCTAGAGCAAAATGCCAGAAAATGTTGACCCGCATTGGCATAAAGCCCCCAAGTTCCTCTGTTTCACTTGTTGTGTGACTTGTTTCACACAGACTGTACCTTTCATGGAAAAGGTTACGCTACCCATTAAGAAAGCAGTGACTGCTCTAGCAGCTCTTTGTTGAAGTAGACAAATCTTCTAGGAGTTGTATTTTTGATAAGTATTTCTGCAACAGTAGTCTGAAGGTTTAACTGTGTGCAGTATTTTAGTTTAATAGTTAGACTAGGATAGTAAGCTATAAGAAATGTTCTTAAGCGGCCCTGTGCTGCCTTGAAACTCCTGGTTACTGAAGGGCATGCTCTTTTAAAATAAACGCCACTTCACACATTACAAAAAAAGTAATAATTGAAGACGCATTGCACTGATTGCCAGCTTATGTTTTCCATTGTCTTCTGGCCTCACTGGACTTTTTCTGGCTGTGTTTCACTGAATGCAATTTATCTGTATGAGGTGTAGCAATTACAACAATGCAGAACTGAACATAGTATGAACTCCATGTTTAACATGGAGCACATAACACATCCAACAGCCCAACCTGGCAAGTTGGGTACTGGTTTCATTGTATTAAAAACCACAAGCTTAATGAATGCTAAGCGGATACAACTCATATATTATATATATATATAATATATGAGTTGTATCCGCATATATATATGTGAGTTGTATCCGCACACTTTTCAGAGTTGCTACGTGAGTGCATAAATCAGGCTTGTTGGTTTTTCTGACCAGTGCCCAATAGTATTCATAAGTATCTCGTGTGACATTCTACAATTTTCTGAGCTACTGTGCGGAGAGATCCCTAAAGAAAGCCCACAGTTTGGTTAGCAAACATTTCAGGCAACAACAATGTCCATATGGTATTCAAAATAAAAGATGTAGGAAGTGGGGTCGGACCTAATATCTTCTGCACTTATGTGCTGATTATCTGAAGTGCTGAAAATCCACAAGTAACAGTGAAATCTATGGGAACTGCTGCTGCTCAGCATTTCTGAAAGTCAGATATTTTCAAAGTTCTAAATGTTACAAAAGCTTGTATAAAGCCAACAGACCCCAATTGTCAGTGGGTAGGATTGAACCTGAGACTTCTGGAGCTTAGTGTATGAGACTCTACTGCATGAGCGTAGGGGACTGCGGAAGACTGTGTCATGGCCTAGCTAGGGTATTTCCGCTTTCTCGGTGGCCTTGTGGAAAGCCTCTGCTTGCTAAGTGGCCGGTCGTTGTAGGACACGGCATGCCAGTTATAACTTGCTTTTAACTGGTTGAAACTAGCTTGTATGGCCTTAGGCCAAAGGGCGTACACTGCCTATGGTCAGTCCCTGGCCTTTGGCCAAGGGGCGGACATAGCCTGTGGGAAGTCCCTTTTTGCATATGTATGAGTTGCTTTTGTATTGTGTCTATATAGCTGTATGCTCCCGGTCCCGCCTTTGGACTCCGACCCAGGCCGAGCTGAGCTTTGGTGCTGGATTCCCCGCCAAAGTGACAGCAACGCCCGGGGTCCCCGGGCGAATGTGTCACTTTACCTTCATTAAAGCCAAATAACTCACAGTGTGTGTGGGCCTCGTTCTTGCAGAGCATCCAAGCACGTTACATTTGGTACAGCGAGCAGGGTGCTCTGGAAGACGATGCCACTTTGGCTGAAGGTAGGGGAAGTAGGGACGCCACCGCTGTCCCTACAGCGCATACCCGTCCCTATAGCACATGTCCCTACAGTGCATACGGGTGGCCTCAGACGGAACGCTGGGGGCCGGTAGTGCGGGTTCTGGCAGGGTGGACTGCCCCTGCTGAGTGGCCGGAATTCCGGCAGGTGGCCAGAGTGACTCCCGCACAGCTGATGGAGGACTTACAGCGGGTGCGGGTAAACCGGCGTTCTGGGATGGAACGGCGAGCGATGGGGGAGCTCGGATGGCTCTTCCTAACGGCCCTCCGGGCCCAGGATGAGGAGGTGCTCAGCTTACAGCGGGCCCTGGAAGACTATCGCCAAAGGGGGAATTGTGAAAGCTGGCTGACCCCCCCAATAGATTACAAGCGGCCAGTAGGTGTGGGGGTGAGTGCTGCTCATGGACACAGTAGCCTGCAATTTTACACTCTCTCTTTTCCTCTGCATTTTTTCCTTATCCCTGTCAGGCTGTTAATTGGCTCTCAGCTAGGCAGACCAGATATTTCGGTAATAGTTTCTGTCGACTCCAGACAGGACTCTCCTAGCTCAGACATTGGACTCTGGACGGCTGCGGCGAACTAGGAGCGGTGCCACTGGGGTGCTTAACCCCTCTTCCTCACTTCCCCGCAGCCCCTGGGGTTCGTGTTCTGATAAGGTGAGCCCTAATAGGATAAGGAAATACTCTCTGGTTTTGGTTAGAGGCGGGCCTCTTATCTGGTTCTGATTTTGTTCTGTTTAACCGGTTACTGTTGTTTTTCTGCTTTGTATACATTTGGGTGTTAGGAGTGTGGGCGGAAATGAACCTCTCATTCGTAATTCCTCAGAGTGGAAGCCATGCGTGCGAGGAAGCTCTGAGGTCGAATTGAGATCCTTCTGTCCCGTCCCCTGTAGCGATTAGTGTAATAGAAGTGGGAAAACCTGGATTAGACTGTAATTCCCTCTGTTCTCTGTGTAATTCTTTTTTTGTTTAAGTGTCAGCAGACAGATGGGTGGGTCTTATGTTAGGAATTATGTTTTGTGTTTTATGTTTTGTCTGGTGGTGTTTGTCTTGTAGCCGGCATTGTTATGTTTAGTGTTTTTATGGGATGGTCTGGTTTGGAATCAGGAAGAAGGGTTGAATTGAATGAACTCCTCAAAATAGGTGTGCTTGTCCTGGCTTGTTGCTCCAAAGCTCTGTAAAAGGTTATTTTAGTAAAAGGGTATGTGTGGCATATATTGAATAATACGACTAATGTACTGTATAATGGCAATGTTTATGTGTTCGTTGTTGGAAAAAGGTGTATGAGTAAAAAGTAAAAGTTTCCTTTGTAGGATAAAAATAAGCCAAAAAGGGAGAAGGAAAAGGAACAGAATGAGTAAACTGGAAAGAGAAAATAATAGCTAGCAGGCTGAAGATAAGACACTGGCTCCACTCAAGGACACTGCTCACAGCTAAGACTTGGCTAATAACCAAGAAAAGGGGGGCAGGGTGTGAATGTACCCAAGCAGCTATGAGATCTGCAAAACACTGCCAGGCACTAATGAGATGTGTTAGGTTCCTTTTCTCACAGGTAAAGAAGCGCTACCCAAAGACCCTCCCCCTCGGGAGGATTCTCCTACTGATGATTAGCATATTTCTCCTTCCAGCTCCACTGTGCCTTCCGGACAGCAGGGGAAAAGTACAAGATGAAGTGCTAGTAACCTCTCCCTTGTCCACTGACAGATCTACTGTGCCTTTGAATTTTTCTAGAAGCAGCAAAACCATTACAGGGTGATGTGCTGGTAAGCTCTCCCCTGTAGGATGCTGAACCATGATTGTTTCGGGGAAGAAGAAGGAACACTCACTCCACTGATATTGCCAAAGTCCAGGAATTCCTGACTAAAAAGGACATTAAGAATTGACCCTGGTGAAAAAACAAAGAATTATACCCTGGCAGGGAAAATTTGTGGAACCCATGCTTGGGAATGTGGTATTGATTGAATTTTGGGGTTTGTTCTACAGCGCCCCGTGTTTTGAATAAATCCTTCAGTATGTATTGCTCTCCCTAATTGGATTTAAAATGACAGGCACCACAGGCACCTTGTTGCCCCTGGCATCTCCCTTGTTACCCTGTAATACACCCCCTCCTAGGCTATTAATGTTAATGCCTTTTGAAAATAACGAGGATAGATAAATAACAGATGTAAGATAGTACTACACCAAGGAAAGATGGTATTGAATATCACTGAGGCTGGGAAGGCATTGCAGTGTGATCTAGTATGTTTAGAAATCCAGGATTTCCTGAATGACCAGCTGATGGCCATTTGGAGTGATCTTGAGCACCGGACTTGGCCCACTGCCCTTACAGACACATCAGGAGTACCATCTGATCTATGGTCATGGAGACATATTTGGACACTTTCTGGGTGGAAGTGTGGACATTCACAGTGCTCCTTCCAAGCATTTGGAC
Source organism: Gopherus evgoodei (assembly GCF_007399415.2). Lineage (NCBI taxonomy): Eukaryota > Metazoa > Chordata > Testudines > Testudinidae > Gopherus > Gopherus evgoodei. Next base: position 27,305,346 of record NC_044329.1, on the reverse strand, counting down.
CAGTTAGGGATGTGTGTGCGCTTCCACATACCGAATCCTGATGGGTCCATAGGGAGGATGCATGTGGTACTAGATTATTCACAGAGACATCTGGGAAATTAGACCACCTGGTATACCTAATTAATTTTTAGTCAGTGCCCCAGTCCCGTAGTTGTCAGACAAATAGGATTTCATTCTTTTGTCCGTGCACTCATTTTTGAGTGGGGAGGGGCTTGTACTCGCATTGGGGAAAAATGCTATTTTTATGTCAATTATTTTGGCTTAATTGAATAGGATTTACAGGCTACTGAGAATGCTGCTGCTGTTTGCTATGCTGTATTTTTTGATTTTTTGATTTTGTTTAATTTTGAGGACCCTCTCCCAGCCCTTGGATCATGGTCACTGGCGTCGCTCGAGAAAGCGAGGGGGGGAATGTCGGGGACTACGGAAGACTGTGTCATGGCCTAGCTAGGGTACTTCCGCTTTCTCGGCGGCCTTGTGGAAAGCCCCTGCTTGCTAAGTGGCCGGTCATTGTAGGACACGGCATGCCAGTTATAACTTGCTTTTAACTGGTTGAAACTAGCTTGTATGGCCTTAGGCCAAAGGGCATACACTGCCCATGGTCAGTTCCTGGCCTTTGGCCAAGGGGTAGACATAGCCTGTGGGAAGTCCCTTTTTGCATATGTATGAGTTGCTTTTGTATTGTGTCTATATAGCTGTATGCTCCCGGTCCCGCCTTTGGACTCCGACCCAGGCCAAGCTGAGCTTTGGTGCTGGGTTCCCCGCCAAAGTGACAGCAACGCCTGGGGTCCCCATTGCGAATGTGTCACTTTACCTTCATTAAAGCCAAATAACTCACAGTGTGCGTGGGCCTCGTTCTTGCAGAGCATCCAAGCACGTTACAATGAGCTAAAAGCCAAATTGCTGTTTGCTAGTAGAGCAGACTCATTAATCTTTCTCTTTAAGTGGGTCTCGTGCCACTAGATGGGACAGAACACCACACCCAGGAGGTGTGTGGGTTACATACTTCCCATAGCTGAGGAAGCATGGCCCAAGCTTCAGAGACTTTCTAGTTGAAATCTCGGACGAGCCCCCACTTGTAATGCTGACAGACTCTGGTTGTCAGTGAGTGGGAGTGAACCTGGGACCTCAATGCATGAGCCTCCACTGCATGAGCTAAAAGCCAACTGGCTCTTACCTAAGGCTGTAGAGCAGACTCATTTTATCTCTATCGCTAAGTGGTCTCGATGCCACTAGATGGGACAGAACACCAACCCAGGAGGTGCATGGATTACACTTGCTTATCTATGCTAACTAGAATATGGGAAAATATTCCATGGCGCATTAGGCATGACACTGATCATGTACTGGTAATTCCAAGTCACTAAAAATATGTCCTTAAAAATAAAGAGCTACATTCAAAGCGATCGCCCCCTTTTACTCCCATCTTGTCAGCTCTTGAATCTTCTTCCTTTCATTATTCTATTGCATTCTATTCTATTTAGAGACAGCAGTCTAGTCCTCCCATCCTAGACAATCTATTTTTGTTTTGTTTCATTTTAAATAAGAAGAGAGCAATATCTTGGTTTCCATTAGCTCATAATTTATTAAAGATTTTCTAAAAAGTCAGATCATATCTTTCCAAAATTGTCTGAGGTCCTTCTTCTCTGAAACATTACCCACTCTTTAGCTGTCAGGCCAGGTGAGTGGCACACAAAGCCAAGCACAACGGAGCTGTCAGAAGATGCTTCCACTCCAAGCAGAATAAAAGAGAGGGGAAAAATAATAATTATAATAAAAAAAACAACCACACTCAGAGAAATGAAGAAAGATGAGAAGAGAATAAAGGAACAGAGGCAGAAATGAACAAAAGAGATAAAGTTAACGCACACACACCCGCACGCACATACACCCACACAGAGACATATTGGGCATTCTGTGAGATGCACCTATCTGCCAATCTATCACAAATACAGGCTGTACTAGAAAAAGATTGGAAACCACCATCCTAGCAACTATCCTCCATAATCACCATAGCAGCTAGTGTCCACTGGAGAATGGGTGAGAAAAATGACTCCCTTGGTATTACTGTTTAACAGTATCCAGTTCTCTCTGATTACTCCTTTTTCATCAAATGCAGGTGTATGACACATACTATAGGAAGTGGGGAAGGTGGTGGCACACACAGCAAAAAGTGGCAGAGGACTGGAATTAGGGAGGGCACATTGTAACATTGGCGAGGGCAGTATGCACATGTCCATCTTATGCAGATGGATCAGATCTATTTTCAAACTGGTAATAAAATCAGAAATGGAAAGAGCAGAGCACACTAGCATGAGCATAAACAGGAAGGACTTTCAGTAAAGAGCACATGGTTTCTGCCCTAGACTGCCCAGGGTGGATAGGAACATAAAATCTTAAAGCCATATAAAGGAATACAGCGTGTTGACACTAACAGAGGTGAGTTGGCAGCTGATAGACTGCATCATAAACCACCAGCATCCCAAGAACAGGATAGGAGAAGGGGAGTGAACTGCAATAGTCTCCTTTTTTTGTTGTTGTTGTTAGTAGTAGTAGTAATGGCATGGGGTCCAACACTGGGTTGGCAGCTATCATCACAACTGGCAATGAATGACACTAAAGAGGTGAGTCACACAAAATTAAGCCTAAAACCAGCCCACCAATCAGCTGGAATACTCTCATGAGATTGTGACATCTCGCTCCAATCCCTTTTTGGCATATCATTTCCCAGACACCCAGAAACAGTACACTGGCCTGTTGATATTGCCAAATTCAGTGGGTCAAATATGGCCAATATTCATTATATCCTACAAATGAATTGCTTGATTTCCTCATCCCTAGCACAAGATTGGGTGGAGGTAGTTATCCTAATGCTCTTTGGATTTTAATAAAGATTTGGGGGCACTCTTGGGATGGTGAATTTCTCATTTTTACTGAAACCATTTGCACATTCCTCATTTGATGAATAATCATTTAAAATTGAAATGCAGATTTGGAGATACTTATTAACTAGATAACTGCTTTAATGCCAACCCCCTTCAGACTTTCTTTGATGTGACATAAGGAATATCATTATTATTATGAATTACGTACCACTCTGTTTCTACAATTTAAAAGCTATGAAAGTAATTAATAGGGCTCCCTGTGGTTGTTTACTGCAACAAACTGCCATTTGACTAAAAAATGAAGAGGTACACAATGAAGCATTTGTTACACAGTAAAAGAATTAGAGTTTCAAAATGTTGTTCTTCCTTACTGAAAAAGGGAACATAAGGTACCAAACAATTCTGATAGAGATAATCTCGTACTTTTTGCTAACACTATTATCTTGTGAATTAGACAGCAGATAGTATAAACTAAATAAAGCATGAGAAAAATCTCTTGGACTTGGAAGAGAGTGTGAGAGCATAGATAGGATTAGAGCATTTTTTATATATTGGTGAGGATCCATGTGCAAAGATACCTGGTGAGTGATCAATAATATAAAGGTGCAGAAGAAATAAAGATTCTTGTTCTTTTGATGCTGATGTTATCGCAAATAACAGCAGATGAGGAAATAATAAAACAAGGTTAAAATGTATTTATGCATTTTGATTTCTAGTCTCCTTATAGGTCAGAATTGTAAAAGAGGTGGACAAAGACTAGAAAAAAATTTATGGCTATCTGTTCACATATTTAAACAGATTTTCTCTGCCTTTATACTAGTTTTATACATACATTGTAGTGAACGAGTATTAATAGCATGAATGCTTGTTAAAAAAAACAAACATAATGTTTAAGCTTGAATGCTTGACTATGCACCAAAAGCAATTTCATATTGTATAACTAATCAACAGTAGCACAACTTACAAAATGCATATTGCACTTTTTACAGACTAATAGGTGACTACACGGTCACACTGCTTGTGGATAGTTGCGTAAAATACCCAAATCAGGGAACTGAAGTAACGTTGTGTGCTGTGTTGCTGCTCTCATCAGTAACATTTTAATATAAACAACTTTTGTGACACCTCCATGCAGAATAATTTGCAAAGAGGCAAAATGCATCCGCTACATTGTTTGTTGTAAATTATTCATTGAGCCCTAATCGGAGATTTAAACCATAAGTGTGTGTTATACAGCAACCACTATATCCCTGCTCTTATCAGACCATTTATTTATTATTACATTAGTTCATATCACTATTTATTATGCTGATATGGTACTGATGTAGTCATTGACATGCCAGTGCTATAATATCAATATAAAGAACTGAAATCAAGGGAAATCTTTGCACAGTAAGATACTACTCAATGAAAGGGTGGCAGAATTAAGCCCTAAATAAAGACCCATCCAATGCATAAAGTCCACGTGAAGCAGATGATCTGGAACAAGAGCAAACCAATAACTCTCAAGCAGCCACCTTACAAGACAAAAAGGATAAATTCTCCATTAATTCAAGGGAGAGGAGAAAAGGAGTAGGAAGTATACAAAAGGTAGAAGACCCAAAAGACAGACAAAGCCACACCTACCTAAATACATCGGGCTTGTACTGTACCCTAAAGACAACCAGACAAAAGCTTGGGTAGAATTCTTTCAAGATAAAGTTCCTTTACAGAAAACCCTCAGCTGATTCAGTTCTATCCTTCCTTGGTTCTAACTGCATTGAGGAACCAAGAGAAGAACCACTCATTTCAGTCATGACTATCAGACAAGGAAACATGCAGAGACAATACTTTTCAACTACTTTGAACTTAGATTACGAAGAGCTTTACATGTCAATACTGAGACCATAATTTGTTCTAAAAATAAAATATACACACATTGATAGACAATGACAAAATTTTGTTGTTTAACTCAGAGATGCAGTGTTGTCTGGAACAAAATTTAAATGGGCAAACTAATAATAGATGCATGGTAATTTTCATGGGGACTCTGAATTTCTCATGGCTCTCAGAGCAAAGATAATAGCAATGATTAAATGACACTAATTGTGGAGTCAATTAATGCCTCAACTACAATCTTAGCATGTTTATCAGCTAGTAATCTAACTAAGCTGAATGCTTAAAAAAATGCACCATTTTTGATGTAGTGGCATTAAGGTCAGGACAGAAATAAAATTCCTTTACAATTAACACCAATGAGAAGATGTATTTTTCCTGACCACTGAAGAAATCTAAACTAATAATTGACCCAGTAAAATTCCTGCAAGCAATTTCATGATAATACTATATAAACATTATTCATTTTCAGTCAGCATTTTCTACACTAAAGATAAACCTAAAGTTATTCAGTATCAGGACAAGAATACATTCTTTTGTAGGAATGTTTTGTGGAAGAAGTCAATCTGACTTATTAAACCAGAACATTGGGATCCAGTTGCATCACTGAGTCATCTTGGGTTTTATTGTGCATTCAGAGCCAGGTTCTCAGTTGGTGTAAATCAGTGTAGCTGCATTGATTTAAATGGAGCTCAACATTTAACACCAAATGAGGAGCTACTCCTCAGAATCAGGCTGAGGGCTTTTCCGTGTGGCAGTGTGGGTGTCCTGTCTATGTATAGTTTATGAATTCTGTATGAAATTATGAGCTCTCTATACGTATCTGTATCAAACTACCAGATTCCATTTTGTTTTCTGAGCATGGTGTTCATTGAAAGACAGTTCTGTGCCTTTACCACAGCTATGTAGCCCTCAGATTGAGGAGTCAGGAGAAAGTCCCTTTGGACAAAGAGCTGACTACATCCCAGGGTAAACCAGTTTTTCAAGTCTGGACTGACCAAACAACAGATGTGAGACTTTGACGTTGAAAAAGGTGTCATCTGAAAAAGAGAACTGGAAATCTATAAAAGAAAGGTTCTCTCCCTGGTCATCTGAAGAGAGAGAAGAGACAAGAAAGCAAGACTGTATATAGGAGGAGAAAAGGGAGAGGAAAGATCTGGACTCCATAGAGGACTCTGATCAAATACCAAATAATGCTCAAGAGTGGTGAGGAAACTGAGGCAGAGAACTGTATAAAATTATCTATTATTTTACCTAGATCTGTATATCTCATGTCTGTCTAAAGTAAAGAATGATTGTCTGTCACATCCTTTTGTAAAGTCTGTGTCTATTTGCTACAGCTATTGTGTGTCCCTGAAGATGTAAACTATAAACCAGAGTATCCATAAGGAGGGAAACTGGGAAAAGGGTCCTTAAGTTACTGAGCTGTCTTGTGGAGGGTCAGTACTGGTCCTGGGGGCCTAAAGAGCTAGATGTGGGTCTCTACTTCCAGGTGAAAGGTACCAGTCTATACTCATGAAGCGTGCCAGAGTTCAGAGCCAGAGATGGTGACTGAAATCTACCCAGAGGCAAAGGAGAGCTTAAACACCCACCTGCCCAGCATATGGGATCAAACACCCAGGGGGACTTGACCAAGGCTGTGACATCACGTTTGGGTGCTAAAGTGTTCTGAATAGCCTTTCTGTAACAAGTCACAATTTATCATGGGACTCAGAACTGAGAAAGTTGGATATAATGTCCAAACAAAAATGTTACATGGCTGTGTTAGGAAAATTAATTTCAACCAAGAGAGTCTGGAATTTACTTGTTCTTCAAAATGAAAGGTGTCTCTATTTTCCCCTTTATCTGTTCTGTTCCACAGAAATCCACTCCAAACAGATCAATGCAATCCCACCACTGGAGATAGATCCATCAGCAGGAATTCAAGACAATACCGAACCTAAATTATCAAGCAAGAAATGAAGTGGTCTTGTTGGTTCTCACTTCAGAAAGGGTGATTCCAGGGATAATGTCTGCTAATAAGCCTTTCTTCAGTATCCTTTAAAAAGTCTGCTGGCTATGATATTAGAAATGAAAGATCCAATTGGATCAAACACACACTTTTCAAGGTGCACTGTAGCTTTCATAAAGGTAACAACAAAATGGATTGGATGGTCACTCTGCATTAGCTTCTTTAAAAAGACTACATCAAGCTGACAATACATACAATGCATAGATTACAAAAAAAGAAAAGTAGCCCCAAATACCAGACATATTCAGATGGCTAAGCCACCACGAGAAACACAAACATGTTTCAAACTGTCTTTCACTGCACTGGCTGCTTCAGGTGGTAAAGTTGAGTTTACAACTACTTTGTGTTTTTCATAGAATCATAAAAATATAGGGCTGACAGGGACCTTGAGAGGTCATCTAGTCCACGACCCTGCCATGAGGCAGGACGAAGAATGAACTCTCACAGAAAAAATGATAAATGACAAAATCACTGTATCACACATGGATGGACACTATCTGACCTCTCAGTCCTTATCTTCAAAGGAAACCTGCCCAACATCTTCAAAAAACAAGCCTGGGATCTTAAATTCATAACTGTATTAGATGTTAAAAATCGTGGACTCAGTAAAGACACTGGAGTTATGGCTAATTACAAAAAATCTATAACCCACTACCTCACCTTTGTAGGTTGCCAACTTTCTATTGCCAGAAAAATGAACACTCTAGCCCCACCCCTTCCCCAAGGCCCTGCTCCTGCCCCGCCCCTTCCCCTGAGGCTCCACCTCCCACTCACTAATTTCCCTCTCTTTCGGTGGCTCGCTCTCTCCCACCCTCACTCACTTTCACTGGGCTGGGGCAGAGGTTTGGGGTGCAGGAGAGGGTGAAAGTGAGGGCTCTAAATGGGAGTGTGGGCTTGGGTGGGGCCAGTAATGAGGGGTTCAGGGTGTGGACAGGGTCTCCAGGCTGGGGCAGGGAGTTAGGGTGCAGGAGGGGATGAGGACTCCAGATGGGGGTGCGGGCTCTGGGGTGGGACTGGAGATGAGGGGTTTGTGGTGCAGGAGGGGGCTCCAGGCTGGGCGATGGGACCGAGAGATTCAGAATGTGGGAGGGGGCTGTGGGTTGGGGTGTGGGAGGGATGAGGGCTCTGGGTTGGAGGTGCTGGCTCTGGGGTAGGGCCAGTTCCTGGCCCCTCAGGAAGCTCCTGGTCAGCGGCACCGCAGGGGGGCTAAGGCAGGCTGTCTGCCTGTCCTGGGGCACCGTGTTGTTCCCCGGAAGCAGCCAGCAGGTCCAACTCCTAGGCGGAGGCAGGAGTCGGGAGGGCATCAGGAATCTGTAGCATGCGCTGCTCTAGCCCGAAGGCACTGCTCCCCAGCTCCCATTGGCTGGTTCCCAATGGGAGTGCGGAGCTGGTGCTTGGAGCAGAGGCAGCGTGTGGAGTCCCGTGCCTCCCCCCTCCCCGCCTAGGAGCCAGATCTGCTGGCTGCTTCCAGGGTGCAGCGCAGTTCCCCAGAACAGGTAGGGACTAGCCTGGCTTGGCTCTGCAGCACCATCAATCAGACTTTTAAAGGCCCAGTCGGTGGTGCTGACAGGAGCCACCAGGGTCCCTTTTTGACCAGGTGTTCAGGTCAAAAACCACACACCTAGTCACCCTACTCCTTTGTCCTACTGCTGCAGAGTTATTAACTGCCCACTTCACCTAGAATGGTCTCTTACAACATGTGTTAATTCATTATGCTAAACAATCTGTTCCAGCTTGTATTTAGCTGTAACACTCCGAGTACTTGAAGAGCATTTCTGTGTAACTCAAAAGCTTGTTCCTTTCACTAACAGAAGTTGGCCCAATAAAAGATATCACCTCACCCACATTGTCTCTCTAAGTATACCTAGTTGATCCCCAACAAGTGTTTATCTAACCCCGAAATTCGCAATCTTTGGCACACGACCTGCCAGGGCAAGCCCCCTGGCGGGCTGGGCTGGTTTGTTTACCTGCCGCATCCACAGTTTTGGCCGATCACGGCTCCCACTGGCCTCGGTTCGCCACTCCAGGCCAATGGGGGCTGTGGGCAGGGCTGGCTCCAGGCACCAGCATAGCAAGCAGGTGCTTGGGGCGGCCAAGGGGAAGGGGTAGCACATCCAGCTCTTTGGCAGACATTCAGCAGCAGGTCCCTCGGTCCCTCTCAGATGGAAGGACCTGCCACTGAAGTGACGCTGAAGAAGAAAAGTGGCGCGGTGGAGTAGCCACTGAAGTGCCGCCGATCATGATCATAGCTTTTTTTTTTTCCTCTGCCTCTTTGGGCGGCAAAAACCCTGGAGCCGGTCCTGGCTGCAGGAAGTTGAACGGGCCAAGGGATGTGCTGATTGTCACTTCCCACTGCCCCCACTGGCCTGGAGTGCCGAACTGTGGCCAGTCAGAGCCATGATCAGCTGAACCTGCGGACATGGCAAGTAAACAAACCAGCCCGCCCCACCAGGGTGCTTACCCTGGCGGGCCATGTGCCAAAGATTGCAGATCCCTGATCTAACTGGTTCTTATAGTCCGCCAGCAATGAGGAAACCACACTTAAAAACCTGTGCCAGTACCAGGGATGGCTCTGTGTTTTTTGCCGCTCCAAGCACTTCAGTCAGGCAGGCTTCTGCGGCGCCCCTGAGGGCGGTCCACTGGTCATGCGGATTCGATGGCATTTCTTCAGGTGAACTGGCGGTCCCACACCTTTGGCCACCAAATTTCTGTCAAAGTCATGGGACTGGCTGATCTTCCACAGGTATGCCGCCAAAGCCTGCCTGCCTGCCGCCCTCATGGTGACCGGCACGTCACCACCCATGGCTTGCCACCCCAGGCACGCGCATGCTGCGCTGGTGCCTGGAGCCACCCATGGCCAGTACTTAAATATTCTTATAGCAAGAAAGTTTTTTTTTGAATATCTAACTTAAATCTCCCTTGCTGCAAATTAAGCTGATTATTTCTGTTCTACCTTCAGTGTTGTCTTTTTAAGAACCCTTAACATATCTTAAGACTTATCAGATCCCGCCTCAGTTTTCATCTCTCAAGACTAAGCATACCCAGTGCTTTAATCTTTCCTCATAGGTCAAATTTTCTAAACCTTTTTATCATTTTTGCATCCACCTTATAGTAATTTAATTTAGCTCTGTGACACTGATAGCCATTACTGTGGAAGTCCATTTGGCCAGGGACACATCAGCAATTCCAGGCCCAATAGGACCAGTCTGAGAAAGAGAACTCAGTGGAACCAGCTTACTTTATTTTTTGTCATATTTCCTTTGACAAAAGGGCTAGAAGGTTGTGAACACAGGAACTGATGCTTAAACACAGGTCTACAGTTTACAAAACAGGGAGAATACCTCAAAAATGGACTATCAATATTTGTTCAATTTAAAAAGAGAATTAGCTTATGCTCTTTTTGTGGTTGATTTCTATAAATTCTTATTGGCACAGGCCTTCCCAACTAGTAGGTTCCCTGGTAAATTACAAGGGAGCACTCACTGAATGCACCCTCCTAACTGAGAAAAAAAATCCATCAAAATCCTATGGTCCAAGGACCCAGGGCAGTGGATAGAAGGACCAGCATTGATCTGAGCTCCTAGGGACAGGAAAGTCCACTCAAATAGGCTGTGTAGCTAGCTCCGCAGCCTCTTGAATGAGTACTATTCCCAGAACTAAGTAGTGTGCAAACAGGCTGAATTCAGAGCAGAGGATGAGAGGGAGGAAAGCACTGACATCAGCATCTCCTCCCCACCCCCCAGCCCAAGTACCAGGTCCCTCACTTGCTCAGCTTCCACACACCGTCAATATGATCTGACCCACCACGCAGCAGCAAGCCCAGTAACACATCTCTAGTCCCCTAGCCCCATCATACAGTGGCAGCCTCATCATGTGCACCAGATCCACAACCTAGTTCATTAAATCCATCAACCTAGACCCCACCTCATGCAATGCTCTGGCACAGCAATGCTCTCACAGTGCTCTCACTGCGCTCACAAAGCATCCATTTTCATGCCCTCCACCCACAGCACCTAAAATCCACCTGTGAGGTTTTGCTGTGATTCCGATCCTTTGAGATCATACTAGATGGTGGGATGGGGCAGACCTTGGCAAGAATCTATTGGTGGACTTTGGGTTCTGCATGAAAAAAAGTGTTTACAACTACTTCTCTAGTGAAAGAACATTTGCAAAAACAAGACAGTAAGTAATTATCAGACAGTATCTGTGGAAAGAGAATTTCCAGCTTGCAAATGTGAACATTTGCCTTTGAGATTATGGCAATGGGGATGATATAAAACCTAAAGAGAATAGATACAATAGCAGTTACTATCAAAAATATAATAAAAAATCAGAAATGATGCCTTGTGACATGTCCCTTCAAAACTAATGTTCAAACTGAATTTCAAATATTGACTATACAAAACAAACTGTTTGAGATCACTGCCCATCATGCTGATCAGTATTGTATTATTGTTTCTTTGTCTATCTGTATCTGTCTGTTGATTCTGGTCTTATACTTAATTTTTAAGCTCTTTGGGTCACAGACCATCTTTTTGTGCTGTGTTTATACAACTCCTAGCACAATGAGAATCTGGTCACCACTAGGAGTCTAGGCACTGCAGTAATACAAATAATAAATTAATAATAATATAAACAAGAATTATTCATATAAATTGTTAAGCAAATGTGTTTTAACAACAAATACATTCCAGAAAATTGTAAACTGATCACAGATTACATTTCACAAGTATACACAGAAACTAAATTCACTGGGGTTTATTAATAATTTATCAATTATTCACTCTGCTCTACCTGTCTGTAGGAAAAGAAGGCACTATGGGCCAAATTGTTAGCTGGAATAATAAGCATAGCTCCATATTTTTCAACAGAACTAGTCTGTTCTGGTAATATCAGTACAGCAATACTGATTTAAACACGCTGAGGATCTGGCCTCTATCCTCAGTATAATTAAAATATTCATCGCAATTGTGTCTTGTTATAATCAAGGCAGAACAGAAATATTTTTATCGCTCTATGCCAAAACGTGGTTACTTGGCTGTGTTTGTAAATGTTACTTACATTGTGACTATCACAACCAATTGTCTGCATCATTTAATTATTCTCAGCATCTCAGTGTTCAATTTGATTGGATTATGCACTGAAGTTATTACATGAAGAGAAGTATCACTGCCTTATTCAATGTTTCATAAGAATTTGAATCCAGTCCACCTGGGAGAATGGATAGCCTCCCCTGTGCTGCTTATGTTATGTGATCTGTGGTAGTTAGAAAGGTAACACAGGCATTTTGGCTAGATCATATTAAATACAAAGGAATGTTTTGCAAATTTAATATTCTGTTTGCTTATGTGTAGTCACTGGAGCTCCTGCTGAAAAAAACAAGCAGTTGAATTTGTTTGTTAGATCATAAAAAATGAAATGGTAATAGTTAAGCTTGCAATCTATTATTCTCTTTATAGAAAATAGTGAAGCCTGGAATGTGCATTGAGTTGCAAATTATAAACAACAACAAATATGTCAGAATAATTTTTCAAATAAGAATATATCATTAGATTTCACTATGACTGTTCATAGTGTATTCATTTGTTCTGGGATGAAGAATAATGTAAAATTAAGAAAAATACTGTGGTTAAATGATGCTCCATCTTAAAAACAAACAACCCCACCCCCACGTTTTAAAAATAGAAACAGAGAATATACTAGTCTGTAATTCATTTGTAATACCTTTCCAATATGTTAATATATTAATGAATATATGTAAACAGATATCATGCACTATTTATAATATCCTAATAATCTACAAAAGAAATATGATCTTGATTATATTGCTATTAAATGTGCAATTTGATTAACTTATTTACTTCACAGTCTCTCTAGTAGCCAAAATCAGAGGGGTAGCCGTTTTAGTATGGATCTGTAAAAGCAGCAAAGAGTTCTGAGGCACCTTATAGACTAACAAGCATATTGGAGCACGAGCTTTTGTGGGTGAATAACCATTCCATCGGATGCATGTATCCAACGAAGTGCGTATTCACCCACGAAAACTCATGCTCCAATATGTTTGTTAGTCTATAAGGTGCCACAGAACTGTTTGCCGCTCTAGTAGCCAGATGCTTCAATTACAGTAATTCAAACACAAAACAAAACTAAAACAGTTAATCAAAGGCTAAACAAAATAAATTAGTCCTGAATCGTGTTCTAAAGGTTGCTAGACTCTAGCTCTGATGTATTGTCAAAGGGACTGAATTCCAAAAGCAGGAATCCTCAAATAAAAAGGCCCAATTACAAGACACATTCTTCTCGAACATAGGTAATGAGAGTAAACCTTTAGCAAGGGATCTTAGCTGCCATGATGGTAAACAAAGTGAGCGGCAATATGTTACAAAACCAGGTCCCAGACCATTCCCAAGCTATAGCTGTCACTATAGCCACTCCTAAATGAAGAAGCAAAAAGTAACCTACTGTAAAGAAATGAGCACCCTCATGTTTTTATTCTGACCTGTATCAATGAGGTGTTGGGCAACTCTATATTTGTGGCTTTCATCTGGGGTTCAGAAGTCACCCAAAATAGAATGTATTACAATAGTCAAACCTGTTAATAACAAAGGTATGGATGACCATTGTGAGGTTTGCATCTGAGAGATATAGCCACAGTCTTTTGACCAACCACAGTAGATGGTTAAAGGAACTACATACCACCATTACTATATGGGGAATCAGGAGGAGTGAACCATTTTGATAAGTCAGGTACCAGCCTTTAAGAGATTTTGAAGATACATCCTGTGGACACTTACCTGAATGCTTTTTCCTACCAACAAGCATTCCTTCCATCTTATTTCAGTTTGGTTGCAGCCATACTCTTTCTACCTCTCACACAGTAATCAAGTAAAGAGTTTGTAAAATTTGGATTTAATGAAATTGAGACTTAGAGCCAATTATCTTCAGCATATTGATTGCAATGTTCCCCAAACATCAAAATTTTCCCCAAAAGCTTCAACCACATGCACAGACCTTTAGGAAAGATGTGCTGAAGGATGGTCCCTGGGTTTGTGGCAGTACTTTGTTAAAATTCCATCTTGCAGTGATGGTTAGATAATGTTATAGAGAGTACACTTATAAAGTTTGTAGACAATATTGAGCTGGGAGGGGTTGCAAGTGCTTTGGAGGATAGGATTAAAATTCAAAATGATCTGGAAAAACTGGAAAAATGGTCTGAAGTAAATAGGATGAAATTCAATAAGGACAAATGCAAAGTACTACATTTAGGAAAGAACAATCAGTTGCACACATACAAAATGGGAAACTACTGCCTAGAAAGGAGTACTGCGGAAAGGAATCTGGGTGTCAAAGGGGACCATAAACGAAATGAGTCAACAGTGTAACACTGTTGCAAAAAAAGGAAACATAATTCTGGGATGTTTTACCAGGAGTGTTGTAAGCAAGAACGAGAAGTATTTCTTCCACTCTACTCCGTGTTGATTAGGCCTCAATTGGAGTATTATGTCCAGTTCTGGGTGCCACATTTTCAGGAAAGATGTGGACAAATTGGAGAAAGTCCAGAGAAGAGTGACAAAAAATGATTAAAGATTTAAAAAACATGACCTATGAGGGAAGAGTGAAAAAAAATGGGCTTGTTTAGTCTGGAAAAGAGAAGACTGAGAGCGGACTTGATAACAGTTTTTAAGTACATAAAAGGTTGTTACAAGGAGAAGGGAGAAAAATTGTTCTTAACCTTTGAGGATAGGACAGGAAGCAATCGACTTAAATTGCAGCAAGGGAGGTTTATGTTGGACGTTAGGAAAACTTCCCAACTGTCTGGGTGGTTAAGCACTGGAATAAATTGGAGATTTTTAAGAGCAGGTTAGACAAACACTGTCAGAGGTGGTCTAGATAATACATAGTCTTGCCATGAGTGCAGGACACTGGACAAGATGACTTCTCAAGGTCCCTTCCAGTCGTATGAATCTATGATTTCCTCTGCCTCATTTGGAGCCACACTCTTTCTCCCTAAAATATCCTGAGGGGTTATAATATACCTCTGAAAAAAGAGGGTTTATTTATTTTAAAGGATGTTGCCTGTGGAATGCACCAGGTTGCATTAAGTATTAGATACATTTATATCTCACCTAGAACTGAGCAAAACTATTTGGACAAATAGCTTGTTTACAAAAAAAAAGCTGCTTCAGTCCATCCAAAACTATTGGCGAATTTTACACAAATTAGCCAAATAGCTTAAGCAATTTTTTTTCTTCAGGATTTAGATGCTCGGTGGTGGCAAAGGCCTTCTTTATACCCTTAGTTTTAGTGGTTAGAGCACTCACCCAGTACGTGGCATACCTGCGTGCAATTCCCCCCTGTGTTTGATGTGGAGAAGCAATTTGAAATTGTGTCTCCCACTTTACAAGAGAATGCTCTAACTACCAAACTATGGAATATTCTGGGAGAGCTCTCTCAATCTCTTCTGTTGAAGCTGTTCCCCTCTGTTTCAATAATTAAACAGTCAGTAGAGCAAGAACTTGGGTCTCCCACCAGCTTGGTGAGTGCCCTGACCACCAGATTACAAAGTGTTTCTGACTCTCTTTTCATAGCCCAAAGATTATTCATTGCCATTCATATTGGCTATTCATAGCCATTAAACATTCAACCTGAAACACATTTCTTTTAATTTTAGTTTTTCTCAGTTTTTGGATTTGGTTCAGCCTAACCTCCTTCTCTCCAGCCCCCAGTGTTTTGGAGCTGCCAATGAACTGAAAAATTGGTTATTAGCCCAGCTCTAGCCTTACCTCAATTTTATATTTTAGAATTTGAATTACCATGCTATGCTAATAATATACTCTTTACCTTTTGAGGTAAATATTTTCACTGAAACCTACTTAACATGAGTTGATTTGTCCATTGGCACTGCCTTCCTCTTTGAAAAAAGGCATATTGCTTAAATGGGAAAACAAATGAATAGAGCCCCACAAAAATGCCACACTTGCCACTGAACCACTCTCTCAAGATCCCACAAGGGTCAAAAGTCACTTTATAAAGTCAGCATGGGCAAGCTGACCTGATTCATCAGTTACCAGTAGTGATACCATCTAACTTCCATTTGGAAGAAAACATACATTTAAATTTTAGCTTCATAGCTTAGTATTTCCAAGATGCATGGTGATATGAGGAGTCAGTTTTGTTTTAATGTTTTAATGTTTTAAAAATCAAATACCAAGTAATTATCTTTCCATTTTACAGTTATTCTTAATCTGAAATGAACCAGGATCTGTGAATGATGCTCAGAAGTACTAAAACTCATGATAGTATATTTTCATACTTGAGCATACTCTTGGAATAATGGTAGCAATTTGTACGTCATCTTCAATTCACTAACTAAGCTGTGCTCCAATAAATCATGTAAAAGGAATAATGGAACACAGTCCTCACACTAAGTATTTCTATTTATTTATCTGTAAAGATTTTAATACATTTGATGTACTGGAAACATTTCCAAGTTGTTCTTGCCTCAAACTGATTGTGGTAAATATAAACAGCCAAAGAAAACTTGGATTTGTATAAACAAACTTCATGGCAACTATATGATACAAAACACTGCCCAATGAAAGAAAAGCATGTTGTGACGGTACCTCCCATAAGGCTTTATGGAAATATGTTTAGAATATGTTTTATGCTACGTATGCCATGTAACATATCTCCGTAAAGGTTATGATCTAGTGAATGTATTAATCCTATTTGCATGCATGTATCATTTTTGTATTCGAAGTTATGAATGTTATTAACATTGGCTATGTATTGGCTTTATTTCTAAACATCCTTAGGGTATGGCTACAGTTGAAATTTCAAAGCACTGCCGCGGCAGCACTGCCGCGGCAGCGCATTGAAGTGTGAGTGTGGTCGGAGCGCCAGCACTGGGAGAGAGCTTTCCCAGCGCTGCACGTAAACCACATCCCTTACGGGTGTAGCTCCCAGCGCTACGGGACTGATTACACTGAGGCTTCACAGTGCTGTATCTTGTAGCACTCAGGGGGCTGTTTTTTCACACCCCTGAATGCGAAAGTTGCAGCGCTGTAAAGTGCCAGTGTAGCCAAGCCCTTAGTAGAGCACTTGGTCAGTTCTTGGAGAAAGGAATGTTGAAATTAAGTACCTAATCAAGAAACACTTAAAGTACAATGGATCTTGGAATGCTCCAATCCACATAGGAAGTCTACTTGAGGATGTTCAAGGTAGCATGTAAACAATGGATGCTACCTGTAAAAAACTGTGAGTCATGCATGGACATGTGACTTGCCCAGGTGACTCCTAAACTCCATCTTGGAGCTGGATTTTGCATAGGAGTGAGGAAGGGGTCTCCACCCACAAGAGAAAGTCTATTTAACCCCCTGGGAGACCCTTCCATTTTGTCTTCAGCTTGCTAAAGAGAGAGCCTTTCCATCCCCCCAGGATACTTGAAAGAAACTGGAACAAAGGACAGTGTGCAAGGAGTATGAGTGATGCTGGATCCAGGCTAAAAGGAGATTAGTCTGTAAAATGGAGCATTCTGGAACTGGTGAGGATCTTATCTGTATTCAGTTTGATTAGACATAGAATTGCACATTTTATTTTATTTTGCTTGGTGACTTACTTTGTTCTGTCTGTTACTACTTGGAACCACTTAGATCCTACTTTCTGTATTTAATAAAATCACTTTTTACTTATTAATTAACTCAGAGTATGTATTAATACAGGGGTCGGCAAACCTCTGGCACGCGGCTCGCTAGGGTAAGCACCCTGGCGGGCCGGGCCAGTTTGTTTACCTGTTGCATCGGCAGGTTCGGCAGAGCGCAGCTCCCACTGGCCGCGGTTCGTTGTCCCAGGCCAATGCGGGAGGTGGGAAGCAGCGCAGGGGAGGGATGTGCTGGCCACAGCTTCCCACCTCCTGCATTGGCCTGGAATGGTGAACCACAGCCAGTGGGAGCCGCGATCTGCCGAACCTGCCAACCGGCAGATAAACAAACTGGCTCAGCCCGCCAAGGTGCTTACTCTGGCAAGCCGCATGCCAGAGGTTGCCACTCCCTGTATTAATACCTGGGGGAGCAAACAACCATGCATCTCTCTCTATCAGTATTATAGAGGGCGAACAATTTATGAGTTTACCCTGTATAAGTTTTATACAGGATAAAACGGATTTACTTAGGTTTAGACCCCACTGGGAGTTAGGCATCTGAGTGTTAAAGACAGGAACTTCTGTTAGCTCCTTTCAGGTAAACCTGCAGTTTTGGGGGAAGTAATTCAGACCCTGGGTCTGTGTTGGAGCAGTGTGGCTCAGCAAGACAGGGTGCTGGGGTCCCAAGCTGTTAGGGAAAGCAGAGGTAGAAGTAGTCTTGGCAAATCAGGTGGCAGTTCCCAAGAGGGTTTCTGTGATCCAACCCATCACACATATTATTAATGTCCAATCAATTTTTAATGTCTTAGAGCATACAGCACATGCCCCCAGATGTGCTACATATTTCCTGAAAGATCTAAAACCACATGCTTTGTTTTTCCTCTTTTCATTTGAGACAACATGGAATTTTAATGGACATATAGACCTTTAAAACATGACTGAACAAATGCAGAGATTTGTTCCCCCCAATCATTGGGTCTGCTGGGACTCTAGAGCTGGACAAACCCAACATTTTCTGTTTATGTTTTCCCTGCAGAAAACCTGCAATATTTTCTGGTTTATAAAGTAGCTGTTGCCAGGGGGTTACATTATAATGACATAAAACTCACTTTGAATAAAATTTGTTAGTTAGATCCATGAATGCTTAACCCATAAGCAACTTAACCTATTCAGTTCCTATTGATTTCATCCGATACAGAATTGTGCCTCACAAGCCTGATCCAGTGACTAAGGTAGCCAATGGAAATCCTTCCACCGACCTCATTAAGCACTAGGTCAGACCTTAAGTGTGGTTAAATGCAGCACCACATGTCATATCACATAGTGGAGCTGTGTATGGAAGTATGGATTTGTGAAAGGAATTATTTTGGTCATAAAAAGCTAAATTCAGAATGCTGACCAATTGATGTGAATGGTCTTGTCCAAATACCAGCTACAGTGAGATCCAGGGAAAACACTGAATTTAAGCCACGCATGGCATAGTTTAACTTCCAGTGCTTGACTGTCTGTCAACATATATTTTAATAAAATACCTCTAAAGTTAAAAAATGGAAACAACCTGGTGAAAAATGCTGCATCCCAGAACTTCATGTTATGTGGTAACTGTTGATGTTTGATTCCGTGAAAATGAATAAACATAACAATATAACATACACAACCCCATTCAAGGTAAAATGTATGCCTTTGCTTTAGACTAGCCCTGAAATAAACATTAACCCTAGTCAGTTCCTTAATAGTTGGTCAAATTAATAGAAGGAAAATTGATATAAAATTAGATAAATAAAACCTTATAGTAATACACAAAACAAATGCCAAATGCAATTTGTTTAGTACTTGCAGACTATTCATTTGGATTCTGATATTTCAACAGAAACAGAAACGTACATCGGTTATTACTAGTCTAAGTTAGAACAATGAGCTGTGTGGTGCTTGGTACTAAAACCAACATGTAGTATACTAATATCTTACTGAAGAACCAGAAACTGAAGAACACAATTATTCAAACATGCTTCAGGATAGGCACAGAAATGGGGCTCACTATAAATTGAACCCTACCATCACATTGCAAAGGAAAGTGTGTGCTGCAAGCCAATTCCAAAGCCTGGTAAGCACATTGAAAATGTGTGTCTTTTTAACAGAGGCACTGAAAATCACCACTAAAAACTCTGAAAGCCTAAGACCCATTCTGAAAAATCACTTAGGAAAACAGATCTCCTATGGGACAGTTTCATCCCTTATAAAGTAGGCCTGATTCTTCCACTGTTACTTCTGACTCAAGCAATACCCTGTTCTGTTCCCTACTTTTACCACCAAAATGAACTACAAGTTCATTGTCAGTAAGGCCCTCAAAGATAGGCTCTAAGTATCAATAAGTGTAGCAGAGTTAGGTTTCTGTTATTAAGGTAGAAGCATTAGACTCTAGGTATCATGTCTTCCTACCTGTTACAAATGAAATGGTCAAGAGCTGCCCAGCAAATAAAGAGTTTTCATTTTACTGACTGTAAAAATACAAAGTGCATTCTTCTTGCCATATCCATTATAAAAATTCTACCCTGTTCTTCAGTATTGATTGACCCAACACAAGCTGTAACGACCTGGTACACTATAGTGTTTTGGACCATTACAACATTGTCATCTTATTTTAATGAATCACACATAGAGAAGCAACTCCTTGTCAGCGTTTGGCACTCAGTATCAAGCAATATTCTGGCAAACAGCTGACATTAAAGATCAATAACTGCTTATTAGTGAGAAATAGAAAAGCCATTAGAATAAAGTATATTGATGAATGATCTGCAAAGGCTAGACAAAATAAGCACTTACTCAAGCCACTATCAAGACTGTACTATCATGCACTGCCAAATCTCATCAATATATTTCCTTGGACGGCTTCTCCTCTCACTGACTTGCAACTGTTAGACCACAAAGATGAAAACAAAAGTACATACACATCATGATATGTAAGTACAGCCCACCTTCCCTAATTCACATTTAGCTGACATACAAACCTGACAATAAAAAAAAATCCTGAGATATTTCCTACTATTAAGACTTCATAACTTTTGCAAGATACACTGTAGTACACCTACAAGTGTAAGATGAAGCCATAGCTTACATTTAAACAACATTTGTCAAAATTTTTGATGTAGCACCCTTCATTAAAAAAGTTTTTGCCTGTTTGCTCACTCATCAGTCCACAAAGGTCTTAGTTCAGGAAGGTGCATAGCCCCTACTTAAATTCAAGAATGTGAATAGTCCAATTAAAGTCAATGGGATTGCTCACATGCATAAGCATCTTGCTGAATCAGGGCCAATATGTAACAATAGGTAACGGGTCTCCCAATCGCTTATGTGAATTAATGAGAGTCTATGATTTCAGAATGTTGAGTATATAATGTTGTTGCTTTGTGTTACAAACAGATTCAGACCTGCAGGACAAGATTCTCTTAGAAAATGAAACAGCAAAAAGTGTTTTTCTTCCTCACACACTCCCAACAGTTTTGGGTTGAAACAATGAGTCTTGTGCATTTCATTAACTTTTAATACTTCATAACATCAGTAGCCATCTCTCTATGAAAGTAGAGTTGCATATAGTGATTTTTATTAAGTTCTTTTTCATTAGCCTGATTTTTGCAGGTAAGGGAGAAGGATTTAATTGATCTCTCTAAAATACTCAAAGAAAACATGACTGTATAATTCTCATTTATAGGAGATCAAAGATTCAGAAACCAGCATGGACTGTTTCTGAATTTCCAGTTTACATTGGAATTTTCAAATGATCTTTGAAATTCAGTGAGAGCTGGGCACCTAACTTCCTTAGACATATTTGAACATCCCAGCCATAACTGTTACCTGGTAACAGGTGTCCCATTTCTAAAGGTAAAACACTTTGTGTGGTTGTAGATTTTAGTACATCCTTTTTTCCACTGAAAGAAAACAGCTTCTTGAAGCCCACTTCTAAATAAAATTAGATGCCCTGCAATCCACAATCATGGTATATTTGATTCTACTTTTACCACCAAAATGTACGTTGTTATTTGAACAACCATGTTGCACAGAACGTGGTCGACAGTAAGTTCAACTTACTGAGAAAACAAACATATCTCCAGTGTTAAAAAGAAGTAATCTGACTTGTAATGAAATTTAACAGATGAAAGTCTCCAATAAATTTTGTTTAGAAAGTGTTGTTCTAGATTTAATAGTAAATTCCTACAGATATCATTTTTAGAAAGACAGAAATATGACAGGACAGTAGTGCAATAGAGTGTGCCTAATTCATTCCAATTCACAGAGTAATGCATTTCAATTCACACAGTGATGCATTCTAGTCTCTAACATGAGAATCCAATCCAGTTCATGTTTAGTAGAGTTGAAACAAAATCACAGCAGCACAAAACTGACATTGTCTATTTTGCTAAATAGAGAAGTACTTTAAAAATGGTTTTTGAGTGCTTTCTAAACTGGCTCGGTTTATTTATCAAAATATATATTATGACAGTAGATCTAAACTAGTCATGAGAAATGTCAATATTCAATTGTAGTTTTCTCAGTTTGTTTAGCATGTTATGCATATGGACCTGTAGAATGTGATTTCTATGGACCTGTTACTGACTCTTTTTTAAATCAGATGTTAACGCTTGCCTGTTGCTTTGTCCTAGACCAGTTGATAAACACTGATTTCCAAGGAAATAATTGCCTTACATTGTTTTGAACTGCAGTACGCTCATACCATGGGCCAAAGTCTGACTTCACTTATATCTATGCAACCCCACTGAAATTATTATTATTATTATTAATAATAATAATAATAAAAATAAAGGGTTGGGTACCATTCTAGCTCTCTGAACACTGTACTTTTAGGCTGACATTTTCAATGCTTTATGTCTGCTTGAAGAGGATATATAAAAAATTAAGCAAAAACTATGCTTTTCAATAAGAGGGAAGTAGAAAAAATTATGCTTATATAAATCAACTACATTTGGCAACCTTACAAATGGCACAAGTCTAGAAGTTTCAGTTTGTCACAGGATGACTATGAGCCGCCAATGTGATACGGCTGTGAAAAAAGTTCATGCAGTCTTGGGATGCATCAGGCGAGGTATTTCCAGTAGAGATAAGGAGGTGTTAGTATTGTTATACAAGGCACTGGCGAGACCTCATCTGGAATATTGTGTGCAGTTCTGGTCTCCCATGTTTAAGAAGGATGAATTCCAACTGGAGCAGGTACAGAGAAGGGTTACCAGGATGATCCGAGGAATGGAAAACCTGTCTTATGAAAGGAGACTCAAAGAGCTTGACTTGTTTAGCCTAACCAAAAGAAGGTTGAGGAGAGATATGATTGCTCTCCATAAATATATCAGAGGGATAAATACCAGGGAGGGAGAGGAATTATTTAAGCTCGGTATCAATGTGGACACAAGAACAAATGGATATTAACTGCCATCAGGAAGTTTAGACTTGAAATTAGATAAAGGTTTCTAACCATCAGAGGAGTGAAGTTCTGGAATAGCCTTCCAAGGGGAGCAGTGGAGGCAAAAGACATATCTGGCTTCAATACTAAGCTTCATAAGTTTATGGAAGGGATGATATGACAGGATAGGCTAATTTTGGCAATTAATTTATCTTTGACAATTAGCGGTAAATAGGCCCAATGGCCTGTGAGGGGACACTAGATAAGGTGGGATCTGAGTTACTACAGAGAATTCTGGCTGGTGAGTCTTGCCCACATGCTCAGGGTTTAGATGATATGGGTTTAGATGCCATATTTGGGGTCGGGAAGGAATTTTCCTCCAGGGCAGATTGGCAGAGGCCCTGGAGTTTTTTTGCCTTCCTCTGCAGTGTGGGGCACGAGTCACTTGCTGGAGGATTCTCTGCACCTTGAAGTCTTTAAATCACAAGTTGAGGACTTCAATAGCTCAGACATAGGTCAGGGAGTTGTTACAGGAGTGGGTAGGTGAGATTCTGTGACCTGCATTGTGCAGGAGGTCAGACTAGAAAATCATAATGGTCCCTTCTGACCTTAAAGTCTATGAGTCTGAGTCAAAGAGTTTTCAGCAAGAAAATAGATTTAAAACATTACCAAATTTGAAGTATGGCAATGGGGTCAGCAAAAGATGTTGCACAGAACATTAGGGATGTAAGGTGCAAATTTCTCTAGTGCCTAAGTGACTCAGAAGCTGCAGTCCCATTGACTTTCACTTTCTAAGTTACTTAGGAACATTTGAAAATCTTACTCAGATTAGTTGGGTGCCTTACTGGCAAGACACTATGGTACTTGATAAGCATCATCTTACTTTATAACTTGGATACGTATGAAGCTATCTTAGCTTGACAT
Source organism: Gopherus evgoodei (assembly GCF_007399415.2). Classification (NCBI taxonomy): domain Eukaryota; kingdom Metazoa; phylum Chordata; order Testudines; family Testudinidae; genus Gopherus; species Gopherus evgoodei. Next base: position 27,281,602 of record NC_044329.1, on the reverse strand, counting down.
TGAACCATCTAGTCTAGAGTACAGTATAATATGGCTTCAAACAAGCATAGACAATACTCTAGTTTAGGAAACACTTATCCTTCCACTGATTTACCCACCAAAATGACTTACTCTTCTATAGGAAAAGAATTCTATGATATAATTTTGTGTTATTTGAGGACTACTATGTGATCCTGTATTAAATATTACATTGTAATGTATACACACAAAGGAGCCATTTCCTAACTGCTGAGAACATAAGCATGCAATTTTAGTGTCTCATAGGGCCTGCTTCAGCTCCCAGTGAAGTCAATAGTGCAAGATATTGCCCTTAATACAGGTTTTTTGTATTAGCAATTTAGAAAAACTTTATCATATATATCTGTAAATACATACACACATAAAAGTGTGAGAGGGAATTTTGTTTTGGTAAACAAATATCTAAGGAAAATAGTGAGAGAGTCATAAAACTATACTGGAATTAATTTGCCATAGCTAAAAGGCAAAGTCATACCCATGTCAATGAATGTAACTCCAGGATGAAAAAGGTTTTATAAGTTATAATATTTCAGGATGTGCTGTTGTAAAGCTGATTGGATGTGCTATGATGCAGGGGTTGAACCAGATAAACTTATGGTCCTTTCTAGCCAGTCTTTCTAGGTTGTTGTTTTTTGTTTTTTTTCCCCCTCTCTCTCTGTATAAGATGTTGCTCCTCCACTAATTTTTTTCTAAGTATTATAGCTTTCTCCTGTGCTGCAAGGTAGAAGTCAGTCTCTATATAAATAAGATAAACGATAATGACATTTAACTATGATATCAGAATTTATTCATTAAATGCCACATGGATTCAAGACATAATTTCATTCTGAAATAAACCCAACACAGCCCATGTAACATACCATTTGCATGCCAATCCACCCAGAATATGTTGCAATTAGAACATTGAACCTGCTTGAACTTAAACTATCGTCTCTTGGGTCCCAAGAGTGCCTGAAATACTGAAATTCACCTTGAATATTACTATATTAATAGCCCTATTTATGACCTGACATTTTAGCAGTACAATCTAAATTCTATCAGTAAGTATTGGTGAAAGTGTATCCTTGATCCGCAGTTATTTTAGTTCAAAAAAGGTCTCATTTGTTTTTATTGAGGTTAATGGATCTGTGAATATGGACCCATTAACCTCAGAATTTTTAAATGTTAAATCAGCAGCTTTAAATAAATGTTAATGTGAGGCAGCAATTACTGATACCGTAATACCAACTGGAGGGCAAAGTTTGGAGCATTGCCTAGTAAGAATTTGTTAAAAACCCTGAACTCCTTTATTAGTGAGATAAAAACAATATAAAGAAATGAGTATTGTCTAGTGCAACCACCAAGAAAAATGGATTAATTTACTGTTTCAGCATGTAACATTTAACTGAAGGGCTATATATTTTGTGAATCACATTATTGTTATTTTTATGACCAATTGCCTTAATGTAATAACTGCATCTGCAAGGCAATGATATTACCTTCCAGTCACAGTCAGTGCCTAGCGAAGGAAGTTTGCTATCCCCAGGATGGTGCTTGTATATAGGCTGGATAAATTCACATTCAGATTCAGATTTTATCACAGGCCAGACTTTAATGTGAAATGCCCTCCCTGATCTCAGGGAAATTTGTGGGAGTTTTCCCATTAACTTCAACAGGAGCGGCACTGTGCAGCAAAATCAGCTATAGTACAGCCTTCTACTGTATTTTGCCTTCTACTGTATTTTGTATGAGCCTCCAATCATAGATTTTCTTGGGCCCCATTTCATCTCAGGGAGCCCGCCAGAGAAAACATGTTCATATGCTCAGACCAGGGTATTTTAATTCCACAGGAGATCATGTTTTAAATGCACCACCTAATTTTCAGTTACTGTAGATTGAGTTTTGTACCTCTGTTTTCCTGCTGTGTTGATTTGATAATAAGCATAAGGAGATTAATGGCCTTTCCCAAGATACATATTGAGTCAATAGTTTGGCTCAGATGAGATTAGGTTTGTGAAACTCACTGAATTGCTGTTTTAATTACCAGGGTCCATGGGCCACAACTATAAAATCAGGGCTATCTTCAACGAACAACAGATTTCCCACTGATGACAAAAGGCACTTGCTGAAAGGAAGAGAATAGGATAAGGCCTTTCTGCATCACTCAGGGCATTTTTTTGGACCGGTGCTAATTCTGCCCTTTTTTATATGGCATCTGTGCATCTGTACATGCAGTTGCAGTAATTGCATATAAAAACAGGTTTGGCCAGTTTTTTAAAGTTTGGGGATGGGAAGGGAGGATAATCTAATCAAGTCTGATGTTTTCTCATCCTAACTTTAAGGGAGTATTGCAGTTCACCTTGCTTCTTATAGCAATGAAGGTGCAGAAAGGAGTTTTCTGTAGGTGTCTGGCTGGCTGAGATTCTGATGAAATGTTTCCCTTACTGTTTCTGGAATCTCACTTCAATTACCATGATTTGTTCATGATTTGTTAAGGTGCCTAGAGACTTGGATAGGTGTATTTTAAATCTAAATAGATAAATCTTGAATTTAAAGAGTGGAACTGCTTGTGACATAGTAGCAGGATAATACTTAAAGAGCCTCTCAGGAAAGGGGCATTATTAACTTTATGCTAGTGATGTGTTTACATTTTAAATCATTATGTAATCAGTGACAACAAAAATAATGGGGAAAAATATATTAGGTAACATGCATTCTATAATTCCCAGTGTTTTATGACTTGCCAGACAAAAGCAGCATTTTGTCAGACTAGCTTTCATGGGTCCTGGACGAATGATCAGAAAGTGTGTGTGGGGGGAAATCTATCCCTAATTACCAGCTGTATCGTCTCCAGCACCATCACCCATGTGCATCTAGAACTATCTAGCAGATCTCAGGACCAGCACTTGAGATGGGATTTTCCTGGGCTAGGAAGGATGGGGAGGAGGGGGAGAGGAGGCATGGTTGTTTTGATAAGGTTTTGTAGCATAACTTGGTCTTTGACCCCCCCAGCCAGTCTGCTATCTCTTTCTTCCAGCCCAAAGAGTGAGCGTGCTGTGTCTCACATACAATATCTTTGTGACATTTAGCCCAGTCATTCAATCAGGTTAGGGCTATTTTATTTTATACTGTAGACTTCAAGTCATGTAACTTTGTCTAAAGCTTTGCCAAGGTTATCCTTTCAAAACTGTTCTCCACTATCCTCAAAGATCTCCCGCTGTGCTAGCTTTGATTTCTTGTGGTGCTAAGCATACAGGCCAGTGGCCAGCTGTGTGCAGTCTGATGAGCTGTTTTTACATGTATTACACATATTCTACATTGTTCAGCAACAACTGGATCAAGCAGGTATTTCTTTGAACCAAGTAACCCTTCAAGAATTGAAATTCTGCTGGAAAACATGTCCAAAGTCCAGAAGTAGAACAATTCCATTTAAATCTGGACATATAACCTTACACTTCCAACAAGATCTGAAGACACAATAAATAAAAGATTACCTTAACTGGGAATACTGTATGTGATGGAATGAACACCCTACACATTATTTTAATAATCTTTGTACAAAGCATGTCTTGTGAAGTATCATTTGAAAACTCATAATTTGCTGATCAGTACAATTATGGTAAAATGTACGTAGCTACATTATGTGTAAAGTTATCAACAGAAGCTGAAATCAGGTTTGAAGTATGTTTTCCAGATAAGTCTGGGGAGTGGCTAAATCGGTTTCTCAAAGACAAATGGCAAGCTGATGCCCCCATCAGGTGTCAACAATGCTGATGGACCATCACCTATCCAGTGGCCATTCTTTGGCAAGAAAGGAGGGACAAAGAGATCTGCATCTTAGCAAAGAAATAGAATGAGGTCTTCTTCCACCACCATACCCCGTTTCTTGGTTCTCAGAATGAAATGCTTTTCAAAGAGGTACTGAAACTATAAAAAGAAGGGGGAAACACCCAAAGAGACCGCTCCTCTCTCTTCCTGTCCATTTCACTTTTTGCACCTAATATACCAAAAGAAGCAGTTGTTGGACTCTAGGGGAGTTCTGACCTACGTGCTCTGTAAGCTGCATGGTGCAGAGCTGCCATGGCCTAGGAGAGGTGCCTCTCACCCGATCCTGAACTGCTGCGGTGACAGAGGGCTGGGGGGAATGCTCTCTCCTCACTGCAGCCCCAGCGCAGCCTGCATCCCAAACTCCTCATCCCTGGCCCCACCCCAGAGCCTTCACCCTTAGCTGGAGCCCTCACCCCCTACACTCAACCCTCTGCCCCAGCCCTGAGACCTTTCCCACACCCTGAGCCTTTCAGCATCACCTCCATCACAGGAATTTTTTTTATGTGCACCAATATGGAGGTGATGTGTGACACATCACCTCCATATTGGTGCACATAACAAAATTCATTTTGCACATGGATGTAAAATATTAGAGGGAACACTGCTTCTGACCTATTTTTCTTTTAACCATTTCTGAGTTGTATGACTCATTGCTTGTACTCACTTAAAATCTTTCTCTTTGTAATTAATAAATGTGCTCTATTGTTTTAGCTAATCGAGTTTGTTTAAACTGAAGTGTCTAGGTAGCTCCATTTGGGGTGGCAAGTTGTATGTATATTATCCACTTAAAGGAATAATATATTTGAACTCTACAGGATAGGGCTGAGCAGCACAGAACATACATTTCTGGGGGGAAAATCTGGGACTGGGGTGTGTTGGGGTCACCCTGCAGTATAACCAAGGCTGGTGTGAGCCAGAGCGTGACTGGCAGGCTTCAGTTACACAGACACATCTGGGAGTGACCTGCATGCTGCCAAAGCTGTTTGTGAGCAGTTTAGTGTGGCTGCTACAACAGTAAGGCATTGCAAGGCACTCCAGGTTGTATGGCAAGGTAACATCTCTCCATACACACACACACATCTGGATTGCACCCAAGTATGTCACAAGATGAAATAAGGTTACAATAGTTATCTTCAGTAGACAAAGAATGTTCTGTTTCTATAGCACTTTCTAAGACCATGTGGCAATAGTTCTCTAGCACATGCCCCAACTTTGATAAACACATAACAAGAACACATTCAGGGCAAAAAGTACATTTTGAGATGTTGTGACTTCCTAGGGCAGATTGGCCTTTGCACAGCAACATAAGGGTATTGGGTATATGGGGGAAGTGAGCAATAAATCTCCTGTCAGAAACAGAAACAGCTATAGTTCCTCTTCTGAGAATAGCAACTGATGCCCGCTAGCAATCTCTGGGCTAGAGTTGTCCCTGAAATGGTGATGAGGGGCATAGAAGAAATGTGGCTATCACCCATCCTACAAAGGCCTGCTGGTTGTAGAGCTAGCTAGTCATGGAGGCGAGCCCTGGATACTTGCTGGTTGCATGTCCAAACAGTTTCATATTTGAGTGTAACTCCTGTTTAACATAGTTTTTATTTTTTTTAAATTAGTCTGGTTTTAATCCTCTGGGCTCTCTGTCCCTGTTATTTTTAGTAAAATAATGGCCAACTGTACTAATACCTACTGGAAGAACTCATCAAGAGTACTACATTTATGCATTTTTCCACACTATTATTGTCTTGCACTTTACATATTTACCATTCTCTCTTGATCCCTGGTGAAATCCCTATTATTTTACATCAAACATAGAACCAGTAATAATCAAGAACAAAGTCATAAAGTTAAAACCATTTAATCCTATTAAAGCCTCATTAAATCAAGGCAGTATTTATAGGATAGGACTTTATTCCCCTGCTCACCAGCAAATCTGCAACTCAAGTCAATGTTCACGAATTAATTAGTGACTTGACTAAGTGCAGGTGGTTGAGTGACACTTCTCTTCATCAATTCCCTGAAGGTGCATGTTGTACAGTCACATGATTCTTTGCCATTAATCCCCAACCCCACAAGAACATTTGTTGATTTTACTGAAAAAGGCAGCCACTGCAAAACAAATAAGCAGATTGCAGAGGAATGCTTTTAAGATATAATGTTTCTCATATCAAAGTGGAAAGCAGAGAAGCAGTATTTAATAAGTGGCCACTTAGCTAGAAACATTAGAGAATCACTCTCTGCATTACATTATACATCTATTTAATCCCTCGAATGAAAATACACAAATATCACTATGATAAAAAAGTCAAGGTAATAAATTACTAAGGAATTCATACACAAGGCCTACCTTAATAGGAATATTTTTTCTGCTAAGGTCATACATGGAAATTTCATTGGAATGGTAAGAAGAGTATTAGATGTTTAAAAATATAAAAGCAAAGTCATCAGGTAATCATAATAATGCTAATCATGCTATAATAATTCTTAGGATACTACTTATTCTGTGTGTGTGTGTGTGTGTGTGTGTGTGTGTGTGTGTGTGTGTGTGTGTGTGTGTGTGTGTGTGTGTGTGTGTGTATTTCCAGCAGACATTGCAATTAGGATTGAGAAGCCTGTCCCTCCTAAACCCATTTTCATTTGCTCAAGCATTATCCTATGGGGTCCCTAAACTTGGCATCAACACAAAGAGAATATTTTGAGAAAACCTCAGTGAGATTAGTCCAGCTGTTCCTGAGTTAGGTAGCTATGTGAATAAAATAATCTTTTCCCTCTGGGAAATCTGTTCAGCACAAAAAGCATTGTTTAAAGTTCTCCCCACCTCTTTGCAAACTGGCTGAAAATATAGAGGACCTAACTCATCATTGTGTTACTCCAGTTTTAAGTCGCATCAGTTAAATCAATGGAGTCACTTAGACGAGAAACTGAAGTATTCTAGTGGTAGAATCCAGGGCCGGTGCAACCATTTAGGTGGACTAGGTGGTTGCCTAGGGCGCCAAGATTTGAGGGCACCAAAAAGCGCCCCCAAATCTTTTTTTAAATGGTTGAGCAGCCGCTGCTGCTGCTGGGACAGAGAGGGAGTCTGAGCTGCCGGAGGCAGCCAGCAGCCCAGGGTGTCCCCTGGGTCAGTGCGCCGCCGCGGCAGCCAAAAGTCCAGGGGGTCCCCTGGGTCAGGGCGCCGCCCCGGCAGCCCAGGGATGGGGGTCCCCTGGCCCAGGGAAACCCCGGGCTGCCGGCTGCTGCGGAGGCGCACTGACCCTGAGTCAGGGCGCCGCCGTGACAGCCGGCAGCCCAGGGTGTCCGGAGGGGGTGGCAGGCAGCTCCCGTGGAGCTGCTGCAGTCGTGCCTCCGGACGGTCAGCTGCTCGCGCAGCTCCGGTGGACCTCCCACAGGTACCACTGCGGCAGCTCCGCCGGAGCTGCAGGAAATTGCTGTCCGCCTAGGGCACTCAAAACCCTAGCGCCGGTCCTGGTAGAATCCAGTCTATGTTTGCAATTATGAGCAAAGTCATCATTAAGGAAGGAAACACAAGCTGTGGCTAGTACATTTTTAAGGTTTAGAACTAAGAGGGTTTCCATACTCTGTATAAAAGCTTTTAAATTATATTTCATTTCAAGTTAAGAAAGGAAATCGCCTGCCCTAAACCAGAATAGAATACTATTGATGCACCATCCTGCAATTGCAATGCATGCTTCAGAATATATCACTTGCTCTGGAATTACTTAGTTGATGGGACTCCATCCCTTGACCATATTGAGGAGTCTTGGCCCAAGTGAGGAGAACTATTCCATAACCAGGGCCTTCATCTCCATTTTGGAAACTGAAGAGGACCAGCTTCCCGACTAGTAGAACCAACTTATCTGATGGGAACATGTCAAGGCCATTTCTCTACCAAGGGAGCCCAGTCCAAATTAAGCACTAGGGTCAATGTGTGCCTGAGTCTAGGCTCATAGACTTTACATCTAGAATCTTCATGATCAACTAGTCTGACCTCCTGCACATTGCCGGTCACAGAACATCACTCACCCACTCCTGTAATAGCCCCATAACCTCTGGCTGACTTATTGAAGTCCTCAAATCTTGATTTAAAGACTTCAAATTACAGAAAATCCACCATTTACTCCAGTTCCAACCAGCAAATGACCTATGTCCCACACTGTAGAGAAAAGTAAAAAAACCTAGTGTTTCTGCCTATTTGGCCCGTGGAAAAATTCATTCTCACCCCCAAATAGTTGGGCTCTGAGCATGCAGGCAAAACCCACAAACCAGGCACCAGGGAAAGAATTATCTGTAATAACTCAGGATCCTTCTCATCTAGTGACCCATCTCCATCCATTGGAGATATTTGCTAATAGCAGTTGCAGATGTGCCATATGCCATTGTAGGCACTCATCATACCATCTCCTCTATAAATTTACCAAGCTCAATCTTAAAATAACTTATTTTTTTGACTCCACTACTCCCTTTGGAAAGCTGTTCCAGAATTTCACTCCTCTGATGGGTAGAAACTTTCTTCTAATTTCAAGCCTAAACTTACTGGTTGCCAGTTTATACCCATTTGTTCTTGTGCTAACTGTGATGTTATACCCCATATTCTTCATAGCAATATAGTTATGATGTGAATATGGCATAACTTAAGATATACTTTATGCAAGATGGCTCATGTAAGATATCATTGGAAAAGTAATGATCTACTAAATGCAGCAAAGAATCCTGTGGCACCTTATAGACTAACAGACGTTTTGGAGCATGAGCTTTCGTGGGTGAATACCCACTTCCTCATGCATCTGAGGAAGTGGGTATTCACCCACGAAAGCTCATGCTCCAAAACGTCTGTTAGTCTATAAGGTGCCACAGGATTCTTTGCTGCTTTTACAGATCCAGACTAACACGGCTACCCTCTGATACTTGACGATCTACTAAATGTGATTATCCAATTTGTATGCATGTATTATTTCTGTATCTGAAGTTCAGAATATTGACTATGTAACAATTACAACTGTGTGTGTACTTGGGGAATCGCCCACCACAGAATAAGCAATCAGCCTTTATTGGACATCAGAAAAAGACAATGAGTATTTGAAGATATGGATCTCCTATCTGCCTGGAGTTCCTTCCTGTGGACATTGCAAATAAATCTGGTTTCATAGTTGCTTTGGCACTGCAAGGTCAGGTGATAAGATCACCTGATACAAAATACCACCTTGGACACTGCTGGTACTTTTCCTCTGTAGGGGGATGGGGATCAGACAAAGGTTTCCCACCTTAGGTAAATCCTTTTTAAGGCTGGGGTGGTGGTTGATTTAGGCTCTCTTCCATTGCCTACCCAAGAAGAAAGACTGCTAAAAGTACCTGAAAGGACAAAGGAACTAACCTGAGGGGAAAGGTAGGGGTGAGTCCAGATTCAGACAGGGGTCCAGTCTGTAAAATGAAATAACTGGAACTCTAATCTACAGACACTCTGCAAATTGCCTAAAATAACATTTAGGGTAAGAAATTACTTCCCAAAAGTAGTCTCTTTAAGATCTTAAGCTTAGTATGCATGTTTTGTTTTATTTGCTCAGCAATCTGCTTCGTTTTGTTTGCTATCCTTTACAATCACTTAAAATCTGCCTTTTGTAGTTTATTTTTTTTTTTTGTTTATTATTAATCTCAGTTTGTGTAATTTCTAATTCGGGGGTGGGGGCAAGAAGTTGTGCATATCTCTCTTCACATCGAGGGAGAGGGCAAAGTTTTATGTGCTTGCACTGTGCAGATCTTTCTATACAGTACAAGACAATATTATTTTGGGTTTATTACCCAAAGGGGGTGTGCACTTGAGTGCTGGATGAATTCTCTGACTTCAGTCTGTGTCTATAGCTGGGTGTGGCCCTACTGTGTATGCATGCTGCAAGAGGCTGAAGAGCCTAATACAGCAAAACAGAGAGAAGGAATCCAGACTGGTGGAGTGGGAGGGGCTCAGTGAAACCCCAGTACATCAGATGGCATCCCAGAAGGGGAGTCTAACCTGTCACATTAACTTAAATAACTCCTCTCGTGCTGTGGTATTTATCTCTCTGATGTATTTATAGAGAGCAATCATACCTCTTCTTATCCTTCATTTTTTTTAGGCTAAACAAGCCAAGTTCCTTAAGTCTCCTCTCATAAGGTAGGTTCTCCATTCTTCTGATCATACTAATAACCCTTCTCTGAACCTGTTTCAGTTTTAATTAATCTTTCCTAAACATAGGAGACCAGAACTGCACACAGTATTCAAGATGAGGTCTCATCAGTCTCTCGTATAATGGCAATAACACTTCCCTATCTCTACTGGAAATACCTCACCTGATGCATCCTATAATTGCATTAGCCTTTTCATGGTCTCAATACAATAGCATCCTGTGATCGGCTAATACACCCAGGTCTTTCTTCTCCTCTGTTACTTCCAACTGGCAAGTCCTCAGCATATAGCAAAAATTCTCGTTAGTTGCTAAGTGCATGATCTTGCACTTTGCACGATTACACTTCATTCTAGTCTATCATTCCAGTTTTCAAGGTCATCCAGATCTTCATGTATGATATTCCAGTCCTCTGTCGTATTGGCAATACCTCCCAACTTTGTGTCATCTGCAAATTTTCTTAGCACAGTCCCACTTTTTGTACTAAGATCATTAATGGAAATATTAAATAAGATTGGCCCCAAGACTGATCCTTGAGGAACTTCACTAGTAACATCCCTCCAGGCTGACAGTTTGCCTTGCAGCATGACCCTTTGTAATCTCTCCTGCCACCAGTTCTTTGCATATTGTGAAGGGACACACCCTCACTCTGGTGGTGAGGATACTAACAAGCTCTTCTGAGACTGTCCAGTAATAATGAAGCACATCTACAGGGCATGTTCTGTGTGGAGGGGGAGGAGCTTAAAAAGGGTAACCTGACACAGGAAGGGGTGGTAAACAGGAAGAGAGCTGCTCCACTGCAGAGACAGGACAGCTAAGAATGAGGGAATACTGGGTCACACCACTCCCAAAGCTGCACAGACCATCTGTAAAGTAGTAAACTCCAAGAGGAGGGACTGAAGGTAAGCACCACTAGGCGGCCACAGACTCTGATAGACCAAGCTCATACAGCTGAATCTAGAAAGACTGCTTGAGACCTGGGCCACCTTTGCCTTTCTTTGTTTTCACATAGATTCCCCTCTCTCTTAAAAGAAAAAGAGGGGCAAGGACCTTTCTTTTGCCTGTTTGTTTGCCACAGAGATCCCCTCATGTGATATGAACTGGGAGGAAAAACAGTATAAAAGAAAGTGGGTCTGGAGTAGGCTGAGGGAACGCCTGCCCCCTACACCCAACTTTTGATTCTCATATTAATCCCAATTTTCTCCAATTTAGGTAATGATTTCCCATGTGGAACTGTATCAAATGCTTTACTGAAATCCAAGTAGATTAGATTGACTTCATTTCTTTGGTCTAGAAAATGGGTTATTTTCTCAAATAAAATGATCAGGTTGGTTATATAGTCAAACTATGTTGTATTTTATCCCAATTACCATTTACCAATATATCCTTATTCTCTCTCTCTCACTCTCTTTCTCAAAACTTGTTCTAAGACCTCGCATACAAATAAGGTCAAATTAATGGGCCATGCTCTAAATTCAGTGCTCCCTAGGTTCTGCTGAGATAGATCAGGCAGGATTTCATCTCCCTTCTGGGAAGGTGTCTAGTGGGGTACGTGGGTATCTGGATTATGTCTGATCTTGTATGGTAACTCCATTGATGATTTGGCAAGATAGATAAATATCTTGTTAGTAAAATGTGCTGCTGCTACTAAATTGAGAGGGATTGCAAACACCAGCCAAGTTCAATAAATAAAGCCAGTGGTCCTAAAGAGATTGGGAAAAACACAGTGTGATACATCTGAGGGGAAATAATTGGAAATACAGATATTCAGCACTGTAATAAGAACCCTTTGCAGCTGCCTTTTCTCCAGTGTATATGTACTTAATCTCTTCAACCTCAAACCTTTCAGCTGATAAAGCCATCTTGCTGCACTGCTCTATGACAACTATGGTAGCCGTGGTGCTTTATTAGAACAATTTAATAGATAAAGTACAGAACATATAACGATAGAGCTCCTCTCTATGCTGCTCATCACTTGACACTTATGAGAAGTTCAATTAACTGACCTTTCATCTCTCCTTGTATATACAATATATCTTTACCTTCCTGTGGCTAACTGTTAGGCCAGAATACTTAGCCTCTCTGTGATTCTAAAGCTTGGTCATTCACTTAGGAGAATGAAGTACAAACTGCCACAAAGAGTTGGCACAGAGAAAGACGATAACCTGAATAACATTTCTCACCAGTTTCTTAACCTCCCTGTAGGATTTTTTGTGTGCGCGCACTGGAATAGGAAATGGGTCCATTAATTTATAAGACTCCCTGTCATATTTGTGCTGAGTGAAGTTAACATAATATACTTAATCCTAAAAACATGGGGGCACTACACTTTATAATGTGAATTGCATTTAGAAATGTGCATGTTTGGTGCAGGAATAAAAGCCCATTTTTACTGGTAAGCCTATTAAAATGTTATCTTAGTCCTAAGAGGTTAACATTCTTGGGAGCTGGGAAGTAGGCTATTTTTTTAGTAGAAATAATGAGCGGACAGCAGACAAAAAATTAATAAATTATCCTAATCTATGTTTGTTTACAAATGTACAATTCATACAGATGGCTTTGAGCAGAAAAAGGTTTCAGCAGCACAATTCAAGCATGCACAAAGCGATTATCAGCCAAAACTGTAATCACTAGTTTCTTCTTAGTCAATTCTCTGTGCATCCTTGTTTGTGCACAGTACAAATTACTCTCTGCACAGTTCAGTTGATATTGCTTTGCTTATAGGTTTGCTCACAGCTTCAACAATGTGCTGAAACATCTCATTCCAAGCACATTAAAGACCATACTTTAGAATTTCAACTATACCATGTACCCCTTGATGAAGAAGGGGTGGAAGAGGCAGATGTGTAGTTATGACTTCCTGATGCTCAAGCTCAAGATTGTTAACCCTTACAATACTTGGTGCTTTTCTTAAAGAGCAAGCACCAGGAGGCAAGTGATTTCATGAGAATCTCTGCATCCAATTAAAAGAAAAAAGTAAATTCCTAGTGCTCATGCTTGTGCAGAAATAGCCTGAAAACATGAGTCAGAAGGCTCAGAAATTGGAAGGCATATAAAAAGAAATCAACATTCATAATTTTTAAGAATCTCATGATATTTAGGGACCTGAGGCCTGATTCTGAGTGCCTGGGTTAGAAATGCTGCAAGCTGCTACTAGATAGCTCTAATTCCTAAGGGACCATATTCCAGTTGAGAACTGGCAGAGTAGAGTAGAGTTATACTCCACCTCACCCCATTACACCATCTTCCACTCCTATCCCAGCCCATATGCAAGAGAGTGTGCGCCTGCTTTATTCTACACATATTAAAAATAAAAAAAAGATGGGTGCAGCAAGAGTCCAAAATTTAATAATTTATCTATCTGAATTTATTTTCAAACTTATACACTGCACATGTTTCTCACTGAGGGATCTTCCAGAAGAGCACAATGACCAACAATGTATAACTTTCTTTTGTCATCCCAGATCTAAGTGACATCATTTATGTAATCTTTCTCCACCCTTAGTGGAAGATTCATCTACATCTCCACACTGATTTGCAAATCTCATCCTAGATGAAAGAGAGAAAGAGAGAGAGAATAATAGTATCCTGATCTTAGTTGGGTCCTTTAGGGACTATTGTAATACAAATAAATAATAAAGCGTGGCTACTGGAAAAGCAGGTGAATTAGACCATTTTTTTTTAAAAAAGCCTATGTATACAGATAGAGACCCCAGCCAAGATTAGGACACCATTGTACTAACATTGTAGAAAGACATAGTAAGAAACAGTCCCTACCCCAAAGGGTTTGCAACCTAAATTACAAGCCAGACAAAGTATAGGAGTGAAGTAGTATTATTTTCACTTTGCAGTTGAAGACCTGATGAACAAAGACTTGCCAAAAGTCACATAGTAAGATGACAACAGAGCCAGAAATTTAACCCAGCTCTCCTGCGTCCCAAGAATGCCTTACTTTCTTTTCACCAAAGTCTCCTCTTCTAGAAACTTGGGCTTTCAAAATACTTTGGGATATAAATATATAGTACCATATATACTCGTTCATTAGCCTGTTCATTTATAAGCCAACCCACCAAGATGGATAAGTAAAAATGGAAAATTTTTATGACCTGTTCATAAGCCGACCCTATAATTCAAGGGTTGGCAAACTTTGGCTCCTGGCCATCAAGATAAGCCACTAGAGGACTGAGATGGTTTGTTTACCTCGAGCGTCTGCAGGCATGGAGGTAAACCTAAGTAAACAAAGTGTCCTGGCACACCAGCTGCTTACCCTGATGGGCCGGGACAGCAACTGGTGGTGAAATTTTTTTAGGGTGGGAAAAGCTGGGGGTCAGGAGAGTAACCCCTGTGATCACCCCCCACATTACCCCACCACTAGCTCAGGATCCCCACACTCTCCCCATTCCATCCCTTCCTACCTTATCTGGGGAGGGCCAGGGGAGGATGTCTCTGGCCTGGCTGGAGCTGCTCTGGCAGGCTGGGCAGCACGGCTGTGGTCTGCTCCTGCAGGCCAGACCGGGCGGCTCAGCCGCAGCATGTTCCAGTGGGCTGGGCCGGGCAGCGTGTTCCGGTGGGCCCCAGAGCTGCAGCTGCTTCAGAGGCTGAGGGGAGAGCAGCATGGCCAGAAGTGGAGAGACTCTGGCCCTGCGTCTTCCCTTCTGGCTCTGCTGGCTGTGCTGCCTCTCCTTGCTCCCTCTGTTGGGGGGAGGGACTGTGTCCCATCTCTCCCTATTGATACCCATTCATAAGCTGACCCCCTTCTTGAGTGCTTCCCTTTTTTACTAAAAAATTCAGCTTTTGAATGAGTATATCTGGTACTTTATTTTAAGGCATTAACGATAAAAGGGATGGTACCATGGTACTGTGAATAGTAACTTAGCACTAAAACAGTTTAAATTATTATTTGTAGGAAATGAACGACTGAGTATTCCTGTAAAATATAGTTTCAGCTCGCATTTCTTGTTGTCGTGGTAGCATCTCCCATTCCCCTGGCCCTCTTTTATAGAAAAGGTGATGGAGGGTTATTTTCTGTTGCTTTTTTTTAATTGCCTAGAGTCATTAACATGACTCTTAGTTGTTTCACAATTCAATATCACTGCAATTATTAGCACAAATCCTTAATACTCTATGATCTGGTCTCAAGAATGACCTCCAATTTAGTGGCTGAAATGATAAATGCTCCTATCCCTGGTGTCTACAATTAATTGAGCCTACAAATTAACAGGACAGATCGAGGCCATTTCCCAATATCAAGCATTTTGTCCCAAATCCTGGGTCACCCAAGTAATGTGCACTCTTCTTCTCCACAGAGGGTGGAATGGAGAAGAAGCCTTCCTCTCCTCTTACCAATCCACTCAGTCACTCAGCTGAAATATTCCCTATAGCCACTGTGTCCCCTTCATTTATGGGAGAAATAGCATAGACATAGGTCTTCTGGCTCCCCACCTCCCTTACACCACTCACAATGCAAAATCACTTGGAATCCTGACAACCCTTACTCCATGCAGTTTCAACTATCTTGGAAGCCTCTGTGCCTAGGGAGGTGGAGGCAAGATTTACTCCTTCATGTGGAAGATGTCTCTTTCCCTTTTTTAGTTGCACATGTGTAAGAAATGATATAATTATTTCCTACAGCTCCACATTTAACTAGTAGATACCACAGTAAGTGTCATCCTGGATGAAACTTGAACAGCTGCCTTGTGCATGGAGATCATTGACCAAAATTTCACCTGCTTGCTATAATGTGGCAAAGGACAACTCTTATGCCCATAAACTATACAACCTTTGACCACAAGCCAAACTCTCACTTTACGTGACTCTTATTTAATTAGTGTATTTTTGTGAATGTATACAGTGAACACACAGCAATGGCACATATATGTAAATTGTGTTATTGCACCAGATGGCACACACACAGAGATTTAGAAGTCCTTTTTCTTGGTGGGCAACCACTGATCAGTCTTTGAAGCAATGCTGTGTTGTGGTTAGTTTTTAGTGCAATGCTATTGCAAGCAGCAGGAGAGTGGTTTCTCTGCTTTAATCTCTCTAGCTAGAGTCAATCCTTGGGGCACAGTGGGAAGTGAATATTGGTGATGTGGCTGAGACTCCTTGTGACGGGGCAGAGCAGCCCAACATTGGTACCGCAGAGGTTAACCCTTCCTTCCTAGGAGAGGAAGCCACACCCCTGTGGCTCTGCTGGGCATGCTCTAACTGGAGAACAGGTATAAAAGGCTGAAGAGCAGCTCAGCCTGGGCTGACCGCCTGAAAGGAAAGAGGCACAATGCCAGCTCCCAAGGAGAGAGCACTCCAGGATCCGGAGGCCAGTCAAGCTGGGATGCACCCTGAGGCCCAGACGGAGTATGTTACAGGCAGGGAACAGACCAGAGGACCCCCCAAAGCGGAGAAACCCAGCACTTATGGTAGAAAGTGACCCAGGGGAAAATTAGAGGCAAACAGCATTAGAACCGCACAGATGCTAGGCATATTTTGGGCAGATCTCTGCCGAGTGGGTGGCAAGTAGAACTTGCCACTACCAGGGCTCTGGGTCAGGACCTGTTGGAGAGGGCAGGCCCAGGTCCCCCTACACTTCCCCACACCACGGGAATCATATGGATTCTGGCCACTAGGCAACTCTACCCTGTCTAAGAGGGGTGATTATATGGACACTGGCCATTGGGCCACACTGCCCTGACACTTGGAGTGAATTACATGGACTCCGGTCACTTGGTCGCACTACTCCACCTGTGAGGGGGGAGTTATATAGACTCTGGCCATTGGGCCTCTCTGCCCAGATGTTTGGAGTGAGTTACCTGGACTCTGGCCAGCTGGCCGCACTACTGTGCTTGCAAGGGGGATCATATGGACTCTGGCCATTGGGCCACAATACTCTGATGCTGGGAGTGATTTACATGGGCTCTGGCCATTAAGGAACACTACCCCGACCATGGGGTGATTGTATGGAGGGAGGCCACATCGAGCAGTCCACAGAGAGGTGAGCATATGAACTTGGAAGTGGCGACGTTATGACATTCCATCACACCCCTGCCACAAAGGGGTGGTGCGGTGACAGGTACTCCTGAAAAAGGATTTCGCTTGAATGCCATTTGAGCATCTCTGGTCAAGGATTAGTATTGATAGTAAAACAATTTATGGTAAGAAAATACCCAGATTCCTTGTCACTAATTTTTCATCCAACAGGAAATTGGCCAGTCTGAGATGTGCTACCACTCAATAAAGGAGCAACAATAATAGAAACACCACAAAAACAGATGACTGATGTCAAGATAGCTCTATAAAGACTGCATCCCGCCATTAGCTATAAGTAGAGCTATACTACTTACCATTATCCTATACTTTAGTAATACACAAGCTTAGAGCTTGATGAATTATATTTATTAAATCTTTTCTTTAAAAAAAAAAAAAGCAATACTAGCCTAACTGATTATTCTCAAATCTTTCCTTGGAGAGTTAAACTGTTCCCAGCCCTTGTATGGCTTTGCATTTGGGGATGGGGAAGCAGACTAAGTCTTTCCTCCATTTTCATGGCTCAGGATAAGAATGTAAGGGGTGCTATGGTGTTGTTCCCCCTAGGAGCAAGCTGCTAAAAAGAAGTCAATAGGCAGAACTATAGGTAATCCCCCTACTAGAACTGGCCATCCATGGCCTGGGGAGTGTAATGCATCCTTAAGAACATGTAGCAAATAGCACTTTCCAGAACAGAACGCTCCCCACCCTGGTGCTTCCCAGGGATGGGGCAACTCTGTAAGAGTCCTTACAATTAGTTATGCCTAATAAGTAGTTTTGGCCCTGAATTGTGAGTGCAGCTCTACATCTGTTTGAATAATATCAAGAAAAACATTGAGTCATTTATTTTAAATCATTTCCTGAAATTCATTGAATTATTTTTTGGGGGGGTGGGGCGAGGGATAATTATTCACTCAGTGCTAATAACATGACCAAGCTTATCACAATTCCACAAGTCACTATCCCTACACAAAATCAAGACAACTCTGTTGAAGAATGTGACTCTAGCACTGAAATCTATTAGTTTGATCATGATAGGAAAAATGTATCATTAGATTAATTAGGCAATTATCAAAATTCACAGCTGCACTCTTTGATTACTGAGTCAGTGGTTTTGTATTAATGAGGCAGTCCATATACTTTCCATGAATAAAAGTTTATGGAAGCATTCATTTCTTTGATATTTATCATGAAAGCTAAAAAAGAACTTCCATTCAAATAAACCAAGTTTCTATTCACAGATTATGATCAAAAGCCAGTCTTTGCCTTCTTTCTTCTATTTAACTAATATTTTGCATTTAATAATAAAGTCGTGTCTTCTCCAACTCCCATTTAAATGAACAGCAAAATTCCCTTACCTCAATAACTGCAATATTGGGCCCATTATCAGTTCTGACCTTTATAACTATTGCATTCCAAACACAGCTGATCTGAAACTGAAAAACCTGCAGACAACAAATGCAAAACTAGAACATATATGGTAGCTTCCTTGTTAGTGAAGTATATCAAATAATAGTTAATGTAATATGACATCATCTATCTTCACAGTACAGCCATTGGGCCACATCACCAGCTGATATAAATTGCTTTAGCTCCATTAAGTCAGTGGAATAATGTTGGTTTACACCAATTGGGCCTCTTGTGAGCTAATTCCATAGTTCAAAAAGAAACAAATCCTTCTAAAAACCTATGTATTTTTTCATGTCATGCTTGTAGAGTCCTACACTCTGAAACCTCTTTGTGATTGCGACCACGTAGGGAGTTAGGTCAGAAAGACAATCATAGTTATATTCATTTCCTAATTGGGAGGGGTGAATGTGAGAGTTTGGAGCACTGCATACAGAAACAGTGTTAAGTTTATGCTGTGTATGCACAATTCATTTGTACACTACATTAGTGATTTACCCAATTTTTGTTAAAATGTATAAACTACATGCTTGTGTATAAATTGGGATTTAAAATATATTTCCATTAGGAGCATAATTTAATATTTCAATCTACTGTACTTATTCATTTGTATATAAATCCAATATTAAAATTAGTTTTCACATTGCTTCAAGATGAACAAGGAGTTATATACACTGATGGGTGCCTTCAAATTATAAATTACCAAATCTTTACACATCCAAATGTAGTGTTTTAAGAAGTGTCCAGCTGAGCAGTGAGAGGGTTTGCAAGGAAACCCAGAACCAAAATGATGTTTGGCTGGCTTTGGGCTTTCATTACAAATTCTGAACGTTGCCCAGGTTTGTCAAAAAAAGGTTTAGAAATGTTTACGAACCTTTCAAGTAAACCTGGCTTGATTTGTGATTGGAATCTTAATAATTGGGCAAAGTATAGTTTCAACATAGAGGGGTTTCTTTGAGTTTTTGCACTGAGTTTTCTATTGTTTTGGAACCCAAAACAATGTGTGGGATGAGTGGTGGAGGTCGGGGAGTTGCCTCAGATTGTAATAAAAAAGGAAGTTACACACATGCTGATATTTTACATAGCTTTATGCTCCAGTTGGTTGACATTAGGATAATGGTTAACAAAAAATCTGAACAAGAACATCAGCCTTGCATCTGGGGAACAATTCTTCATTTCGGGTCCTCCAGAGACAGGAGCCTTTCACAATCGTATGACAGATGTTAGTTGCACCACTTAATGCACTACTAGAAAGTGTTCATTCATTATTGTGATAAGGGTGATATAAGAAGCTAGACTGAATAGAATCACAGTCACAAAGGAGCCCTAAAGGTATAGTTACACAGAACTTCAAGCTCTTCACAACAGCAGGGGCTCATGTAAATTGGAGAATTACATCATTGCTAGTTTAAATCCATAAGTAAAACTTTTTCATGAACTGGTGTTAGAGTAATAGTAAAGAGTGAGGGAGAAGTGCTTGAAAAGGAAAATAACTACCAGAACAGAGGTGGCAGACAAGAGCCCAAGGTTTAGACTTCGGAAAGTATTTTCCCCAAGGAAGCTATGCTGTGTTTTAATAGTACTATTAATGAAGAGATGAAGAGGGGATTGATATGGGTGAAACTAGCACTGTTGGGTTAACTAATGTCTGAACTAGGAATCTGGAATGTATAATGTGGATAGCGGTAAGCTTCGGAAGCCCACAGGCATAAGAGAACTCAAAGAGCTTTTTATTTATTTATTTATTTATTTATTTAACACAGACTTCCTGCTAGGCAGAGCCTTTGCAAACTCTCTCAGCTCTCCTTAGCAGTTTATATAATCTCCTTACTCCTGGCTATACAAGCCTCCTCTGGCAAATTCTGAAAGCTGCTTTTAGATCTTGTACAAACAGTAAACCCTCCCAGATTTATTACTGGTTTTTCTATGAGGAATGATCTGACTGTCTCGGCTAAATCCCTGCTGAGTTTTGTGGATATTCGTGAAGGATAAATACAGCACGTGCAGGACAAAGCAAATTTGCTCTTCCAGTCAGTAGGCTGGATTACTCAAATGCAACTAACGCAAGGAGGCAGAAAGGATATACTTCTTTGATTATGCCAAGCTCTCTAACCCTACGCAAAGATTTTATAGCACAGTGACCATATATTATTTTAATCATTTAGCAGTTTCAAAAGGGGGAAAAAATCCACACATATTCCTGAGAAGAAGGAGGCTTTTCCTTTTCTTGTTTTACATTTTGTTATTTATTCTTTATTGAGTTCTCTGTCTAAACATGTTTGCAGCGGATACTCATAAATCCACAAAGCCTCTGGGAAGTACAGGAATTAGTTCCTTTTTCAAAATCTGTGATTCCTCATGCTGTAAATGTTTCTAAAACTTTATTTTCATTGTGTTACCATTATGCATAAAAGAAGCCAATTTATCTTGTCAAATATACTTTGATATCATGCCACACATTCTACTTATTTTTAATTGCAGGTCTTATAACCGATACTCCAGAAATGCCAGTATATAGTAAGAGTATTTCCTCCTTCTCACTCTATGTTGTGCCAGTCTGTATGCCCAGCCAGTTGGAAGAGACTAAGCAGCTCTATGGCTACCCATGAGGTAGGTGTATCTACTTGGCAGCTGGGAGCGAGCCTCCCAACTCAGGTAGATTGATTCACACCAACAGGGCTTGAACTAGTGCACTAAAAATAGTAGTGTAGATGTTGCAGCTTGGCCTGGAGCTTAGGCTCTCGAGCTACAGTATAGACATACCCGCAAAGGCTTGCCTTATCACCAGGTACACTAAACACTCTCACAAGTGCTACCTTCAGAACTGGTCTGCTGTCTTGAATTGAGTTTTGTCAATGAAAAGCCATTACTTAAAGGACAATATTAGCAAGTGGAAGCATTAGCTCCACAGGCACTGCATTACCCATAAGAGGGTGTTGTGGAGTGTTGAGATGGGAAGAATGCTTCTGGGGCTTCTGATGAAGAATACTTAGGAGGAACAAGTATTATATCCTTAAAAGATGCAGCGGGCCTTGCTCTCCACACCTGGCTCTGGGTGCAAAAGTAAGGCAGGTTCCAATCCACATCCAAATTCTGTTTGGGTTGTGGAGCACCTAAGGCTGTTGGGGAAGGAAGATGACAACAGAAAGAATTTCAGTTGCTCATCAATAGAAAACTAAGCTTTTGATCTTCAGTAAGAAAACTGGACGGTGGTGATGTCCTATGTAGTGTTAAAAATATTTCGAAGTCAGGAAATCTATGTCCTCTGTTTTTCTATGGGCAAAGTGAGAATGTAATATTTCATCCTTTTTAAAAATCATATTGTATTCCAGTCTTTTTATACCTCCATATAAATCCCAAGAGACTACTAGAGCGGAATTTATAATCTACAGGTATAATCCTTTTTTCATTTGGTTTTGCAAATAAAATCTGTTTATTTGAGTCTGGTAGCAATATACACCATCTTATCAAATTTGATAGAGGAGGGAAGTCAGAAATACATATACTTTTTAATATCTTGCAAAATGCTATGAAAACAAACCCAAACCTAGTAATTTCCCAGATTTTGCTGCTTTTATTTTGTGTCCTAGAAGTTAGCTTTATCTGAACTCTCTTTTCTTCTGTAGGTACATGTCGCCCAGTTCTTGAGAGTTGCATGTATTTAACTGAAATCAGAATTTGGCATCAATTTTACACTTTCCATGAAATTCTTTTCTTGTGCAAGTCTCCTTAGTGTTCTTTAAACTTGATTAACTAGTAACAGGTCATTAGTAAAAGTCATATTTTTGTAATAGCCCTCCATATTTCAGGGAATCTTCTCTTTAAAAGCAAGTGCATTACCAGCTCTATTACCAAGTGGATGACACTTCACCCAGAACTTCTTGAATACAAGAATCTGTGCAAATGATAAACGAATATAAATATGCATAAATAAATACAAATGAACCTGTATTTAGTATGTTATATCCCACTGTTTCCAAAGAACTTGTAAATGTACTTAATCACTGATCTAATAATGTCTTTAATATTGTTTGTGATTTTTGACTGTTGCCTATCATAAAATTAATCCTTCTGCACACGCACATGTACGGGTGCACACACACACACACACACACACACACACACACACACACACACACACACACACAGAGGTTGAGTTAATTTCATCTAGAAGAGGTTCCTCAGGGTACCAGGCTGCGTATGTACAGTAGGCATGGTACAGTATTCCTGCCTGGTGAAACTGGATTATACAGTAGCTGATATTTCTGGTTCTTTTCAATAATCGCCTCTCAGGAATGATATACAACTGCATAGAGCATCTGCAAGTATTATATCAGATATTGGGCTAAATCCATAAATTATGTCTATTAAACAGTCATTTGTAGTCTAAGGGGTTTCCATGGTTATAACTGAGGGCAGAATGTAGATTATTTTATTTGCACAATATCAGAGTACTTTCTTGTTAACCACTGACTATTAATAACCCAATTAAGAGAAGACTGAAGTTATGATTTCAAAACACAAGCTGATATATTTTATCTCTTAACAGTGTTATAATTGTCCATCTTTGAGCTCCAAGTGGACTGGTATACAATAAGACTTCTAATAAAGAGTGATGAAAAAAGACTGACATGGAAAGGTGCATTCTTTGCAATCAGCCATGTGCTCTAGGAATAAAGAAAATATGTAAGTAGGTTGGTTATTTAAGGTGTTCTTATGTGCAAACAGGCAGATTTTTCAGTTTCTGCCTGTCTTTCCTTCCTTAAACCTCCTTTTTTCCAAAATTCAATAGTAATGTTGGTATATGAGACAATTTTCCTAATATTGTATCTTTTATGGAGTACAATCCCTGATCTTGTTTCTATTGAAATCTCGATTTCTATCAGTCTCCCGGTATTTGGACTATAAATAGCAACTGTGTAAAGTGAACCATCATTAATGCCTGGCTATTACTGTAATAAAGACCTTTACTATAGAAAATCTACTATTCTTGACACTAGGTATGGTCACAGTACAAATTAACTTCTGCATTAATATGTGAGATATTTATTTGAAATTTACTTATCCATAGCTCTAGGAGCTTGTCCAAATTTGTATAAAGAATGCATAATTATAAAGTGCACCAGTGTCCACAATTAATAAGACCAAATTGTTATATAAAGCTTTTTGTCAGTAGATCCTAAAGTACTTTACAAAGAGGTCAGAATCCTTACCCCCATTTTACAGAGAAAAATTAAGTCACAAAGAAGTGAAATGACTTGCCTAGGTCACCCAGCATGTCAGTGGCAGAGCTGGAAATAGAACCCAGATCATCTTTGTCCTAGTCCAGTGCACTACCCATTAGGCCATGCTCACCCATCTCTCCAGAACAGGTTTTCACTCCTGACCTACCAATCCTTCAATCCACCTCATCAGATCGACTCTTAGAAAACTAAGGATTGAAATGTACCCTGAAGGTCAAGACGTTCAGGCTCGGTCAGCAGGGAGCAAGTTCCTGTCTTGAGGACCCCGCCCTGGTCCTCTTATCACCACTGTCCTGTTTAAATCTAAGGACGTGTCAGCTTGAATGCCACAGATGAGTTCAACTGCTGCTATATGACACAAGCAGACAGGTGCTCTCTAAATAAGCCAGGGCCCAATCTGTCTCACAAGGTATCACAATATGCTTCATCAACTCCACTCTTCTCAATGCCTTTTAATCTTCCTTTAAAAAATCATGTACGTGACTCAAATTGCAGTATGAATTATCCACTTCATTTGTTATCCATCACGTAAAGTGAAATTCAGAATAATGGTCTCTGCTCAGTGTAAAAAAAACACTGAATATTTACCAGCTAAGAGATCCTGACTGTTCTAATGTTACATTCCATCTGCTCAGCATTGAACTGAGTAGCACTAAGTTGTGGTTTCACTCACAAAACAGCTTTGTTTTTACAGTAGATAACTAATGTGTGTTAGTTTCATTGTTGTAAAAACATAGTGGAGGCGAAGCACATGCAGTAAACGATATGATGTCAACCCAGGGCATTGGGTATAGTGCTGATATATCTGCCTAGCCTAGCCACCTTGTGGTAAACGCTACAAATGCCCTGTCTCCACTTAGAAAATGTGTGAGGTAATATCCTTTATTGGACCAAATTCTGTAGGTGGAAGAGTCAGACTTTGAGCTTACACAGAGCTCTTCTTCTCCCCTTAGGATTTTAAAGTGACATAACTATCACACATTTGTTATCTCACTGTAAAACTAACTGCTTTTTGTCAGAGAGGACAAAGCCTAAATCAACAAGGACAGTGAACACGGGTAGGCATCAAATAGGTGACAACTGGTCATTCCAATAGTCAGGCAGGTAAAGGGTGGAATGGCAGCACCAAAGGACAAGCAACTGTGACTCTGCCAAGAAGAATTTGGATAGAAGACAAGGAAACAAAATGTAGGGTAAAACAAGACAAATCAATTCAACAAGCTTTTCCCGCTAATCACACTTACACAGATGTCAAATTATCTGTATGGCCCATTCTGGTTTCAAAATCATGTTACTTTATCTAAATTATTTGTTGTATTCCTAAGGCATCCATCACCATAGTATTTATCTGCCAACATCCGAGGATTGTAGTAATAGTACTCCATTGTTTCTACTTTTTACTGCTAAATTATTTCCTCTTTGCTTTTTATTATTGGAATTCACAGGTAAGTGTAGTTCTATAAGCAAAAAGTGGAGTAATGTAGTATATGCAGGTGCTGTGGAAGCTTCCAGACCCAGTATTTTACCTTCAGATGTGCAACATCTATTGCACTAATGAACCTCTACCCTACACCAAGGCTACTCAAATAGTGTGATCTGATGTATACTAGGGTCTAGAGTGAGAATACACATTTGTGTTTATGACTAACCTAAACCTTTGACCTTTGGTTCCTAGAAGTGAAAGGGTCATACACTAAAAGCACTAGATCATTCCTTTCTAATGGGCTTCTAGTCTGAAATCTGGGGGGATGAAGGGATGGAAGCTTTTCTACCCTGTTTGTTGGTTATCACTGCTCCATTTTAAAATTGGATTGGTAGGTTGGAAATGGAAACATTTCAAAGGCTTTTGAAACATAGATTGTGTGAATATAAACACTCAGTTAACTCTCCACTCTCCTGAAGCAAAATGTGAGTCCTCAACTACTATGGATTTATTCTTCCACTGGTTTTATTTCTAACTAAATTTGGTTTTGGCGAACTCAAGAAATAGCCTAATCTCCTCACTCTTTACTGTCTCCTACTTCATCTTTGATCTCACTGGGCAGCCATCCCTCTTAAGAACATAAGAATGGCCATACTGGGTCAGACCAAAGGTCCATCTAGCCCAGTATTCTGTCTTTTGACAGTGGCCAATACCAGATGCCCCAGGGGGAATGGTTCTCTATTGCTGCTCAAGGCTATAGGCAGAAATTCTTCATCATAGACTTAAAGCGCTTAGGCTTGTTAAGAATTATTTTAGTATTTTTTCCCCCTTGGTTACTCTGATCAGCCCAACATTTCGACCAGGAGTTGAAGCTATGACTTCTTGGAGAAGATGGCAGCTACGATGTTGTCTCCAGGTGCAAGTCTCCTTGGTGATCAATTTTTTTTATTGTTTTCTTTTGAGAGTGGTTTTTTTAAAATCATTTTAACAGTATAGGTGCACCTTTCCAAAATCAATATTCAATTTAATCTCCTCACTGCACATCAGGCCACACAATATAAAGAAAATTTGTCTTAAGCTCCTGAAGTCCCCCCTACTTTTTGAATCACATCCATTTTCTCTGTGTTATTTCTTTCCCAGCCCTCAACCTCCTATATTAAAATTCTTTTTCCCTGATAGCATATTACTTTTCTTTTTATGAAGTAAACAGTCTTTAATAGCAGAGTTGCACTCTGTGTTGGTGAGATGAAAATGATATCTATTTGATACACTGGACCTGCTGCCATATGTGTATCAAAAATATGCTCAAATTCCAAAGCATTCTTTTGTGAAATAATGGACCGATGAATGATATGGAATAACATCATAGAAAATCAACATTAATATTATCAGGAAAGACTAATTTGGATGTACCAAGCTGTTTCTTTGCTACATGGTTGGAGGTAGCGACTGTTATTATAATGAAACTCCCTGGGTGATGAATTTTTATTTATAAAACAATAGTCACAGATACACATGGAATTTCACAGCTCAGCAATTGTCATCCATTGCCATTTTATGAGATTGAATCACTCAGGATTAAATAAAACATCTGCCCTGAATAGGTGGTAGCTGAAGTTGCTATGATCTCAGACATGCCATTCAGCCTCACAAGGAAGGAGAAGGAAAATTAGCGAGTTCTGAAACAGTGATTTTTAACTAAGGCAGCTGTCAAATCTAGAGCATATATATTTTAGAGGTAAGAATTGACCTTCCAAAACTAATTGCATCTGAATTCATCACTCCACTAACTCCAAACTTGTATCTATAAAATAATATCTGAGTTCCCCACCTCCCAGACAGAGGATTTTAAATTGTGTTTTGTATTTATATCTAAAAAATGATGATGAACAAGTTAAATGGGTATATGGAACCTAAAGATTTTTTTTTTATAAATCAGAACTCTTGCTGTAATCATTTTATAATATCAGAGCGCACCTTGACTGTAGGTTATTGACAGCACAACCACAGAATAATTAAATTTAATGCATGTGGTTCTCACCATAGACAATATAACAATATTTTGTATAACTTTGGTTATGTAAACAATCACAAAACACTGTAGAGAACTAAATATTGTAGCCCCATTTTTTTAAATGAGTCTGCAAAAAGTGTGGCTATACCTGTCTATTCAAAGCACCTGCGAACATTAAAGTCTGGATTGCACGCACACCTCTGTGCACCTGCACTTCTGCATACACAGTTTTAAAAATCTGGACTCATAGTTGCAATGTTAACATAGATAATAATAGAGGCAGATAAAAAGTAGGAAGTATAATCATAGGAGTGAAACGATGTTCTCAGATTAGAAGACAGAGGATTATGGAGGTGGAGTTAGACAGAGTTATTACAGATGACAGGAGCTAGAGGAAAAGATATTTGCACCATTGGTGGTAAGAATGTTTTAGGTAAAGGAAGATAACATGAGCAATAACATGTAGTGAAGTAGGAAAAGAAACAAGATCTATGTTTATTATTATCAAGAGACAGAAGGAAATATTAGGTGAGGCCTGCAGTTCATTAAGGCTTCCTATTTTTCTCTTTTACCTAGTATTTAATGGTAGAAAATAGCCAGAATTGATCAGCAAGACTGACCGTTGAATACTGGTTTATAAATCAGGTTTCTTCCCTCACTCTAGCTTAAATATTCCTGTTACTGTCAATTTCACTGTGGGAAGCAATGCAGATGCCTTATCAAAGGGGACATATACAGGCCTGGTCTTGATCTTACACTGGTTTTATACTAGTTTGCATTGACTTCAAAGACACAGTGCTGTAACTAGGGTGACCAGAAAGCAAGTGTGAAAAATCAGGCCACTGTTTTTTTCGGGGGTGGGGGTATAGTTGTGCATATAAGGAAAAGCCTCTAATATCAGGACATCTGGTCACTCTAGCTGTAACTGAGACCAGAATCAGGCCCATGGAATGAAAGATGCATTAAATTACTGGAAGAAAAAAAAACACATGAGAAACAAACAAACAAACCCCTCCCCCTTATGACAACAATAGGACAAAAAAGTTATACTGCTAACAATAGCATATCCTATTTGTATTAGGACTTCAGTGCTTTAAACTTTAATTATTTAAAATCATTTTTAATACCTTTTCTTTAGAGCCCCACAAATTGTGCAGCTCAATAAACTACTTTCATTTGAACTGGAGGCTTTTTTTGAACCTGGTAAGCTTTTCTTCCTCCTCCTCTTACATATTGTTTTTAGCTCTTAATTTCCTGAAACCAAACAAGGACACAACACAACCCTTGTTCCAAATTCAAAAACTTAAAAGTTTCTTGCAGTTTCCTTTTACAGTCTCTAATGCCAGTGTCTAAAATCATCTAAATCTTCAAATCCTGCATTTCTCTTTCAGATCTAAACCCTGAACACCTTATGAAATATTAGTGAAAATGAAGGGATAGTCAGAGTTGATGATCTGATAGACCATTCAACAGTCCCTCTCAGTTCACATTCAACTGTTTCTTCTATCAGTAAACTAGACAAAAAATGTTCCCCAGTTCACTTGTTACTTATATTACACAAACTTTTAAACCAAGAGAGAAAACTGATAACCATTTACAACAATTTTATCATAAACTATTACCAAAGTTTCACTAAGCTAAACCACTTCTTTACAGCGCAATCTTGTGACATTAGCAGCAGTCCAGCATATCATTTAGACCTATGTTAACCTTTAAGAGTAAGTAGTCCTATTGACTTTAATTGGATTATTCACACACGAAGTTAAGCACCTGATTAAGTGCTTTGTGGGACAATGGGAACTAAGAGGTTGTCATTAGATCCAAGCTTCTAGAATCTTCCAAGTAACACTTCTACAACCTCATAAAAGGTGTTCTTACTCAGGTAATGGGGAGGTAGATAAAGCAGTCTCAAGATGAATGCTATTCCACACTTCTTTATTCATGCACACAGTAAAAAGTAGTTAATACAAAATAGGGGTATAATTAAAACTCTCAAATATTATGTCATAAATAAATTCCTTTACTTCCAGTACATTTAATCCAGATTCTTCAATCAAAAGGAAAATCCCCAATCACCACAGTCCTCTTCACACACACCTGGGAATTGATTTAAACCAATAAAATTTCCTATGTCTCTAGCTGAAATGCCATAATCTTTCCCTGGCTAGCCCATGGTAAAAAAGTACCTCTTCTAGATTAAACTTTAAGACCAAAACTTTGCTAAAGAAATTATTTACTAGGAAGAAAAAAACAGTACTGGGGGCTGGGAAAAAAAAAACAACTCTAGAGAATTTTTTCCCCAAATTATGTTTTTTATTGCAAGTATAGGCAAGGCCTAAATGCCCACAGGTAGACCTTGTATTCCTGCTTCACCACCACAAATGGGCCCAACAAAATCACTTTTCTAAGCAGTTTTTAGCTCTTAGGTAGCAACTCTACCTCAACTCAACCAAATTATATCCTTGGAATGTTTATTTATTAAAATGTACAAATCTTTGAGTCGAGCTGTATGAAGAGTTCATGGACAATAAGCAGAGTTTTTAAAATCTGAGTACTTCCTCCCCCCACATACACACACAGTGCTAACTGAAACAGTAAGATAGGCTTAATCACAGCAACAACATACAAAATCATGAAGTTGTGAAAATACCATTGGTCAATACTGTAGCAAAGATGCTTTGTGAAGGTTAATAGTGATCTGAATTCCACACCAACTGACTTAAGGGGGACAGAAGAATCATACTGGGACGAGCAGGGGAGAAACTGAGCAGAGACAGCTTCCTGCTTCTTTCCTCACTGGAGCAACTCAACCCAAACATGTACAGAATATAGATTCTCATAAAGAAGAGCTCCCCAGGCTGAGGCATTTAAGCTCCTGCACTATGAAGATCATCGCAAGTACACAGATATTATATTGATGTGTGCTATGTATAGACAGCTTTCTAACCATCAATAAAGAGAGAAGACTCCCTCACTGAGCTGTTCACCCTAATTTGGAACACAGTGGATCCTACAACAATTCTTCACTCTGCAAAACATGTTTGTCCATATCTTGGCACATGGTCTTTCTCCCTTTGTGAACACCAACACAAATCTTGTCCCATTGTCTGGGAGATTAGCCCAGTAGAGCTACCCTCACTCCACTGACAAAATGGCTTGGCATGCTGAAGACTATGACTATCCTGGCATCCAACCTCTTTCAGAGAGCAACCTGCCTCTCAATGTTCATAGTGAAAGCATAGAAAAGAATGAAATGTTTTGCCAAAAAGGACTTTCATTGGTTGAATTTCAAAGTTTTAAAGAAATTTTTTTTTAACTAAAGTAAATAACTAACTTCTGAAATGACATAACTTTTATTTCATATACAGTCTGACAGTTATCCCTCCTAGATATATGACATTATTTTTTCTCTTTAAAATAATTCAGAAATATAAAATGTTGATATTCTGATAAAGCCAAGCAGCCAGTTCTAACCTGTGACTGGACACTTGAATGATTTATCTCAAAGCTCCACTAAGTCTGACTTCAATTCATCATCTCTAAGGTTTTGCACACAAAAAAACAGAAAACAAAATCTCATCCCCTTTTTCTCAGGAGTCAAGATCAGGAAGTTAGTGGTCCCAAGGCATCTCCAAGTGAGACTCCACTGAAATCATTGGTGTTTCAAGAAGGAAGAATTTGGCCCAAGATCATTGCAAAACCTAGATATGGAAAATAAAAATGAAGTGTATTCTTTACAACTATTCCAGTGATAACATCTAGTGAGTTTGCTCCAGGGGGAACATTCATGTAGAGGATTCATTTCTTATCCTACATGGCAACAAAAACATTTGACATAAACTAATATAAGACTATATGCATACAGTATACAATCACACATTCCTAAGCCTCATAGCACAATAGTATGCTGTTCACCTCAATTTCAAACATGGTAGTCTTAATAGTACCTACAAACCCTATGTTTGGACACCACATAATATGCGGATTTATGCACTTGAATACATGCATGATTATACAGGGAGCACTAGAATTAACCAGTGCATACTTAACTGTAACTTCATTTTAGATTCTTTTTCACATTCCCTTACACGGTTACTCATGGGAAGGTCTTGTCAGTGCTTTAACGTGGCTTGTGGGCTCTAAAAAAACCACCTCCACAAGGGGCGTAGCTACCAGCGCTGGGAGCCAAGTAATGCTTTACAATGCTGAAACTTACCCTGGTGAGAAAGCTGCAGTGCTGTAAATTGCCAGTATAGCCAAGCCCTAAGAATGGCTGCTTGAGAAATAGAAGGACACGGATGACTTTCAGAATATAGGAATGGAACATTTTCTAGTTCCTTCTCTGCTATATTAACTTATTTTACTTTCCTTTTATAAATACTATCCCTTGTGATAAATACCTTGCTGGGCACAGCTAGTTCTCCCTCCCCCTCCACTAAGTCATTTTACCATCTTATATAGATTATAATTTATAAACATTAATATGTTGATATATGCATCAATTATCCCTATGTATGCACAATGTAATATGCTAATTTATGTGCTATATTTATACACCAATTTAGAGCACTGAAAGGGCAGGATTAATTTTCACTGTCTTCACAATGTCAAATTCTGCCTCAGCAAAAAGTTAAGATAGCGGTTAGATTAAAAATAGTAAGTATAATTTGGATAACAAACATGTAAATACAGTAGAATCTTGATTTTTATGAAAACTAATCTTATGAATGACCAATTATACAAACCAGTGGTTCCCAAACTTGTTCCACTGCTTGTGCAGGGCAAGCCTCTGGCTGGCCGGGCCAGGTTGTTTACCTGCCATGTCCACAAGTTCGGTCGATCATGGCTCCCAGTGGCCACGGTTCCAGGCCAATGGGAACTGCTTGCAGGGCAGCCCGGGGGATGGGGGGAAGGAGGAGGGCAAGTGGGGCAATTTGCCCCGGGCCCCACAGGGGCCTCCACGAGAATATAGTATTCTATAATATTGCAACTTTTTTTTATGGAAGAGGCCCCCGAAATTGCTTTGCCCCAGGCCCCCTGAATCATCTGGGTGGCCCTGGCTGCTGGAAGCGGCGCGGGCTGAGGGACATACTGGCCACCGCTTCCAGCAGCAAACCACGGCCACTGGGAGCCGCGATCAGCTGAACCTGTGGACGCGGCAGGTAATCAACCTGGCCCAACCCACCAGGGGCTTTCCCTGCACAAGCAGCGGAATCTACTGTAACTTTGAGATATTTGGTTGTATTAACCTTTTTATTTTATCAGCTTTTCAGTCACCCCTTAGTTCATGAAAGAGGGGCGTTCCTGTAGAGCTATAACTCTGTATGGCGCTTTAAAGACCGGATTCCTGCTCCAAAGATCTGACAAACATAGTATATGGACAAGGAGGACAAGGGGGATCCAGTAGACATAGTGTACTTAGATTTCCAGAAAGCCTTTGACAAGGTCCTTCATCAAAGGCTCTTATGTAAATTAAATTAAGTTTTCATGGGATAAGAGGGGAGATCCTTTCAAGGATTGAGAACTGGTTAAAAGACAGGGAATGAAGGGTAGGAATATATGGTAAATTTTCAGAATGGAAATGGGTAACTAGTGGTGTTCCTCAAGGGTCAGTCCTAGGACCAATCCTATTTAACTTTTTCATAAATGATCTGGATAAAGGGCTAAACAGTGAAGTGGCAAAGTTTGCAGATGATACTAAACTGCTCAAGATAGACCAAAGCAGAACTTTGAAGAACTTCAAAAAGATCTCACAAAACTAAGTGACTGGGCAACAAAATGACAAATGAAATTTAATGTGGATAAATGTAAAGTAACCCCAACTATACATACAATATGATGGGGGCTAATTTAGCTACAACTAATCAGGAAAGAGATCTTGGAGTCATCGTGGACAGTTTTCTGAAAACGTCCATGCAGTGTGCAGCAGCAGTCAAAAAAGCAAACAGGATATTAGGAATTATTTAAAAAAAGGGATAGAGAATAAGACAGAGAATATCTTGTTGTTGTATAAATCCATGGTACTCTTACATCTTGAATACTGTATACAGATGTGGTTTCCTCATCTCAAAAAAGATATACTGGCATTAGAAAAGGTTCAGAGAAGGACAACTAAAATGATGAGGGGTTTGGAATGTCCCATATGAGTAGAGATTAAAGAGACTAGGACTTTCAGCTTGGAACAGAGGAGACTTTGGCCTTGGCTACACTGGCGCTTTACAGTGCTGCAACTTTCTCGCTCAGGGATGTGAAAAAAAACACTCCCCTGAGCGCAGCAAGTTACAGCGCTGCAAAGCACCAGTGTAAACAGTGCCCCAGCGCTGGGAGCTAATCCCCATGAGGAGGTGGCGTACGTGCAGCGTTGGGAGAGGTCTCTACCAGCGCTGCGACCACACTCACACATCAAAGTGCTGCCGCGACAGCACTCCTGCAGCAGCGCTTTGAAGTTTCGAGTGTAGCCAAGCCCTAAGGGGGGTTATGATAGAGGTATATAAAATCATGAGCGGTGTGGAGAAAGTGAATACGGAAAAGTTATTTACTTATTCCCATAATATAAGAACTAGGGGTCACCAAATGATATTAATGGGCAGCAGGTTTAAAACAAATAAGAGGAAGTTCTTCACACAGCACACAGTCAACCTGTAGAACTTGTCTGAGGAGTTTGTGAAGGCTGGGACTATAACAGGGTTTAAAAGAGAACTAGGTAAATTCATGGAGGTTAAGTCCATTAATGGCTATTAACCAGGATGGGTAAGGAATAGTGTCCCTAGCCTCTGTTTGTCAGAGTGTGGAGCTGGATGGCAGGAGAGAGAGATCACTTGATCATTGCCTGCTAGGTTCACTCCCTGTAGGGCACCTGGCATTGGCCACTGTTGGCAGATGGATGGACCCTTGGTCTGACCCAGTATGGCCTTTCTTATGTTATGTTCTTATGTTTCAGCAAATAGTTTATCCACTAAAAAATGCAGTTTATGGTAAACCAAAATTTGACACCATTTTTTTTTAGATGCAACATTTTCATGCTAGATTCATAAGGAGTTAAGTGCCCCTAACAAAATAATGATAGTGGAAGTGATGTCTTCCCTACCCCAACCTGTTATTCCCAACAGCCCAATGGGTAGGGCACTCATTGGAGATGTGGGAGAAAAGTTCAAAACCCCACTTGAATAGCACTTAGGCCAGAGAGATAGAGTCTCCATGAGCCTGGTGGGTAGAACAGGCATTTGGGAAGTGGAAGAACCAAGTGAAAGTCTCTGCTGATATGATTATTTATACACAGTGGAACAACTTCAATAGGAGACACTGAAATAGGCTTTTCCCACACTGCTTCATAGGCTGGTGGTTAGGATGCTGACCTGAGAAGGGGAAGACTTGTGTTCAAGTTCCTGCTATAGAGAGGGATTTGAACCTGTAACCCGCAGATTGCAGATGAATCTACTGGGGATAAAAGAGGCCCTACCACATGCTCCTCCAGTTGTTTTGTGCATCTAGCCCTTCATTTCTTTTGCTTCTATCTTTAAAAAGTTTTAAAATAGAATCATAGAAATGACCAGAAGCAAAATGTTTCATTCAACCCAAATCAAAATTTCTGTTGACTTTTGATTTACCAAAAATTTAAAAAAAAAAAATCAGTTTCAGTTCAACTCAACCCAAAACATTTTTTTTTAATTTTTCAGAACTGTCAGTGAACCAAAAATTCAATTATTTGCACAAGTATATGGATAGCTAAAACAATGAATAATGTGAGACATACAGTAAGCAAAATCTGATATTTTTAAATAGAGGCTAAGCTGGAGTCAAAGAGGAAGCCACAGCATAGGGGTAGAAGTCAATGGTGGAAAGTAAGTGGCATATAGAGCAAGAAAGTATAATTTCTTGGCTAACAAACAAGGAGGCAACTAGAACAAAGCACACATCATGGAAGGAAACTTGGATCTACTGTGTATGTAGGTTAAGGAATGGCAAGTAATACTGAATGCTAACAAACAAAGGGAGTTTGCACTGGTTTGAACAAATCAAAGAGAGAAGAGGAGTTTTAATTAAAGTATATAAAACCTTGAATGGAGCAACCAGCATGAACTTGTGTTACCCAACATAGATAATTGGGCAAAGACTTAAGTGGGAACTAAAGAAGAAGGAAATTAGAAGCAGAAGGCAGGAAACTGCTTTTTTTTTGTGTTAAATTTAAGAGAATCATCTGTGCATAAAATGACCTGAGAGGGATGATGTTAGAGGAAAGCACACTGAAATCATTAAAAGCAATTTTCTAATTGGCATTTTAGAAGAAAGGAGAATGAAAAAGGGGATTATGATGGACTGAATGGCGTGGAGACATTCACGAAGAAAAAATCCTTACCTTAGGGACATGGGGTTAAACGGTAGAATGATAAGGTTTATAAAAATGGGTCTGTGGCTTTATAAATTGGATTTCTACATTGAACACACAATCCTGTTGCACCCAGGTGTCTTCATTCAGCCCTGCATGGACAATCTGCATCAGATGTGGTACTGCAGGTAGAACTGCTGCAGTCACCCTCCACTACTGTGAGTGGATCTTAACTGTAGCTGAGGCCTCATGGGAAACTCACTGGAGGGGGCTTCTCTCTAGTGCTCTCTTGAATTTCATACCACAGCTGCCACATCTACTTTGTGAGCCAGACCAAACAGCTCTGCATTCTAGAATGCAGTATGGGCTGCAGATGGAAAGTGCCCCTGTGAATCTGTAGCCAGAAATGCAGCTACTGCTGCTATCAGTAGGAATTCTTTGGGCACAAGTTTGCATGCAGTGAATGTGAGGAATAATTTTTTATCTGAGGAGACTAGTAAGAGGGAGGTGCAGTGACAGAGAGAGAAGGAGGAAGAGAAGGGAGTTCAAGGACTGTATCTGTGTCCAGACATCCAGGAGTCACAAGGTGGGAGGGAAAGGACAACAATCTAGTTCAAAATGTTAGTGCCCAAAAGGATAATCTCCCTCCACCCTGTAAAATAAGGAACAAAGTGCAGAACAAAATAATGAATCCTATCTTCTCATCAGAAATACTGTGAGAGGAATATGGGGGAACC
The DNA here is from genome assembly GCF_007399415.2 of Gopherus evgoodei. Taxonomy (NCBI): domain Eukaryota; kingdom Metazoa; phylum Chordata; order Testudines; family Testudinidae; genus Gopherus; species Gopherus evgoodei. The sequence goes on along the minus strand of NC_044329.1, from coordinate 27,245,458 downwards.
AAGACATTTCCTTTGCAATGGATAGAGTAGAATATGGTTCTTCAAGGAGAATTAGGAGAAAAGCCAGTCTGCTAGTAAAGAAAGGTTGTTGTTTTTTTTTTAAACCTAAACCAATGTAGACTTTGCTCATGACTCATCTGTATGAAAATTTGATCTCCAGTAGAACTTCCAGGCAAGGTCATTGATGTCTGCAGTGATCAGTTGGGTATGTACAGGTAAACATATAAAATATTAGGATCAGTTATTATAAAGCAGTTAAACTATCCATGCATTACTCCGTAAAATAAATAAAGACAGTTTGACACCATTGTACCCATTGTGTGACACATGCCCCCTGCCTCATATAGGTGCTAAAGCTGCTGAGAGTGACACTAAGGACAAAATCATCCCCTCTCCTCTATAGTGGTGGAAGAGGGCACAGGACACCTCTTTCTAGTCCCTCCCCACAGGCACCAGTAAAACAGGATTCAAGAGAGCACTAGGCAGAGGACACAGACTAATGCACTACAGCCTCAAGAGGGAGTGGACTTGGACTTCAAGCCTAGCTTGCCTACAGAACATGATATCCCTATACGACTGCAGCAGTCACTCTTCTTTTTGAGCAGTAATACGGAGCTAGATCCTAAGTCAATTAAATACTTCAATGGGTTTTGGATTAGGCCTAAAACACACTACACAACACACCCCCAACCTGTTCTCTGCCTCTATGAGTCATCCTGCCTGCAACTGGCTGGATAGCAAAGGGACCCTCCATACTGCCACTATTGTAAGGGCAGGACCTTGCCCTACTCCTACATCATAAAAAAGAGAATACTAGATTAACATGGAGGAGAGAACCATATAGTACTCCCCCCTTCCTTCAGATATGAGACTATTCAAGCTAAAGTACACAACCCTACAATGCAAGTTCATCACTCCAAGGTTAATTGAAATGTGAGCAGAATATAATACACTGAGCACAGGATCCTTTTGTAAGTTTATTTCTTTTCTCGTGACAATAGAAATGACATATTTTTAGCTCCGTATTCGTTTAAGGAACACAACAGAACATTTCAAGAACAAAACAAGTCATCGTTTTTCATTGACTTATTTACTCAACTTTTTTTTAATTCAATTGAGTACAGTTGGAGAATTTTTATTCAGCATGACACATTTACTGAGCTCAGTACCCATAGCAAAGAAGACGTGATGGGCTGAAATAAACTAACCTCTTGTGCTACTAGTGCATTCCTGGTTCACTCATCATGTATAAAACATTTCAAATGCATAAATACCCACATATACTAGACATACACACTCAAGCACAAACTGCTGAAAGACAAGCTTATTAAATAGACTCCTCAGAGTATTTTCACATACCTCAAAGAGAGTGATTCTATCATCAGTCAGAGTAAATCAATATTTATGTCAGCCAAGAAATCTGACTAATATTAGAATGTATTGAATAGGCAACTGAATCTTAGATACAAAATCAAATAAAAGTAATACAGGACAAGTAATAAATACAGCAGGTACAACAGAAACCACTTCAAAGGAAGATCTATTTCCTTGTGGCTCCTTCAAATTACAAGACAGATCTTGCTAAAAACATCCTGGGGGGACTTAAAAAGCTTTTGTAAGTGGGGGAAAGTGAAACTGAGATGGATTTTAAGGAAAAGAGGGATGAGTAAACCTTATTTCTAGGTGTTCACTATTTCTCTTCTCAATTAATATTTTATTCCAATATCTTCCTTGTTGCTAAGTTTAAGCTCTCTGATGGGCCGTTTCCTAGTTCTTCTTTCAATCTTTTCTTAAATATTGAGAATTATTAAGTTTTGCCCACCTCCTCTTGTTTCCAAAGACTATTGTAATATATCACTATTTCATTCCCCATTTCCTAGGGAAATCAGAGCTAGATCCTGTCTGGCCTTGCTGTTTTCTCAGCCTTCACTTTATAAATCTTTTTATCATTTCTTGATTTTCTAGCAAAACATCTTCTCCTCTTAGCAAACATATGTTGGTTTATAGACAAAGTACTGTAAGCATTTATTTTTTTTATACGTCTCAGTACACTCTACAAGGTTTGCCACTGACATCTTAGTCCTTATGTAGTTTAAGCATTTTGTTTAATTTATCACAGCCACTAGTAATTCTTTAATTTTCGAATACCTTTCTTAGCCTTCATTGCTTTATGCACCTGCTTGATCATCCACACTGGTCCTTTTCACACTCCCAGTAGACACATGCATACTCTTGAATATACGCTAATCAATCATCCAACAGTTCTTTCTCTTTCATGTTATTTGTTTCTCTGTTTAACATTGTCTCATGGATTGCCATGGCCCCCTTTATCTCATCAAACCCCCTCCTACTCCATTGCCCCCCCCCCACAGCTAACCCATTTCCCATCCAACAGCTCCTGTATTCCATACTTGACTTTTCAGCACCTCCCGCTGTTCCAGATGTCATTTCTTTAGATACTGTAGCTTTGCTAACAAACATAGTTTACTCGTCAACTCACTGCTGTCGCAGGCCAGTACAATACAGAGACAGAAGCTCAAGAAATGATACAGTTGTGAGATTCATTACAAAGTCAGATGAGCTCTTTGTCATTTAAGTAGATAGGAGAGACTGACATTAAAATATGGTTCATTAAAAGTGAATTTGAGTCTTGCCACTCAGAGTACCAAAACATCTGGAGATGATCTAACTGGTACTGGAGTGCCTTAGAAAATATTTGATCATCTAACTAAACACTGGAGATTTGGTAAGTAAAAGACTGCAGCTTTTCTACCACTATACATTTGGAGAGGATTTATTGCTTTGCATTCCACAGTACCATCAACCAAGAGACCCCTGGACTGAGTTCCTGTCCCTGTTAACATGTTATTATTTCTAAAAGCAACACATTCCAGAAAACACTGCACATTGTTTGTTTGTTTGGACAAATATTGACAATTAGTCCAGGCAAATAAGTAGTTAAATAGCTCAGCTGCCCTGTATCCTTTTCCCAGATTTGTCATTTCTATCTAGATAAGAAAGCAAAAACCCTAAGTCAAGGAAGAGAAACACAGGAAATGTGCAAGAGAATCCTACAGACAGGTATGTCATGGAACTGTCTTTTCTTGTTCTTGCATCTCAAAAATACTGAGAGGTCTAGTCTAAATATCATTTTATTTTTCTTCTATATTTTGAAAGGCTGATGTTATTTACATGGTGTTCCATATCATCTTTGACCTTCACATTTTATATTCCTATGTAGCATCTCCATGAAGCGTTAAGTGGCAGCTCCTGGATAAAGTTAAGCAAACATTTTAAACACTTTTGTGCAGAGCTGGCAAGCAAACTCAAAGAACCTTTGCTGCATGACAGCCAAATTCTCAATGCGCTGACCCCTATAGATTAAGGAAAATAATTAAGCACATATTTGTGCAACGTGTAAGCACATTAGCAAGGAAAAACATTTCCAAGGAAAGCAACGAGACCAGGTTGTATGCTGTGAGAATTATGCTGAAAATCTGTGCCATAATCTCCCAACAGCACAGGCATGTACAATACCTGCGCAATTCTGTGCTTATTTTACACATACTGTTACCATTATTTGTGAATGTAGCTGAAACCATTTACACAAGCTGCACATAGATAATGATCAAGGACTGAGACTATAACCAGAGACAATACACAGCTTTACAAATCAACAGTGCCATCTTAAAGCTGGATATTTTAAGGCCAAATTTTCATAAAACAAGGACTGCTATCTATAGTGCAGCTACTTTTCTACATACATTTACTGCAAAACTGGAGTATTCTGTGCACATATACCTAGAGATCCTGTATACAGCCATCCCTGAATTTCACAGGCACCTGAAGTAAAGGCATATGCAAAAATAGGCCTCTTTTTAAACATCAGGCCCTTAACCTGGCAGCCTCTATAAGACATGTTGTAAGTTCACCTTCAGTCATCATTTTCATTGTGATCTCTTATTTATAAGATTTTATATTAAAAAAAAATCTTATGGCAAATGTGCTGTAGACTAAGCTTGGTGCTTAGAAGGTCAGCCCAGAGCAGTTTTTTAAATTTTAAAATGACAAAAACAAAGCAAACCACCTCCACTTTAAAAAAAATGCTTATTGACAAAGATTTAACATATTTTATAAATCATTATATGTACAAGCCTCGAAAATATAATGTCAAATATTAGTGCATCAATTTTTGTTCACAGACACTTTACACAAGACAGAACAGAAAGCAGGTTACTTGTCTGGGATGCTCATAATGTTCCTGTCAATTAAGATTTTTTTTTAACTTTTAAACATTTTAGATAATTAAACAATGGATGTTTTCATCTTGAAAAAAATTATAAAAATCTGATGCCAAAAGAGTTATGTTTGCCTTTCATATAAGTCCTGTTTGTGCTTCACTTTAACATGCCCTATCTCAGCAACCCACCTAACTTACATGGAGTCTTACACCTCAAATTGTGCCACTAAATTCAACTCAGGGAATAAGGTCCCACTCAATGTAAAAAAAAAAAAAATTTAAATCTCATTCTGAAGAGAACCAGAGAAATTAAAGCAACTTCTGTATACTCTACATGCCAAGTCAATTGTTTTTAAACATTTATTACATGTTAATCTTTGAGCTCTGCCACTTTTCAAATGTGCCAATGTGCAAGCTTTCAAGTCTTGCTGTAATGTCAATAACACAAAACACCTCACACTGGTAAGGTAGGATCAGTTGCTCTCTTGAAATGCAGAAACATATATCTGACCAAAATAAGTTAATTGGACAGTTAACTTAAATAGACTTGTCCCAGTGTAACTGAAAGCTGAATGTGTCCTTTGAATCATATATTTATAATGATGTTAATTCCAGTACTTTTCTGAATGTGTAAATATATCTTTTCCTAGTTTGAGAACACTTGCTTCTATATCACTGGATACAGGAAGAAGTTAAATTGTTCAATATCCCTTCTTAACGTTTCAGACAATATGACTCCCTATTGATTTTCCTGCTGATGTTCTGATGGGGTACAACAGAAAGAAACACAAGGATTCTATGCTTTACTAAAGTAAACACTCATATGTTGAAAGTACAGAATAAGACCTTGGAAGAACAGTAGCAAAGAACTGTAAAGAATCACCACAATCACCGGTTGTATTGTCAGCAAAAGTACTGGGTCAAATCCTCAGCTGAAATCAACTGGAGCTATGCAGATTTACACCGGCTGAATATTTGTCCCATTTTGTGTAAATGTTAGGGATTGTCTTATGAAGATTTTAGCCTTACTAAATGTTCCCTATTCAAGTCTAAAGTGGTTAACCTCTGGAATTTATATATAATCATTGTGAAGGGCCAAATTGCGCCCAGACCTGACATGGGTGTATGAGACAGGAAGGAGGCACAAGAAGGTTTCCTTTTCCACTTGCCTGATTTGCAGAAAGGCTAGTAGGCACAGGTTCAGCCCCTACACTTAATTGCTAAATCCTAGGGCCTCTGGAGCTACAATTGAGCCCAAAAGAAGTGGAGACATTGTGGTGGAAAAAGGTCCCCTTACATGCTGGACCTCAAAATGGAACTGGCATCCAAAGGGGAGAAAGCAGCACTCTGGAACAGGTACTTGCTTTCTCTGAATGCTAGGGAGCTCAGAGGAGAATTCTGTCCCTAGAGGCAGTGTGGCTCTGAATCAATCCCATAGAAAAATAGCCAATATTTGGTAACATTCTGATCACAGCAATAAAAGCATGACCATATATATGATAGACTTGATCCAACACCCATTCAAATCACTGCGAGTCATTCCAGTGAATTCATTGTGCTTTGGATCAGGCCATACATGTAACGTGTAGTGCTGAAAACGTTATTTATTATACTGTTCTCTCATGCCTTGTTTGTTTTTAATATTCCTTTCTTCCTTGACTTTTCTGGTGGCTGAAAGAACTGCACATTAAAAAAAAACTGTAAGGAGATATTACGGACATATCCACATAGAAAATCTCCCTTTGAATGAATGCAGAGGAAGTTGGAAGAATGATATGTTTTTATTAACTATAATTTATTTTTAAGTTTCCAAAATAAGTTTAGAAACATGTGTGAAAATAGTATGGGCTGTTGTTTGCAAACTGACCAACAGTACAATTACTGACAGCACTAATTCATCTTCAGAGTTATTTATTTGTATTACAGTAGTGGCAGGAGGCTGCCCCAGATGAGATCAGGGCCCTATCAGGTTAAGCAGTGCGCAATCACATAACGAGAGAGAGCTCCTGTACAGTAGGGCTTACAAGCTATACAGACAATATGTCCCAAGTGGTAGGACAAAGGAAGTATTTCCCCTCATTACAGATGGGGGGACTGAAGCAATGAGAGACTACGTAAAGGACATAAGTGTCAGAGCTGGGAATTGAAACCATAACTACAGTCCCAGTTCAGTGCCTTAGTCACTTTCAATGTAACATTGTTACCACTGCTACTTTAAAAGATCAATGGGACTAGTAAAATAAATACCAACTGGGTTGGATGGCAAGAGCAGTAAAAACTTACCCATGGGTTAAAATGCCTTTTTCAATTATCCTTATTGCCTAAAGTCTTAGTGAACATTTTTACTATTTTAACGTACAAGCAAGATTTTGCAGCTGTTGACCCCAAATCCAGTCAATATTTGTATATTATTTTCATGAGTTGCTGATAATAACTTAAATCCTAAAAAACAACTATGTCTTCAGAATCAAATGTGTGGTTCCCATTGACTTCATAGTCACCAGTGAAAGTACATCATTTTCTTCCGCTGCTTTGCCTTTCTATTTCTAGCATGGAAAGTTAGGATTTTTTGTTTGTTTGTTTTTCATACTTTTCAAATAAGTCCTATATGGAGAGGTGGTGTTTGGTGCCCCAGCAAGCAGCTCAGATGCTTTGAAATATACCAGAGTCCAGCTATGAATGTAGATTGAAGGATAAGTCAAATACCAACTCGCTGTGTTTTATAGGATTTGTATTGGTTTTACAGGCCTTGTGAAAAACATGAGATTAGATTGTTTGTCAATGCACAGGTATGGACAAACAAGTTTACCGATTACTGTAAATGAATCATTAGCCTGGATCATGATTTTACTCTTGGGAGACTGCTGACATATATGCACCTTCTTCTAAGCACATGCCTGTAGTTTAAGTGGTAAAAAATTACTCACATGCCTCATAGCAAAGTTTAAAAACATTCTTCATCTTAGAAGCTCTTCTGCTTCATTCTCATGTTTTGAATAATACTTTATTTCCCTTATTACTAGGGACATTTATATCAAAACAAACGTTTTTATTTCCTCATCCACTCTTGCTGCATATTCCACACCTGAATTTGATTTTTGTTACCCATCATGTAAGCAGAATGTCACAAGGGGCTCATTCATTAATGAAACTCAGTTCTTCACAGGATCAGGTCCAAAGGCAGGATTATGATTACATGAATAAACAGCTGTTTGGTGGTTGTTGTTTTTTAAAATGAACTAGAGCTGCTCAGAAAACATGAGGAATGGCAAACATTTATCAATGTTTTTAAATCAAATTTTGTTTTGATGGAAATTTTCCAATCAGCTCTGTGAAGAGACTATGGCCTCGTACACACTACCACTTATATCAGTATAATTTGTGTGAATAAGCCACCTTCTGAATGATTAAATTTCACCGACCTAAGCACCAACGTGGATGGTGCTATGTTGTCGGGAAAGCTTCTGCTGCTGACAGACCTACCGCCTCTTGTGGAGGTGATTTTATTATGTGGACAAAAGAGCTCTCTCACGTCAGCACAGAGCATCTTCACCAGACATGCTACGGAGGTGCAATTTCACCAGTGCCAGTGCACCAGTGCTGCTATAGTGCTTCAAATGTAGACTAGCCCTAGGGCTCTGTTTTCATAAGGTATGTCTACACTGAAATAAAACATATGTGGCGGGCCTGTGTCAACTGACTGGAGCTTGCAGGTTCAGGCTGTCAGGCTACTAAATTGCAGCACAGACATTCAGGCTCAGGCAGGAAATGGCTCTGGGACCATGAGTCAGTTGACATAGGCCAGCCATAGGTGTTTTATTCCATGGCAGACATACTCCTAGTGGACCAAATCCTGAAGTCCTTAAAAACAATGGGGGATTTGCCTGGAATAAAGATTTACTGAAGACTACTATGGATTTCAATATTAAACCCTATTTCATTTAGCATCAGATTGATTTCACAAGTTGGAATCCATGCTGTAGGTAAGGAATCAGAGCCAAGGGACAGTCTGTTACCAGAGTAAAGACCCAAGATGAGGAAGGCTTCAGGGAAAATGGGATGAAGGACATGGCAGATTCAGAAGGGGATCATAGGAATCTTTGTGGAGATAAAAACTTGGGTTTAAATTACAGAAGAAAAGGGGCTGAATTAAAACTATTCTCAGTTCCTAACTTCCAAAGATTTCAATGGAAGTTAGGATCCTTAATACCTTTATCAATCTTGGCCTGACTCTGTAAAAAAAGAGTTTGAGAGATGCACAAATCTCAAACTCCCTTATCCCTACAGGAAAGAACGTCACAAAACCCAACTACCTCCTTTTTGGTTATATAATACATAAAATCAAGCCTCTGAGCACAGTGAAGAGAAACTTACACAAGAGTAGTGTGCATCTCCGTCTGGGATCAAGTCACTTATTTCCTCCCTGCACATCCACCGTACCTCACCTGTAACTTTCTGCAACTGAAAACTGTATTATACGTTTGCTTTTTTAAAACCTTCATGTAGCTTTCCTGGGCCATTGTAGATTCCAGTGCCATGTTTTCCCTGATGCTCTGCTGCCACATTGCACCAAATCAGAATTATGTTTCAGTGACTACAGGCATAGAAGAGAGTTTATTATAAAAATACCTAATAAACAATCTAGGAATATTCTAGACACCATTCACTAAAAGAAGCTACAAACCATACTGCCTTGTAAAAAAAAATGCAATTGTAGAAGGAAAGCAACTGTCTTCTTGTGCTGCAATGCTGACAAATATTGTTTCCGTGGCTAGTCTGCTGTGAGTGCTTTTCTGCCCTTACTAGATAAAAGGCAAACAGAGGAAAAAGCCAACATTGCCTTAGTTAGTAGAAGAATCTGGATTTGCAACAAGGGAACCTAGCAATTATTTGGTTTTCTGGGAAGGATTTTTTGACATGTGTAGTTTGCTTTTCTGATATTTGCAGATTTCCCCAGCATGCCATCAATTTTCAATATCCCAAAGACAAAGTATGGATTTTGCAATGAGGGATTCTTAAATGAACACAACATCCTCTATATGCAGACTAATTTCAGACATTTTGACAATTGTACATGAGGTCACATCTGAATTTCATTCTAGTAACTATAATCTTCCTAACTCTAAGATATTTGCATCAAAATCTGCTTTAAGAATTAACTCATTCCTAAGGTTCTGCAGTTAAACCTGTAACAATTCTCCAGATCCACATGGCATCTGAAGAGGAGCACAAGACTGTATATTCTGTGAAATAAAATGCTGTTTTGTAATATTTTGACCTTTTGTAATGTTCTTGCAAAGGAATTTGATTTGCTTGCCATTTCTACTCTCCTTGTTTACAGCTTCAGTAACCTGGGAGAGAGGTGAAATGGACAGACAATCAAAGAGCAAAATATTGAAAAGTCAAAAAATGAGGCATTACAATGCAGAAACTTCACTCTTATGAAATGATTGCAGCAGAAATTAGAGATTGACAACATGGATGTATGCTTTTGATATATGATAACATACACAAAGGAGATAATACAGACCACTGTAGGAATGCACTGAATGCAGGAATGCACTGAAAGGGATTGTTATTACTGCAGTACTTCCAAGCACATGATTTTATCTACAGTCAGACCTTGGGTTGGCAAAAAGGGTGTTCCTACTATGTCAAATTACTTGAGAGAGAGAAAGTACACTTTCACCAACATACCTTTTAGGACAAACCACAGCCTGGTGTAAATCAGCATAACTCCACTGAAGTAAATGGAGTTGTATCCATTTACAATAGGTGAGGATTTGGAACTCAAGGCAACACACAAAGTATTAAATATAATTTAACATTCTTTCGATCAGGCTCTTCATTTTAGACAAAAGAACCTTGTGCCACTAGATGTCACTATAAACAGAACATTTTCTATTGCATTTTCAGAGAGTATCCTGATCTTGTTTTAGAGAGGTGTTCTAAGCAATACTGACTGAATCTAGCACCTTGTCTGTTCACTCAAAGGCTACTAATTGCAAATTTCTGCTGCCGACTATAGCCTCACTATCTGCATCTAAAGCTACAAATAGTAACAACGTTAAAGATGTAAGATTTGCAGCACAGGGATTCTAAAAGCTGTCATTTTATTAATTAGCCAGCAGTGTCATGCATTGCCAGTTTATTATTATTTCTTAAGAAAGCATTATAAGTATCTGTCTCATTAGAGAGCAGAAGTAGCAGACAGATTAATGCACATATGCTACAACATTAATTAGAGAATCAGATTTTGCACAAGATTGATAATTTGATAGTGACAATTGTAGTTGCAATTAATTGGGTCTCTTTTGGGAGGCTTCTGATGAGATCTAGTAAACGAAAAGCACAAGGATGTGGAGAACTAGCTTTAGGTGGATGGAAGGCAGGAATCATCTTCAGTGTAAGATAAATTGCATCTCAATGGGAGTTTGCATGATCATTTTGCAATTATATTCCATTGTCTGTATCCACTTCTTACCCGAAGAAAGGAAAATTAGGCCACATTAAAAACAAGTTCTAAGCCTGAAGGAATTTGTTTTTAATTTTTTTTTTAAATGGAGACAAAGGTTCTAATCAGCAATATAAGCAATCAACAGTTAAAATGCCATTAATAATAGGATGGTGGCAACAGAATAATGGGAGGAGAAAATAAGTATTTAAATTATCCTGCTCTGCTGACATTTAATAAATTCATATTTAAAAAGTGACATTTGGCAAACTAGATGAAAATGCAAATGAAGGCTATATTTATGGAAGGGTGAAAAACAACTTCTAATCTCAAGCATGTACATATCCACTGGAATACCTGCTAGGTACTGGTGCCTGGGGCCAAAGTGCACAGAATTGCCAGTTGCTGGCCTAGTGGTATTGTACTGGAATTGAATCTTCTAGATGGCTGCCAGGGCTCCTCCATCTAATCAGTATTTCCATTACTGAAATCATAGTTTTGTAGCTATGTTTCATTGTTTGTGGTAGTAGGTAGGGAGAGGCACAGAAACTCAGTAATTGTATTCCTTACCAAAATTAATTAATCTGTCCTGCACCTCTGTTCTAGGACTCAGTCCTGTAATACTTGCTTTTCCCAAAGCTCAGGAAGCCTGCACCAGGGATAATGTAAAAGTGTGGATGGTGATCCAGATAGCCACTTTACAAATGTCCAGTATTGGTACTTGTGATATTTTCTTGAGGCATCCAGAACTGTAAGCTCCCTTGTTACCCATCTCAACGAGAGAGACTTGTTGATGCTAAACTGTCTCTCAGCTCCCTGACACTCCAGTCTGTTAATCAGCCCAATAAACTCCTCAGGACTCCACCAGTCCTTATTTAGCCTCCGAACATGAATGTTCCGGTCTGATGCCCATCCAAATTGCCCACTTGGTGCACTTCAGCTCCTGAACCCCCTTGAAAAATGTTATCCAGCCCTGTCACTGGACATGCATAGAAATTACCAGATGTGCTGTCCCCAAAGAGAAAAAAATATACATTAGATTGTTAGTTAGCTGAGGATTCACACTTTAGTATATTACACTGAGATCAACTTGTAATAAATCAAAAATAAGTTATTTATAAAGAACGGAGATTCAATTAATATTAAGCAAGGATAACAGACACAGAAAATGGTTACAAATAAAACAAAGGAACAACACGCTTTCTAGTGACAAAAACTTAACAAGTTACAATCCTTTTCTAAGGGAGTGTCTCAACGAAAGCCTCCTCTCAGCATCAGCAAACCCTTTGGGCGAGGATCTAGCTTCACAGATGAAAAAACACTGCTTCTTTTGATCCTTCAGTGATGGATAACCACTATGTCTTTTTTCCTCTTCTTATAGTCCAGTAACCTTTGAAATGTATTCTTTGAAGTGCCTCTCACTGTTTTTCAGGGTGCAGATGCCATGCTGTCTATGCTATTCTAATAGTCTCGTGCTTCTGTTAATTTGCTTTTCCTGTTGACTCAATATGCAAGCATAATTCCCCTTGTCTCTGGCTAAAGCTCCTCCATTTACATTTGAGACCTGGGCAGACAGGCAACCCAACATTCCTTTGTCTGGAAAGCCTTGGTTTATCAACCCAGCCCGATTTAATTGGTTTAAACATATTTTCAGTATACATATACTGCTACTTAATTGTTGTCCATAGATGCATCACACAGTGATCACGATGACCACAAAAATGATATAAGTTTTTGTTTGATACCTTACACAACATTCTTTGTAGATAATTACCATGACAGCAATGTGTTAGGATTTAGTGGGTTGAACAGACCAGCTAGGGGTTGCTGTTACGTCATAGTTAATCCTCTGCTAGAGGATATTGAGGGGCTCTTAGAATCAAAGTACTTATTGAGGAGATGTTGTTGACTAGCTGTGCTTTCACAGAATGGTCCCTCACCTTGGGCTTGGGAGGTACACGTGCCAACTGATGACAAGTATAACACATCCCGAAATCCATGTAGAGAGCCTCTGGGCAAAAAGGTGTGTGAGAGACCCTGCTTGAGCAGGATAAGACAGAAAGAACACAGGGACAGTAAGCGTAAGGTAATGGTGAAGATGATTGGACAAACTGGGAAGCAGCCCATGGAATGTAGCAGCAATTATTAAGGGAAGCAGTATGTGGCTGTTGTTTACAGGGTCCCTGGGTTGGGATCTGGAGTAGTGAGCAGACTTGAGTCCCCTCACCAGCCAATGGGGAAGTGGCCTGAATCCTGAAAAAGCAGACAAGACTCTTTGCTAAAAGCCTGAGAAAAGAGATGGAATTTAAATGAGCCCAGAGACAGGACTGAAGACGTTGGAGAAGACTAACCCATTTGTTGAATTTTGTTACTCCAGAAGGGTTTCAGCCATCCATCCATCCATCCATCTGTTAACTGTGTGACTTAGCCGGAAGGCTGAGCCACTGAAGACCTGCAAGTAAGGTCAAAAACATATTGGGGTGCCAGGAACAGAAAAGATTGCAGCATCATATACACCCAACAGGAGGCACTCACGAGAGGTGAGTGTCCCCCATTACAGATGGCATTAAGAAGGCAAACTTCATGGAGAGGTGTAGCACAGAATATATGGCCATTGGTTCAAAAGGTGGTCTGGTAAGAGCTGAGAGTATCATGCTGAGGTCCCATTGTGGTGTGGGTTTTATCACCAACAGGAAGGTCCTAAAGAGGCCTATCAAGAATTGAATTGTGGTAGAGTGAGTAAAACTAGATTGGCCTTCCATTGGCACTGGTTACTGCCAGGTAGACTTTTAATGAGCTAACAGAAGGCCCTAACATGTTGATGGACAGCTGCTGATTTGTGGTGATAAATATTTTTTTTGTGACCAGGTAGAGAAATAACTGCTTAACTAAATAGTATTTTCTAGTGGAGACTTTTCTGTTGTCATTGGATGGCCTCTGAACATGAATGTTCTGGTCTCATGCCCATCCAAATGCTAGGCTGTGAGATGAAGGTGGTCTGGGTTGGGATGTCTGATCCTATCCTTCTCTTGAGCTAACATATCCAGAAAGTGTTGAATACAGATGGGAGGACAGGAGGATGTTCACAGAAGGTCCAGAAACCAAAACTATCTGGGTCAATTGGGTGTAACGAGGATACGCCTATCCCTCTTGTGGTGAATTCTGTGGAGAGTCTGAGGTAGAAGGGGATGGGAGGAAAGAAGTACCTCAGATGATCTGTCCAAGATAACAGAATGATATTGCTCCTGGTGTCTAGGCCTAATGCTACTTTAGAGAAATAGAGATTGAATCTTTTGTTTGTTTGAGAGGTAAAGAGATCCGAGAATGCTGTTCCCCACTGGGAAAAGATGTCAGTCAAGCCTGAATTGTGTATTTGCCATTCGTGGTCTATGGAGAAGTACATGGTAAGATTACCTGCCAGAATATTTTGCACACTGGATGGGTATGTCTCAAAGAATGTAATGTGATTCTTGATGCACCATTTCCATAACTTCACTTCCTCTACACATAGAGGATGACCTCTCACTCCACCTTCTTTCTTAATATCAAAGATAGTTGCCATGATGTTCATCAATATCAAGATGCGGTCAGACAATCCAAGGGGGAGGACTGCATTGCAGGCTAGGTGAACTGCTGTCATCTCCAGAAGATTGATAAGTATTCTGGTCTCCTGGATGGAGAAATGTTTGGATCAAATTTCAGTGGCGTTGCGACCATACAGCCAGCACGATGGTCCGGCAGCTGCCATATTGATTTAGCACAGGACCATCACTTAGACTTAGAAGTGGTTGAGCCATACCCCCCCTTCCCCAGTTCTGCAGCCTATAGAACTTTGATCAAGTGCAAAAACTGTGTGGCAGGCATTTGCTGACCCCAGTCTTCTCTAATTAGCATCACTGCACTGTACAGAGATTGATGCACTCATAGATTCACAGTACCTCTATTTTATGAACATCACAAATTCAAAACACAGTCCAGCACAGCAGTCAACAGGAATGACCTCAGTTTGGTTTATGAGCTGTGTTGAAGGTAAGAAATAAGGAGTACTGGAAACTTTTTGTATGGGAATTCAAGCTTGTATATTGTCTAACACCTGGCAGCTGTGGACCTTGCTTGGGTCAGACTCTATTCAGATTTCTTTTACATCAGCATTGAATTCACTTACAAATATAAAAGATAAAAAGTCCAAGCTAGCCTTTGACATTAGCACTCCATTAAGATGAATGTAGAGTTCCCTCCACTCTCCCTTTAGTACTGTAATGTTGCAATCTGCATTGCTACAGAGCAAATATTACACTGATTTCCTCCCTATACATTTCTCTGTGGAGGGGTATTTTGTTTTTTGGATTTTTTTTTTAATATACTCTGGATATTTGTAGCCTTGGAATACACACTGACCTATGGACAATAGTTATATGTTAAAACAGATTTTCATAATGCAGGAATTCTTTTGATTAATTTTCTATTACTCATAGTCTGTGCAGCAAAAACTTTCAGTGAAGTAAAAGGATTGGGACCTTAATGGAACCAATTAGTAAATATTTACAGATGCACATTTTGTCTGATGTAAACAATTATAGATGCAGGTGGTGAATAACACTGGTACTGGTCCACAGTGATAGTTTGGATATTATTCACACATACTTTATTTGACAAAATGTTTCCTGCTAATTGCTGAAAAATTATTTGCAAATTGTTTACATTATTGATCTAGCTCTACAACTGGTTGAATAGTGTTACTCAAACAATGTTATTTATAATCTCCCTCTCCCCCAATAAATCAATGAATACGTTATTTGTGATCTTTTATTGTTATTCTGCCAGCTCTACTCATCTGGCTTCTTCCAAGGTGTATAAATTAAATTAGCAAATATAGAGACTGATTCTCCATTATCTTGCCCTTGGGTAGTTATTTTCTTGTTCACAGTAAGTGAAAAATGCTGCTACTCTCATTTGGCAATGTTTTACATACATTGTGCACTCACATGGCATATATATATAGATATATAGATATAGATATATGGAAGATATAAAAAGGTAGAGAAGAAACTGGGTGTCCCCAGGAATATGCAATGTACTATAAAAACCACTAGCAGACCTAGTTTGATTCCACTGGGTTGTCTTAGAGCATTGAGCAAGGGGCCCATGTGCATTCCACAAGAATGTGAATTTTGCCCTCAGGTTAATTCCATGCAGTCACTGTATCTATAGAGGGCTGGTGCCAGCACTGAGCATTATATAAACTAAAACTGTGGATTTCCTTTTCCTTTTTCAGAAAACAGTTTCAGTCTGAATAGCACAGAGAGCTTGGTGGAAGATGCATGAAATCTGGGAGTTTTCTGAGCAACAGTTGGGGGTTTGTAACGAGAATCAAACTGAAAGAAATACAACTCACTTCAGCTCCCAAATATGGAGGGAGGCTGCATTCCCTCACCCTATCCCTCAAGAAACTTTAAAGGGAAACTCACAATAGGAACAATGCTCACAATCTAGGGAATCAACAATGCATATAAAACTGCATCACACCACCGTAAGAGGGAAAGTCCTTCCTAGAAGGATTTATCTGAACTAATAAAGAGAAAAACTGAAAATAGAAAACTGGAAAAAGTCTGAATAAATAGCTGCATTTTAAGGAAAATCTATTTTCCTTAGAAATTCAGTTGAATCTTTTAGTTTCACTTCAGTTATTGGACTTCAAGTTTACTTATTTTAGTACCGCTAATAAGCACTGATATTGTGCATAGCTTTTTTCAAGAACACACAGGTACATTGACTGTCTCACTTGGTATAGAATTATATTTTCAAAAATGAGTGCCTAAATTTAGATGCCTAAATTCATGTTTTGAAAAATGCCAATCAGCCAGCAACTCTTATGGGCTTTAGTAGGATTTTTGGTCACTTATTTGGGTGTCTAAGTATCGGTTTAGGAGCAGAATTTTTGGAAACCCATTTTGGAAAATCTAAGCCAAAAGTTTCAGAATGACCAGACGGCTCGATCTCACACTATTGCAGGGGTGTTTCTCCCCTGCCCCCCATGATCCTAGTGCATTAGTTCCATTCTTGAAAAAGTGTAATGGTCTATATTAAACATGGCACTTCTTTTGTCTAGTGTTGTGCTATAATCCACATCACTGAAATGTATATGATGTTCCCTGGTATCATATTCAAAGGGATTTTATAGGATTAATTTATGTATTTAGAACAAGAGAGGAAAATACTTGAGTTAAAACACTATGACACAAACATATTTTACACAAATACAATTTTAAATGTGTGTGCATATAATAATACTCACTTCAGCATGGTTACAAATGCAAACATTTTAATGTAATGTTAGTATATATAATAATGTAACATGTAGCACAATAATAATAAATGTTTTGCACCAGTGGTGAATAAGTTATAGACATCAAGTCTGCAAAATCAACAAAAGTGAATCTAAAATTAGACTGAGAATAAAAGGTTAAATGAATTACACTTACACAATACTCATTTCATGAATCCTCCTCCCTCCCCAGAAAGCTAATTTTTTTAAAATGGAAAATCCAGTTCCAGTTTGTTGAAACTGAGATGTTAATTACTGCTACAAAACCATGTTAAAATTACTCAGATCAAAAATCAACACATAAATCAAAACCATCCAATCAATACAGCTGCTGTAATGTATTTGGCATTCAATTCAGTGTCTTGATCAAAAATCTTAGAATAATTTGAAAAGGAAATAATCAACATCAATCATTTAAATCAAATTGATAAGCTTTCAGATTTAATCAATCAGAGGCCTGAGTCTTACACAATCAGAGGGGGACTTCAGTTGCTTTGTTTAATCAAGTAAATACCAACCCAATTCCTGAGTCTAAAGTTAAAATAACTTTGTAATTTAGACTCAATTAAAGCATGCCAATTAAACAGGTTAATAAAGTGCTATTCTATAAAGAAAAGCCTACTACAATGCAGGCTGCAAAAGATCATGTCTTCCAGTATATGCTGGCAAGAAATCAGCATGGAAGTCTATTTCATCTGTTAGAAATGGAGGAGGAATTTTAAGGGAGGAATGTTAAAAGTTCAGTTTTTTTACAAAGGAACAATGTATAGTGCATGTACTAGCCAGGTTGAATTGTCTAAACTTTATAACTGTCTTCAGCTCACCACATTTCCCCTTTAGGTACTATTAGAAGAAGAATTTGCTCTAGGGAGATTTCTACACTCTCTGCCAGGAAGAAAATGGCAAGACTGTACCCATTTGGGATTGTTCAGCCCTCAGTTCAGTTACACGGTTGTTCATAATGTGTTAACATGCATAAGTGAGATCTATTTTGTCAGTATCTTAGAAATGAAAATACTTTCTTAAAGTTAAAGCAACAGTAATTCTCCTAGGGCAACTTGATGGCTCAGAGGACAGAAATAGGATTCAAAGCATATCACCTCTAGCTCACCTACTCAAATTGAGCCCACGTCAAACAGAAAGGGCCTGAGCCTGCTCTGATATAATGGTGTCAATGTTGACTTAAATGGGTTTGATCCAGATTTACATCAGTGTAACAAAAATTTGTCCCAAAGTTCTTATCTTGTGAAGGAGGATAAGTGCCATATATGAAATGAGTCTCAGTCCTACTAGATAAGTATTCAAATCATATAACTAATGGTCACAGCTAATAGACAAGGCACAAACGTGTCAAAAAGGCCCTGGAGACTGAATATGCTATCATCCCTCCCTCCAGAGGTAGGTTCTTCCAGAAGAGGGTGGATGGAGATACTGGGAAGCTTGCATTACTACTTCCTATAATGTACCTCTTTTGTGGGTAAACAAAGGACATTAGTCTCCAGGGATTTTCATGTGGCATCTTCCCTAAGCAAATTCAAAATCTCCATTCCCATCTCATTAGACCCTAAGGTAATCCATTCCTTACTCTACGCTGTTTATTGTTATGTTCATGGCATACAGAGATATTAGATAAAAAGATAAAATTATATTTCTAGAAGGTGCTAAAATAACACCACTGTAGTTATTAAAATCCAGGACCTTAACACACAAAAATCTAACAACAGAGAGAGAGAAAGCAGGCTGTTCCCTACTCATTCTGCACAACTAACCCCACTTTGTTCTAGGCTGGCTCTTTGCAGACTGCTCCTAGACCCAGAATGCATGCTTCCCTACTGAGCACCTTACCCTGCAAGCAGGACCAGAAAAATCCCTGAGAATTTAAAGAGACAGGTACAATTTTAGCACATATTTCAATACACCACATTTATAATTTCTAATGGTCTGAATACCATCTGTGAGAAATCATATTAGGTATAAATAGTGAAGTCACCTCAGTACAGTATATGGGCTTACCATGATCTGATTAAACTAGCAAATAAGCAAGTTAAAACAAAGATACCTTGGGGGGTATGAAAATCTGACTCTTCAGTCTGGGATTAAGAACTACGCATGTGCTAATGGTTATAAGTGTGGGGGGTGGATGCTTAATTATTTATTCACCCAAACTATCCCATGAAGGTATATTTGAGGAAAAGAATATGGATTGATTTGGGGAAATGAAACTCAAATATGGGGTAAACTATAGCCTGCAGTAGGAGACTGGAGTTTTGGTTTAGCAAAACTGAAATTATGTGCATTAAATCATTTCTCTGGGCTTCACTAGCTATGAAAGAACCTCAAAGGGTTCACAGCAGTATAACAAAAACAAAGCACAAATCAGTCAAAGGGTGTTTAATGAAGCTGGGCCTCAATCTCAAAGATGCGTATCAAGCTAACCCTGAAATAAAGGATTTTTATTGCCACAGAATGCCAGATAGAACTGCAGATGCTAACAGAATATTCAGCATGATAGCACGCAGAAGCCTAAAGCTTAGGATGCGACACTGAGAAGAACAGATAGTGCAAGTTTTTTCCATTCATGCAAAGGTAGTGGGGAATGTTGTAACAATGACATTCTATGCTGCTGAGCTAAAGCTTTGCTAAGTTGCTGCACTAAGCCATATTGAGTCCATTTAACTGTTGTTTTCTTGAAAAAGTCTCAGTTTTCTAGTAAACCTTATTTTCTTTAGGATAATGGACTGATTTATTGGCCTCTGCAGGCTATTCCAAGGAAATGAATTCTGAAATGATGACAGATGTTGTGGAAGTATGGAGCACTTAGTGGCATGGAGCACTTAGTGAAATGGGGCTGGGCAAAAGGCTGCCCATTCTTAGAAGATATCACAGAGATCCTAGGTAAAGTGAGCAACACAAAGGTAACACCTGAAAACTGAGGCATGTTATAGGGCCTGCTTCAATACCTTGCAAGAATCAATCTTTTTCCTGAGGGCATGTCTACACTTACCTCCAAAGTGATCAATCCAGCAGGGGTCGATTTATCGCGTTTAGTGAAGACCTGATAAATCGACCGTCGAGCGCTCTCCCCTTGACTCCAGTACTTCACTGGAGTGAGAAGCGTAGGCAGAGTTGATGGGGGAGCGACAGCAGTCGACCTACCTCAGTGAAGACACCACAGTAAGTAGCTCTAAGTATGTCAACTTCAGCTACACTATTTTCATAGCTGAAGTTTCATAACTTAGCTCATTCCCCCTTCCTAGCGTAGACCAGGACAGAGACTAAACTAACATGTCTCAATTTACTGAGTGATTTCAATATATTTAGCAGGCAAATAAGGCTTCTTTACTTCAGGGATTTAACCATAAATATATTTTCTATACAGCACACAGAGAAATGGTTTTAATATTATACATACTGTGACAAAGTTCCTCCTCTACCTTTGTGGGTCCTGCGCTTATTGGCAGATTTGCTCACCTCAGTGATCTTCCTTACAGTCCGGATCAACTCCTCCTGTGTCTGATCAGGAGTTGGGAGGTTTGGGGGGAACCTGGGCCCGCCCTCTACTCCGGGTTCCAGCCCAGGGCCCCCTGGATTGCAGCTGTCTATAGTGCCTCCTGTAACAGGTGCATGACAGCTACAACTCCCTGGGCTACTTCCCCATGGCCTCCTCCAAACACCTTCTTTATCCTCACCACAGGACCTTCCTCCTGGTGTCTGATAACGCTTGTACTCCTTAGTCCTCCAGCAGCACACCCTCTCACTCTCCTTGTGCCTCTTGCTCCCAGCTCCTCACACGCACTTCCTCTCCTCTGGCTCCTCCTTGCCTGACTGGAGTGAGCTCCTTTTTAAACTCAGGTGCCCTGATTAGCTTGCCTTGATTGACTGCAGGTGATCTAAACAGCCTGTCTGCCTTAACTGGTTCTATCAGGTTCCTGATTACTCTAGTGCAGCCCCTGCTCTGGTCACTCAGGGAACAGAAAACTATTCATCCAGTGACCAGTATGTTTGCCCTCTACCAGACACCTGTACCCCACTGGTCTGGGTCTGTCACATATCCCTCCCCCCTGCTCAACACCAAGGAGTTGGGCATCTTGAGAAGCCAGACAGTGCACACGTGACAAGCCATCAGCATTGCCGTGACGGCTCCCTGCTCTGTGATGCACACGGAACTGGAAAGGTTGGAGGGATAAAAACCACCTGATCACCCTTGAGTTTTTCTCCTTGTTCTGCTGCATCCATTGAAGAGGGGCATGGTCGGTCACGAGGACAAATCTGCGCCCGAGCAAGTAGTAGCACAATGTTTCCATGGCCCATTTTACGGTGAAGCACTCTCTCTCCACCACTGCATAGTTTTGTTCCCTCGGAAGGAGTTTTCTACTGAGGTAGAGAATTGGGTGTTCCTCCTCCCCGACCATCTGTGATAGAACGGCCCTCAACCCTACTTCTAATGCATCTGTCTGCAGGATAAATTCCTTGGTAAAATCAGGGGCTCTCAGTACGGGGTTACTGCAGAGGGCAGTATGTAGGTCTGTGAATGCTTCTTCTGCTGCATCAGACCATCTCACCAGATCAGGTCCACGGGCTTTCACTAGGTCTATCAGGGGGCTTGCCCTTGTGGCAAAGTGGGGGATATATCGTCGGTAATACCCTACTACACCTAGGAATGCCTGGACTTGTTTCTTGCGACGTGGTCGGGGCCAATTTTGGATGGCCTCCAACTTATTCACTTGGGGTTTTACCAGACCTTTTCCCACAATGTAGCCAAGATATTTGGCCTCTGTAAACCCTACAGCGCACTTGGCAGGGTTTGCTGTAAGGCTAGCTAGCCTGAAGGTATCAAGGACTGCCTCCACCTTCTGTAGGTGGGTTCCCCAGTCTGGGGTATGAATGACCACACCGTCCAAGTAGGCAGCAGCATAACTGTTATGCGGGCGTAATAGCTTGTCCATGAGGTGCTGGAAAGTAGCTGGGACCCCATGTAGTCCAAAAGGGAGGACAGTATATTGAAAAAGACCCTCTGGTGTAGAGAATGCAGTCTTTTCCTTTGCGTCTTCCACAAGGGGAATCTGCCAGTACCCCTTTGTCAAGTCTAGAGTAGTCAAATACCGGGCATTACCCAGACGGTCCACTAGATCATCTATGCGAGGTATGAGGTACACGTCAAACTGGGATACTTCGTTTAGTCACCAGAAGTCATTGCAAAACCTTGTTGTGCCATCAGGTTTGGGCACCAGCATAATTGGGCCGGACCACTGACTGTGGAATTCTTCGATGATCCACAACTCCAGCATTTTTTTACTTCTGCTTTTATTTTCTCCCTTTTGGCTGCTGGCACTCAATAGGGTCTCATTGTTATTCTGGCCCCGGGTTCGTGATGATGTGGTGATATGTCTTGATTGTTCAACCTGGTTTTGTCGAGAACATATCTTGGTTCCGGAAGATCATCTCAGACACCTCATTCTTCTGGTCTGGTGTTAAATCGGGAGACACTCTTACCTGTTTGGAAGGCTTGTTTTCCTGGGTTAGGTCTTTTTGGACAGTTATGCATGCCTCTTGTGCTTGCCAGGGTTTCAGAAGGTTGATGTGATAAATCTGTTCTTGTTTTCGGTGTCCTGGCTGCCGCACCTTGTAGGTTACTTCCCCCATGGGTTCAACCACCTCGTAGGGTCCCTGCCATTGGGCCAGAAGCTTGCTTTCTGCCGTGAGTACCAACACCATCACCCGATCCCCTGGATGGAACTGTCGGAATTTCGCCTGGCGATTGTAATGGTTCTCTGGGCCTCCTGTGCCTTTTCCAAATGTTCCCGTACAATAGGGGTGACCCGGGCTATTCAGTCTCGCATCTGTATTACATGTTCTATTATATTTCTCCCCTCACTGGGTTCCTCTTCCCAGATCTCTTTGGTGATATCTAGTATGCCACCGGGGTGACGCCCGTATAATAACTCGAAGGGGCAAAACCCAGTTGAGGCCTGAGGTACCTCCCGGATAGTGAACATAAGACAGGGTAGCAGAGTGTCCCAATCCTTCCCGTCCCGACTTACCATCTTCCATATCATAGCCTTGAGGGTTTGGTTAAACCTTTCTATCAACCCATCAGTCTGTGGATGGCAGACTGAAGTTCTTAGGGTATATATATGGAGCAGCTTACAGAGGTCCATCATTAGCTTTGACATAAATGTGGTTCCTTGGTCTGTTAATATCTCCTTTGGTAGCCCCACTCGGGCAAAGATCCCCACCAACTCTTTGGCTATTGTTTTAGAGGCTGTGTTCCACAGGGGGACGGCTTCTGGGTAGCGAGTAGCATAGTCCAAAACAAGTATATATTGGTGGCCCCGACCCATCTTCTCCAGGGGTCCCACTAGGTCCATGGCTATTCACTCAAAGGGGACTTCTGTGATGGGAAGGGGTACTAAAGGTACCCTCAGGTGGGGACGGAGACTGTGCAGCTGACACTCCGGGCAGGACGCACAGTACCTCCGCACTTCTTCATGTACTCCGAGCCAGAAGAACCGTCGTAGGACTCGTGCCAGGGTCTTCTCTACCCCCAAATGCCCCCCAAAAAGATGACTATGAGCTAGACTTAATACAGCATTCTGGTGTTTTTGAGGTACTAGGATCTGCTGTACCTTCTGCCCCTGTACTGGTGCAACCCGGTATAAGAGATTCTTCTTCATTATGAAGTAGGGTCCTGGTCCCTGGGTTTTCCCTTCCATGGGGACCCCATCTATTTCAGTCACCTCCTTCCTAATGTTGTCATACCTTGGGTCCTCAGCATCCAAAATTTTCTCTCCCGGGGCTAATCTGCCCAAGATCTAGGGGCCCAGTCTCTGTTGCCTCTACTGGTTCATAAGCGTTAGGGTGGAGGTCAGACTAGGGTGCTTCTCCCTCCTAGGTGGCCTCCTTTTCAGCTGCTCTGGTCCGCCTACCTATGAGAGCGACCCTCTGGCTTTGAGTCAGTATTCGGGTTCCCAAGGCCTTAGCTGCCCTCCTTTCCCTTTTTGACTTTCTCCCCTGTCTGGGAATGGAAAATAAATCTGGGGATATTTCAGAGAAGACTAGGGGTTGACAGTCTACTGTGGATGCCTCACTAACTTCAGGGTTCCCCCTTTTCCTCCAATCCTCCTACTGGAAATAAGTTTCCAAACCCTAGGAAGTCCCTCCCTATGAGCACCGGGTATGGGAGTTTAGGGACTACACCTGCTGCTACCTCAGTAGTGTTCCCCTGAATCTCAAGTTTTACTGGGATGGTGGGATAATAACCAACTGTCCCGTGGATGCATGTTATCCCTGTACGCTTAGCCCGCAGCAGCTGACTACACTTGACGAGCTTCCCTGAGACAAGCATGATAGCACTCCCCAAATCAACCAGTGCCGTGGTCTCTACCCCATTTAGTTTCACTGGTCTGGTGTACATATGTGGGGTTAGTAAGACCCCCACAAGGTGAATTAGGGAGCATGGGTCTGCCTAGTTCCCCAGGTTACACTGCATCGGCTCCTCAGCATTGGGACACTGTGCAGCTATATGTCCCCACTCCCTGCAGGTATAACATCTGTATGGAGCCCTAGGTATTCCCCGGTCTCTTGGTTTGGGCAATCTAACACCATTATCCTCTTCTCCCTCCGTGCTCCGACTCTTTGTGGCCTCTGGTGGGCCTTCAGCCCCTCTCTTTTTCCACTTAGGCCCTCCTGGTGGCCCAGTCACCCAAGCTCTAGGGCTTGGTGCTTCTAGTTTAACCCGGGTTGCCTCTTCCTGAACTGGTCGGGTCAGCTCCCTCACTGTCCTTCGCCTCTCTACCAGTGCAACAACCTCATCATAGGTGGAGGGTTCGTTCTGGCTTACCCAGGCACGAAGGTCTGGCAGTAGTCCCCTCATGTATTGGTCGATGACCAGAACCTCTAGTATCTCTTCCGGACTCCGGGACTCTGTTCGCAACCACTTTCATGTGAGATGGATGAGGTCATACGATTGGGACCGCGGGGTTTTGTTTTCCTGGTACCTCCACTCGTGATACCATTGGGCCCGCACTGTGGTCGTTACCCCAGATCTGGCCAGGATCTCTGCTTTCAGCTGGGGGTAGTCTGCTGCAGCCTCTTCAAGCAGATCATAGTAGGCCTTCTGGGCCTCCCCACACAGAAATGGGGCAAGGATGCCAGACCACTGATATTGAGGCCAGGCCTCCCGTAGGGCTGTCCTCTCAAAGGCCAGAAGGTATGCCTCTACATCATCCTCCTGCATCATTTTCTGCAGCCAATGGCTGGCCCGTATGATCTGCGTCCCATCATGGCTGCAGTTCAGCTCTGTAAGGTTCTTTACCTAGTTTACCAGTTCTCGCAGCATAGCTCGGTCTTGAGAAGCCTGGTCCATCAGCAGGTGATTAGTCTCTTGCTGCAGCCACACTGCCTCCTGTTGGGCAGCTCCCTGGACACGGGCAGCCTCCTGCTGGGCGCCGTAGCTTGTATCAATGCCCATGCTAAGTCATCCATTGTGGTGAAAAAAAAATAAACCTTTTACCTTTTTTTTTTAAATCACCCTCCTTCTTCTGCCACACTGTGCACACCAATTCCCACTGCTGACACCAGTTATGACAAAGTTCCTCCTCTACCTTGGTGGGTCCTGCGCTTATTGGCAGATTTGCTCACCTCGGTGATCTTCCCCACAGTCTGGATCAACTCCTCCTATGTCCGATCAGGAGTTGGGAGGTTTGGGGGGAACCCAGGCCCGACCCCTACTCTGGGTTCCAGCCCAGGGCCCCCTGGATTGCAGCTGTCTATAGTGCCTCCTGTAACAGGTGCATGACAGCTACAACTCCCTGGGCTACTTCCCCATGGCCTCCTCCAAACACCTTCTTTATCCTCACCACAGGACCTTCCTCCTGGTGTCTGATAATGCTTATACTCCTTAGTCCTCCAGCAGCACACCCTCTCACTCTCAGCTCCTTGTGCCTCTTGCTCCCAGCTCCTCACACGCACTTCCTCTCCTCTGGCTCCTCCTTGCCTGACTGGAGTGAGCGCCTTTTTAAACCCAGGTGCCCTGATTAGCCTGCCTTGATTGGCTGCAGGTGACCTAATCAGCCTGTCTGCCTCAATTGGTTCTAGCAGGTTCTTGATTACTCTAATGCAGCCCCAGCTCTGGTCACTCAGGGAACAGAAAACTACTCATCCAGTGACCAATATATTTGCCCTCTACCAGACACCTGTAACCCACTCGTCTGGGTCTGTCACAATACACATTATATATGACTGCATATTCTTCACTATTATGCACCATATAATTTCTATTAGCACTAATGTAAATTCTGTTAATCTAGCTATGGAGGAATCTACAGTTAAGAATTAATATAGATTAACTAAAGATACTTACACCTAATGAAAATCACTCTAAAACATTAAGTAGGAAAAAAGCCAGAAAAAAATGAGAAAAATCTGGAGTTAGGTCTTTGCGGGATAATTTAATTGCTAATCATGACACATTACCATTAATGATTGCACAATTTTATATGTGGTATATAAGATTATTCAAAGTATCCTCATTAGCTTTCTAATATACTTGCAAAGTAGACGTGGCTCTTCTGATCCTACATGTCCTACAGGTTAAATTTAACTTGCTGGCCAGCTGCATGCCTGAACATCAGGAGCAGCCTCTGCTCTAATGCATTATTTGGGGATCCCTACGAGCCCTGCTGTTGTGGCATTCCGGAGGCCCTTGCATCAACATTACCCAGCCAGCACTAACCATACTTCTGGAGTTGCCTTGGCCTCCTCTGAGCCCTGCAATTTTCATCCCAATTTGTGACAAAGTTTTCCCCCCCAAACCCTCAAAATTTTTCACAGAAATGAAATGTAGTTGCCCAGCCAGTTTTACCTGTGAGTAAGAGATCTGTGCCTAAACAAGTCAGAAAATTAATTATTGAGACTGTGGGGTCAGTTGTGTCCTTGAAATACTGTTTGGGTTTTGCCAGTTGTTATTTGTTTGTAAATACATGATTATTGTGTTTTTTGCCCCAGATAAAAAGGTGGAGGTGCTTTTATATTTCCAAGTACCCTGAAGTGTTTGTGACCAGAGAAGAAATACTAGGAAAAGTGATGGTGAGAGGGTGGAGCAGTAAAATGTTAAATTCCTGAAGTTTGAGATTAGATAAAGTTTTAGTTGGAGACTTTAAAACAATCATTTTATTGATTTTAAAACCTGGTCCTTAATATTGCTAATGACACCTTGCAGAAGACCTAACCATTTCTGAGCCAAGAATAGAAGCCAGGTGTCTCAAATTCCAGTCCCCTGCTGTAACCACAGAAACATTCAGTATCTTTCCAAGCAGGTCTTGACCGGGTTGTAGTCAGCCTTTGTTGCTATTTCCTCACTTTCAGGAAATAACACATCATTCAACATAAAGTAAAATGTTACAAAGTAACTGCGCCACTATCCGCACATTATGGGTAAATGACTGTTTAACTGAAAGTTAATGGCCAGGTAGGTAGTAATTTAGGCCTTAACTGTCTTCACATGAAATATCCACATGCAAAGTTCTTGTAACAAATTGTGTCTAACAGCTGCATAAGAAATAGAGGTGATGTTTAGATCTCAGAAAATTTAAGAGATCTGCACGAGATCCATGCTAAGACAGCACACCTGGAATATGTCGATACAGAACATACAATTCAATCAGAATAACATATGGGTACAGTACAGAAAAATACTTGCAAAAATTAAACAGAACATGAGCAAAGCTTTCTTTTTGTTGACAGCATTCCCTTTACTAATGATCTAGCTAAATATACACAGCACTTGCATGTGGTCTTAGTCACTTAAGGCCAAATCCAATTGGAAGTTTTGCAATTTACTTCAGTAGGAACAAGATAAGTCATTAAATCATGGATAAATCAGCAAAATATTGGACTGGAGTTACACATGGCATGACTTTGGCTAATTATGATTATGAGTGTCTTGTTGAGCTTTCAGGGCAGTTTATGGTGCTCAGGGAGTTTACTAAAACGTAATTTAGAAAAGGAGAGCCAACCCTTAATTATTGGCACCTATATTTCTATTGCACTGCTTCTGTGACCTTGAAAACCATAATGGTTTTCTTTTCTAAATAATTGGAAGTTGTATAAAACACTCAGGTCTCCAGGTTGGAATCACATCAGGAAACAAATTATATAACCCTGAATGACATCACAAGGTCTGCACTACTGCCTCATAGATTATTTCTGTTGATTCAGATCACATCCTAAATCAGTTGATATCTTGCTCATCTCTCATTAATAGCAAAATAGCAACTTGGGTAGGTTATGGTTACACAGCAAACTCCAAATGCCCCTCTGTCATCATGCACTTATTCTTAGAACACAAGATTCTGAGCTATGACTTCAAAGAAAAGTGTTACACACTCAGTGCTCCAGTCTAAGCAACAATGTACAGCCAGCTTGCTCTTCACTTACTAAAACAATATCAAATTTCACTTCTGCCTAAAAGGGGGATACAGGTCACGTCTACACTGCAAAAATCAAAACCAAATCCTGCGGCAATGAGTCTCAGAACTTGGGTCTATAGACCTAGGCTGCTGCGATAGCACTAAAAATAGCTGTACCCTAAAATAGCTTTATAACTCAGTGTAAGAGAATAGGACCTTTGTGGCAAGCCATAACTACTGTTGGTGGATTCTGATTTGAATTGTGACTTGTTGGAGCTCCCTGTTAACATGTGAGTCTCACTGTCTCTGAATAAGTCCACGCCCTTAAATCAGACATGATCTGTACCTCTCAGAATAAATGTAGAGAAGTAGATGGTCTTCCGGTTCTGTTGATATGGTCTGCACAAGTGACTTTGTGCATGTATTCTCAAAATCCTTCCCAAGCTTGGATGAAAATATTAAGCATAATTGCTATACCATAGATTGCAAAATACTATACCAGACTAATCATAGATATTTATAGTCTGCAGAAACTTTACGTGCCCATCCATGGCAAACATTTAATAAAGCTAGTTCATCTGGAAAGGAAGCTAAATTAAATAATCCAAAATGAGTGATGCATATTAAGAAAATATATGGTGTTAATAACTAACAGAAAGGAATCTAGGCCTGTCATAACATTTCTTCCCAGATCTGGACCTTAGCATCAAAAATATGGGTGTTAGCATGAAAACCTCCAAGCTTAGTTACCAGCTTGGACCTGGTATCGCTGCCACCAGCTAGGAATTATACAGTGCCTAGCTCACTGTGGTCTCCCCAAAACCTTCCCTGGGAGACCCCCAGACTCAGATGCCTTGAATCTTACAACAAAGGGAAGTAACTCCCTCCCCTTGTTTCCTTGTTACTTCCTCCCAGGCTCCCCTCCCTGGACGACCCTAGGAGATTCCCTGCTTCCAGTCCTTGAAACACAGGTACCGAGAGATCTAATCTCTCTTCCCCCTCACCCAGAGGGTATGCAAAGTCAGGCTTAGTAAATCTAACACAAAGAGATTTTCCCCCTGACTTCTTCCTCCCACCAATTCCCTGGTGAGCTGCAGACTCAATTCCCTGGAGTCCCCACTAAAGAAAAACTCCAACAGGTCTTAAAAAGAAAGCTTTATATAAAAAAGAAAGAAAAAGACATTAAAAATAGTCTCTGTATTAAGGTGACAATATACAGGGTCAATTGCTTAAAAGAAAAAATGAATAAACAGCCTTATCCAAAAAGAATACAATTTAACACATTCCAGCAACTACACACATGTAAATACAAAAAAAAAACAACAATATAAACCTATTGTCTTACTATCCTTGTATTTACAACTTGGAAACAGAAGATTAGAAAGCCTGGAGATAGAAAGATCACTCTCAGAGCGGAGAGGGCACAGACCCAAGACAAAGAACAAAGAACTCACACCCAAAACTTCCCTCCACCCAGATTTGAAAAAGTCTTGTTTCCTGATTGGTCCTCAGGTCAGGTGTTTCAGGTTACTGTTTGTTAACCCTTTTATAGGTGAAAGAGACATTAACCCTTAGCTATCTGTTTATGACAAGGCCTTAGTACAAAGACAGAGCCTGTAATTCATTTAACCTTTTTCATATATTTTCTTCCATTACTAAAAGAACCATCACATTTGAAAAGATTAGTATTTTACTAATTTGTATAAATTCCTCTTAATATCTATAAAAGCAGCAAAGAATCCTGTGGCACCTTATAGACTAACAGACGTTTTGGAGCATGAGCTTTCGTGGGTGAATACCCACTTCCTCAGGATTCTTTGCTGCTTTTACAGATCCAGACTAACACGGCTACCCTCTGATTCTTAATATCTAGCATCTTTTTGTGTCTTCCTGGATATACATCAGCTAAAAGTACATATTCATTCTGATGTGAGGCTAAAGGTCAAAGAAATTCATTATCATATTAATTAATTATTATTATTATTATTTACGTTTAATCTTACTCCAATTCAAAAACCACTTGTTGTGGGACTGATTGATTCCCCTGGAGGGGAAGAGTGCCCATGATCCCGAGTAAGAGTACAAGAGACATGACTTACTAAGTTTTAGCTGTGTAAGCAGTCTGAATGAGCTCTCCCCTGACATCTAGTGGTGAGTTGTGGAAAAACACTTCAGAAGCTGATCTCGTTTGCATGGATACATGCACTCTGACTAGGTGCCCAGCATGATGGAATGGCTTGCCCAAATGATCAGTTGTGGCTGGTGTTGGATCCCTAGTCTCCTTGTTATTGGGGCAGGAGTAATAAAGGAGTTGTTATCCTTGTTGTGTGAACCGAGGACAGCAGAACTGTACCTGGCATACCCCGAAGGCGGGACTCACTCTCAACTCAGTGGCACTCACTAGGCAGGGGACATGGGTTCTAAAGCCCAATGAGTTGAGATAGAGTGGGCACAGATATTTGTATCTAGTGGTATGGACCCTGCTTAATTTCACCCTTTTTCTCTCCATGATATATTAAAGAGCAAATTTAGATTCAATTGAGAGTCTTGTTAAATGCTGCACAGCTGAAATCACTGATACCTAGGTCTAAGTATTAAACCTACTTTGGGACAGTATTGCTATTGCAAGAGACTGGTCAGTATACACCAGCAGTGAGGCTCTCCAACTAACAGCTGAAATCATTGAGAGCTGTGTTAAGTGTGTGTGCATGATGGGGGCTGAAGACATCTTGGTGAGTTGCCAGCCAGGCTGGTGGTGGAGAGGCACAGCCAGCAGGGAGGCTGGTAGTGAGGTGTGGCAAGCGGCCAGCAGGGCAGCTGGCAGAGAGAAGTGGCCAGCAGGGACCTGCAGAGGTGCAGCACTCTGCTGTTGGGGGCAATGAGCGAGTGCCCGAGCAGTGGAGCATGTAGGGTGACTACTTACTCCCACCTCCTGTCCACACAGGGTGGGAAGTGAACTCTGCGGATGAACCTCTGAACTCTGGGGCTGCACTGGCCAAGGACAGCAACTGTGAGTGAGGTACAGAGAAGGGACAGGCACGTTAAAGGGACTTTTTGGTTGCTGGAGTTAAGAACCTGAGGGGAAAAGGACACTACCCAATTTACTTGGGGGTGGGTCTTTTGCACACGGTTTGTGTTTCTGAACCCTAGTTGTGGTGTTTTCCCAAATTAATGCTGAGTTAATTGCCTCCTTCTGTTAAAAGTTTTTGCTACACTCAGCCTCTGTGGGGAAGTATTGCCTCTTAGAGGCACCCAGGGGTGGTGTGTAATTGTCCCAGGTCACTGGGTGGGAGCTCGAGCCAGTTTTGTGTTGTATTGTTGAAAAGGAACCCCTGGATACTGAACCTGATCCTTGTTGCTGTTGGCTCCACCTGGCAGAAGGGTTATATCTGCAAGGATATTTTTACCTTTTTATTGTATTCACCTGGTTCCAGCAAAAAGGATCATGACAAGCCAAGTAGAAAATAAACACAGAGGGCATACTTCTCATCTCCTTACATTCTCTGCAGCCCAGTCCTACACTTCTGCAACATCACAAAGCAGGATACAATCCCACCTCTACAAAACACTGACAAAGTAGCCAGTTTTTCATTACTAATTCACAGGCTAAAATCTTTACACCCTTACAGGCCTCTCTCGGAAGACCCTTAGTCTGCAGCCACTAACATTGGTTCTGAGTCTTCCCCAGAGAAATCAATTACTGGCAAGCATAGGAAGGCTAAATTTCTGTGTTCTGATCTAGGAAAGTCTAAATTTCCTCTACTGTCTGTCCCAGGGTAGATGTCCAAGAGGCCAAGACTCTGTTTCAAATCTAATCTTTATCAATAAAACTAAACAGGGATGTCTCCCTGGCAGTAGAGAAAGAAATATAGAGTCCCAAGCTTTAGAAGAAGTAACAAAAGGATGGATAAGTCCGATACTTGCTGTTCCAGTGTCAACTGCATAGTTAGTCTAATTCTCCCTCTAAAACTTTCTCTGTCCGTGAAGACATTAGGCATGGACAGACACAGTGACTTAATAGTTCCGGTTTACAAAGAGAATTCCTTGGTGAACATAAACCTAAGCATTCCCAGGCAACCAACTTATAATGCATTCTTTTGCTCCTTCTGCTCCTGTTTCCCTCCAAGAATTCTCCCCACTCCCTGGGTACATCCTGCACCTGTTCTTGAAACACTAGATGCACCTGAGTTCTCCTTAAGGAAAAATAAATAACAGAGAATTATATCTATATATAGATATTATTTTAAGCCACTCATATTTTGGTCACAAGAGGATCTGACTCCATATTTGAATCCTTGGGATTGGACATACTGAATTCTATATATTTGCAACATTCAACTTCTTAATACATTTTGGTTTATGAAATTATATTCCTCCCCATAAATACTCTTGAACTCAATATCCACAATACTGTTCTATTCACTATGGAAATCGTTTAAAGCTTCCCCCTTCTGTTTTCTCTAACCTAAACCCTTTGAATTGTGTGTAGTACACTTCTGAATCCCATTTGCCATGCTAGGATTCTTGTAACCTGGGTTGAATGTAGTCTTAATTAGCAGCCCAGTCGGTTGTTGTTTTAAGCATGCCTTCTAACCCATGCTCATCTCATATGACTTATGGTCTATTTTGTCATCATGAATCTGAGGTCTGCATTTTCAGTTAACATTAGCAAACGTGAAAATGCATTTCAGGAGCTAATATTGCCTAGATTATTCTATTTCAAGCTATTACAGGGATATGACAAATCCGCTCATGCAGAGACAGTAGCAGTTATTTTTAACAATCAAATGGGTTGTGTTGGATTGGGGAACCATGAGCTCTTTCCCTGGAAGAGCTGGAGGGAGAAAGGAACAGTGCAGCCCAAATGCTGCTTCTGCGTCTTTTACAGGAGGAAAATGGGATGGCAGGAAGCAGAGTGGCAGGAATCATTCTGCTTTGACTCAGGACCATAGAATTGCTAGTACTTTTCACCCACACTAAAAGGTGTTAAGGGATTGTTTCAGGGTATGTGCAGTATAATCAATGCAGAGCAATGTTACTACCTTTTTATTAGTAGTAATTTAATTTGCTCTAATAATGTGAACAATCTACCTTTGAAAATCTGTCCCTATCAGAACTGCTCTTTAACAGTTTTCTCTACTTTTAACTGGGCACTGTATCAAAGTAACATAGGGAGTTACTGATATTTTTATTAAAGTTTCCTCTTCCATTTTTATTTGAATTTGAGATGCTACTTATCCTGCCTTCAGCATTTTGAATACAGATATCACTTGACATTTATTAATTGACAGAGCTGAATTTTAGACCATCTCATCTTGTTACCTGTGTGTGGGAAATTTGGGGCATTCCAGCTGCTCTGGCAGTCTTTTAGTTTTTATTCTGTGAAACATACCTCTCTGCAAAGATTCTAATATGGGACACAAAGCCAGAATAACTGCACTGTGGTGTGACAAGCAGGGTCCAGACCCCCCAAAGGGAGAACAGAAAGCTTTGCCCCAAGAATGAGCAGTTGAACCAACTGATTGCATGCTATACTGTTGTACAATGAAAGTATATTGAGTAACATCCATATGTATAATTAGGCTGTGATTATGAATTTGTGTATTTGTGTACATAGAGAACTGTGCTCATAAAGTTTGGCCCCACCTCAGAGCAGGGTAGTGGAGAGATCAGCCAGAGAGAAGCATCTCCCAAGCTAGGTGTTTACACAGAACTAGACTCAAGTAATGATACATTGTACAACTCAGGGAAAAACAATGATGGGCCACTAGAGTTAATGGAAAGACTTTGAGATAACTGAGAATTTCCCCACTTTGAATATCTGTAATGATTAAATAAAAGAAGAGAAATCCATCCAGAAAATGAGGGACAGCCTTTAGGCAGGAAGCTGTCCATGAAGGTTGGATGCCCTCTGTAGATAGGGGGCACATTGGGAAACTGTTAAAAGGTAATAGGTAACTTGTATTAGAAAAGAGATTTTATCTGATATAGAAGTGCAAAGCCTGAGATTGCATCATTATGTTGACTTTCTGTGTAACTTGTATGTTTGTTTTCCCTTACTAGTTTGTATTTGAATGTGTTTTTTCTATTTGATCAATTTTTACCCCCAAGCAAGTCTCTATTGTGCATAGGAAAGGAACAGTCTGAGTGTCTGGTACTTAAGAACTGGGGAGGATGAATTTGGGGAGACTTGGAAATGCAAGGGCTATTGGTGTCACCCTGCAAGGAGTAAAGTAGGCTGGTGGAAGCCAGGGTGAGACTTTGTGCTTGTGGACAGGTGTCAGGGATCTAAACTATAGCACCACAGCACCAAGGCACCCCAAAAGGTACAGGGCAGCACAGGACTCCATACTGGTCCTAGGTGCTCCCAAAAATATCATATCTGGGAAGCTAGGAAATGATATTAGGATTTATTCATATTTAATTTAATACACAGAACTTTCCCCATAAACTTAGGCCCCATAAACATACACTACACATTTATACCGATTTTAGCAGCGTTAAACCGATTTAACGCTGCACCTGTCCACACAACGAGGCCCTTTATATCGATATAAAGGGCTCTTTAAACTGGTTTCTGTGCTCCTCCCCGACGAGAGGAGTAGTGCTGAAATCGGCATTACCATATCGGATTAGGGTTAGTATGGCTGCAAATTGACGGTATTGGCCTCTGGGTGGTATCCCACAGTGCACCACTGTGACTGCTCTGGAAAGCAATCTGAACTCAGATGCACTGGCCAGGTAGACAGGAAAAGCCCCGCGAACTTTTGAATTGCATTTCCTGTTTGTCCAGCGTGGAGCTCTGATCAGCACGGGTGGCAATGCAGTCCCAAATCCAAAAAGAGCTCCAGCATGGATCATACGGGAGATACTGGATCTGATTGCTGTATGGGGAGACAAATCTGTTCTATCAGAGCTCCGTTACAGAAGACAAAATGCTAAAGCATTTGAAAAAAACCTCCAGGCTATGATGCAGAGTCCACAGCACAGTGCTGTGTGACAAGCGTAACGGAAAGCCAAAGAATCAAATGGAGGAAGAGAGGGGGGACTGAGGACTCCAGCTATCCCACAGTCCCCACAGTCTCTGAAAAGTATTTGCATTCTTGGCTGAGCTCCCAATGCCTGTAGGGTCAAACACGTTGTCTGGGGTGGTTCAGGGTATATCTCATCAATTTATCCCCCTTCATCCCTCTGTGAAAGAAAAGGGAAAAAAAATTGTTTGTTGACTTTTTTCAATGTCACCGTATGTCTACTGCATGCTGCTGGTAGACATGGTGCTGGGGCAATGAACAGCAGCATCCTCTCCCCTCCCTTCCCCAGTGGCAGATGGTACAGTGCAGTAGGACTGGTAACTGTCCTCGTGATCAGCCCGTGAGTGTTCTTGGCTGGCCTCAGGTGAGGTGGCCAGGGGCGCCTGGGTAAAAATAGGAATGACTCCCTATTATTCCCTGCAGATGGTACAAAACGGCTGGTAACCGTCCTCATTGTAGCAACTGGGGGCCGAACTCCATCAGTCCCCCCCTTCATGTCTAAAGAAAAGATTCTGTACTGCCTGGGCTATCATAGCAGTGGGATGCTGCGCTCCTCTCCCCTCCACCATTTAATGTCCTGCCTGTACTATCATAGCAGCTGGAGGCTGCCTCCCCCTCATTTTATCTCACTAAAAAGTCAGTGTTGCTTATTCCTGCATTCTTTATTACTTCATCACACAAATGGGGGGACCCTGCAATGGTAGCCCAGAAGGGTTGGGGGAGGAGGGAAGCAACGGGTGAGTTGTTGCACGGACACCCCCTAGAATGGCATGTAGCTCATCATTTCTGTGGGATCTGACACGGAGCGGCTGTGCTCTCTGGTTCTCTGATACACTGGTTCTCTAGTACACTTGCCCCATATTCTAGGCAGGACTGACTCTATTTTTAGATACAACATAGAGGAGGAAATGACCCGACGGGTCATTCCCATTTTTGTCTTTGTGCTCCCGTCCGACCTCAGTGAAGGTCAGCCAGGAGCACCCATGACAGCAGCAGACGGTACAGAACGACTGATAACCATCATCTCATCGCCAATTTACAATGGCACAGCAGACGGTACAGAACGACTGGTAACCGTCTCTGCTACCTTGCAAAGACAAATGAATGCTGCTGTGTAGTGCTGCTGTACCGCCTCTGTCAGCGGCATCCAGTACACATTCTGTGACAGTGACAAAAGGCAAAACGGGCTCCATGGTTGCCATGATATGGCATCTGCCAGGGCAATCCAGGGAAAAAGGGCGCGAAATGATTGTCTGCGGTTGCTTTCACAGAGGAAGGAATGAGTGAAGACATTTACCCAGAATCACCCGCGACACTGTTTTTGCACCATCATGCATTGGGATCTCAACCCAGATTGCGGGAACTATGGGATAGCTATGGGATAGCTACCCACAGTGCAACGCTCCAGAAATCAACGCTAGCCTCGGTACATGGACGCACACCACCAAATTATTGTGCTTTGTGTGGCTGTGTGCATTCAACTTTATACAATCTGTTTTACAAAACCGGTTTATGTAAAATTGGAATAATCCTGTAGTGTAGACGTACCCTTAGTGATATGAGTCTTCATCTCTAATGTAATTAACTTAGAATGACTAAAAGTGAGCTCTTGCCATCACAAACAAACTTGTTCTTAATTCTGGGTCTAAATGTAATGAGCTGTGTCCTTGGAATGGAGGAGAATTAAAATGTACAGCACATAGCTGGATGTGACATTTCATATTGATATTGTAGAGTCAACTGTGAGTATAGTCCATTAAAGGCCCGGTCTTTCACCCCCTAACAGATTCAACATTGGGCCTCCAAAATCAGCACTGTTTTATGTTATGATTAAATCCCTAGTGAAGGGAGGTGCAGTCTATCACTGTATGCACAAAACAGGGAGTCAGGAACTCCTGAGTAGCTATCTTGGCATCTATAAAATGGAGATATTCCTTCTTACTTAATACAACTTACTGTACATGCTGGAGAATTCATTCATATTTGCAAACTATTTTGAAAATAGAAAACTTGATAATTTCCTAAATATTTTTATTAAATAAACTGAAATTATTGACTTCAAATTAAACATGAAATATCATAATTCTAGTGATCTGGATGGTGTCAAAGAAGGTTTTCAAACATTAATTTCAGTAATCAGACCAAGTAACAGATGACTTAAAGTCATGATAAGGAGAACATATCATTCTTGAACAGTTTTCCTGAAAGATGAAAACTCTAACTGGTATCTGTTAACAGCAATAATAGTAGTTCCTTTCCAACTACTTTAATGGCAGTGGGATCAGGCCCATAAAGTACTGATCCAAAGTCTTATTTTATTACTTTTTGACACTGACTGGTTTTAGTATGTCACTGGGAAAAAAGTTTGATTTTTAAGATTAAAAATGATGCATTTATACTGTATCATCCTTTATTCTAGTGACATAATTCTAAAATGTAAAGTTATTTTTTAAATTTCATCGTCCAGCTGAATTATCTGTATATATGGACTGAGCTATATATTTTTATCAGTCTTGATTTACAACCAATTATTGTTTGGACAGAACTAGGTAATACTCATTTCTTTTTAACCCAATTGAAAGATTATTTAGCAGCATTGGATTTAAGTAATTTTTAAAATAAAGACTATACTTTTTTTTTACTACTACTTGTTCAGTTCCCTTTAGCAAGCTTACTTTTATCAATGGAAGCAAAGGAAAAGATCTGTTAGCAGGCTAATGTGTGCTTGCTTTAATTTGCATTTAAGCAGTAAACAGAGTCATCAAGAAGGGAGGAAAAACAAAGGAAGTTCAAACAGGTGACAAAAAACTGCAGGGAATATCCTCAATATAGACTCAGTCTCCTGGGTCTTATCTGGAAATGTTTTTTAATAGAGGAATGGAAAATATAAAAAAGAGGGACAAGCACCCCAAGACATCCCTCCTACCTTTCTCT
Organism: Gopherus evgoodei; assembly: GCF_007399415.2. Taxonomy (NCBI): domain Eukaryota; kingdom Metazoa; phylum Chordata; order Testudines; family Testudinidae; genus Gopherus; species Gopherus evgoodei. Next base: position 27,207,066 of record NC_044329.1, on the reverse strand, counting down.
TCCCCTGCCCACCTCTTTCTCTGCACCTGAGAGGACAAAATGAAATAGCCATTGGAGTTTTGGATGAGGGGTCCTGACCTGAGAATCTAGCCAGTAATCTGCTGGAGCATGCAGTGTGAAAGTTTGTTTTGCAACTAAGATAGTTTCTTAAGTAAATACTAGTAACCATTTTATCTTTATTTTTCTTGTAACCATTTCTGAGTTTTATGCCTCATTACTTGCAGTCATTTAAAATCTCTTTCTTTTGTAGTTAACAAACATACTTTACTGTTTTAGCTAATCCAGTGTGTTTAAATTTAAGTGTTTGAATAACAATTTAAGGTAACAAACTGGCACATTATTCCCTTAAAGGACTTAATATATTTGTACTGTCCAAGAGAGGTCTTGGCAGTACAAGACATACATTTCTGGGTGAAGATCCAGGACTGGGGATTTGTTGGGGGTCACCCTGCAGTATAACCAAGGCTGGTGAGAGCTAGGGAGTAGGTGGCTGCATGCAGTTGCACACAGAGGCACTAAAAGTGTGGCTTGCATGCTGAACGGCTGTGTGTGTGTGTGGCTCAGGTCATAGCTACTATTGCAAGGTACTGGAAGGCATGCAAAGTTGAAGGGCAGGAGAGACACCTCCCACTACTCTGGATTGTGTCCTGATATGTCACAATATATCATATTCTTAGGTGATTTGCTGTGGGTTGGGACAGACGATATAGAAGCTTGTTCTCTTGATGCATATGCACAACTCATTAAAGAAGACACAGATAACATAGAAAGGCCATACTGAATGCCTACAGTCATCTCCATATTGCACAACTTCAAACACCAGTCTAACATGATCCATGGACCTATGTGGCCCACATGGCATCATCAGATTCTGTTTTTCTATTTTAAAGAATCTAAACCTCATGGTTGCAAAGTAAAGCTTCCAACTATAAACCTATGTGTTCTGAGTCTGCCAACAGCCTCTAACAATGGCTCTGAAAGACATGAAGTCCTTCACCACGTCCTCCGTTCATCTCATAGGGGTGTTAATTCTAAAGCCTAATGAAGATATTTAAAATGTTACTAATTATGTCATTGCTGATCTTGAAGTAGATAGCAGTGGAAGAGGCTACACAACAGGAAGGAAGGAGACAGATCAAGGATAAGAAAGAGAGAGGGTAAAAGAAAGGTAGATGAGAACGAAAGAGCAGAAACGAAGGGCAGAAAAAAGCAGTGATTCTAAAGGGGAGCATAGTTTCTCAGTGAATGATGTTGAACGTAACAATTAGGTTTTGAACAAATAATAACAAAAGATTTAGATTCTACATTCTATCTTTAATGTTGTTGTTTTTTCCAATCTCCCACCAACAGTAGGGCTTGGGATGTGGATTCAGGGACAATGTGGAGTTCAATATTTATTATTCCCTGGCCCTCACACCATAACTAAAACTGGAATTTAGCTATTCCCACAGAATTAAATGGACATCTTGGTATGCAGCAAAACATTAAAGAGCCCCTGATGGGAAAGGCACAAAGAATAAATTAACTATATTGTTAGATTAAACTTGCCAAATAATCAAGCTTTCTAGGAGGAGTGTTGGGCAACTGACAGACCGTATAGGAACTCCAGCAGAAGAATGACATCTTTTGTGAACTATAAAAACACTCTTAGAATAATGTGCTAATGAGGGAAGCTAATAATGCTAGGAGTAGCAAATTCTAATAAGCCCAGGATCCATAAATTTGCATAAGTGTGTAGCAGTTTCATTGGAGCACATTCTGTCCCAGGAAATAACTTCTTAGAGTGAAATATCAAAATAAAGAGGAAACAATGGTTTATTTTAATTGTATTGCTAATGTGGTGAGTAGTACTATTGGCTACATTGAGTCTACTGATGTAAGCAGAGTAAGAAACTTAGGCCCTAAAATAGTTCCAGGATCAATCCTTGAAAATATCATTTTATGCTCCAAGTATCATCTGAAATATTAATTACAGGACAAATCCTGCAGAACTACTACAAGCAAAATTCCAATTGATTTCAATGGATGTTAGAACATAAGAATGGCCAAAATGGGTCAGACCAAAGGTCCATCTAGCCCAGTATCCTGTCTTCTGACAGTGGCAAATGCAAGGAGCCTCAGAGGGAATGAACAGAACAGGTAATCATCAAGAGATCCATTCCCTTTTGCCCATTTCCAGCTTCTGGCAAACAGAGGCTAGGGACACCATCTCTGCCCATCCTGGCTAATAGTCATTGATGGACCTCTTTCTGAGGAATTTATCTAGTTCTTTTTTTTAACCCTGTTATAGTCTTGGCCTTCACAACATCCTCTGGCAAAGAGTTCCAGAGGTTGACTGTGCGTTGTGTGAAAAAATACTTTTTGTTTTAAACCTGCTGTCTATTAATTTCATTTGGTGACCGCTACTTCGTGTGTTATGAGAAGGAGTAAATAACACTTCCTTATTTACTTTCTCCACATGAGTCACGATTTTATAGACCTCTATCATGTCCCTCCCGACTTAGTTGTCTCTTTTCCAAACTGAAAAGTCTCAGCCTTATTAATCTCTTCTCATACAGTAGGGATTCCATACCCCTAAATCGTTTTTGTTGGCCTTTTCTGAACCTTTTCCAATTCCAATATATCTTATTTGAGATGAGACAATCACATTTGCACACAGTATTCAAGATATGGGCATACCAGAGAATTTTAACAGAACAAAGACTAAGATAGTTGCATTTGGTCTTATGAGATAGGTAATGCAATTCTGAATCTAATTGTCTAAAAACAACCACACATAAGACATCTCTACTCTCTCTTAGCTGACGGGGAACTCAGAAATGAGAAAATACACTATGTTCACAATTTTCAGGTATTAATGCTTCCTTTTCAAGTAGATAGATCTAGCTATGCTAGTGAAAATAAAAAGGTCAGGTATGTGTGTGTCCACTGTATTCTAAAAAAACAAACTGAAAGAATATAGAAACCAGTGACCACATAAGCGAAACAAAACTTTGAATAGTATTTTGCCCATCATATTTCTTCTATTACTAGTACAGGCAAAGCCATAAAGGCAGCAAAAAGGGAAACATTTTCTTGTTTAAAAATAACTTTTAAAGAGATCTGCACATAACAAGCAAATATGATTCTACAAATTACACCGTAAATACAGCAAGTGTTCAGCAGAAGCCTGATAATTTTTAAGACCCATCTGTCACTCTTAATATTTTACCACCGACACATTGGTTACAATCAGTTAAAAGTATACAGTCTCAATTTTTCATCAGATAGGACAGGTTTATCTTGATCTTTGCGCTGTAATCTTGTGTAAGAGGAAATATTTAAAGGCTTTCAATATATCTACACATCTGTATATTTAACACAATGGTTTAAAGATAAAATAAAACTGTTTATGGATAGATTTTCCCGTTGCAGCATGAATGACGTGAACATTGAAGGTCTTCATTTTCAGTCTTTAAAGAGATGTTTGACAAATGGAAGGTTTTTGGTGCAACATAGGCTGGGTAGAATTTCTACAGTGGGTTCACCCATGAGACTGCTATTCATGAATTTCTCATTTAAGCACCAGTCTCTGGCAAACAGAAGCTTCTCAAAGTCCCATGGCAGATATATTTGGGGTGAATTTATAAATATGTATAAAAGCATGGGACTGGACTTTGCAGTCATTAACACATGTGCAAGCATGGAGTAATTCAGTATTGCCAACCCCAAGTTTTCAAATATTGTAAAAAATCACATGATTGTCTTAAAAATCTTGAGATTTCAAAAACAATAAATAGAGGATTCCTTTTTGTCCTCTGTTTTTTATCTCTTCAGGCTACATATGTGTCATATTTTCAAGGTTTTCTCTGCAGCCATGAAGACTATTTTTTAAAAATGAAAGCTGGGAGTCTCATGTAATCTCTTGCCACCAGGAGCTGGGTCTTTTAGAAAAATACCAAATGTGATGAGAGTTGGCAACACTGGTAACTTCACTGCAGTAAATGCAGTATAAATCTTGAGTGAGAACAGATTTTGACCCATAAAATAGCATTCCCTTAAATCAACACTTTAATTAATGATACACTTACTTAATTGGAAAGATTATCAGGGAATAGGTTCAGTGTAATTAGTATCTATGATTCTTAATGGTGCATAAATGTACAACTAATCCATTTAAATGGCATGCTTACTGTGATCTGCAAATGTATTCACAGCAGTTACCAGATATGAGTTTGTATTTGCTAGCATCAGCTCTCAGTAGTGTGACCCATGGTTCATCATGCTACTAACCTGGCTACTGAATGAGTCGGGGTTTTTCAATAGATGGAGTTTTTTTAAATGTATGCTTACAAAATAGAAGTGGCACTCTGCACATGGTTTCTATAATCCTCTGTCACTAAGAGACAAATCTTGTCCTCAACTCCTGGCACAGAAAGCCCCTGGAAGTGGAACTGCTGCCATTCTGCTGCACTCAAAGATGGGGTGCAGGGTTTAGGAAGGCAGCAAGGGGAGGCACATCTCTTATATAATGCAGAATTCAATTCTGAAGTAGCTCTTCAGGACAGGCACACGTGGAAAGGGCCTGAGCTACTGTAACCCTAAGACTGAAGTAGCTTCCATGGAGCAGCTTGGCTGCTTCTCTGCAGCCTTTGGAGTGTGAGAGCTTGAGAATTAATTCCCCCTTATCTGCATGAATTGCCCCGGTTGCTTGCTCCACTCTTTCTGTTGGGTGCTAGACTATGGACTGGAGCCTTTGTTAGCACATTTCAGTGAGTTTCTACTGTGTTTATACAGATATAGATATAGATATACACACTACATGTTAGTGAGAACAGTGTGATGAATTTGTGAACCGTGTGATGCTCTCTCACTCTCTAAGACGTGCACAGGTGGACTCATGGTACTTTACAGGCAGAGCAATATCAGAGACTGCCCATAACAGTTTTCAGAACTCTCAAAAGCATTTCTGAAATGGCTTTACTGTGAGTTATGTGGCATACACAAAGCACGATAGCCTCACAAATGTTTTAATCATTGTTTTTTTGGATGTCCTCATTATTTTCCTTCTTTACACTAATATAGTTCTCCCAAGAGATGTCAATACATCTGCATATCACACACCCCACATGAAATATTTCCTTTCTCACATACAAGCATGTGTGTGTGTGTACACACACACACACACACACACACACACACACCACTCTTTCTCGCAGAGTTGATTTGAGATAATAGGGTACTTTCAAATTTTGCTGGGATACAAAATGTAATTCAAAAATTACTATGCTGACATTTCTCGCTTTGCTGAATATAAAATGCAGGAAAAGATAAGAAAACTAACATTTCTGAATAGCCATAATTAATCCAAAGAAAACTAAAAGAGTGTGAAATAACTTGTTCTGCAGCCTGACTTTTTCTCTAGGTTAGACGATATAGTGATCCAACCTATGACATTAGGGGCCTAAAGGCACTGTAATTGTCAATACATATCATGAAGCACAACCAACTAGGATTTGATTACTTAGTGGTAATATAGTTGGAACTCAAAAGCCTCTAAGAAGAATCCTGAGTTTGTGACATATGCAAATCTCTTTCGGAAGACATGAAAAGTCATAATAACCACAATAGATTTTTAGGGTTGTGGGTGGGGAGATGTTTGCGCTTGTGAAGTTTAAATAATTGTCACTTTTAGAGAAAAAAATCCTTAATTTTGCTATAAACATATGTTGATTATTGTAGTGTAAGTCTCCATAATTTTCCCTTTAGTTTGAGAACACACACGTGCGCTATTAGTTTTTACGTGAGTCAATTATGTAGACATTCATGATTTTTCTCGATTACTTTATAGTGTTATAAATGGTCTGGTCTTGTAGAAAAACAAAGGTTGTGCATATGGATGTGATTCTAAGAAAGAACTGCTTATATCCATTGTGGATGGTTGTATGCTGGAAGAGTTTATTGCAGAGCTGAAGAGTCTACATGTGCTTGGGTGCTACACCATGTGAACTGAATTGGTCCAGATGATAATGGAGTCAACTTGTGACTTTCTAGATTTTTTACTGTTTGTGTTCAAATGAAATACACTTGTGCAACTTTAAGGAAGTTGATTCTGGGTTGCATTTCCTTAGTTTTAGAAGTGTTAAGGAGGGACGTGGAAAAGATTTGCTGTTTGTGCCCACTTGTGGATGAGTGAAGGCAGTATTGGATAGTGAACAGGCATGTGGAAGGCCAGGGATAGCAGAACATGGTGGTGGGTATAGGTTGTATTAGGCACTATGGCATAGGATTAACCAGGGCATAACAAAGGACAAGGGGTTGTTGGGGACTCATGAGAGTAGAAACTAAAAGTATGGGGAGGGAGATGGAGGGGAAGAAGACAGTGTGGGAAACCTGGGGATAGGAGAATGGTATGGAAGCACATGGGCAGCTTGTAGGGATGATGTTATTAGAGGCCAGAAAGATTTGTAGGGGACTAGGAGGAAATAAGAGGGGAATAGGAAGCCATGAGAAAGGGAATTCACTGACAAGTGTCCCTCTGCAGAGGGAAGCCTGGGCCAATCTATAGGGATCCCAGAAAGGACTTCCTTGTCCCTACTGGTGTTTCACTCCACCGAGGAGCCCAAAGCTATACTTAGTGAGGGCTCTCCAACCTGGGCTACTCACATACCAACTCCTCTCCCAGTGCTCAGCCTCCAGGATTTATTGATCCTGGAGCCTGTTGGAGACCCAGCTGGCCTGTGCAAGAGAGATGTGCCAACTGCAACATACCTACTTTGACTTGTAGCATGGAGATTTCCACAGTGAGTTATAACAGGTCTGTTAGCTGGATAGAAAGGGAAATGTTTCCCTGCCTTCATCACACGGCTACACCCCTAAGTGTCTCCAGAGCGCTGACACCTGGCCCTCTCTGCAACCCACGCACAGTCTTCCCTACTAGGCTGCAATCATTTCCTTCGGCATAGGGAAGCCCATATACCCATTCTCTGCTGGCACAATATAAGAATGGCCATCCCGAGTCAGATCAAAATTCCATCTAGCCCAGTATCCTGTCTTCTGACAGTGGCCAATGCCAGGTGCCCCAGAGGCAATGAACAGAACAGGTCATCATCAAGTGATCCATCCCATGTTGCTCATTCCCAGCTTCTGGGAAAGAGAGGCTAGGGACACCATCCCTGCCCATCGTGGCTAATAGCCATTGATGGACCTATCCTCCATCAATTTATCTAGTTCTTTTTTGTACCCAGTTACAGTCTTGGTCTTCACAACATCCTCTGGCAAGGTGTTCCATAGGATGAGTGTGCGTTGTATGAAGAAATACTTCCTTTTCTTTGTTTTAAACCTGCTGCCTATTAATTTCATTTGGTGACCTCTCGTTCTTGCGTTATGAGAAGGAGTAAATAGCACTGCCTTATTTGCTTTCTCCACACCAATCATGATTTTATGGACTTCAATCATATCCCCCCCTTAGTCATCTCTTTTCCATGCTGAAAAGTCCAAGTTTTATTAATCTCTCCTCATATGGAAGCCGTTCCATACCCCTAAATCATTTTTGATGCCCTTTTCTGAACCTTTTCCAACTCCAATATATCTTTTTTGAGATAGGGCGATTGCATCTGCATGTAGTATTCAAAATGTGGGTGTACCATGAATTTATATAGAGACAATCTGATATTTTCTGTCTTATTATCTATCCTTTTCTTAATGATTCCCAATATTCTGTTTGCTTTTTTGACTGCTGCTGCACTTTGAGTGGATATTTTCAGAGAACTATCCACAATGACTCCACGATCTCTTTCTTGAGTGGTAACAGCTAATTTAGTCCCTATTATTTTATATGCATTGTTGGGATTATATTTTCCAATGTGCATTACTTTGTATTTATGAACATTGAATTTCATCTGCCATTTTGTTGCCCAGTCACTCAGTTTTGAGAGATCCTTTTGTAGCTCTTTGCAGTCTGACTGGCACTTAACTATCTTGAGTAGTTTTGTATTGTCTGCAAATTTTGCCACCTCATTGTTTACTCCTTTTTCTAGATCGTTTATGAATATGTTGAATAGGATTGGTCCTAGGGGACACCACTATTTACATCTCTCCTTTCTGAAAACTGACCATTTATTTCTACCCTTTGTTTCCTGTCTTTTAACCAGTTACCAATCTATGCGAGGAGCTTCCTTCTTGTCCCACGACAGCTTACTTTGCTTTAGAGCCTTTGGTGAGGGGCCTTGTTAAAGGCTTTCTGAAAATCTAACTACACTATATCCACTGTATTCCTTTGGTCCACATGCTTGTTGACACCCTCAAATAATTCTAGTAGTTTGGTGAGGCGGGGTTTCCCTTTACAAAAACCATGCTGGCTCTTCCCCAACAAATTATGTTAATCTATGTGTCTGACATATCCATTATAATGAATAAGAGGAATATGTTCCTTTAGGCTTTGTGTTTCAAGACTCCCCCTTTAATGATATTTGACATAGGAATAAGCCTTTGCCTCAAATCAGAAGTTGCCACAATTTCAGGGGGTCATAAACAGATAACTGAGGGTTAATGTCTCTTTCACCTGAATCACCTGACCAGAGGACCAATCAGGAAACAGGATTTTTTCAGCTCTGGGTGGAGGGAGGTTTGTGTCTGTGTTCTTTGTCTTCGGCCTGTATGCTCTCTCTCAGCTATGAGGGGATTTCTATTTCCTGCTCTCTAATCTTCTATTTCCAAGTTGTGAGTACAGAGATCATGTATTTACATGTCTATAGTTGCTGGAGTGCTTTAAATTGTATTCTTTTTGGATAAGGCTGTTTATTCATATTTCTTTTAAGCAATTGACCCTGTATTTGTCACCTTAATACAGAGAGACCATTTGTATGTATTTTCTTTCTTTTTATATAAAGCTTTCTTTTAAGACCTGTTGGAGTTTTCTTTAGTGGGGAACTTCAGGGAATTGGGTCTGCAGCTCACCATGGAATTGGTGGGAGGAAGAAATCAGGGGGAGGTCTGTGTGTGTTAGATTTACTAGTCTGACTTTGCATTCCCTCTGGGTGAAGAGGAAAGTGCTTTTGTTTTCAGGACTGGAATTACAGAGGGTGGACTCCCTCTGCTTAGATTCACGGAGGTTGCTTCTGTGTATCTCTCCAGGAGCACCTGGAGGGGGGGAAGGGAAAAGATTTATTTCCCTTTGTTGTAAGACTCAAGGGTTTGGGTCTTGGGGTCCCCAGGGAAGGGTTTCGGGGGGACCAGAGTGCCCCAAAACACTCTAATTTTTTGGGTGGTGGCAGCAGTACCAGGTCCAAGCTGGTAACTAAGCTTGGAGGTTTTTCATGCTAACCCCCATATTTTGGACGCTAAGGTCCAAATCTGGGACTAGAGTTATGACACAGGGGCCTGAAAAAGAACAAACAATCTCAGCAAAAAATTCAAAAAGAGGGATTTGAAATTACTTAGAATTCAGAAACTGTCGCTGAATGTAGTATGAAAATTACTTAGGAAATTTCAAGTCCTCTTCACTGAAATTATGCAAGTTTGGTGATGGTCTTGGAACAGTTAATTTCAGGGATCTGAAACCTCCTTTAAGAGTAGAACTCCATCATAACTATGGAGCTACTAAAGAACTGCCATATAATTTTTCAGATTTGTGTATAGCTCCATAGCTGCACATGGGGTTTTGCTCAGTTAAGCAACAGTCCCTACCCCAAACACTTACAATCTAAATTGCTTATGACAAGGCAGTACACTGCAGGAAAAAGACAATGCTTGATTTAAACCCCTCTGCAGGACTTCTTAGTAATTTGCCCTGAACAACACACAATTTTTCTTAGAAAAGTAGCATATAGACAATGCTTCTGTGCAGCAGACCGAGAGAAGAATATCAAGGCTACAGACCATCTTAGAAGCTTGCAGTAAACAATTCTTGTTTTGGCAACAGTTGTGGAAAAATATATGAAAAGAGCAGCTAAACAAATCTTTGACTTAGAATGTAATAAAAAAGCTTACTTTACTGTTGGACCATTTGCAAAAAGCTGTAGTGAAATGATTAAAAATGAGCAAAAAAGAAACAATATTTGCATTCATTTTGGTAATAGAATATGAAATTAAAGCATGAAAGGATTAATGTTTTAAAGCTTGACTTGCAGCGATAAAGCTAAGGTATTAGAAGAGACAACATAACCGTTACAGGACAGACAAGCAAAGAAAAAGCAGCACATGCCTTAAAGATGAGCAAGTCAACCTACAATGGAATTACAAACTGATTAATCAATACAAATGAGAAACTGTACACGGAAAGAGAGATCGCTGGGACTTCATATGGGACACAACACTGCAGCCGCATAAAGATAATGAAAGGAGCACAGCAAAGCCAAAGAAATGCTTTCATTCAGTAGCAAAGTCATTTGTGAACAGTTTAAATTACCCTAATCACCTCCCCTCCAGCCGTCAGTATGTTCTGTCTCTTTAGTTATTTAAAAACAGAGTTTGGGGAAATGAGTTCTGCGATTCTAAGCTGCAAAATAATTATACACACACCGTTTTAGCATTTTAACAATGCAATCCCAAACATTTGTTCTCATTAGAATGCAAATCGACTCATTTAATAATCCCACATGAGAATTCCACCACACTCAGTTTAAAAAGCTCAGTAGTACTCAAAATATTATTAATAAATGCCATGTATGGAAAAGCCGGTTTGTTTTGCCAACAGCTCAGGGTAGATAAAAAGAAATATACTTACATTTCTAACATTTTTTTCAATCAAATTTTAATTGAAATTTAACAGTGGGAATGGTCTGGGACAGTCAAAAGAAAAAGAAGAAGGTAACATATCTTCTGCTTAAATAATCACACTTCTTACAGCTAGAGAACTTCAACTTGTCATACAAATCAGTGACATCAGTTATTTCAGGTAGAATCTAATTTCAGTAAGCTACATCACTGTTAATAGTTTTAACCTCTGGTACAGGTTCAAAGCAGCATTCTGAGTTGTGTCATTTCCCATTTATCAGCCCAAATGGTGGTGTCATACGATTATCTTCAGAAGTTAGATAATTGCTGGAGGATTAAAAAAAATTGAAACCCTTGAAATACCACCACGATCAAATTTTCCAAAGTATGTACATTTTCCTAGAATCTTCTATATTTCCTCAGTGAATATATTCAAATATTTATAGCCTACAATATTTTAAAATATGTTTTAGATGAGCTCTCAGTGGAAATACTTTAGGTTTTTGGGGCGTTAGCAAAGATGATCATAATCTGAGTCTGAAGCAACTAAAACAAGGATGTTTTAAACAGTTTACTCTCATATAAATATTTACTGGAAGAAAGGCAGCAGTGGCCGTATTATTCCTTATGAGGCCTTAAGAGCCAAGGTTCATTTCAGAATTTAAAGATACCTTGTTCCATCCTCATTCTCATTCTATTCTCCATCCATCTTTATTCAGCAGAAATGTGGTGTATGGGTTGAACTGCCAAAGCTCTATGAACTTTTTTTCAGCATCTATACTGATCGCTAGGACAGCAGTTGTCGATATGAAAAGTTTTAAAAAACACTCATCTGATGCAACATGACAACAAAAACAAAGTAAATATTGTAATTTGACAAACATATTATTATCCTTGACACCAAATTATAGAGATTTTCAGATTATTTGTTTTGAAAATGTCAGATTTTGTTAAATATGAAAATAAAGAAATCTTCTATAGCTTCCTTAATTGCTTTTACAAAAATACTTTTATGCATTTAAGCCAAAAAAGTCAAACATGATGAATGATTTTAGGTGCCTCAATATCTGGGTATTCAACTTGGATAGACATACACACAGACAGGTAAGATTTGGTTTTCCTGAGTATGGACTGCTGAAGATCTACCACATTCTTCCTTATGGTACATTAAGGTGTAGATTATTCTGCTAATAAAGCAATTAGATTACAGATATGCACAAAATAATCTCCATTCAAGGCTTTTAATAAGGCATTGTTTATCAATCTCATTCTTTCCTTAGGGGGCATGGATCAGTTCATGTCACACTCCCGATCAGTACCCAGCTGGGAAAGCTAATGATCAACCAGCAGATCAAATTCGGTGATGAATCCTGGTCATGTGCCATGGAGCCACATTATGCATATGCTAAGAAGATTCTGTCTTTGTTAATCATAAAACATATTAGATAGTTCAGAGAATACTTCTGTTTTCAGAACATCAGAAAAGGGAGCCAAGAGAGTTCAAAACCTTTCTGAAGGTATTGTACAACTTACAGAATCAGGTCCTAAGTACTTCACACAAACAGTTCTGTGGGATCTAGGATTAGTACCAAGATGTCCACACTTTCCACCCTGTTCTCCAACCATGAGATATTACTGCTATCCAGAATTATTCTACATGGAGGAGTTACCCATTTTTCAAAACTTATTAACACAGTACTTAAGCATTGTAGTAACTCTCAGTTAAATAAATACCTAGCTCTTTCATAGCACTTGTCATCTTTAGGTCTCAAAGCACTTTACATAGGAGGTTAGTATCATTATCCCCATTTTACAGATTGGGAAACTGAGGCACAAAGAAATGAAGTGATTTGCCCACGGACACCCAGAAGGCCACCTGCAAAGCTGGGAGCTGAATCTGAGTCGCAGTCAGGTGCCCTATTCAGTAGGCTATACTGTAAATTTATTACAGTGACCATGGAATGTGTGTGTGCATCAGAGAGAAAAAATTAGCCTTATTCACACAGAAGGAGACACATAAGGCCTGCCTCTCCACTGCCTTCCTCTTGTGCAGTATTTTACACATACTTTGCATAGGTGTAAGTGACTACATGGGCAGCAAGACAATAGCAAATCATGCCCATGATGACCTGAATTAATAATATACAGGGGTGTGTACAAGGAGGCAGAGGGATTCAGAGGCACAGGTCTCACCAGTAATCAGCAGGGACACAGAACTCCTGCTGCCCTGGGGCCGCAGTGGGGAGAGAGAGCCCTTCCAATAGTGGTGGAATTTAAATTCCTGTGCATACCCCTGATACCTCTCCAAAAAGTGCCCTGATCATGATGCATCTAAGGCCCAGTCTACATCCAAAGTTGGACTAGTTTACCTAAAGGTGGGGTTTTACATCCATTTACTTGAACACTCCTATTAGTTTAAGCGTGGCTTATATTGATTTAACTTAGGCTGGTAAATGTAGAGGTGAAGTTAAAACAATAAAGTCAGTTGCAAAAACAATATAATAGAATAATAGACTATCAGGGTTGGAACGCCCCAGTCCTCAAAACACTTGTTCAAGTCCTTAACTTTACTGGAGTGAGCTGTCAGACTACTCACGGTAGTAATAGTAACCATAGGTGAAGTTTTCAAGAGTTTATCTAAATCATTTTTAAACCAATTTAAGTTAAACTGGTGCACCGTATGTGTGCAGACAAATCCTAACTTTGACCCTTGGAATGACTCCAAGGTAGTGCCTTCTTGAGGTGCATATCTGGACCACTCTATTGTCTGACACATAGAAAGGGGATGGAGCCCAAGGAGTAGTGAAGGGGCGGTCCCTGTGTTCTCCTGGACTGGAATTGTGGCTGTAGCTCTCAACCTATTCCAAGGGTGTGGCACCATCTGGTCCACTGAATCATCATGGAGCATACACATATAGATCCAGCAGGAAACATTCACAGTGAATTGAGTCTTATAAAGCACCTACAATTTTGCAGTTTCTGAGAAACACAGAGAAGTCAATGTAATGGAATTTAATAATACTTGTATTTAATTAAACAATTTCTGCTTGCTTGTGGCTTATGCAGTTTATTTAATGTTGTGTTCTCCCTTTGTATATCACTTATACAATCGCACATGACACAACGTACAATTATTCTGGAAAAACTACTTGCTAAGATTGTATTTGCCTTGTGCTTTCAACCACGCAATTATTACACAGTTGTGTCTGGAACACTATCAAAACAGTGTGTTTATAAAAACAAAACCAAAGCCATACATATGAATTATCAAATTAAACTGCTGAGATGTGGTTTTTACAATGACTGTACATTTTATAGCAAGACAATTCTGCAATAGCTCCATTGTTGGCTGATGGGATTCTTACATTTGCAGTGAATCAGCCAGTCACTAAACAATACATTTTTACTGATTTGCATCCTTATGGTTCAAATCTTATAAATGTTCATTGTATTCCTTACTCTTTAATGGTTAATGTGATGTCAGTGCCCTAGGGAGTCCCCCCTCTTTTTAATTAGGATTGAGTGTGTAGGAATGAAATTTACTTGGGGTGGGTTCAATTATTTGAGCGGGGGGGGAGGAGTGGGAAATGTACTTGCCCAGCTCATCTCCTCTGTCTCTTCACAGCCCTAGTTTGTACTACTATGTTATTTTCCTGGATGCGTCCCACCCCATGCCTCAGATTCCACCAAAGCCTGGAATGATGACACTTGGCAATTATCACCTCCTCCCCTTTTCTCTGATGGTGAAACTGAGGCACAGGTTAAGTCCCAGGTCAAACAGCAAGTCAGTGAAAGAGCCGGTCTCTGCCATCCAGTCTAGCCATTCGTCAGTATTACCTCCCCATTGCTGCTGCACCAAGAATCCTTCCCCACATGAACACAGAAACCCAGCAGGCTGGTATCTGGTAAGTTGTGATACTTCTCTTACTAAGAGTACAGATAATAGATAAAAGAGAAAAAGGAGGGTACTATGATTTGACTATATTTAAGAGGGTCTATAGGGCTATTACTATTCCCAACTTATCCAGAGAAATACAGTAAGACTTGTGATAACTAATTAATGAGTCCAATAAGAAACAGAGGATTTCTTTAAGATTGGACCAGATTCCTACCCTACTCAATACACATTTGATTAATGTACAAAACTCACTCCTTCCCAAGGTTATCCTTTATCCTTAACAACCAAGTACAAACCTAAACCTGAGCTTCTCTGAGCTGGCTTTTTCTAGGGTTTTAGACTGCAAGACTTCCTGTCTCACCTCCCACTCTTATATTGTGAGCCTTTATGCTCCTGGATTGTGGCAAACACAACCCACCTAGTCTAGCTGTCAGAATGAGTCAACAGATTTGCCCTCCATCTCAGAGACACCACTGATTTCATTGGATGATGATCACAAAAAGGTTTCCATGCTGATTTTGATTAGCTCTGTCAGCATTTTGTGAGGGTGGTATTGGGAAACTTGAAACCACAGGGAGAAGGAGGAGTCATTATTGTTAACCAGCCCTGACTCCCAGTTCAATGGATATGTAAGGCTGCTCTGAGAGACTGTATGGCATTGTGAGCTGCCATCTCACTGTCTCACAGTGACATCACCCCATTTTTGGATATAGCAAACTCCTCCCTTATCTCTAAGCCTTCCCCCACTTCTCCTTTTTTTGTTTTTTATGAATGCACATTGAGCATTTTATAAACATTTCCTGGGGAAGATACTAAACCCACCTATGAGGTCTGCATGGTCTCCCCCTCCCACCAACTCACACCAGTTGAACCAGGCTACATCATCAGTGTCCATGTTTAAGCAAGGCTTAAATTTCCATCAACTTGCACTTAAATACAAGTTTGTTAGCCAAACAGTTTTGCCTTGGTGTGGTTATGGGAAAAAGTTTAATGCTAAATTAAAGAGTAAGCATATAGATTTCCCACAGTCCCCCATGCCCAAATATTCCTCTCTGCCACATGTGTTCCTGGTTCACAGGATTCAGCAGAGGCTCACAGGACTGGTAGGATGAGGGCATTCTCATAATAGCCCTTTGTTTTGGCAGGATGTCTCTGGAAGAATCCAGGGTGCTAATGACAATATTGAAAGTGCTGTAAGGTCTGGAATTCAGTCATTTAACCAAGCTCTTTCTTCAATGCTCTTTTTGCAAGAGTGTATATAGTCTATTTATATTCATTTCCAGTGACCCATCACCATAGTATCCTGGCAACCATATACAAAATCAAAGGTTATGTGAGAAATATAAGAAAATTGACCTTAGCACATAGGAACCTTAGGTAGTTATTTTCAGGAGAAATGTTGGCAAGAGACATTAGGCTACTTTTAGGGAAAGTTTGCTGGTTTTGCTCTGAAAAACCACCATATACCTTGGGATACTCTATACCACCCATCACTCTACTACCTAAGTGCTTCCCAAGTATATTGATGAACTCAATCAGCAGTGGATCTAGGATGATTACTAATGCTTTCACCCATCAAGGAGGCTACAGGTCATTTTCACAGGTGATAGAATGGTGTCAGAATTCACCAAGAGCAAGGCATCTCCTGCAGCGAATCCTTTATTAAACTTAATAAAGAGTCCGGTGGCACCTCATAGACTAACAGATGTATTGGAGCATAAGCTTTTGTGGGTGAATACACACTTCATCAGATGCATGACGAAACTTGTAATAGTTGAAATTCAACTCAAAATGCCTGCCTAGGCTTTTAAATTCCACAACAAATAAGCAATTTGTTATATGCTTTAACTGAGGGTGTAATCAGTTTATCAGGTCCTGGCCCGTGTCTGGGTGTTTTGAGTTAGGACCAGGGAGCTCCTTTTCTATCTCTGCTTCACCCAGCACTGCTCCCTAGAAGAAGCATGCAAGACTTCTTATTTCACCTGATTAGCTACTGCCTCCTTCCTGGACTTTCTAGCTGCTGTAGGACCGAATCTTGTTGATTCTGCATATAGCAGCACCAAAGTGGTCTCTTTAGGCAGTCTTCTTAGAGTATGTGCAAGATGCCTCAGGTAGCACGTCACCAAATTTGGTCTGCTGGTTGGATCATTAGTTTTTCCAGCTTTGACGGGGAGTGAGAAGTGAATGCTATTCTTGAAGGTCTCAACTCACTGTCCCCATTCCTTGGTGACACTTTTCCTTAGCTGCATATATCAGGGCAGCAATGCCTCCAGCAGAGGGCAGAGAGGGTCTGGTACATCCTGTCACACACAGATTCTAGTTACCATTTTCTTAACATACAACGGGGCCAAAAGTCAGTCTAGGAAGGTGGACATGTTTTGCCTCTTTCTGCTTTTTGCTCAAAAGCAAATGGAACTTCTTAAATTTTGAATCTATCTTTTTCTGTGAAATAGGACACAAGCTCCAGAGGTCAGGGAATGTGTGAGACAACCCATAATGATGGAGAGAAATAGATTAAAAAATGATTTCTAAGGCTGTATCTATACTTACATTGGTGTATACAGCATAGGCACTACACATGTAGCTACATGCTGCAGTGGTAGGCAGACTGCATCAACACATCACAGTGTTGTGTAGCTACACATGGCAGTGAAAGGCTCTGGCATCAGGACAGTACACTGCTAAAAATAGCACCGTAAACATGGGAGACACTGGTTGGGCATGTAGAGAGCCATGTAAGAGATATACTTTTGAGGTCCAGGCATGTACGACACTATTGTACTCACCTAAGCTGTGCCTCACCTTCTACACTGCTTTTATACCCATGCTAGGTAGGCATGCAGTGTCTGTACTCTACAGGCTGCCATTAAGTGTAGCGAAAATCATATAAACACTCTCAAAAATGTACATAATATATCAAAATTAGAAATTAAAAATTTGAATCTGATGGAAAAATGTGTGTTATGCCTTTATCAGAGTATTTCACTTATGAATTCTATATGGGTCTT
Source organism: Gopherus evgoodei (assembly GCF_007399415.2). Lineage (NCBI taxonomy): Eukaryota > Metazoa > Chordata > Testudines > Testudinidae > Gopherus > Gopherus evgoodei. The sequence continues at coordinate 27,189,465 of NC_044329.1, read as the reverse complement.
ACTGCAGCACATCAGCCAAATCCAGTACTTCTAAATGTCAATATGTGATAGTAAAGAGAAAAATGTGAAAGAAGTTGGGGTGAGGAGGGAGGATCCAACTTTAACAAGAGCTTCACAATCTGATTCCAAAAACATGGTGTCAAAGAGTTACAAACATGGCAATGTAAGTATGTCCTTGGCCAGTCTTTCAAACTTTTCCACATATAGTCTGATGGGTTTTTTGTTTGTATTTGTTTCTTTGTTTATTTTTTTCATGACTCTCTCTCTGTTTTGTTCTTGACATTTAGGAGGACTGGATTTGGTTGATGTGCTGCATAAACCCCCATACAGAATGCATAAGAGAGCTTTGTTGATCAAGAAGACATAAAAGGAGATGTTTTTCCCCCAATTACTATATTTGTAATTTGTTTTAAAATGAGAAGCCTAAACAAAAAAATAAGTCCTCTTTGGATCAGGTATGTGGCTTCTCATGTTTAATATTAGGAAGGCAAAACTTTCAGAGTTCTTACCAAAAGAAATCTATAGATTATGATAAAAATATAAAGTAATAAACCTTGTTTAAAAAAGGGATTAGGAAAGATCCCATAACTGCCATTATCATTATCGTTTCTCATAGTCATTGTATCTTTCTTTCTCTGTTCCTCTTGTAATTTGGTCAAACAGTTCCCTTATCTTTACTTTCCCATAATTAGCTATGTACATATTACAGATCAGTGTGATGGGAAAGCTTGAGAGTAGCTACTGGTAGAGCTAACTGTCCACTTGCAAGCCACTCTGCTACAAAAACACAAAACTCTGTTAGACACAAGTTCATAATTGTGCACATGCAGGTCATTTTGCTCCAACGTGTTATTAGATTAATACTTTATAACATTTATTATTACAATCTTATTAGATTACACAAGTTGGAGCATTTTGTATTTAAAAATACTACTTTCTGTATATTTATATTATACATATATGAAGGAACTGGTAAATATGGTATCAGGGTGGGCATCTGTGTTTGTAAACCAAGGTAAACACAATGAAAACCAAAGTTATACAAGTACAAAGGTGGTAGAAGAGTTGTTGACTGAAGTTTCAGGAGACAAGCTGAAGCAGAAGAAAGGATCTGTGTACTTAGGAAGTATGTTTAGTGCCATCAAAGAGAGATCTGGAGAATTGAAAAGAAGAACCCATGTGCATGGGCAGCAGTGAAAAGGTGGTAGGAGTACTTGTGGGACTAACAATTAAGGAGCTAACTGCAAGGAAACATGTATGCTGCATGTATTTCTTCCTGCCTGCTCTGTGGTTTGAAAATGGTGGAGAAGGAAGAAAAGAAAATGCAGATTAGTAGATAGTAATATACTGAGAATAATGGCATTTAAGTGGAGAATAGGCCCAGTCTGCATTGAAGAAATTAGGGCGAAGAAGAACTTGAGACCCTCAGTGATAGGCTGGAGAGCACAGGATTGAGGTGGGATGGATCATATGATAAGAATAGGAGAAGAATGACCAGCAAAGAACTCATGGGAGGAAAATAACAGCAAAAAAAGATGTGAGAGACCAAGGATATAGCGGAAAGTCTCTGTCAAAAGAAGTTTTAAATTAAAATGACTGCAACTCGAAAACCTATGAACCCATGCCATGGAACAGAAAGAGTGGCAAAGAACTGTGGCACCTATGACCCCGTGTATGTAACCCCTTTCGGGTTTAGAGAGCATGGCCCCTTTAAATCTTTTTCCTATGAGGGAGGGGGAGAAGGAAAAAAAGAGGTGGGAAACTCCAGGGAGTGGCTCTGGAACAAAGAGGGAGAGAGAGGAAGCAGCCCGCAGGCCCTTGCAAAGAGAGCAGAGAGAACCTGCCTGAAGCCTGGGAAGGACAGGGCAGCTGATCAGGGACACCTCAGGACAGGAGCCAGGAGGAGCCCTGTTCCAGGGAGGAATCACCCGAGAAGGACAGGCCAGAGCTGGACCCAGTCTCACGGCTGCCCGGAGCTGCATAGGGCTGTGTGTACTGGGACTTGTGACTTTGCATTGGGAACAAGGAGGGAGACTGCTAGCTAGTTAAGTGGGGAGGTGGTTGCTCTGTGTAGCTTTGCAGAGAGCGGCAGAAGAGGGCACCGCAGGGGTTTGTTGGGGGAAAATTCACTGGCGCTGATGACAACCAGGAGCACCCAAGACTCATCACTGGATTGGAACTTTGCTCAGGACTCATGAACAATGGGTGCAGACACATTGTTCAGTGTCTTCCCTTCCAGACTGTGCTCCCACAGGGCCTGTGGGGCCTTGGCTTGGATGCAGCCCTGTTTTACTCCTCCCACTATATTTCCCCTTGTTGTATTTCTCCTCTCATCCCTCTGTAAATAAATATCTCCCTTTATTATATCCATTGTACTTTTCCTGTGGGTGTGTGAGTTCATTCTGGGGGGGTTGGAACAGATGCCCCTGGGGTGGAAGGGATTTTTCCTGCTGCCTTTCTGCACGTGCTTTCTCTTGGCCAGAGCTGCCTGCAGAGTAGACTCCATCTTGGCCATGAGGGCGCTAAAGTTACATGTAAATGGGAAAGAGAGTTGAGAAGTGAAGTGATATATGTGTATATATATATATATACAAATTTATGTTGAAGAACATTATTATGGTTGTAAAGTCAAGCACTCAAAAGTAGGAAATGCCAGATTTATATGTCTGCATTATGTTTCAGTCTTTAATTACATGATCTCATTGTTTATTTGCTTTTTTTCCCCACTGGACATCTGCCTCATGCAATACACAGAATGGACTTTGCTAATTAATAAGCAGTTATTCAATATATAGTTATGTGCTGAATGAAACCTTGCTATGGGTTGGGTTAAAACCCCATTGAAGCTGATTGGTATGAACTTATCCTTCAATTAACATAACTGTAAACATAAACACCATCTAACATAAAAAATGCCTGAGGCCTCCCAGGAGCTTTTGGACTGAGTATTTGTGACTTAATACACCTGTGTATTAACATCCTGCACATTATTATAATAATATTTGTAAAAAATATGCCTTGTGAGGTATCATTTGAAAACTAATAACTCACTGGCCAATATCATGGTGAAAAGTATGTATCAACATTATGTGTAAAGTTATGAAATCTCCCCTGCATGATGTTAAAGGCACATGTTCAAAGTCACATAGCCCTGGTTAGGTGAAATAGGTCAAAGAGACCTTCCCTAAGCAAAGGGATGTGAGTTTACCTCAAATTATATATAAGCTGTAAAATGAGTCCTCAGACTGCGAGAGGGGGAAGAAAGATAAAGAAAATCTGCATTTCAGAGTAAACCGGTGAAAAGCAACAGCATAACACCTCTTCCTCCAAGAGATTGGAGAAATTGGAGAGGGTCCAGAGAAGAGCAACAAGAATGATTAAAGGTCTTGAGAACATGACCTATGAAGGAAGGCTGAAGGAATTGGGTTTGTTTAGTTTGGAAAAGAGAAGACTGAGAGGGGACATGATAGCAGTTTTCAGGTATCTAAAAGGGTGTCATCAGGAGGAGGGAGAAAACTTGTTCACCTTAGCCTCCAATGATAGAACAAGAAGCAATGGGCTTAAACTGCAGCAAGGGAGATTTAGGTTGGACATTAGGAAAAAGTTCCTAACTGTCAGGGTAGTTAAACACTGGAATAGATTGCCTAGGGAAGTTGTGGAATCTCCATCTCTGGAGATATTTAAGAGTAGGTTAGATAAATGTCTATTAGGGATGGTCTAGACAGTATTTGGTCCTGCCATGAGGGCAGGGGACTGGACTCGATGACCTCTCGAGGTCCCTTCTAGTCCTAGAGTCTATGAGTACCGTTATACAAGGCGCTGGTGAGACCCCATCTGGAATATTGTGTGCAGTTCTGGTGTCCCATGTTCAAGAAGGATGAATTCAAACTGGAACAGGTCCAGAGACGGGCTACTAGGATGATCCGAGGAATGGAAAACCTGCCTTATGAAAGGAGACTCAAAGAGCTTGGCTTATTTAGCTTGGCCAAAAGAAGGCTGCGGAGGGATATGCTTGCTCTGTATAAATATATCAGGGGGGTTAACATTAGGGAGGGAGAGTAATTATTTGAGTTTAGTACTAATGTAGGCACGAGGACGAATGGGTACAAACTGGATATTAGGAAGTTTAGACTTGAAATTAGACGAAGGTTTCTAACCATTAGGGGAGTGAAGTTTTGGAACAGCCTTCCGAGGGAAGTAGTGGGGGCAAAAGACTTATCTGGCTTCAAGACTAAACTTGATAAGTATATGGAGGGGATGTTATGATGGGATAGTTTAATTTGGGCAATTGATCTTGGATTATCACCAGATAAGTCTGCTCAGTGGTTTGCGGGGAGATGTTGGATGGGATGGGATGGGAACTGAGTTACTGCAGAGAATTCCTTCTTGGGTGCTGGCAGGTGAGTCTTGCCCACATGCTCAGGGTTTAGCTGATCGCCATATTTGGGATCAGGAAGGAATTTTCTTCCAAGGCGGATTGGCAGGGGCCCTGGAGGTTTTTCGCCTTCCTCTGCAGCGTGGGGCATGGGTCGCTTGCTGGTGGATTCTCTGCAGTTTGAGGTCTTCAAACCAGTTTTGAGGATTTCAATAACTCAGTCCTGGGTTAGGGGTTGTTATAAAAGTGGATGGGTAGGGTTCTGTGGCCTGCCTTGTGCAGGAGGTCAGACTAGATGATCATATTGGTCCCTTCTGACCTATGAGTCTATGAGTCTATGAGATTCCATATCTCCTTGCTCTCAGCTGGAAAGAACTTTAACGAGGGGTCACACTCAGGAAAATGCTTTTTGAAGAAAAACTATAAAAGGAGGAGCAAAAAATTCCAAGTTTTCTTTCCCTGTCCACCTATCTCTTTTCACCTAAGATGATAAAAGAACCCCTGGGAACTGATCCTGACCTGAAACTTGGTCAGCAGTGCTACTGAAAACCTGTGGTAAGAATTTCATCATGAACCAAGTCTACTTTGTTAAGTTTAGTAGTAGGAAGTATTTTATCTTTATTTTCTTGTAACTATTTCTGACTTTCACGCCTTAATACTTGTATTCACTTAAATTGGTCTCTCTGTAGGTAAACAAATGTGTTTTATTCTTTAATCAAAACTAATCCAGTGTTGTGAACTGTGTGGGTAATTCCATTTAAAGTGTCACGTTGTGTATTGATTCCTTAGTGGAGCAAAAGACCTAATATATCTGGACTGTCCAAGAGAGGGCTGGACAGTGCAGAACACATGTTTTGGGGGAATATTCATGACTGGAAGTGTTTTGGGGTCACCCTGTATGTGCTAACCAACGCTGTTCCAGAGCATGGCTGGTGTGTGCTGACAGGCTGCTGGACCAGGGCTGTAGCTATACACAGGCACTCAGAGTATGACCTATATGCTGGCAGGCTGTTTGTGAGTGACCCAAGTTGGAAGCTACAACAGAAAAGCATTGTGAGGCACCCATGGGCAGGGGTGACCCAGCCCCTCACTAGTCTGGATTAGATGTGTGTGGGAGTAAGAGAGAAAACAGAGATACTGGGGTCACAGACAAGAATGGGGGGGAGGGAAAGAGGCAAAAAACAAGTGAAGCAGGAATCAGTAAGTACAGTGTGAATGGAAAATATGCTTGACAGTTTTTGAGTCTTGTGTTGGCTAAAGAGATTGGGGGGCTAGTGAAGAGAGATTATGAGGAGAGATTAAAAAGAGTGGGACTTTTCATCTTGGAAAAGAGGTCACTAAAAAGGAATAAGATAGAGATCTATAAAACTGTGACAGGTGTGGAAAGTGTGAATAAGGAAGTGTTATTTACTCCTTCATATTACACAAGAACCAGAGTCACTCTATTAAACGAATAGACCGCAGGTTCAAAACAAACAAAAGGAAATACTTATTCACACAGTGTACCGCTAACCTTTGGAACTCATTTCCCCTAGGATGCTGCAAAATCCAAAACTATAAAGGGATTCAAAACAGAATTAGATAAATTCAGGGTGGATAGGTCCATCAATGGCTATTAGCCAAGATGGTCAAGGATGCAACTCCACACTCTGGGTGTCCCTAACCTCTGACTGACAGAAACTGGGAGTGGATAACAGGGAGTGGATCACCTGATGATTGCCTGTTCTGTTCATCCCCTCTGAAGAATCTGGCATTGGCCACTGTCAGAAGACAGGATACTGGGATAGATGGACCAATATGGGTGTTCTTATATTTGGGTACGTCTATAATAGAATGCTGTGCAATAGTGGCACAGCAATGTAATTCTTCTGTCAACCTAGCACTTGCTACACTAGGGCATTGTGAATTTTGAAAACCCTTGAGCAATGTAGCTAGGTCGCCCAAACTTTATAACGTAGACTAACCATAAGAAACTGCTCCTTTCTGTTGTTGGTTCCTTCTGCATTCAGACACACTGGACTTAGTACATTCCTTTTAAACAAAAAAAGTTGCATCAAAGAAATATCTGGCTACCACCAATTTCTACTTCCAACTAGAATGCCCACATAGCCATAAATTTTGACTAACCGCTTGGGTCAAAATGGTGCAAGAAAATAGTTTTCTTGTTCAAAGTGTGACCTTATTTACTACTCACAATTAAAATCCTGCTCTAAAGACAAAAGTATTAATTTTCTCATGGGCTTTTATAGAACTATATTTCATAACTCTGGAGTGCCTTTTGCACTCCTTCGGAATTCAACTTTTGCAACCTTAATAATGTTGTTTACATAGTTTGCGTGTGTAATTTCCTAGGTTTTAACACTCCATTGGGTCATTAGCAGGGTTGGACCCTTTAGATCTATACCACAGAACTCTGCCACTTGTGCTAACAGAGAAAGGGTTAGCAATAATACTAGTCTGTCATTCTGTATGCGGTCCAATCCTAAAGAGAGATGAGACATTTAGACTCAGGGTTTCACATATACTTGTTTGACAGCAGAGGAGTCATGAGACTCAGGAATCTTAGGTTCCATTCCAGGCTCTGGAAGGAAGTATGTGATAGTAAGTACAGAAAGATCTTGCAGTCATTGTGGAAACATCTCTGAAAACATCCACTCAATGTGCAGTAGCAGTCAAAATAGTGAACAGAATATTGGGAATCAGTGAGAAAGGGATAGATAATAATAATATCATATTGCCTCTATATAAATCCATGGTACAGCCACATCTGGAATACTGCATGCAGATGTGGTTGCCTCATCTCAAAATGATGTATTGGACTTGGAAAAGTTTCAGAAAAGGGCAACAAAAATTATTAGGGGTATGGAACGGCTTCCGAATGAGGAGAGATTAATAAGACTGGGACTTTTCAGCTTGGAAAAGAGACGACTAAGGGGGGACATGATAGAGGTCTATAAAATCATGACTGGTATGGAGAAAGTAAATAAGGAAGAGTTATTTACTCTTTCTCATAACACAAAAACTAGGGGTCATCAAATGAAATTAATAGGCAGCAAGTTTAAAACAAACAAAAGGAAGTATTTTTTCACACAACGCACAGTCAACCTGTGGAACTCTTTGCCAGAGGATGTTATGAAGGCCAAGACAATAACAAGGTTAAAAAAATAACTAGATAAATTCCTGGGGGATAGGTCCATCAATGACTATTAGCCAGGATGGGCATGGATATTGTCCCTAGCCTCTCTTTGCCAGAAGCTGAAAATGGGCGAGAGGGGATGGATCTCTTGATGATTACCTGTTCTGTTCATTCCCTCGGGTAACTGGCATCGGCCACAGTCAGAAGACAGTATACTGGGCTAGATGGATCTTTGGCCATTCTTATGACTTTATTGCCCATTCCCCCCCTAAGCTTTATTTTTTCTTCCTCCGCTGCCTACTATCTGTCCCTATACCAGTTCCACCCCTTCTCACCCCTCGCTTCTTCTCCCACACACATTCTCTCTGACCGACCAGTACCAGTCTCCACTCCTTGCCTTTTTGTCCCAGTCTCTTTACCTAATCAGTTCTAGTCTTCTCCTGCAGACTTGCTATCTCAGTCCTAATCTTCCCTCCTTATTCTTTCCCCTTCCACACTTGTCAAACTAGTCCCAGGCATCTTGATCTGGCTCCTCATTTGATCTGTCTCTCCCCCTTAACAGTTTCTTGACCCCATCTCTTTGTCCAGCCAGTCTAAGTTCTTCCCTGATATCCCAGTTCCTCATCAATCTTCGTTCCTGTCCCCAACCAAGTTACCCCTTTTCTGGTTCCTATTCCCAGTCTCCTTGGCTAGCCAGTTCCAGTCATCCACTTTACCCCAGCAATCCCAATTTTCTTCCACAGCCAACTGATTCCCCGCTGTTTTCCCCACTGGCACCCAGAATACCATTTCTAGTTCTGATTATGGCCCTGATCCAGCAAATAACTGTAAGTTTACTCATGTGAGTAGTTCTAGTGATTTCAATGGGACTATTCAGGTCAGAAAAGTTATGCACATGGTTAAAGGTTTGAAAGATCAAAGATAATATTTATTCTACAAATATTTTAGATAGTCACCCTCTCTCCCCCAGACCACCTCAGTGATATATTTCTAAGGTGGTTTAGCCATCCTGGAGACCCAGTTCAAAACAGGCATTGGGTGAATTCACTTTGGAGATATATTTCATTTGCTGAAGTTAAAAAAAAAAAAAAGATAGGCATGCAAACCAAGAATTACACAAGCAAAAGAGTAAGCACAATATGGTCCAGTTTGAAGATAGGGGAAAAGCAGGCAAGTTAATCATAATAACTTTGAAGAGGAAGAAACAATTTTACTGGGAAAGCTATGCAGAGAATATTTTGTATAGATTTATTGATGAAATAATGTAATAGGCTTATTTAATATGTTAACATTATAAAAAGCCTAACATTTATTTAACAAAAACATTCAGCAGTCTTTTCCCAGTTTAGTGTCAATGTCTTTACAAGACACCAGACCTGCAATCTGCTGTGTGTGGGCAGACTCTGTCTCTTGCATTAAGCCCAACTGACTTTAATTGGGTGCCACATGACTGCGGGATCTCTACCTGCAACAGTTTGCAAGATTAGAGCCAAAATTATTAACTGTCTCCAGTTCAATCAATTGTTTTTTAATACTACATAAATTGCTTTCTTGCTGCTAATTGAAATGTTTATATCAAAGATTGGTGACAAACTATTTATTAAGTAGAGAAACTCGATATAACACAGAACTGTTATAGGATTACTCCATTTTTTATATTTGATAGAATGGTTACATTTCATTAAAATGGTTGTACCAGTTATGGCCATATATAAGTTTCATTATGGAATAGTTAATTCTCATTAAAATGATTTAATTTTTTTTTCTTCTGAATAGCCTATGCTCTGAAGTTTGTGTATTTATTTACACATTGTGTTATACCAGGGGTCGGCAACCTCTGGCATGCGGCTCGCCAGACCGGGACAGTTTGTTTACCTGCCATGTCAGCAGGTTCGGCCGCTCGTGGTTCCCACTGGCTGCGGTTCACTGTCCCAGGCCAACCACAGCCAGTGGGAGCTGTGATCGGCTGAACTTGCCGACGTGGCAGGTAAACAAACTGGCCCAGCCTGCCAGAGTGCTTACCCTGGCAAGCTGCATGCCAGAGGCTGCTGATCCCTGTGTTATACTGAGTGGAGGGAGAAAGGATATCTGGAATGATCATCACTGGGGATGGAAATGTGCCTGTTCTGGATTGTTTTAACTTTTTGTGTGTGTGCAACACAAATGATTTGTAACATGAAGATTTTCTTACTAAAATCTGTAAAGTTACAGACATAAGCGAAGGGTTCAGTGCAGATCAGTGGGTTTGATTTCTGCAGTTATATATTCACATTAAAAATAAATGGCCAATTCAGTGACTTTATTTATGCAATTCACTCATCCACATTACCCACAAAACTATAAAACAACCCAACTAAAAATATATTTTTGGAACGTTCATGGCCTTAATGAACCAACAAGGGTAAAAGTCTTGAGATATTTCAAATCAATGGAGTATCAAATAGCAACATTGCAAAAGACTCACTTGATGGAAAATGATGTCAGTAGAATTAAGAGGATTGGGTAGTGGCCAAACATACATCCTTTTACTCCAAGAATAGCAGTACTTAACAAAAGTACCATATCAGTTTATTAAGTCTTGGCATGATCTGGAGGTCAAATATATCATAGCTAAAGCTAAGGTATCATCCAATCTAAATAATTCCCTCTGGACATTGCATATTTCCCAAGTGGCAATAACTTTTTCAGGGATGTTTCACAAATGTTCCCCCTTGGAAGAAAACAAAACAAAAATGTACTAGTAGTGCTGGCAGGAGTTTGGAACTCTGTTATTAACAAACATCTAGACAGATGAAAGATCACAAGATGCAACATCAGTGGAGATTTTAATCAGCACAAATTCTTCATGGAGAAAATAAATCTGAAGGACATTTGACAAACCAGGTGGTCAAGTGATTACATTTATTCTTTTCAAACATGAGCTCATCATAAGAAGAAAGGGACTGGCACTTTTTTGTTTCTGCTTCTTTAGTTCTTTCTACATATGTAGAAAATATACTAATATTGGGTCATGTCTTAATTTTGATGACATGTAAGGATTTAAAAACAGCAATATGTAGATTTAACACCTCGTTGCTGAAAAATATAGCCTTTTGTACTCAACACTGAAAAAACTCAACAATTATATCCTGCTATGTGAAAGAAAATTATGGTTGTGCAGATTCAGAGGCTAAGCTATGAAAGTCATGGATGTGGTAGAATGTTTGAACGATTTTACAAGTGGGGAAAAAACAGAAGCTCTTTGCCAATTAGTTGATGAAATGGAAAACTTAGAAATAACACATAAATTGACCCGAGTAATGAGGAAGTTTTACAGCAACTTATCTACATAAAATATAAAACACTGTCAATGTCTATCAGGCCAGATTAAATTTATGCTCCACAGCATTAAGCAACCATACTAAAAATGGAAGGATAAAGCAAGCAAAATATTAGCAAACACCATTAAAGCAGAGCAAGCTGCCAGCTCCATCTCCTTTGTCACTGTAGGAAATAAAAGTTTCAGTAGACTCTGAAATCATTAAATGTCAGGTCAGTACATTTTATCAGGTCTCTTTGTATTTCATAAGGACACTTTGATGAAACTGAATTGACTCATGAATGATGTCATCTTTACTAAATTTCAACCATGTGATAGACATGGAGCTGATATAGAATACTGGTATGCATGCTGAGATATAATCAATTTGAGAATTCTGTATGGGGTCTGGTCAGTGAGGTGATGCTATTATATATTGGGGTTACAAGACCCCACTGTAGGAATGTATTCACCTAACTTATGTTGGAGTAGGGTAGGATGGAGTAGTTATTATAAGCCTATAATGCTGGAATTCAATGATGACTGTGCAGAAAGACCACACTATGGATCCCCAGATAAGCAATCTCCCAGCAAACACTGGGGGGCAATTACAAAACAATGGCATGCTCTCAGGATGAAGTGCACGCAGAGCCAGATGACAGGCAGAGGCCTGAGAAAACAGCAGGAGGACTCAGAGGTGAAGCTCATCCATTAGTTGTGACAATCCGCACTATGAATAACTGAGCACCAATTCAGAAGAGAGAAAAACACATTTCAAGGTCTGCCATCAAGTGAATCTCCAGGTAGCCATCTGATTTCTATATGATATTTCAAAAACATGGCTGGTAAGATTTCTTGAAGGATTTGTCCCTGAACTATTCTGGAAAAGCAGTATTCCCCAAGATATTAAAACTGCCTAAATTATCATAATACTTAAGAAGGCAGAAACTTTCACATTATATCTTATCTGACAATAGAATGGGAATTCTTAGGAAAGATACTCTTCATACAAAAATGGGACTAGAAAGATTGTTTGTGTCCTACATCAAGCTCAGGTGAAGGATCACACTGCCTTTTTCTATCAATGGATGCAGAAAAAGCATTTGGCAGCATTAAATGGACTACTCTTTTTTTTTTTTTAAGGTTTTGGGAAAGCCTTTCTTGAGTGACTTCTATGTTATTTACCATTAGCATCACTATTAACATAAGGCAGAGGTACTGCTCTTTAATTTGTCATAAGACCTCTTGGTATGCCTAATCAGCAGAGCCAATAGTACTAATAAGAGTAAAATATTAAGATTTCTGCATTTTCATTATTTTGTTCTGACATCAGTAATAACTGCAAAATTCATTTAACTGTATGGCTTATTGCACAGTAGTTTGTTGTAATTTTTTTCAAAATTCAGAAGGCTCTAGTGCAGTTCTACAGCATAAATTCTACAACATAGCCATAGCAACAAAAGCTCCAAGATAAAACATACAGCATATTCCAATCTGAACTTCCCCATTCTTGTCATTTACACCTCTACATGTTCAGCATAAAATTCCACATGTTGGGCAAATTTCTAGGTCTATAATTTTTCCATTAAAAAAATCAGTGGGAAATTGGGGTTTTGAGAAACATTTTGTGTGGGTGGGGAAATGAGTCATTTTTGGGGTTTGGTTGAAAAAAATCGTGGTTTTTTTTTTAGAATTTTCTGCAGGAAAAAAAAAACATTTTCCAACCAGCTTTATTACATTGAAATCTTACATTCAGCCCTGATTAATGAACAGTACATTGTTGTGCTCCTCCAAGAGAAGAACAGTCATAACTGGGTTCTTGTCTTCTCCCTTGATCCTAACAGCACTAGAATTTTTCCTTGAACAGTTTATTTTCCTCTATCTCTGGTTCAGCTAGATCCCCTGCCCACTTCTGCCTACTACAGTTAGGCCTGGTCTACACTGCGAGGGGAGTCGATGTAAGATATGCAACTTCAGCTACGGGAATACCGTAGTTGAAGTTGAAGTATCTTATTCTGACTTACCTCTCGTCCTCATGGCACAGGATCGACATCCGCAGCTCCCCTGTCAACTCTGCTACTGCCGCTCGCTCTGGTGGAGTTCCGGAGTTGACGGGGAGCGTGTTCAGGGATCGCTATATCGCGTCTAGATGAGACACGATATATCGATCCCCGATAAATCGATCGCTACCCGCCGATACGGCGGGTAGTCTGGACATACCCTTAGAAGGGGAATAGCAGCCCTAAAGCAGCTGGGCTCCCCACAGAGCTGAAAAGCTCTCTTGTCTTCCTTATGCCCTTTTCTCTCCTCAGTGAGAATATAGAAAGACCTGGCTCTTAATGCAGATCATGGATTTCATGACATACAGGCATGGTATATCTACAATATCTGAATGCAATCAATTCTAAAATGCACAAATGTTCAGAAAATAACCTAAGACAAATCTACTGACCCTATTCATTCTATTTCCAAGTTTTAATCCACCTGAAGATGGATGAGAGAGGAAAAAATACAAAACACCTGAATTTTAAAACAGACACTACCAAAGTATTTGAACCTCCAATATAAAAAAAAAAGGCAAATTTCATGCATTAGCCCTGGAATAAAAATATACTATGTCACTGGTGTTTAAATTACTTATTATTGTATGAAAGTCAGTAGAGAAATGAAACTAAGAATGGATTGACATAAAATGTCCAAAATGAGATTACAATTCTACTGAAGCAAAATCCCAGGAAGCTGGAGGCTCTCTCTCACAATCATTGGCAATACTAATTATAGTAAAGAATGTGATAGATCCCACTGGTATTAGCAGCCACTAGAAGACCTCACAGATACAAAATTGATAGTACTTGATCAATTATACTTGACTAATTGTTTCACACTGCAGCTATGATGGCCAAGTGTGGTACTCACTTAGGTGCCTAATCCACAACCCATTAACTCAAGGAAAAGACTCCCATTAACTTAACTGGGTTTTGAACCAGACCATATATCACCTTCAACTGGTCAAGGTGGCAAGGGTTCAGCTGTATCCTTTGGTATCACAGTACCAGCCTTGCTGGGCAGGCTTTTGCCATACACCAAACCATAGAGAGATGTGATGGCCATGATGGCTTTCTGTAACCAGAAATAGATAATTACAGAACCAACTTCTTATTTTCATGACCTGAAATTTCTGAATACAGTTTGTGTTGGGGGAGAGGGGAAATCTCCGCAGAAAAGATATTGGATACTACAGACTCACTCTTAAAGTTTTTTCTTACTGTAACCTAATTTCAAGTACATCTAATAAATCATTCCCTCCTCCCAGTAAGAGATGAGAGGAAGAATCATAATTGTTTTACTTCTTAAACTTAAATAGGGACAGTGTTAGTGATTATTTACTTTCTATTTAGAATCACCATATACCCTGCTGGCATTATTTGTGTGGTTTGCAATAATGGAAAATCTATTTGCCTTTATTAGAATATAAGATACTCAACTGCTGTAAAACTTACTGTCAAACTAGTGCTGGCTTAGCATAAAATGATCTAAGATGTTTTTCTTTTATTTTATTATGTTAAACAGATTCTCTTAGTTCAATTGTTCTTCAGTAGATAATTATAGAGTAATAATCCAATTATCACTGTTTTAATTGCTAAAGTGTGAAGAATCAATCATTTACAAGCAGTGAAAAACCTAAGTCAAAAAATTCTGAACACCCATTAAACCTAGTACTGTACTTTACTTATGTATTAAGGAGGGCTTTATTACACTGCACTAAAATACCATTATTATTATTATTATTATTATTAGTCTGAACAAAAAGACAAAAAATACAGAGGAGAAGATTTTTAGCTGCTGTAAATCAGTAGAATTCCATTTAAGACAGTGGAACAACGTGAAGACCCAGTCTGGAGTTACAGTATATTTTTTGTGCTGTGTTAATTACCAAAACTGGTTGAGTTCTGCCAATGGTTTATAAGCAAATATTTTCTATATAATTCTAAGCAGTGAATCAGCAGAAATGGTTGAAATTCTGATCTCATTTATACCTGTGTTGATCTGAATTATCTTCATTTAAGAGGCTGATTTACACAGGTTTAACAAAACAGAAATTAGATTAGCATGACATGAAATAAGTCAATATATATCTATTAATCTATACCAGGGGTCGGCAACCTCTGGCATGCGGCTTGCCAGGGTAAGCACCCTGGCGGGCCGGGCCAGTTTGTTTACCTGCCGCATCGGCAGGTTCAGCCGACCGCGGCTTCCACTGTCCGCGGTTCGCCATCCAATGTGTAGCACTAGATATGTTTACAGTGAAAACAAGAGATTTGAATGATAGCAGAAATGGTTAATGGAAACCAAAGGGTATATATCAGATAAAATCATAACACATCCTAGAGCCTAAACTCCACTAACAAGATGCCCTCTTGTCTAATAAGGTACAGCTTACCACAAAAGTCCTTCTTACAGCATTTTCAAACCAGGATGGCTGACACCTTCCTTTCATGAGATCAAGCCTGTTGGCAACTTGTCTTCCTGGTGGAGGATGCCAGGGCATCTTCCTGCACCCCTAGATATAACAGACTAGTCCTTTGCTCTTCATCACTAAAACAGCACTCCCTCTCCTCCACTGTTTATCTCTTCCTTTTACTTTTCTTTCTGAAGCCCCACAATCCCTTCATTAGTATTTGATTCAGTATACAAATAGGTGCCCATTGTAAACTACACAATACAAAATGGTCAGCTAAGGAGATAAGTGCCTCCCACCTAATATCTGGTGGAATTTGACTTAAGGCACACTACTGTCGGATGAGATGCCTTTAACTACAAGGGCCTTAAGAACATATTCTTCAAAATATATACGTATCTCCTTACACATTATCTGCACAGACATTTTGCAAAGATTATGACTGCCACTGTGACACCAACCTTTGTAGAAACCTTACATAGACATTCTCTAGTGAACTGGAACATAAATACCAGACCCAGAGGAAACATATAACCCTTCTGCACACCCCTGTACTCTGTGGCATTTGGCATCAAGAGGCTCTTAGGTCATAGAGAATGAATGAGAGACAGAATTCAGATATTAATGCTAATTGAGTAAATCCCTTTTTATGAAACTCCAAGCTATATATTCAAAATGTTAGACAGAGAATTAACTCTTGAAAACTTTTGAAAATGATGTAAAATTATGTAAAAATCCTCAGAAGCAGATGATTGTGCTGTATCACTTTCACTGTGTAAAGATGTTACATGTACTGGAGTTCACTTACTGGTGTTATTACGCATGTTAGAAACTGTGGGCTCATACATAGTCTAGTCCTGTGTCCGAGACAGGAAACTTTGAGGTTTTACAGTGGTAGCAAGTAGGTCTTTCCTCATCATGGAAGAAGCAGGGCACAAAGCCTGTCTCCAAATCAATGTCTTCCTAAGTGAACTAGAAATACAGAAAAGCTGGTAAGAAAACTTTTGCTTTGTGGCCCTATCCTGAGAGATACTGGACAGCATAATTTCCCATCAAATTAAATGGGAGTAGCAGATACTCAGTACCCTTCAGGAAGTTCTGCAATCTCCAGTATTCAAATTTTTGGCTCAATCAAATCTGAATTCAAGCCTTTTGAGGTTTGACCATTGAATAATCCTACTGCAAGGAGATTTTTCAGACACACTTTGCAGACTGAAGTGAATTGACTTGTTTGGAAAAGCATAGAAAACTTTGCTTATACCAAACCAGACTTGTTACGGTTAACATATCCCTAGAAATAATTTGTATGTTCTTCTGAAGGACTGAAAAACTAATTGGCCATTTTAGATAAAGATCAACAAATAGAACAACAAGCTACAATATCATGAGAGCTTTTAGAGTTTGATTTGCTCTTTACAAGTATTCATATGCAAGAATTACACCCTTCCTTTGCAGAAAACTACATTTCATTTCCACAAAAAGGTTAAAGTGATTAAATCAGATGGTTTCAGTCTTTCCATAAACACTTAATTTCAGTTTATTCCCCAAGAAGATTCCCCCCTCCCTATGACTGACAAATTAACACTAATACAAATTGATACTTATTATCATAGTAAAGATTTGGGAGAGGATCCTGGAAATCATTCTTATGCAAATGGATCATGTTTACTTTTTGTGCAGCACTGTAGATCAATATTCATAATTCTTTAAGTATTTGCACTATTAATCTTGTTCAGTATGGTACTGCCTAGGAACTAAGATTAGGATCCCATTGTGCTTGGCATTGTACAAACACAGTAGAAACATCTGCCACAATAAAGAGTACAATATAAATTGAAAGACAGACAAAGGGTAGGAGAAAGAGGTATAACATGCAAGCAGAGATCCTCAAATTCTTCAAGACTAAAATGTACTTGCAAATGACAACTATCTTTCTCACTGTATTGACTTATGAAATATTTGTACATTGTTGTGTAACTTTACATTGCCTTATCATCTGCACAAAAATAAAACAGCCAGGGTTTTACACTTTCTACTTGGGGCTGACAAAAAAAATCTCTTAGGCTGGAGGGATATATAATTGAACTTACCAGTCACTAGCAACCTAGAGAGAAGATTTTACATTATTCAGTGACAGGTTCATGAAAAGAAAGCACAGATGGACGTTGGTTAGCTTCAATGAACAAAGATCACTTTGGGACCAGAAGTACTCTGGGGTTTTTTTTTTCCATTTGCACTCCTGTCTCTGTCAACAGTCATTTCTGGATATCACAGGTGAATAAATTAGCTGGTGAAAATGGAGATCACATGCCACAAACAGTGCAGGTATCCATGGAGAAGAAAGGTCACAAATACACAATAAATCCAGAGCTACTATTTTTTTTTAAGTTTAGAAACAGCTCTCTAATGTTGCAGGAACTCTACACTAATCTTCCAAAGGTACCATGCTGCATATGTCCAAAGCAATCCAAGAGAGTATTATACTGCATCTGAACAGCTGTTTACCTCCTATTATAGTGCTGAGGAGGAAATTGAGCTATATATGTTTTTTATTGGCTTAGGATACCTACCTACTATCTGAAATTACTTCTATTTCCATATCCATTATATGAATAGGCTGTGGAAATTGTAGTTTCAGGTTTCTTGTGGCATCTGCACACTAATGCAGATAGTGTGTGGACTCAAACCCATTGGAAATAATTATATGAGATCACTCACACCATTACCTTTGATGCATTAAGTCTATTACTTTTTCACAGAGATCTCTGTCCCCACTTCTGTGAGCTCTCTCTTCAATAGTGCTGAGATCAGGGATAGAAATTCACCTCTTATTTAATTATAATAAATGTGATATTTCAGGGTAAAATCTGCTCCCAAGTAAAATCAACTTCCTGTTGATAACAGACTTGCTGATCTCATCCAAAACAAGACTGGCATCTTTTCCTCTTCCATAATAGAAAATGTCAGCATGAAAATGCACTCACTGATCATCAAAGAAGGCTTGTGCTTTCCCCTGCAACTAGAAAGTCATTTGTATACATTAGTTATTAAATAGTGCATCAAGTTAACACACACGCTCTACATTCTTCCATGTCAGGCCCACATCATAGCAATACTCCTTGATTATGAAAGGTTCAGCCACACTTTTAAAAAAAACTCATCTCATATTAAAAGGTGAGCTGCACAGTTTTGTTACTTATTTCTCAAACTTGTAAGATTACAAACCAGTGATAGAATATTAAAACAAATGTGCATATATATTCTGTTCTAACAGGCAAAGAATTGAACATCCAAATGTCCATACAGCCACCTCAGTTACTTTCACAAATCGAATAACTGCCTGTAAAAATGTCAGCAAGTCATTTAAATGCAAAATTAGCAAACTTGCACATGCACTTGTAATAACTACCTATGTAAATTAGATTCAAAATTGCATGCATATTCTGCATGTGACATTTCATATCTAACTATTTAATCAACAGGTACTGAAGTTTGAAATGTTTGTTTTATTTTTAACGAACTAGCTGAAAGTCAGTTATTCCTTCTTTTTCTATCAAAATCTTAGTTCACTGTTCCATATTTCTCCTGCAACAGTTAACATCACAACCACTTTAAACAGTGTAGGCAGAACTTCTGATTAAAGATGGACAAATAAGAACCCTCTCTTCTCATCAGTCTTCCTAATATTATGTACTCTGGTACTTTTAAATCTTTGAAAAGGCAGATCAGTGGGTCTGACCCCAGGCACCCCTGTATTCACATTACTGCAGAGATTTGTGTGCCTTGTGAGGTATCATTTGAAAACTAATAACACACTGATCCATAATATCATTGTCCAATTTATGTAACAAAGTTACATATGAAATTATAGATACTTACTAATATTATGCTTTAACATCTGTGACTAAAAGGTGTTTAAACCAGGCATGTTGGGGAGAGTTGATAGGTTTTCTTCAGACAAAGAAAAGACATCAACACTTCAAACCAAGTGTGACCCAAATTGAATGGGCTATTCATTTGTATTGAAGGGTTCAGCAGGAAGAGATCAGTTGCATAGTAACAACTAGAATCGAGCCTTATCATCCAGGGCTCATGGCTCTTTTACTCAGCACAAACTAATGAACTTAGGGCTTGGCTACACTGGAGAGTTGCAGCGCTGGTGGTAGCTTTATAGCACTGCAACTCACTCACCATCCACACTTGCAAGGCACATACAGCGCCGTATCTCCCTGCTACAGCGCTGATTGTACTCCACCTCAACCTGGGGAAAAACGACTATAGCGCTGCTGATGCAGCGCTGCTCCGCCAGTGTGGCCCCAAAAATGCTGTTATTGGCCTCCAGAGGTATTCGGAGGTATCCCAGAATGCCTGTTCAGTCACTCTGCTCATCAGTTCGAACTCTAGTGCCCTGGCCTCAGGTGACCAAGTGTCAGACCCGCCCTTTAAATGCCCCAGGAATTTTAAAAATCCTTTTCCTGCTTGCTTAGCCAGGTGTGGAGTGCAATCAGTGAATCTTTCCAGGTGACCATGCCTTCACGGGACAAACGAGCCCCAGCATGGAGCAATGGTGAGTTGCTGGACCTCATCAGTGTTTGGGGGGAGGAAGCTGCACAATCCCAGCTGTGCTCTAGCTGTAGGAATTACGATACCTTTGGGCAGGTATCAAAAGACATGCTGGAAAGGGGCCATGACCGGGACATGCTGCAGTGTAGGGTAAAACTGAAGGAGCTGCGGAGTGCCTACTGCAAAGCCCGCAAGGGAAACCGCCGCTCCGGCACTGTCCCCATGACCTGCCGTTTTTACAAATAGCTGGATGTAAAACTTGGGGGTGACCCCACCTCCACTCCGAAGACCACCATGGACACTTCAGAGGGGGGAGGGGGAGGAGGAGGAGGAGGAGGAGGAAAGCGAGAGTGAGGGTACTAGGGTGAGGGGAGACACCCCGGAGTCCCAGGAGGCATGCAGCCAGGAACTCTTCTCAAGCCAGGAGGAAGGTAGCCAGTTGCAGCAGCTGATACTTGGTGGAGGACAAACAGAGGAGCGGGTTCCCGGTAAGCGGTTTTTATTTTCAGGATGGAAATTTTTCGGGAGAGGAGGGAGGGTTAGGGCTGCATGCATGCATGCCTAGATGTGGAATAGCGCATTGATGTGGTCTATCACATCGCGGTAATCGGCCGCGGTAATCTCTTCAAAAGTTTCAGCCAGAGCATGGGCAATGCCCTTGTGCAAGTTTATTGGGAGAGTCACTGTGTTCCTTGTCCCAGTCAGGCTATCGCAGCCACGCCACTGTGCCGCGAGGGGTGGGGGGACCATTGCAAGACACAGACAAGCTGCATAGGGGCCAGGGCAGAATTTGCATTGCAGTAGAAGATCCTCCCGTGCTTCCCAGGTGACACGCAGCAGCGAGATATCTTCTAGGATAACCTCCTGTGGAAAATGTTGGGATAGTGTTCAGTGTAGGTGCCCCCTGCAGCTGTTTGTTTTCCCCAAACGCACAGAAACCCCAGTACAGCCCTGAACCAGTCCACCTTACTCACCATTTCGGGGATCCCATAGGTTATGTGCACTCTCTTTGGTATGGGAAAGTTATGCTATTTTGAAAACTGTTACTGTTGGGGAATAACTCTGTCCAGTATAAACAATGCTGCCTCTGTTAAGTGTCATATTTTGGCTTTACAGATGCAACCTTGAGATCTCGGCTGTCCGTGCTCTCACCGGCTGAGAGACTACAAAACCTCCGGAAGAAGCCATGAAAAAGCAAAGAAGACATGCTGGAAAAAGTTATGCAGCAATCTCTCACAGAGAATCAAAAAGTGCAGGACTGGAGGGAAAGGGAAAGCAGGATCTGCCAGAAAAACACAGTGCAGAAGAAGAAAAGCACAAAGCAGCTGATAAGGATCCTGGAGCGCCAAGTGGATTCTATCCAAGCGCTCGTAACCATGCAGGCGTAGCACTACCATGCCCGCCCCCGCTCCGCCGCCCTTGTCCCAAAGCTCTTTCTCTTGTGCCTCCATGTCAGCTCAAAACCCACTTCCCCAGCATCCAGGTTCTTACCACCACCAGCTGCATCCAACACCTGTACGTTCACCAACCAGCCCTGAGAACTATGACCCTTACCCTCTGCACTCCACCCCCCTCACCAGGCAGTATAGCCATCCTGAAGTGCAGCAGTCATTGCACAGCACTCCAGACAGGACATATTCAAGCCTGTGATTGTACAGTTCCCCACCCCACCCCTTTGCCCTTTTAGGTTCCCAAAAAGTTGTGTGTCTGTCAGTAAAGTTATTTTCTTTTCAATAAATGAATTCTTGGCTTTGAAAAGCATCTTTATTATTGCAGAAAGTCAATGATACCTTAGCCCAGGAAAGAAACAGGCACTCCAAATCAGCTTAAGAAACGCAGATTCTTACTAACATTTTAGCCACTGCACTTCACTCACGTGCAAGGCACCAAACATTACTGTTGGTTTTCAGCCTCAAATTCCTCCCTCAAGGCATCGCTAATCCTTGCAGCCCTGTGCTGGGCCTCTCTAGTAGCCCTGCTCTCTGGCTGTGCAAATTCAGCCTCCAGGCATTGAACCTTGGAGGTCCATGCCTGATTGAATCTTTCACCTTTCCCTTCACAAATATTATGGAGGGTACAGCACACGGATATAACCGCGGGGATGCTGCTTTCCCCCAAGTCCAGCTTCCCATACAGAGATCGCCAGCGCCCCTTTAAACGGCCAAAAGCACACTCCACAGTCATTCGGACTCAGCCTATAGTTGAACCGTTCCTTGCTGCTGTCAAGGCTCCCTGTGTACGGTTTCATGAGCCACCGCATTAATGGGTAAGCGGGGTCTCCAAGGATCACAATGGGCATTTCGATGTCCCCTACTGGGATCTTCCAGTCTGGGAAAAAAGTCCCATCCCTCATCTTCCTGAACAGGCCAGTGTTCCGAAAGATGAGTGCATCATGCATCTTTCCGGGTGAATCTGCGTTAATGTCAATGAAATGCCCACGGTGATCCACAAGTGCCTGGAGAACCATAGAGAAATACCCCTTCCAATTAACATACTCGGATGATAGGTGGGGTGGTGCCAGAACAGGAATATGTGTCCCATCTATCGCCCCTCCACAGTTAGGGAAACCCATTTGTGCAAAGCCATTCACAATGTCCTGCACATTCCCCAGAGTCATGGTTCTTCTTAGCAGGATGCGATTAATGACCCTGCAAACTTGCCTCAACATGATTCCAACAGTCGACTTTCCCACTCCAAACTGGTTCCCGACCGATCGGTAGCTGTCTGGAGTTGCCAGCTTCCAGACTGCAATAGCCACCTGCTTCTCCACCGGCAGGGCAGCTCTCAATCTCGTGTCCTTGTGCCGCAGGGTGGGGGCGAGCTCCTCACACAGTCCCATGAAAGTGACTTTTCTCACCCGAAAATTCTGCAGCCACTGCTCATCATCCCAGACTTCCATGATGATGTGATCCCACCACTCAGTGCTTGTTTCCCAAGCCCAAAAGCGGCGTTCCATAGTGCTGAGCATGTCTGTGAATACCACAAGCAATTTCGTGTCTTACGCATTACGCGACTCGCTATCATCGTCGGATTCCTCATTGTCACTTTGGATCTTAAGGAATAGCTCAACTGCTAAACGTGATGTGCTGGCAAGACTCGTCAGCATATTCCTCAGCAGTTCAGGCTCCATTTCCCGCAGACCAAAACGAAACACAGAACCGCACTGCACAGAAACCGTTGAAAGATGCAAGATGGCGCCAAACATTGAGAGAAACAGGGATTGCTGGGATGTGAAGCGATACATCATGGGGTGTTGAGACAGGAAGCAGAATGATCTGCACCCTCCGCCCCCTTCCCACAACCCATGGTGCCACAATGGGAAGAGGTGTTCTGTGGGATAGCTGCAAATGTGGCCACACTGTAGCGCTGGTAGCTGTCAGTGTGGCCACACTGCAGCGCTTTCCCTACACAGCTGTACGAACACAGCTTTAACTCCCAGCACTGCACACTTGCAAGTGTAGCCAAACCCTTAGTTCTGGGATACCCTTCAGATGAATACATTTTAAATGTTCACTGAACTATAAAGAGATGGGGGAGCTAAATCCTAAGTTTCCTTCTTTTTAAGGAGACAAGGAAACAAAACAGTTTCATCTCTGTGATGGATCCTGAAAGGAGACTGTGGGTGAGAGAGCCCATCTTGAACAAAGACTGTACCTTTGCTAGATTAAGTTTTAGACTTCTAAATGCATGTTTTCACTTTTATTTGCTTGTAACCATCTCTAACTTTTTTTAAAAAAAACAACTTGGTATCACTTAATTCATGCTCTTTTGTTAATAAACATGTTTTGCTCCCATAATAAATTATCAGTGCTGGGTAAGTTCAGTAAAATTTGTGCTTCTAGTAAGCTAACAGCTGGAATATTATATTGTCTCTGTAGAGGCAGAAAACCTAATACTTTTTCTCTGAGGGTCCAGTGAGTAGGACTGGACTTTGCAGGAGGATAATTCTGGGACAAATTCTGGGCTGGAAGGGTACTCAGGGCAGTTTGTAAGGAGTATCCATGTTGGGCACAACTAAGATGAAACTTGTGGGCTACTGGCAGAGTGTTGGGGTCAGAGATCTGAACCATAAGACACCCAGGGTTGCAAGGCAGATGTTGATGGAACCCAGTAGTGCCCTGGCTGAATCCTAAAACATCACACTAGGACACATACTATTTATTGTTCCCTCTGTGCCAGAGTAGGCTGTCCAGTTGTTCCCAGAAGAGGATTATTGCTTGGATTAAGCCAACTGGTCGACCTAGAAGACGAGAGCATATTTGTAGTAGGTAGTGGACTAGCTTCTGGATCTTTGCTCTCCCCAGAACCACCTTACAGGTGGTAGGGAACAGGGGTACATTAGGAAGAAAAAGGCTGTGTGGTTTGGTGACCACAGATGAGTCTCAAAAGAAAGATCAGTTGACTTTGGACAAGCATCTGATATGATGTTTTGAGTGGTCATCCAAATCAAACTTCCACAACTTTTGATTTTTGGCCATCACTCATTGTAATACTATCAAGTGTTAGAAATAAGTAAAGGAGATTTGTACTACCGAAGTCTAGAATTGTGCTATGAAAAGGCGGATTGGTTTGAAAGATTCTACCAAAATTCCCAACTTTTAAGATCTCTCTGTAATTGTTAGAATATTTCAGACTGGGGAACTTTTTGAGAGTACTTCCTGGGTGGCTAAATTCTATTACTGATTCCAGGTGTTAACTTAAAAAAACAACAACAAGTTTTTAAAATGCCAGTGGAACCCCACGATGGAAAAATCCTTATATTGTTTTCCATTTTAAACTGTATGGATTTCAGAATCTTTTAAATATTTATACTGTAACCAATGCCATGATTTTATATAGCACTCTCCATACATCGCTTTCAAAAGTGATTTACAAAGAAAGGTAAAAATCCCCTATTTACAGATGGGAAAGATGAAGCACAAAGTTATAAAAAGACTTGCTCAAGATCATATAGCAACTCAGTGGTAGATTGAGAAGGAGAACCCAGGTCTCCTGACTCCGGTTTGTGTGGAATTTCTGCTTCAAACCCAAAACTCAGGCCAGGTTTACCTAATGACTCGTGATCCGGGGCCAATGAATTTGGGCTGAGTGCTAGGGATGGATTTGCGGGTGTTGGTAGAAACCAGAAAAACCTCTGGCTTTTTGGCTGTACTTCTATTTCATCTTCATTTCAACATTTAAAATAAAAAGCAATAGGGAGTTGGACCAAAACCAGAATACAGAGTCAAACAAAAGCCTTGCAAATCAGAAACAAACAAGTTTTGCATAGCTTCTAGATTTTAAAGGGCTTCCCTTGTTTTATTGCCTTGTTTGACAAAACACAAAATCATTTTGCCAGGGGAGATCTCTCTTCAACATTCTTTTTCTTCCCTTACATTTTTAAAGGGAAAAATCCTTAATTGCAGCTGCAGTATTTCTAAGACATATTTTCTCATTCCGACAATAGCTCTGTGGAATATGGATTTTAATATGGATGGGCTTCCACCTGAAAAAAAATGAACATTTGATTCAAAAAAGGCATCCAGAAAGTCAGAAGCCTACATGGATCTTAGTGAAACTACTCTGAATCTCTTGGATCTAGCATACTGGAATAGACTTTCTGACTGGAAAGAGGAAATATAAATGAAAATGAAAACAACAACAAAAACCAAAAATCAAACAGTTGGACAAATTTCTCTAAACCTCAAAAAAAGTTTCAGATGTAGACCAATTCTTATTTCATCTGCACTAATTTTTATGACAGGCTATTTCCATCATCCATTTATTAAAAAAAAGTTGCTTGCATAAATGTATATACTCAGAGTTTGGGCTATTGGAAAGCAGTAACTGTGGAAGCTAAATGTAGTAATATGAATTCAAATTTGATGTTAGTTAGCGCCAAATGATGATATCTAAAGAGGAGACTAAGATTACAATCTAATGATAATAATGACTATGTTAACTCTGTGCCAATACACATTTTTATTATCATTTCATAAGTTTGTGACAATCTTTGTCAGAGGAATAGACACTGTAGCCACATTTCTTATCCCATATATTCTGTTATTTATAGTGGTGTGTGATGTTACTTACACCTTTTAGGAACTGAACAAATCTATTCTGCTCTTACTTGGCCTTAGTTACTAATGTGTGTGTGGGCAGTGTGAAAGAGAGGGTAAGAATGGGATGGACAATCTGATCACCATACCGTGAACATTAGAGGAAACATCTTCTGTTCTTTTTCACAGAAAATATATTAAAATTCAAATACTTTCTCATGACAGATTGTTACAAGAATGGGAAATGGCACAAACAATCCATTATGATGACAATGATTTAACCAAAAAAAGAGGAAGGTTAATTATAATTGAACACTCCCTATAGATATCTCAGGAGCTATGTCTCAGTCTATTTCTTATTGACAGGTGGTAGTGTAAATTAAATGTGTATTATGAATTCAAACTGGATTTCAACTGCTCATCATCCAGACTATGGCATTAGAATAGGTGGAGATGATTAAAGACCATAATGAAATTGGGTTACTTTGTGCCATTTTCCATTCTCATTGATTTTTCATGAGGATGATTTTTATGGTCTTCTTACAATATATGTCACTCAAAGAATGTG
This sequence comes from Gopherus evgoodei, assembly GCF_007399415.2. Classification (NCBI taxonomy): domain Eukaryota; kingdom Metazoa; phylum Chordata; order Testudines; family Testudinidae; genus Gopherus; species Gopherus evgoodei. The sequence continues at coordinate 27,163,028 of NC_044329.1, read as the reverse complement.
TTAGTCTGAATTTTCTGCCCTTGATACTTAGGCAATGGTATCAAGTATGGTATCAACTCAATAAATAATATTTTTGAACGGTGAGGAGAGAATTAGGTCACGAGTAGTGGTCATGGGACAAATGCCATTTCCAGATGCCACACAGTGTTATTGCAGCTATTTTGGTCCCAGGACATTAGAGCAGCAGAGACAGAAATCACTCATGTACAGAAGAGGTATAGCACGGGCAGCAACAATGCAAGCTTCCCCTACTCTTTCAGCTCTAACTACCTGAATGCTTATCAGAATGGTCATCTCTAGGACCTGATTCTAAAACAACACACATCAGAGGAAACACTAGAAAGACACCTTGAAAGCGTATCTTAAGAAAACTGATGTGGATATCACAAGCTGGGAAGAGCAAGCCACCAACCGACCCCAATGGTGCCATATCCTCCATCAGGCTGTGGCCCGCTTCAAGGAGAAGTGCCTTGCCCTCAAAACTGAAAAGAGAGACAGTAGGAAGGAAAAAGAAATAACTTTCTGCCACAAAATGTCGGTACCTACTCCAGGCGGATTTGTGGTTCCAAGATCAGACTCCTGAGTCATCTCAGGACTCATATGTAAATCCATGGTAGAGATCATCCTCGAACCGAGGGATTGCCAATCAATCAATCAATCAAACTAACTTATATATGTGACCCTCCTATTGATGTCCGTGGGGACACTCCTGTGAATAAATGTAAGCATGTGTTTAAATGTTTCTAATATTAGTAACAAAGTAATTCAGGCTTTAATCCTATTTGTATCTTGTCCTCTCTAATGGAGACTAACAGTACACTAGATACTATAGTGATAGGGACAATTTACATATGTATATTACACACAAACAAACCTATATTCAAAGAACGTTTTTTCAATTGCAAAGTCAAGCATGCAAAAGTTAGGAAATGTCAGAATTAGATTGGATGGCCAGCTTTAATTCTGCCCTCTCTGTGTATGCATTGTGATGTGCTACTAGCTCTGCCTGCACTAAATGGACATGTTAATTAGTGTCAATTATTGTGATGATTTTAGTGAGGGGGAAGTAGGAACTTTACAATGTGCCTCAATAATGTACCAAATTAAAAAAAAATGCTCTTCCACCTCCCCACATTTCCAGATTCAATTCTATTTCATACACAGTAAAAAGGAAACATGCCATAGCTCACATACAGCTGAAAAATTTAGTGTGAAATAATACTTAAAAGCATAGGAGAGAATACAAAGCAACTAAATTTTCAAACTTGGGTGGATCTCTAAAGCCCCGTATATAATATGGCAGAGATGCCTTTGAATGCGCAAATCAGATTAATTGTGCAACAAACTGATATTTAAATACATAGTTATCTGGTTTGCACACAAAAAAGTGGTCTTTAGTAGGTGCTAGCAATCACCACCCTGCACTTTAAGCAGGGTGGAGTGTTGTGTGGGTGGCTGGGAGAAAAGGGCAATGCTTTCTGGCTTGGGGGAGGAGGGAAGACGTAAAACTGCTGAAAAAGCAGTCAGTGTGATGGATGACACACCACCTAGGAATGAGGAGTTTAAAAAGGTCAGCCTGGACCTGGCCCCTCCCTTCATTCACTCGGAACAGGCTGGGCTCCAATGCATGGCTTCCTGCAGGACTACGTGCAGTCATACGGTGAGTGGGGATCGGAGAGGGGAACCCGCTCCCCATTTCAGGACATAAAAAACAGGCAGGAATTGCACCAAGTGGCAGGGGGAGTGGGCATAGGTTCCCTGCTCCATAGAATCCCCACATGGAAGCAGTCCGGACAGTGAACAGGAACAGCAAGGGGGGAGCAGCCCCTTCCCCAATTCAGGCCATAGAAACAGGGTGGAGTTGGGACACGTTGGCAAGGGGCAGCAGAAACCCCATGTGTAGAGCCAGACAGTGTCAGGTAGGGAAAGGCAGGAACCTTGGTACGGCAGGGAGCCAACCCCCCCATCATTATAGTCCACCTTAACCCCCTCCTACAAACGGGGGTGGTCAGTAAGGTGCCAGCAAAGGAATTGCTTGAGGAACCTGGATTAAAAGGGGGAGGAAGCTGGTAGAAGACCCCACCAAAAAAATGGCTGGAATTCATAAGGTCCCGGCAAGGAAATTTGTGGAGGGACCTGGATGAAAAGGGGTGGAGCTGGTTGAAGCTCCCCGCCCCGGCATTGGCTGGAATTGGAGGGTCCTGGCAGTTGATCTGGAAGGACATGAACAGAAAGGTGGGGGAGGGGGCTGAACAACCCCCCCCCAGTGAATTGTGGGGGAGTTCACCTGCACTGCACATTTTATCCGCCGGGTTAGTCCCAGACATCTAATATTAAAGGTGCAGCCTGATTAAACCAATATCTAATGTCTCCTGTCATTCTTTCGACATAGCCAGACAATCACATTCTAGCAATCATACCTATTGTGGCCAGGTTTGAAAATTAGTCCCTAATTATTTGACTAGAAAAGCATGTATTAGCATTTCACAGAACTATACAAAATAGCTTAATCTTTCACTTAGTGTCTGGTTCCAAACTATCTTTACAAGACAAAATAATTGTAATAGTATCTGATTTAAAACACTTCAGCTCAACAGAAATGCTTTTTTTCACCCATTATTATTAACAACACCTAATTATTCATGACATTTGGGATTATTGAACATAAATAGAAGAAAGAGAGAGACATGTTAAGCCTTTCAGGAGATGAAAAGGAATTGTATATCTTTATTGTGCCACCTAATTTAATTAATGTATTCCTTATGCCATTTGGTCAGATTAATTTAAAAGTTAACAAAAGAGATCACTGTGAATTAAGACATAATAAATGGAAAGCAACTTCAAAAAGAATATTTTAGATTATGTCATCACTATAACAACTAGACTGTCAGCAGAGTGACAGATACCATAGCAGCCAATTATTTGGACACTTTGTGTGTTATATTTGTTACATGCTTCTACATTTGGATTGCCATATCACCATTTTAAGATAAAGTAATTAGAGGGGTAAGAGCTTAATTTAAGGGCATGTTGGAGAAACTCGGTACTGTAATATCTTTCACTGTTCCAATTTGTGTTGAAGATGGGTGAATACCTCAGGAAACAAAATATTTTGTATCTGCAGAGAACCTCTAAACACTTGACAAACACTAAATCATGCTTTGCAAAGCCTCTGAGCCACTGTATTCCCATTTAACAAATGGGGAAAATGAGAGGCTGAGTGATTCAATGACTAATGCAAGGTCACAGAGCAAGTCAATGACAAAATTGGGCACAGCAGACAGACCTGTGTTAAACCCATTAGATCATGTCACCTCTTCCAAAATATGAGACATCCAAGGAAGTGTAATGCACTAAAGCCAAATTTCACAGCTTCCATCAAACTCAGACTTAAAACCCTGATGTTGTATCCTGTTATAATGCAACCCTCAAAAAGTATGTACTGCGGGATGCCATCAGTGGAGTATGAATGGTAGGAGTGGACTAGATGTCCATAAATGCAGCTAGCCACATAACCCTGAAATATGGGAGATGAAGGAGAGGGATGGACACTCCTGACAGTTCTTTAATGTATCTATTTCTAATCAACCCTATTGCAGGTCATATTGACAGTCCTGGAATCAATGAAATCAAAGAATTTTAATACTACAATGAAAGTAGTATAGATGAATATATTTCTCCTGATTATCAAACAATGCTAAGGTAGGATGGAGTTGCTTAGCTTATTTTTTTAATAGTCTCTTATGTCAGTTCCCACGCTACTTGGGTCACAAATGATGCCATTTAAGTTGCCAAACAACAGCAAGAAGCTGAGAATTCACAGCTGTCCTGAAAAACTGAGGTCACACTCTTATAATTTGATCCACAAAGGGCCAAGTGTTTGCCAGTTGAATTCAAGCACAGGATATAGGCCTTAAAATTCAAAGTGACCTCACTGTTTCCAAATGGAAAACTGTATAATATCTTTCTAAAATTTCAGACTGATTGACTGAGCAGAACTACTTTTTTGTATTAAAGTAAATGGTAAATAGCACCACAAATTATCAGACTACATTTGTGTTGTATTAAATCCTAAAGGCAGTAAAATTTAGGAATGAATGTCAATTGTGTTCTTCAATGCCTATTATAGTGCAGAGCTTGGTTATACTCAATGGGCTATCCAACACTTTTTTTTTCTGAGACTGCCATATTGTTCTTGAGAATTCAGTATTAAAAAAGGGGTAATACATTCTACCACTTATGGTTTTGGAGAAAACTTTGAAAACATATAAAAAAGTGAAAACTATCAAAATGCTGCCTGCCTGTATCTGCAGAGACCTTGAAACAGTAACTCTATGGCTTATGTAGGGCTTCTTTGCTCCTTGTGTTTTTGCGTCTTCTTTTCTCTATCACACTCGCACACATACAGTGTCACGCACCCCTCCACCAACAGTGCCCCAGCTTCTGCTTTTGCAGTCTCAAGTCTCAATCTCCAGTGACTGAAGGGACTACCTGAGGGCCACATGGTATAGCTTCTACTCAAGCCTTGGCACATGCCTGTGGTTTGAGTGTTGGCTCTTTCTGCTTCATCTATTTAGTTCCACAAAAGAGCTTGATTCTTATATTTATACAGAATGAAGGGTAGTGGTCACAATGAGGTTTTGCCCAACCCTCATAACAGTACTATTGGTGCTAACTTCCCCCAGCATTGTTCTTATTGGCTGCTTGGGCTCCTTTCATGTTACTTACTTTCAGCAGAGCACAGCTGAAAACTCAGCACTAAGGGTATGTCTACACCGGCAGAGTTACATCACTGGCAGTTACATTGCTGCTCAGAAAGCACTGAAGGTAAACCGCTGTTGTGTGTTCACTCTCAGGCCTTGGCTACACTGGCGCTTTACAGCGCTGAAACTTTCTTGCTCAGGGGTGTGAAAAAACACACCCCTGAGCGCAGCAAGTTACAGTGCTGCTAAGCGCCAGTGTAAACAGTGCCCCAGCGCTAGGAGCATGATTCCCAGCGCTGCAAGCTAATCCCCATGGGGAGGTGGAGTACCTGCAGCGCTGGGAGAGCTCTCTCCCAGCGCTGGCACTGCAACCACACTCGCACTTCAAAGCGCTGCCGCAGCAGTGCTCCCGCAGCAGCGCTTTGGAGTTTTGAGCGTAGCAAAGCCCTCAGCTGCCTGCACAATAGTATGTTTGCACTCGCAGCACTTGCACTGGTATTCAGAGCAGTGCACTCTGGGCAGCTATCCCACAGAGCATCTCTTCCTTTTCTGCCACCAAGAGTTGTGGGAAGGCAGAGGGGGTCGCGGGGCACCCTGGGTCCTGTCCTAATTCCCTGTGATGCATTGCTTCGCATCCCAGCAATCTCCATGCTTCCATCTGCATTTGGCACCATCTTTCGAAGGTTTGTGTACTGCGCACTCTCTCTCTCTTTGGTCTGCAGGAATGGATCCCGCACTGTTGACCAATATGCTGCTCACTCGTACTAGCAGTGAGTGGCTGTGGATTTATTCCTTAAACTACAAAGGCAAGAGGAGTTCAACATTGACCTTGCCGCATGTAGTAGCTATGACACGAGATTGCTTGTGGCATTCATGGAGGTGCTGACCATCATGGAACACCGCTTTTGGACTCAGGAAACAAGCAGTGAGTGGTGGGATCACATTGTCATTCACATCTGGGATGACGAGCAATGGTTGCAGAACTTTCAGATGAGGAAAGCCACATTCATGAGACTATGTGATGAGCTCTCCCCAGATCTGCGGTGCAAGGACACAAGAATGAGAGCTTCCCTAAAGTTGGAGAAGGATGTGGTGATTGCACTGTGGAAGGTGGGTACTCCAGACTCCTACCGATCGGTTGCTAACCAGTTCAGAGTTGGAAAGTTGACCGTTGGACTCGTGTTGATGGAAGTGTGCAGGGCCATTAATTGCATCCTGCTCCGAAAGACTGTGATGCTGGGCAAAGTGCGTGACATTGTGGATGGCTTTGCACAAATGGGCTTTCCTAACTGCAGAGGGGCGATAGGTGGCACGCATATTCCAATTTTGGCACCAGATCACCTAGCCACTGAGTACATTAATCAGAAGGAGTATTTCCCTATGGTTCTCCAGGAGCTTGTGGCTCACTGTGGGCATTTCAAGGACATTAACACAGGCTGGTCTGGAAAGGTGCATGACGCACACATCTTTCGGAACCTTGGCCTGGTCAGGAAGCTGCAAGCAGGGGCTTTCTTCCCAAAAGATCACAATGGGGAAGTTGAAATGACCATTATGATCCTGGGAGACCATGCCTACCCTTTAATGCTGTGGCTTATGAAACCATATGCTGGACACCTTGGCAGCATCAGTTCAACAACAGGCTAAGCAAGCACAGAATGACTGTGGAGTGTGCTTTTGGCCATTTAAAGGCCTGCAGGAGCTGCCTATAGAGGAGGCTGGACCTGGCCAATGACAATATTCCTATGCTTATAGCTTCATGCTGTATGCTCCATACAGATACAAGCCTGCTTTCTGCAACTCTCCTGCCCCCAACAGCTCACTTCAGCGATTCCCAAAATCCAAGCCACTTACCAGGGTCCTCCTTTCTTGTTTGTGCTTCTCCACACTCCGACAGCTGTGACTGGCTAGCCTCCTCTGGGATACAGAAGAGCTCCTGGCTTCATGCATCTCTGACCTCCAAGTCATCCTCTGCCTCTGGGTTCTCTTCCCCCTCCACATCCTCATCTAAGATTTCCTCCTCCAGACTCTTGACTGGCATGCAAGCTAGCAAAGTATCCAGAGTGGCCATTGCAGTGGAGGTGGGCTCACCACTGAGTGTTGCATCCAGCTCTTTGAGAACTGGCAGCTCATGGTCCCAGCACCAGAGCCATGGTTTGCCTCCTGTGCCTTGTGGTAGGCTTTTCGCAGCTCCTTCACTTTGACCCTGCACTGCAGTGTGTCCCACTCATGGCCCCTTTCTGTCATGCATTGTGAAATCTGTTGGTAGGTATCATAATTCCTACGGCTGGAGCACAGCTGGGACAGCCTCCTCTCCCAAAATGATGATGAAGTCCAGCAGCTCGGCATTGTTTCAACTGGGGGATCGCCTGGTGTGTGGACCAGACACAGTCACCTGGAAAGATGCGCTGAGACCACTGCATGCATCACCAAGAAAACAGGAAGGAGACTTTTAAAATTCCCATGTAATTTAAGGGGTGGGGCTCATATGACAGCAGGGCGGTAGAGTTCAAACTGATGACCAGAGAGGCGAGAACAGGCATGGTGGGACACCTCCAGAGGCCAATCGCAATGCTGTAATCAACCAGGGTGTCTACACTGGCACTGCGGCACTGTAGTCCCATCACAGAAAGCTGTATCCCTCTTGTTGGGGTGTTTTTTTACACAGCGCTGCAACTGTGCAGTTTCTGTGCACTAAGTGGCTTGGCAGTGTGTACACCTTGGGAGTTACACCGCAGAAGGATGCTTTACTGCACAGAAAGTTGCCAGTGTAGACAATGCCTAAAGCATTCACACATAAAAAACCCTACAGGAAATTTGTTAAGACATAAAATGTGTCTTGGGTAAGGAGTTACTAGGACACTGACAATAAAGGAACTCACAACAGAATTGTAGGAGCAAAAAGGCAGTGCCTGGAGGGAAAAGAAGGGACTGAACATGCTTCACTGCAGAAGAGTGACTGTTATACTGTCCTTTCCCCTACTAAATTGCCCTTTGAAGAGGTTGATGCCCCATCCAGCCACTTTGAACCTAATCTCTGTTTTAAATACTAAAAATACATAACTGTTCTACACAAACACTTTCTTTTATGAAAATTTCTGGGCCACAAACTGCTGCTAAACACATACACTTATTTAGAACCTTTCCCCCGCTGTTTTCTCTTATCCTTTAGCAGACAGTATATTTCTCACTGGAAAAATATATGAAATTACATTTTACATTTTTTTTACTTTGGAAAACAAAATGAAGAGAATGTACTCCCACAGCACCAAGTCATGCCATGGGTGCACCAGACAGCAATTGGGGCATGAGCCAAAGTAGTGCTGAGTTTTCTCAACTCCCACTAGCTCCTATGGCCTTTCAGAAGCATTCAGCAATGTGCAGAATTTAGCCCTTAGTGCACTTCTTTGGCCTCCACTTCACAATGCACATGATAATTACAACAGTGGGATTAGGTTATAATGCTCATCCTTTTGTGGTTTATTGCTGTAACCTCCTATCCTATTTACACACTCTGCTGTTGTAATTGTATCACAAGCATTATTATTAGAGGGTACTAATACACATTTATATAAGACTTTGCTTTTAGCCATCTTGTTACTGTCCATGTCGGTAACATGCAAAAAAACCTGTGAAATTACTAATGTTCAACTTGATTAAATCAGCACTAACCCAGTAAAGATGCAGAAAGGATTGTTCAGAGAATGAAATGTAGACGCTTTACTTCTGTGTCATATATTCAAATCTGGCTCAGGTCAGTAGGGATTCAGTGGCCTATGTGAAAGGAGAGAGAGATCAACCAGTTCCTAATATCTAAGGTCTGTATTCATAAAAATCACTGGGAGTTTTTGGGGTGTGGCGTTGGTGTTTTTGATGTTGTTTTTTTGGCAGTCTCAGTAGAAAGGCCAAAAACTGAGTGGTCATGGAGTCTGAACCTTTGATCGAGAGGCACTGCTGGGCTTTGTGAAAGAAGATTGCACAGTATGATAGATAAATTCAACCTTTATTCTCCAGGGCTGTCACCCCAATACCTTTCACCAGTCCTAAATTCACTTGAATGAAGATGAAAAAAAGGACTGTCCATAATTAAATAGTGCAAAGTAACAGTTTGGTCACTAAGTTAAACCAGGTGAATCACATCATCTGCTGCTCATTGTAATTGAATACAACTTTGAAGTAGATGTGAGGGACATCAGTGCAGATTTTACTGACACTAGTAAGTTCCCCCCCTCATACTTTTCTGGTTCCATGGAATACACAATTATATGTTGTGATTTGCATTGCACAGTAAGTGTGAGTTGCTTTTGTTATTCATTCACAGGTTAGATTAACTTTGTTTATCAAGCCATACATAAAAATGTAATCATTCCATTGTCAGGAGCCTGAAGCTAATGTTAATTACAGTTTGAAACTTCGATTATTAATGCATCTTTACCTACTGAAGTGTGAAATAAGCAATAGTAGTTGGACTACACCAATTAAATTAGCTTCTGAGACTGGAATTCATAAATAGGATACTTTCTGGCATTTACAGCTAACACTGTAACACAGCATGTAGGGGATGGAAGAATCTATATTTGAAACAATATACCTTAGAAATTATAGAAATGAGGAAAGAGAATTGTGACTTTTATGTAAAGGTATAGATTACATGCATACAGCATGTGTTATGTGTTGTGGATGAAGTTGCTGTATGTATTCTATTCAGCTGCCCATTTACAAATTCAAAATAATATTTCTATAAGTCTTATGGCACACTCACACATATACAAAGCCACATAAGCAAGTGCACTCACAAGAGAGCTGGGCAAATATTGTAAAAGCTTATGTGAGAACAACCATTCAAATAAAAAGCCTAAATATACTTTAAAGCTAATTCATGCCTCCATCTATTTTATTCATGTTCTGAGATCATCCCTAAGAGCAATTTTTTTGTTGTTGATAAAGCTGGTCTTTGCAGAGAAAGAAAGGGTTACAGATACTTGTGAGAAAATTAATTCATTAAGCTTACAAATATCCTTGTGAATCAGTTAAGAACGATTCTTATCTTCAAGTGCGAAGAGGACGCAGAGAGATAATAAGGACCACATTTTGAAAAACATGTATGCAAAAATGTATATATGCTTTTTCAAGGCCTACATGCAAAATTGCCCACACAAAGACATGTGAAAGGGGAGTGCCAATTCCAAACATATATTTCGTCATCCTAGCTGGGTGCATGTACTCATGTGACTACCACACACTTGCAAAATGTAGACCTAGGTGAGTGTCCAAGATCATACAGAACATGTATGGGTAAGTCAGGAAGAAAACCTGTGCCTGTGTCCTAACCATTAGAACAAGAGAAATATCTAGAATTTCTTGAGGGTATTTTTAAAATATAATTTAATATTTTGGTTTGTAGAGATTTGTAAAAGCAGGGATAGAAAAAAGATAAAATAGACAAGAGTGCCTTATGAGAAGAAAGAAAATGTGATGTGGTATATGCATCTCTTACATAAGAGAGCATAACTGAAATTGTTATATAATCTGTGTATATAAATATAAAATAGTCAGTAACCTTTTAATTGTTTTCATAGAATTATAGAAATCTAGGGCTAGACAGGCCAACAAGGGTCATCTAGTCTATTTTAATAGAAGTAATTGATCTCTAGATTTCTGAAGCTAAGAGAAGACTCCAACTACTCATGTTTGAAAGGATTTATGCTACCAATGCTATACAATAAAATGCAATATATCCATAAAGGTTTGTTTGCTGAAAACAACCTTTCTAATTTTATAAAGTACTTTCAATATTATTGTTGACATAAATTTAAAGCCGGAAAGGACCATTAGATTATCTCATCTGACCTCCTCTATATCACAGCCCATTAAACTTCACCCAGTAACCCCTGAATTGAGTCCAATAGCTTGTGTTTGACTAAAATGTACTCTGTGTTTTGCCTATAGTATATTTTTTTCAGAAAAACATCCAGTCTTGATTTGAAGACTTGATGAGATGGAGAATCCACCACTTCCCTTGGTTGTTTATGCCACTGGTTAATCACTCTTACCATTAAATAAGTGTGCCTAATTTCTAATTTAAATTTATCTGGTTTCAGCTTCCAGCCATTAGTTATTGTTACGCTTTTCTCCACTAGAATAATGACCCACCTTAGTACTCAGTATTTTTTTCTGGTAAAGTCACCTCTCAATCTTCTTTTTAATAAGCTAAAACAATTGAGCTCTTTGAGACTCATTGTAAAACATTTTCTCCAGTCCTCAGTTCATTTTTGTGGCTTTCTTCTGCACATTCTCCACCTTTTCAACATTCTCTTAAAAATTTGTACACCAGAACTCTACAAAGAATTATACTATTGGTCTCACCAATTCTGAATTCAAAGGTAAAATTACCTCCCTATCCTTCTCACTATCCCCCTGTCTATACATCCAAGAATTACTCTAGTCTTTTTTTGCCAGAGCATCACACAGGAAGCTCATTCAGTTGCTTGTGTTATAAACCCTCAATTTTTTGCACAGCTTTCCAGGATACAGTCCCCTATTCTGTGTTTCCTAGATGTATAACTTTTCATTTGACTTTTCATTTCAACCACATTTAGTTTGAGTGGGCCAGTTTATCAAGAGACCCAGATTGCTCTGTCCTCATTATTTACCATTCTGCCAATCTTTGTGTCATCTGCACATTTTATCAGCAGTGATTTAGATTTACTTCCAGATAACTGACGAATATTTTGAATAGATTTGAGTCTAGCACTGATGCCTGAAGAAACCCATCACAAAGCCCTGCTGTTCTATAACATTCTATGTTGATTATAATTTGTAAAGATCTGTCAGTTAGGCAGATATTAATCTATTTACTGTAATCTTTACTGATATTTTTGTAGTGCATTTTAAAAAATTAGAACGCAAGTCAAAAGTCCTACAAAAGTTAAGTACGTTACATCAACACAGGTTCCTTGATCAATCAAACATCTAACTTCTTCAAAACATTGCTGGACAAGCTATTTTCTATAAAATGATATTCACTGGCATTAATTATATTCCTATCCTTTAAATCTTTATTAATTGAATCTTGTATCAGCTTTTCCATTATTTGGCCCAGGACTGATATCAGGCTATTTGGGGTATGTTACCAATGCCATTCTTCTTGCCCTTTTTGAATATTGGTACATTAGCACTCTTCCAGTATTCTGGAATTTTTCTGATATTACAAAAGTATTAAAAATTAACGTCCGTGGGCCAGAGGATGCTATTTATCTAGGTCTGCTAATTTTAAAAAAGTTTTTCCCTAGCAGATGTTTTTTAATATCCTCCTTGGATACTAATAGACTGGAAAGTATTTTATCATCCTCAAGGTATACAATATAATTCTACTTTTGATTTTTCTAAATACAAATGCAAAATATTTATTTAATATGTTTGCCTTTTTTACATCACTATTATCAATTTTACCATCTCCATCTAGTAAAGGGCCTAAACCATTGCAAGAATTTCTTTTGTTCCTAATATACTTAAACTTCTCCTTGTCCTTATCTGTGCCAGCCATGATTTTTTCCTGTAGTCTTTAGTGTCCCTAATCAATTTTCTATACTTCATCACTTCTAATTTACATTGATTGCTATCTATTTTCCCTTTTCACTACAAATAAAATAAAATAAAAAGATACCCCTACTAGCTAGGAAGTCTTTGAGCCTAATTTCCCTCTCACACATTCATAAATAAGAGATAACTCAAATTCAATGACTGGAGTTTTGTTGGGATAAAATCTTTTTTTAAAAACACCCAACAATTGTATATGCCAATCTTTGTCTCGCTCTTCATTTGTGGTGAAAACAAGCTTCTAGTGTTGGAGCCATTTTGTCCAGATACCAAGTTCAAAATATGATTCTGGTGTTTATTTGGCTTATATTAGCACTTAACTACTTCATTTTGAAACTCTGCAGTGCTTTGATGACCTCCTTCACCATTCCATTTCTCCTTCAACTTTACCACCCTCCCTCCAATGATCTGAATAATTTTAATTGCACTAACCTTCCTTAAAATTTTAGTCTCAGATTTTCAAAGGGGCCTAAGGAAGTTAAGCACCAAAATCCCATTGACACAATGACAGATGTGCTCTGTTATACTCTTTTAAAAGCTCAACCTTAGTTCTTAAGGAGGTGTGTGGGGGAGTGTTTTTTTAGTGCTGATTAACAGTCTTTTCTATTTTTGTCTCAACTATTTATAATCACAGGAAGACTATCGTAATTTTGATCTCAATTCTCTAGCAAGTTAGTATGCTATAATGCATAGATTGTTTCATGCTGGTCAGTTATATGGTATAATATGAGAGCATGTGCTGCCAAACAGGAGTAGTAAAATCTGTCAAAATAGAATAATTGTCCAACTGGTTCAATTTATTTAATATTTTTTTCTCAGAGTCTCAGAGAGGACTTCCGTCATACAGACATACAGGAGTTGTTTACTCTCTCCATTCTAAAATGGTTTTTACTCACTCAAGTCTAAAATACCAAATAATATTGAGCATCAAAAATTCAGTGAGTTTTGCAATATCCTGTCTCTGAAGGTTGACAAATGCAGACACTTCAGAGAAAGACATAATGCCTCCTAATTGTGCACTACTATACTACAGGGGGAAATTTTACCCTAACTCCAACTGGTGATTAGCTTAAAGCCCTCAGCGTGAGGATTGATAGCCATTGTAATTTTATACTAGATAATGTAACTGCAGATATTATCCTTGCTACGCAGTAATTATTGCTTCCTGAGCTGGCAGAGGATAGGAGCCATGCAGTGGCAATGAGCTTCACTCCAAGCTGTAGAAGAATGGGAGCGGGAAGGAGAGGCAGGGAAAGAAGTGTGAAACATAACGCCCTTCAGTGAAACATGTAACTCTTTCTGGTGAACTTTGGGGAATATTTCTAAACCAGACAGGTAAGTCAGTTGTTACATTCTACACTTGAGAATAGGGAATAATGCAATTAAAAAAAGAATGGTGGGGCCCTTGAAGAGGGAATTAGAAGAGGCCTCACTTGGGTAATGACTCCACTGTGTTTGATACATGTTCAATGGTGATTTTTTCCATTAGAACTGCATTATAAATTAATATGAAAGACATTAATATGGTTTTGGTGAAAAGGAAGATTGCAAATTAGCATCCCAACCAATCCATCCCACTAAGGAAGTTTAAATACTTTTTCATCTGCTGCCAAAGGTGAATTTGATTTTTGCAACCAGCCAACAACACTGAAAATAAGACGGTTACTCACCTTTGTAACTGTTGTTCCTCGAGATGTGTTGCTCATATCCATTCCAGTTAGGCGTGTGCGTGCGCCGTGTGCACGTTCGTCGGAAGACTTTTCTACCCTAGCAACACTCGGCAGGTAGGCTGGGCGCCTCCTGGAATGGCGCCACTATGGCACCATATATATATCCCAGGTGACCTGGCCACCCTTCAGTTCGTTCTTGCCGGCTTCTCCGACACTGGGGAAGGAGGGTGGGTTTGGAATGGATATGAGCAACACATCTCGAAGAACAACAGTTACATAGGTGAGTAACCGTCTTTTCTTCTTCGAGTGATTGCTCATATGCATTCCAGTTAGGTGATTCCCAAACCTTACCTAGGCGGAGGGGTCGGAGTAAGATGTGGCAGCGTGCAGAACCGCTGAGCCAAAGGCTGCATCATCTCTAGACTGTTGGACCAGAGCATAGTGTGAAGCAAAGGTGTGGACCGATGACCAGGTCGCTGCACGACATATCTCCTGGATAGGCACATGGGCCAGGAAGGCAGCTGATGAAGCCTGAGCTCTGGTGGAATGCGCCGTGAGATGGCCCAAGGGGACATGAGTCAGGTCATAGCACGTGCGTATGCACACCATTACCCAGGAGGAAATCCTCTGGGAGGAGATGGTAGACCTTTCATCCGTTCAGCGACTGCCATGAACAGCTGGGGGGATTTTCAGAAGGGCTTTGTCCACTCGATATAAAAAGCGAGGGCCCTACAGACATCTAAGGAGTGCAACTGTTGCTCCTGTCGAGAAGAGTGAGGCTTCGGAAAGAAGACCGGGAGGAAGATGTCCTGGTTGGTATGGAAAGCCAACACTACCTTAGGGAGGAACGCTGGATGAGGTCGCAACTGTATCTTGTCCTTGTGGAAAACAGTATACAGTGGGTCCACCATAAGCGCTCGAAGTTCGGAGACCCTTCTGGCCGATGTAATGGCCACCAGGAAGACTGTCTTGCACGACAGGTACAGGAGTGAGCAAGTCGCCAATGGCTCAGAGGGCAGATGCATAAGTCTGCTTAGGACTAAGCTGAGGTCCCAGGTGGGGGCAGGGCGGCGTACTGAGGGGTAGAGGCGTTCCAGGCCCTTAAGAAATCTAGTAACTAAGGGGTGAGAAAACACGGAGTGTCCACTTTCACTGGGGTGGAATGTGGAGATAGCCGCTAAGTGCACCCTCAGAGAAGATATCGCCAGGCCCTGTTGTTTAAGAGACCAAAGGTAGTCTAAAACAGTGGGGATTGAGACCTCAGAAGGAGTAACATCCTGCGTTGCACACCAGCAGGAGAAATGTTTCCACTTGGTCAGGTACGTAGACCGAGTAGAAGGCTTTCTGCTGCTCAGGAGGACACGCTGTACCGAAGTGGAACAGCATAACTCTGTTCTGTTCAGCCATGCAGGAGCCATGCCGTGAGGTGAAGGGCCTGCAGGTCTGGGTGGCGAAGACTGCTGTGGTCCTGTGTTATGAGGTCTGGAAGGAGAGGTAGGGTAATCGGGTTGTCCAGGGACAGGTCGAGCAGTGTGGTGTACCAGTGCTGTCTGGCCCATGCTGGCGCAATCAGGATTAGATGCGCTCTGTCCCTGCGGAGTTTTATTAGGACCTTGTGAACCAGAGGGAATGGTGGAAAGGTGTAGAGCAGGTGGTGCTCCCATGACAGAAGGAATGTGTCCGTGATCGATCCCGGTGAAAGACCCTGGAAGGAGCAGAACACTTGGCATTTCCTGTTCGTGCGAGAGGCGAACAGGTCTATGAGGGGAAAGCCCCACCTCTGGAAGATGGAATGAATAACGTCTGGTCTTATCGACCATTCGTGACAGAGGAAGGATCTGCTCAGCTAATCCGCGAGAGTGTTCCGAACCGCTGGGGAAAGGACGCTACCAGGTCTATCGAGTGGGCTATGCAGAAGTCCCAGAGTCGAATGGCCTCTTGACATAGGGGAGAAGAGCGAGTTCCTCCCTGTTTGTTGATATAATACATAGCTGTTGTGTTGTCCGTAAACACCGAGACACAACGACCATGAAGACGTTGTTGAAACGCCTGGCACGCGAGGCGGACTGCTCTCAGCTCCCGGACGTTTATGTGGAGCGACAGCTCCTGTAATGTCCAAAGGCCCTGGGTACGAAGGTAACCTAGGTGAGCCCCCCACCCGAGAGATGATGCATCTGTCATTAGGGACAGCAAGGGCTGTGGTGGATGGAACGGTAGCCCTGCACACACCGGGGAGGGAGTCAGCCACTAGTCGAGGGAGCATAAGGTGCTCGGGGGAACGGTCACCAGAGTGTCTATTGGGTCCCTGCCTGGACGGTAGACCGAGTTGAGCCACGTTTGAAGGGACTGGAGGTGGAGCCTAGCATATTTTGTCACATAAGTGCAGGCGGCCATGTGGCCTAGTAGGCCGAGACACGTGCGAGCCGAGATGACCGAGGAGTTCTGCAGACCTCGAATGATTGCCGTGAGTGTCTGGAAACGTAGCTGAGGTAGGTAGGCCCTGGCTTGAGTAGAGTCCAGGGTTGCCCCTATGAAGTCCAGTCTTTGTGTGGGAACCAGTGTGGACTTTTCGGCATCGAGGAGCAGCCCCAACCGGGAGAATAGGTCCGTGATTATGTTCAAGTGCTGTCTGACCTGAGTCTGGAAGGTTCCCTTGATGAGCCAGTCGTCCAGGTAAGGGAATACATGTATCTGCCGCCGGTGGAGGTGGGCGGCGATGACGGCCATACACTTCGTAAACACCCTTGGGGCTGTAGAGAGACCAAAGGGGAGGACCGTGAATTGGAAGTGCCGGCGACTGGATACAAAGCGAAGATACCTTCTGTGTGGAGGGAAGATGGCGATATGGAAGTACGCTTCCTTCATATCGAGGGCGGCATACCAGTCTCCAGGATCCAAGGAAGGGATAATAGTCCCTAGGGAGACCATGCGGAACTTCAACTTGACCATAAACTTGTTGAGGCCTCGCAGGTCTAGGATGGGCCCGAGGCCTCCCTCCGCTCAGAAAGTAGTGGAAGTAAAACCCTTTTCCCTTCTCTTCTGGTGGTACCTCCTCTATTGCTCCTGCGGCGAGGAGAGACTGCACCTCTTGCCAGAGGACTTGCTCGTGAGATGGCTCCCTGAAGAGGGACTGGGTTGGGGGATGGGAAGGCGAGGATGAAACAAATTGGAGGTGGTATCCTTGTTTCATCGTCCGTAGGACCCAGATGTCTGAGGTCACTTGGGACCACGCTGGGAGGAAGTAGGAGAGGCGGTTGGAGAAGGGAAGAGAAGGATCCTGTCCTGAAACTGTTATGCCGTCCTCGTGCGTACCTTCAAAAGGTAGACTTAGGCCCCAGAGGTGCTTTTGGGGGGTCGTTGTTTTGACCCCCTTGGGGTCCGGACTGGCGTCTACAGCCACCCCTCCCGCGCCTTCTGCTGAAGTCCTGTCTCTGCTGGGGCATAAAGTAAGGGCGGTGAGGTTGGGGCCGGAAGGGTCTCCGTTGGGTCACAGGCGTATGCATGCCCAACAAGCGCATGATGACCCTCTTGTCCTTTAAACTCTGCAACCTGGGGTCAGTCTTTTCAGAGAACAGACCCTTGCCATCAAAGGGTAAGTCCTGGATGGTGTATTGGAGCTCGGGTGGCAGGTTGGAGACCTGTAGCCATGAGATATGCCTCATGGTGATACCTGAGGCCAGAGTTCTGGCTGCCGAGATGGCCGCATCGAGAGAAGCCTGGAGGGAGGTTCTAGCCACCTTCTTTCCTTCTTCAAGGAATGCAGCAAATTCATGGCGAGAGTCCGGGGGTAGAAGATCTGTGAATCTACCCACCTCCGCCCAGGTGTTGTAATTGTAACGGCTCAGGAGAGCCTGCTGGTTGGCCACCCAGTAGGTCCATCCGCCTAGCCTCCTTTGATTTGGGAGCTGGCGCCTGTTGGCTGTGGCATTCCATCTCGTTGATCAACTGGACAACTGATGAGGAGGGAGGAGGATGAACATGTAGGTATTTGTACCCCCGAGAGGGCACCATGTATTTTCTCTCAACTCCCTTTGCCGTAGGGGGAATGGAGGCTGGGGACTGCCATAAGTGGCCTGAATGGTTTGATGAAAGGCAAAGCCACCCTAGTGGAGGTATCTGCTGACAGGATGCTGGCAACTGGGTCCTCAACCTCCGGGACATCCTCTACGGGAAGATTGATGTTGAGCGCCACCCTCCTAAGGAGATCTTGACGGGCTCTGAGGTCTATCGGCGGAGGCCCTGATGATGAGGTCCCTGCCACCGCCTCGTCTGGGGAGGAAGAGGACGATACACCGGGGATGAGGGGGTCCTGGATAGCCTCTTGCTCCTGGGTCGGCTCCTGCTCCAGCGGTACCGGGGAACCTGGTGGATGGGTTATCAGCTCCTCTGTCCCAGCAGGAGGGGGACAGCTAATGGTGGCCTCTGGAGCTCGATGCTCTGAAGAAGCGGAGCGGGTCTGTAGCAATGGGGCACCCTGGGCCTGATGGTATGCCCAGGGTGTCCAAAAGGACCACTGGTGAGGACCTGGGTCCTGAGACCGGACCTCCTGGAAGACCCCAGAAGGCACCTCTGTATCTCGCTCCTGGTCATAATAACTATCCGTGTGAGAGGACACCGATGACTGTCTGGATGGCCATGGAGGAGCAGAGAAACCTTGGGCTGAGGTTCTGACGGACCTCGCTCCCTTCTTCAATGGGGACAGGTGCCGGTATTCATTAGCAGTACCGGGATCGAGATCGGGACCTGCGACCAGTCCGGTGCTGGGAGGTCGACCGAGATCTTGAGTCTCTGCGGTGTGAACGGCTCCGAGAGGTACGGTGCCTGGATCGGCGCCGAGAACTGGAGCGGTGCCGCGGATAGTGAGGTGAAGAGTGGGAGTCCGACCGGTGCCGTGAGTCTGACCGGCGCCGTGTAGGGGAACGGTGCCAGGACTGCGAGCGGCGTCAAGAGCAGGAGCGTCATCTCAACCTGGAGCGTCTACGGGACCGCGATCTTGAGCGGTGCCGGTCCTCTGTGCCAACGGACGGTGGTCTAGGCAGGGTCGGCTTGCCCCGAGATTGGATTACCCGCACCGGCGGTGCCGGAGGTAAAGACAGTGCCGAGTCCGTCAAGGCGATTAAGTCTCTCGCTGCCGAATACGCCTCTGGCGTGATGGCATGGTGAGTTCTACCACGGCACACGCTGGGGAGCTATGAGGCGCCGGACTCGATGGCCCTTGTGAGACCGGAATCAACGGTGCCAATTTAGTCGGTGCCATGGCGGGTATCGGCACCGGGCAGTCCGAACTGGGCACGCTTTCTGGCTGCGGCGTAGTTGGAGCCAAGGCAGCAGAAGTCTTGGCCTTCTTCGACCTCGGGGAGAGGGAGCGACGCGGAGTCGACTTCAGTGCCTGTGTCGGCCGGTGCCGAGAGTCCTTAGGCGTGCCGGTGCGATCCGGTGCTGTAGGGGTGCCTCTGTTCACCGACTGACCGGTGCTCGGTGCCACAGGTGGCAGTGTCAAGGCCGCCTCCATGAGGAGCTGTTTTAGTCTGATGTCCCGCTCCTTTTTAGTTCGCGGCGTTAAAGCTTTGCAAATAGGGCACTTAGCTGTTAAGTGCGATTCCCCAAGGCACTTTAAACAGGAGTCGTGTGGGTCTTCTGTTGGCATCAGCCTGTGAAAAGCCGAGCATGGTTTGAAACCCGGTGAGCTGGGCATGAGCTCCGGCACCGGGTGTGGGGAAGGGGCTACTCCCCGAACCCCACTAAGTAGTACTAAACTAACTATAATGTAAGAACTTACAACTAAATCTATCTATCTATCTATCTATCTATCTATATACAAGAACAATAACTATGTACACAATAAAAATGAGAACTACGAGTAGCTAGGGAAGGTGGAGGTCAGCTAAGCCGCACTCCACTGTTCCAACGACCGACACGGGCAGTAAGAAGGAACTGAAGGGTGGCTGGGTCGGCTGGGGTATATATACAGTGCCATAGCGACGCCACTCCAGAGGGCGCCCAGCCGACCTGCCGAGTGTTGCTAGGGTAGAAAAGTCTTCCGACGAATGTACACATGGCGTGCGCACATCTAACTGGAATGCATATGAGCAATCACTCGAAGAAGAACTTGTATTTTTGCAGTTGGCAACAAATGTTGGTTAGTTATATAAATCATCCAGGCAACAGAAACAATACCTTCTTGTTTATGCAACTAAAAATGGACAGAATTATCAATTTCAGTTATTTTCAATGAGTCATTTGAAAATAATTTACAGACCTAGAAATAGTCATTTAATAAATTTGCAAATAGTGTTCTGAATTTTGTGCAATAAATTGCCCATTGTCACTTATTCACCCAGCTCTAATCACAATATAGGCTTAAATATTAAAAGGCTGCACAGAGTCATCCAAAAAGATAGTTATAAAACACGTAGCTTGCAATCTGAAATATGTAACACAAAAGGAAACTGCATTGCAAAATTAAAACGAGATCATGGGTTTAAATTAAAACACAGAATACATTTAAGAATGGTTTTTTGAAGCTCTCCCATTTGAAAGCAACACCAGAAACCATCCTCTTCCTTGGGGATCTGAAAGTGGTGGCAAGTGAATAATAATTAAGGAGGGATTTAAAGAAGATTTTCCACATCTTTCTAAAGGCATGAGGACACTGGGGAATAACATTTAAAGACTGAAAATAGAGTGTGGAAATGACTTAACTCCTACATACCACTGGGAGAGAGAGATCATCAGATAGCTCAAGTCTATCATTACATTATAGAGGACTGTTTATATGGCTAGTTTCAGGAGACATGTATCCGACAACACAGCTGTATCTAAAGATTTCAGCTTTACATATTTTAAGAGTTCCTAACTGCCTCTTGTTTATCTTAGAGTTACATCTAGCATTAACAGTAAGGTGTTGTGTCAAAAGAGTCACTAGCCAAATGCACCATGATGTCTTATAACATGGCAATTGGGGTCTTCAGTTAGGGTGCCAAGAAGACCTGCTTCAGTTTTCTGGAACTGTTTCTGATTCCCTGGCTTCCACAGATTCTGGTCTAGTGTCAGGATGGGTGGAGGCCAACGGTTAAATCTCTCTCCCTGCCTTGATAGTCAAACAGCTTACTCCCTTGGCTTACCTTCTCCTTTGAGAGGCCCAGACAGAGATGGTAGAAAAGCTGAGGGATTGGATCATAAGGACAAGTGAAAAGGAAGAAGTTACAGCAGCAGCCTGCTGAGCCTCAGCAGGTGTGTGGAGGACGTTGAGCAGCAGCAATACAAAAACAGAACCCAGAATGTGGGAAGAACTGAGAGAGTATTACTTTATCATAGCACAGAAAGGGGAGTATTACTGGTGGACAGAGGAAATAGGGTGAATATTGAGGGGGGAATGGATAGGTTGTAGGATTCAGTGGAAAAACTAGTGAATTGATAAGGGCGTTGATGGAATTTGGGGACAGGGAGAGGTGATATATTTTGAGGGGGGTGTTATGTTCACACAGAGTGGAGTTAGATAAAAAACAAATACTTTTGTTGGAAGTAAAACCGTGTTACATTAGGCTGGCAGTCTGCCAACTGACTGATACTCCTAGACACTTCACTATAGAACCACCTGGCCTGCAAGGAGGACCAAGAACAGTCTCCCCCCTTCTGCCCCCACCATGCATACATACTCTTAAGGTGATAGCCTGCACTTCCAATGGTCCTCAGTACACCATAGTGGGGTTGATACCTGACAGGCCTAAGGGGAAATTCTATAGGGGACTGCACCTTTTGGGCACTGTGCATGTTATTTCCAGGGCCAACTGGGGTGTGTGGGGGGAGCAAGTGGGCCATTTGGCCTGGGCCTCAAGCTCAAAAGGGGCCTCAATTTTAGACAAATGTTAATTTTTTGTCAGTTGATAAATTTCGCAACTTGTTTTTGTGTGCATCCCTTTTGGGCCAAAATGTGACACATGCTCTTAGCTTAGAACTGCAAATTGAAGCAAATCAGAGATGTGATTTGGTAAAAGACAATTTTTTTTGTTTACAGATATAGACTTTGTCATATTAAAGAGTTAATAAAAATATATTGGTTCTGATGACACAAGATTAGACCATGTGTTGTCATTTTTTATTTATATTATGGCTAGGGGGGCTCAAAACCTGGAAGTGGCCTGGCCCTCTCCAAACCTCTTGAGTTATTTCTTGAGCTTTCTGCTGTACTCATGGAACAGGACTGGTTCCAAGCTCCATGGACTGGCAGGAGCTGCAAATGCTGAGGAGAAAATGTCAGCCTCAGTGAGGAGACAATGACAAGTGGCACTTGGGACAAGCTACAAGCCCAACTACTTTCTTTAGCACAAAGTCGGAGCAGTCAAGCTTAGAATGTGCCTCAGGGAGGAAGAAAACCTGACCCAGGGCACAAAGCAATGTCCTTCCCCACATAACTGGTTTTCCCGTTAGACTTGCTTCCCATGGGATTTGACCTACCAATCCCTGAGTAGCTAAAGTCTGCCTTCTTGAAATCCATTATCTTTATAGTGCTCTTCCCCCTCATCATTCCTTCAAATTATGAATGCTATCATTTCATGATCGCTTTCAATCATCCACTTCCAAATTCTTATACAGATCCTCCCTATTTGTCAAAAGCAAATCAGAACAGCTTCTCCTCCTTCTGAAATAAAAAAAATATTGTCTCCAAATTATGCAACAAAGCACAAACAAAGAACACACAGAGCCATAAAATATTTACAGTACAAATGAAAATGACAGTTGTAATCAAATTGTTATAAGGATTAACAGAGTTTGGATCCGGATTTCTAAGATTTACAGGTATTTATTGTCACCATCAACTTTCAAGACTGTTACCTAAAAGGGGCACCTGAGCTGTGAACTGTTTGAAACCATGCATTAGTGCAAGTTTTGCAAAGAAATATAATTCACATGTGATGTCCCATTACTCTTTGAATCTGCAGGAGTAACCGCACACATGAGTATGATGTGGATGCACCACTGAACCAGCCTGTTAGCTTTTATTGCTTATGTGTTGGGGAGAACTTTGATACTGTCATGACTCTGCATCAGAAGTCAGGAAAAAATCCTGTTAAAAAAAAATCTTCTGACAGGAACATACTGAGATGTCTCACTGAATTCATATAAAATAAAGAAAGAAGCAAACATTAAATTACAGTGATCCAATTCCATTTCAGAGTTCTGGTAACTACACAAACCTCTTGGGCTTTGCTTTTGTCACCTTATAATGTCACCAGAATCTCTGGAAGGAATTATAGCCCCTTAATTCAGTGTTACTTGTTATTTATTCTGTTACTCGATAAGATTCTATGTCTCAATGATATTGTATCATAAAACAGAACTCATCCAAACAGACTGTGCTTGGAGCAGATTCTAACATGTTAAAAATCCACTGGAATGCTTGGTAGAGTGAACAATTGTACTGGTATTTCCTTATTTGTTCTGATGCAGTATTAACTCATCAAGAAAAAACAAAGTAAACATATTTCAAAATACAGATTTTGATAGAATATTTCAAATTACAATAGTCCTCTTCAATGGAAACTCCTCATTTAAGATAGTTGGTTTTCATACCACTCTGTGCCTCTACTTCCACTTAGGACACTATTCAATCACTCATTTATCCCAGTGCAGGCTAGGGTTGCCAATTTCTAACAGCAGAAAATTGAACACCTTTGTCCTGCCCCTTCCCCAAAACCCTGCCCATGCTTACTCCATTCCCCCTCCCTCCTTTGCTTGCTTTCCCCCACCCTTGATCCCTAGCTCATTTTCACTGGGCTGGAGCAGGGGGTTGGACTGCAGGAGTGGGTGAGGGCTATGGCTGTGGGTGCGGGATCTGGGGTAGGGCCAGAGATGAGGGGTTCATGGTGTGGGAGGGGGTTCCAGGCTGAGGCCAAGGAGTTTAGAGTATGGGAGGGAGAGCCGGGCTGGAGACAGAGCTGTGGGATGGGGTATGGGTTCTGGGCTGGGGTTGCAGGCTATGAGATGGGACCAGAAATGTGGGGTTTATGGTGCGGCAGCAGGCTCAGGGTTGGAGTAGAGGATTGGGGTGCAGGAGGGGATGAGGGCTCTGACTAGGGGTGCAGACTTTGGGGTGAAGCTCAGAAAGAGGGATTTGGGTTGCAGTAGGGGGCTCTGGGCTGGGGCCAAGGGATTCAGAGTGAGGCAGCGGGGGCAGGCTCTGAGAGGGAATTTGGGTATGAGGGGGGCTCAGGGCTGGGGTAGGGGCATGAGAGAGAGTGAGGGGTGCTGACTCCAGGTGGAGCTAGGGTGACCAGATGTCCTGATTTTATAGAGACAGAACTGATTTTTGGGTCTTTTTCTTATATAGGCTCCTATTACCCTCCACTGTCTGTCCCAATTTTTCACACTTGCTGTCTGGTCACCCTAGGCGGGGCTTACCTCAGGCAGCTCCTGAGAAGCCGTCGACATGTTCCTCTGGATCCTAGGCGGAGGCATGGCCAGGCAGCTCTGCGTGCTGCCTGTGCCCGGAAGCACTGCCCTGGCAGCTCCCATTTGCCATGGTTCCCAGCCAATGGGACTGAGAGAAAACCATCTAAGGCCAGATTTACAAAGATCAGATTTACTCAGGGGCTAAGGTGTAGTTATGTAGCTAGTGGAATTTACAAAAGCATCTAAGTAGGTTGGGCAGGTAACTTGATTAGGAACTTATGTAAATCGCATGTATCTGCATTTTAGGTCCCTAAGTACCTTTGTAAATCTGCTCCTGTGCCCCAGAGTGTAGTGATGAATTTGCCCTTACAATTACAATTCTATTATATTAATGTCATTAAGTATCATTCACTATGGATTTACACATGACACTTTTTACCTTTCAAATAATATTTTACTTTAAAAATAAACTTTTCCTTTCCATTAGAAGATTAATTCCTTTGTGGAGGTGGTGCAACAGCAATTGATCTCTATCAACAATTACCTATTAAAATAGATTTCTACTGTGCCTATATACAATGCTATCTGTCACAGTGGTCCAACAGGACATTCAGCTCTAGTAAATTGATTTCAGATTAAGTTACAATCAGCAGAAAAAAAACCTACTTTCCCTTTCTAAAGGCCTTCAAATCTCTACCCAGCAAGCGATGGGGGTCCCATGGTGTTTTATCAGACAATGGGTGGCCTTGAATTGTAATACAACGTTCAGAAGCCTTTACAGCTTCAATGGGTTTTTATCAAATGAGTGGGAAAGTTTGTGCAGCACCTGCTTATATTAAGTCTGACTCAGGCAAGTGCTATTGATCTGTCACTTTCATGAGCACTAAATTCTCTCATTAATTTTGGAAAAGAAAAAAAAAGAGGACATACTATTCTAAAGCCAGATTTCACAACAGCAGGGAATGTTTGCTGGT
Organism: Gopherus evgoodei; assembly: GCF_007399415.2. Lineage (NCBI taxonomy): Eukaryota > Metazoa > Chordata > Testudines > Testudinidae > Gopherus > Gopherus evgoodei. The sequence continues at coordinate 27,137,693 of NC_044329.1, read as the reverse complement.
TACTGTACATTTTATATTCATCTATTGCTGAATATTCAGTAAGGTCTGGTCTACACTACGGGGGAAGATCGATCTCAGATACGCAACTTCTGCTACGTGAATAACGAAGTCGAAGTGTCTAAGATCGAATTACTCACCATCTTCACGGCGCGGGATCGATGTCCACGGCTCCCCATGTTTACTCCACAAATCTGTTGGGATTGGTGGAGTTCCGGAATCGATATAAGCTTGTTCGGGGATCGATATATCACGTCTAGATGAGACGCGATATATCGATCCCCGAGCAATCGATTGCTACCCACCGATACGGCAGGTAGTGAAGACGTAGCCTAAGAGTCAAAAGCTATAGCAGTCTTAACCTTGTCAATAACTACAGTACTAACACAACATTTAATGGGGGTTTATTTACTGCTGTTTAAAGTCATGACCAATTTTTTTTACAATTAATTGGGGGATCAGGAGTGGGACAGAAAGTGAGCAGCAACAGTAAGGGCTGAATGGAAAAATCAGTGAATGATCATTGTGTTTTGACACAATTTTAACAAATAAAGATGAACTTAATTGTATATGAACTACCTTGTCTCAGAAATGGAGACACAGAGCTGAGCCTGGCTGCTTACACTAACCCTTGTCTGATTCAACACACTGGTATTTTCAAGATGTTCTGGCTGATGATGGATTTTCTCAGTAATCCAGGACTAGTCTGGGTGCTGGAAGGACTGGTTGCCACTCTGAACTGCTGTTTCACATAAAGTGCTATATTCCACCTGACTACTACAAGAGCGTGCAAAGGAAGAGATGGTGCATGAGGAGATTCTTTCACTCTTTCCGCATTTCTAGATTAGGGCTTTTGTAGGGTGTCATATGACTCCGTGAGCTGATGGAATCTTCAGGGCTAGTGATGCTGTCAGCAATAGTCTCTGAACGGCAGGGAAGGAAAATTAGTAAACTGTCAGGGCCATTATCCTGCCCACATTCACGCATGGACAATGATGAAGCAGTGACTATAGTCTCTCATGCTAGGAACATAGGAAAGACCAATAGGCCTCACTGCATAAACATGTTTCTGAAAGTGTCCTGTATCAGATATTTGTATGTCTAACCAGGAACTATTGAATAAAAGTAAGGAGGTGGCATTGCCTTGTATACAACATCAGTGAGACCTTTACTAGAATACTGTGTCCACTTCTCATAGACTCATAGACTTTAGGGTCAGAAGGGACCAATGTGATCATCTAGTCTGACCCCCTGCACAAAGCAGGCCACAGAACCCTACCTATTCACTTCTATAACAAACACCTAACCTATGTCCGAGTTATTAAAGTCTTCAAATTGTGGTTTGAAGACCTCAAGCTGCAAAGAATCCACCAGCAAGTGACCCATGCCCCATGCTGCAGAGGAAGGTGAAAAACCTCCAGGGCCTCTGCCAATCTGCCCTGAAGGAAAATTCCTTCCCAACCCCAAATATGGAGATCAGCTAAACCCTGAGCATGTGGGCAAGACTCACCAGCCAGCACTCAGGAAAGAATTCTCTGCAGTAACTCAGATCCCATCCCATCCAACATCCCAGCACCGACCACAGGGCATAGTTATCTGCTGATAATCAAAGATCAATTGCCAAAATTAAGCTATCCCATCATACCATCCCTTCCATAAACTTATCAAGCTTAATCTTAAAGCCAGATATGTCTTTTGCCCCCACTACTCCCCTTGGAAGGCTGTTCCAGAACTTCACTCCTCTAATGGTTAGAAATCTTCGTCTAATTTCAAGTCTAAACATCCTAGTGTCCAGTTTATACCCATTCGTTCTTGTGTCTACATTAGTACTAAGTTTAAATAATTCCTCTCCCTCCCTAATATTAATCCCTCTGATATATTTATGAAGAGCAAGCATATCCCCCCTCAGCCTTCTTTTGGCTAGACCAAACAAGCCAAGCTCTTTGAGTCTCCTTTCATATGACAGGTTTTCCATTCCTCGGATCATCCTAGTAGCCCGTCTCTGAACCTGTTCCAGTTTGAATTAATCCTTCTTAAACATGGGAGACCAGAACTGCACACAGTATTCCAAGTGAGGTCTCACCAGCGCCTTATATAACTATACTAATACCTCCTTATCTTTGCTGGAAATACCTTGCCTGATGCATCCTAAAACTGCATTAGCTTTTTTTAATGGCCATATCACATTGGCGGCTCATAGTCATCCTGTGATCAACCAATACTCCAAGGTCCTTCTCCTCTTCTGTTGCCTCCAACTGATGTGTCCCCAATGTATATCTAAAATTCTTATTATTAATCCCTAAGTGCATGACCTTGCACTTTTCACTATGAAATTTCATCCTATTACTATGACTCCAGTTTACAAGGTCATCCAGATCTTCCTGAATGATATCCCGGTCCTTCTCCATGTTAGCAATACCCCCCAGCTTTGTGTCATCCTCAAACTTTATTAGCACATTCCCACTTTTTGTGCCAAGGTCAGTAATAAAAAGATTAAATAAGATTGGTCCCGAAACTGATCCTTGAGGAACTCCACTAGTAACCTCCTTCCAGCCTGACAGTTCACCCTTCAGTACGACCCGTTGAAGTCTCCCCTTTAACCTGTTCCTTACCCACCTTTCAATTTTCATATTGATCCCCATCTTTTCCAATTTAACTAATAATTCCCCATGTGGAACCATGTCAAATGTACTGAAATCGAGGTAAATTAGGTCTACTGCATTTCCTTTGTCTAAATAATCCGTCACCTTCTCAAAGAAGGAGATCAGGTTGGTTTGGCACGATCTACCTTTAGTAAAACCATGTTGTAAATTGTCCCAATTACCATTGACCTCAATGTCCTTAACTACTTTCTCCTTCAAAATTTTTTCCAAGACCTTACATACTACAGATGTCAAACTAACAGGCCTATAGTTACTCGGATCACCTTTTTTCCCTTTCTTAAAGATAGGAACTATGTTAGCAATTCTCCAGTCGTATGCTACAACCCCTGAGTTTACCGATTCATTAAAAATTCTTGCTATCGGGCTTGCAATTTCATGCGCCAGTTCCTTTAGTATTCTCTGATGAAGATTGTCTGGGCCCGCCGATTTTGTCCCATTAAGCTGTTCAAGTTTGGCTTCTATCTCAGATGTGATAATATCCACCTCCATATCCTCATTCCTGTCTGTCATCCTTCCATTATCCCTAAGCTCCTCATTAGCCTTATTAAAGATTGAGGCAAAGTACTTATTTAGATATTGGGCCATGCCTAGGTTATGCTTAACCTCCTTTCCATCCTCAGTGCTTAGCGGTCCCACTTCTTCTTTCTTTGCTTTCTTCTTATTTATATGGCTATAGAACCTTTTACTATTGGTTTTGATTCCCTTTGCAAGGTGCAACTCTACTTGGCTTTTAGCCTTTCTCCCTTTATCCCTACATGTTCTGACCGCACTAAGGTAGCTTTCCTTGCTAATCCCATCCTTCTTCCACTCCTTGTAGGCTTTCTGCTTTTTCTTAATCAACTCTCTGAGATGCTTGCTCATCCAGCTCTGTCTACAACTCCTGCCTATGTTTTTTTCCCCCTTCCTTGGGATGCAGGCTTCTGATAGTTTCTGCAGCTATGACTTAAAGTAATTCCAGGCCTCCTCCGCATTTAGATCCACAAGTTCTTCAGTCCAATCCCCTTCCCTAACTAATTTCCTTAATTCTTTAAAGTTAGCCCTTGAGAAGTCAAAAACCCTAGTCCCAGATCTATTTTTGTTCATCCTTCCATCTAGTTTGAACTGAATTAGCTCATGACCACTCGAACCAAGGTTGTCCCCTACAACCATTTCTTCTTTGAGGTCCTCACTGCTCACCAAAACCAAATCTAAAATGGCATCCCCTCTTGTTGGTTCTTCAACTACTTGGTGAAGAAATCCATCTGCTATCACATCCAGAAAAATCTGAGCCCTATTATTCTTGCTAGCACTTGTCCTCCAGTCTATATCTGGGAAGTTAAAGTCTCCCATGATCACACAATTCCCATTAGTGTTTACTTCATTAAAAACTTTAAAGAGGTCTCTATCCATATCCAAATCAGATCCTGGCGGTCTGTAGCACACTCCAAGCACTATCTCAGGGGAGGCTATAGTACCTTTCTTTCCCAGTGTGATTTTTGCCCAGACAGACTCTGTCTTGTCCATTCCATCACTTCTTCTTTCTTTACAGTTAACCTCCTCATTGATGTGTAATGCTACTCCACCACCTTTGCCTTTATTTCTGTCTTTCCTAAACAGCACATAGCCTTCAATACCTGTGCTCCAGTCATGACTACTATTCCACCATGTTTCTGTTATCCCTATAATATCCGGTTTCACCTCCTGCACCAGTAGCTCTAGTTCCTCCATTTTGTTCCCTAGGCTCCTCGCATTAGTGTATAGACATCTTAATTTTTGCCTTTTGGCTTCACTGATATTCTTTACCCTGTTAGGGACAGACATTCTACCACCAGCATCACCTGTTAGTCTGCTATCTACACTACTCTTCCTCCTTTGCCAACTCTTCTGTCCATGGCTGTATCCTCTCTTACTTTGTTTACTTCCCTCTCAAGGTTAAATTCCAGCGTGGAGATCTCCTGGACATCTCCCAACCATCTCCCCCAAATTCCTAGTTTAAAGGTCTCTTAATCAGTTCGGCAAGCCTCCATCCTAGAAGTCTATTTCCCTCCTTGCTCAGGTGAAGTCCATCCCGAGAGAACAGTCTTCTGTCTGTAAATGCTTCCGAATGGCCGTACATCCCAAAGCCCTCCTTATAGCACCACTGCCTGAGCCATCTGTTGATCGCCATAATCTTGTTACACCTTTGTTGCCCTTCTCTAGGAACCAGCAGAATCCCACTGAAGATCACCTGAGCCTCGATTTCCTTAAGTGTCTTCCCCAGTCTGGCATAGTCTCCCTTGATACATTCCAGAGAGTATCTAGCCGTATCATTCGTTCCCATATGAAGGACAATCAATGGATTCTTTCCCACTCCCGCCAGGATCCTTTTCAGCCTCAGGTCCACATCCTGTATCTTAGCACCCGGCAGACAGCACACCTGTCTGTTCTCCCAATCAGCTCTAGTTACAGACCTGTCTATTCTTCTCAGTAAGGAGTCTCCAATCACGTAGACCTGCCTTTTCCTGGTGACAGTCTGATTCTCCGGTCTATCCCCTGCGCCCACTGGCTGCAAGTCCTCTCGATTCCTATTCCCCCTTGCAATCGTCCTGGGGCTTATATTTGGTGTTGCCTCCATTGACTCCTCCCCTCCTCTTGTAGGACTATCAGCTCTTCTCTTCTTCCTTGCCCTCTCTCCTTCAGCAACCACCTGCTGTGCCCCTTCTTCATTTTCCAACTCTGCAAACCCGTCCCTGAGTTCTATTTCTCCTTCACTGGCCCGTCTTTTCCTCTGCTTGGTTCTCTTAGTCAAATGCTTCCACCGTCCACTTTCCTCACCCAGCAGTCTCTCCTCCGAATTCTTTGGTCCTGCTTCCATTTGCACGTCTGAGCTTACCCCTTCAGCCCCCTCGTGTCTGTGCTCCATCATCTGCTCAAACCCCCTTCTAAACTCAACCAGAGTTTCTCCTGCATCTCCAGTCCTCGGATCTTCTCTTCCATCAGCTCTATCAGGCGGCACTTCATGTAGACAAAACTTTTTTCAGGTACCCCCTTCAAGATCATGTACATGCCGCAGCTTCCATATCCAGTCATCTTCATTGTGTCTTTCACTGCTACCTCTGTATCAGTCATAGCCTTCCCACCTAAAGCCTGCTAGTCCATGGAACACAACACAACACAAACCCTCAGCAGGCACCAGACCACCACCCAGTCCCTTAACTAGCCTGTCAGTTCCTCTGTCTTAGTCTCCCCCGCAACCTCCTCCAACAGAACTCCCTCTGAAACTCCCCTGTTTACAGCTCTGTTTGCTGGCTGCTGTGCCGCTGCAGCTGTCTGTGCTGCTGCCTGACTGGCTGGCTACTTTTATAGGACCCCTAATCAGCTAAGCCCCGCCCCCTAATCAGGGCTCTGCAGCTCTCCCACCACACTGCCCCTAGCAGCCTCCACACACACACACTACACAATACAATCCACAAACTACAAAAACCTGCTCCTCCGACAGAACTCCCTCTGAAACTCCCCTGTTTACAGCTCTGTTTGCTGGCTGCTTGGAAAAAAAGGACATCAGAAAATTAGAAAGACTTCAGAAAAGTGCTACAAGAATGAATCAAGGTCTAGAAAGCAAGCCTTATAATGAGAAAACTTGGAAACTCAATCTATTTAATTTATCAGTTGAGACAATTAAAAGGTGCTTGGTCCCAGTCTATAGACCTTACATGTGGAGAAGACTTCCAGTAGCAGAAGGCTCTTTAATCTAGCACATAAGTGAATGACCAGTTCCAATAGCTGGAAGCTAAAGCCAGATAAATTCAGTTTAGAGGTCAAGTATAAAGCAATGAGGGTAATTAACTATTGAAACAACTTACTCTCAGATGCGGTGGATTACTCATGACTAAAAGTCTTTAAATAAAGATCTACAACATCTGGGCCTCATGCAAGAATAACTGGGTAAAAGTCTTTGGCCTCTGCTGTGCAGAAAGTTAGACGACATGATCATAATAGTTCCTTCCAGCATTAAAATCTATGAATCTATGCATCAGAAGAAGATGCAAGAAATGCCGTAATGGTTTATTATGACCTATAGAAAAAATGTAGTCCTAATCATCAGTTATCGGTGACTTATGCTGTAATGTTCTGTTCTTTTTTGCTACAGCCTAATTAGCATAACTGTGGATGGTCTCATTATTTATACGTGTCAATTACCTTTTTGAATCCTGCTAAACCCTTAACTTCAATGATATCCTGTGACAATGAGTTCCACAAGCTAATTACACATTGTGCATAAAAACAGAGCTCCTGCACCACACAAAACTCCATCATGGACAAATGCCTTAAAGATACAGATAACTGTCAGGGTACAAAAGCCAGTGGTCAGCAAAGAATCCATTGCAACTATTCAGTGTCACCAAGAGGTAATGAGGAGTATTTTTAGAAAGTTCACATACATGACTTAATTGTTACTTTCAATGACAAATGAGTTTATGCTTGCCACTTTCGAATATTTGTCCTTTGCTTTCATATTAAACAGCCTTTCGAATTTGCACATACCCTGTCCCACCCAGTAAAAGAAAACAGATGTTAAATGGGTCTGCAGCTCATATTTAGCCTTTGAATCTGACTGTTCCTTCCCCATCCCTGAATGCCACTGAAAATCACCAAAAAAGTGAAATCACAAGTCACTACATTCGCTCAGATTTAACTATTACAGAGAGATTATGCTGCTTTATTGTCATGATGTAATGAGAGTGAAAATATATAACTATAAATCCCCAACCCAGGAGGTAAAAGGGAGGCAGTTTTTAGGTGGAAACCAGGTGAAACTCAATGATTTTTTCTTTACTTGAAATGAGGAGTCATGAACTCACGTAAACCAAAGCCCAAAAGTTTGCTGCCCCTCCTGAGAATGGAAGAGAAATTCTGGCTTCAGCAGATAAAATCCCTGAGAGAAGAAATCAAGTGTTATTTTCACCAAGCTCTATAGCTATCGATAAACTAGGTAAGCTCTATAGTTTATCAATAAACTAGGCAAATACAATTTAGATGGGGCTACTATAAGGTGGGTGCATAACTGGCTGGATAACCGTATTCAGAGAGTATTTATTAATGGCTCCTAATCCTGCTGGAAAGATATAACAAGTGGGGTTCCGCAGGGATCTGTTTTGGGACCGGCTCTGTTCAATATCTTCATCAAAGACTTAGATGTTGGCATAGAAAGTATGCTTACTAAGTTTGCAGACGATACCAAACTGGGATAGATTGCAACTGCTTTGGAGGACAGGGTCAAAATTCAAAATGATCTGGACAAATTGGAGAAATGGTCTGAGGTAAACAGGATGAAGTTCAATAAAGACAAATGCAAAGTGCTCCACTTAAGAAGGAACAATCAGTTTCACACACACAGAATGGGAAGAGACTGTCTAGGAAGGAGTATGGCAGAAAGAGATCTAGAGGTCATAGCGGACCACAAGCGAAATATGAGTCAACAGTGTGATACTGTTGCAAAAAAAGCAAACGTGATTCTGGGATGCATTAACAGCTGTGTTGTAAACAAGACACGAGAAGTCATTCTTCTGCTCTACTCTGCGCTGGTTAGGCCTCAACTGGAGTATTGTGTCCAGTTCTGGGCACCGCATTTCAAGAAAGATGTGGAGAAATTGGAGAGGGTCCAGAGAAGAGCAACAAGAATGATTAAAGGTCTTGAGAACATGACCTGCGAAGGAAGGCTGAAAGAACTGGGTTTGTGTAGTTTGGAAAAGAGAAGACTGAGAGGGGACATGATAGCAGTTTTCAGGTATCTAAAAGGGTGTCATCAGGAGGAGGGAGAAAACTTGTTCACCTTAGCCTCTAATGATAGAACAAGAAGCAATGGGCTTAAACTGCAGCAAGGGAGATTTAGGTTGGACATTAGGAAAAAGTTCCTAACTGTCAGGGTAGTTAAACACTGGAATAAATTGCCTAGGGAGGCTGTGGAATCTCCGTCTCTGGAGATATTTAAGAGTACGTTAGATAAATGTCTATCAGGGATGGTCTAGACAGTATTTGGTCCTGCCATGAGGGCAGGGGACTGGACTCGATGACATTTCTAGGTCCCTTCCAGTTCTAGAGTCTATGAATCTTTGCCTCTGCAAGGAAGTGATTCAAAGAAGAAAGGACTGGAGTGGTTTGAATATCGGAGGGTCGGAGGGCATCATGAATGCATTTTATGCAATTTGGAAACCACACTGGGTCACAGATAGGAAATAAAAAACAAAAAGTCAAAAGCTTTGCAGAAGTGTACATGTGGATCCAGAATTTTTTTTTTCGTATTAGTTGCTTTGATTTATGTCTATTGGTTTTATAGCTGCAGTAATTCTAAATGCATTTTTCTTTCCTGTGAAATGCACTCTCTTTCAACTTTCCTTAAGGTGAGCTTGAAGCATTAATTTATGGTCAAGTATGTGCACACACATATATGTACACATATCTGACCATAAAACACACTGTAACTTAAAATTTACTGCTGGGAGACATTTTCCTTGGTTTCGTGCCAGAGCTGTGGAATTAAAAAATTAACCCACCTGCTGTAAACAGGTAGAAAAAGGTTTGTTTAATAAAAAAGTTGTTAAGTCTAGCTGTATTTTATATTATTTCTAAAGCTTTTGCAAATGCAGAATATACTATATATTTCTTAATGGGAAAAGATTCTGTGAGGTCTTTTGTGGGATTAGGGTTTAAGAACATATGAATGACCATACTGGGTCAAACCAATTGTCCATCTAACCCAGTATCTTGTCGTCTGACAGTGGCCAATGCCAAGTGCTTCAAAGGGAATGAACAGAACAATTGTCAAGCGATCCATCCCCTGTCACCCATTCCCAGATTCTGGCAAACAGAGGCTAGGGACACTTCAGAGCATGGTTTTGTATCCCGGCCCATTCTGGCTAATAATCAATGGTGGACCTATCCCCCAGGAATTTATCTAGTTATTTTTTTAACCATGTTATAGTCGTGGCCTTCAACAACAAAGCAAAGAGTTCAACAGGTTGACTTTGCATTGTGTGAAGAAATGCCTCCATTTGTTTCTTTTAAACCTGCTGCCTATTAATTTCATTTCGTGACTGCTAGTTCTTGTGTTATGAGAAGGCATAAGTAACACTTCCTTATTTACTTACTCCATACCAGGCATGATTTTATAGACCTCTATCAAATCCCCCCTTAGTCATCTCTTTTCCAAGCTGAAAAGTCCCAGTCTTATTAATCTTTCCTATGAAGCTGTTCCATAACCTAATCTTTTTTTTTGCACTTTTCTGTACCTTTTCCAGTTCCAACATATCTTTTTTTTGAGATCAGAAGACCAAATCTGCATGTAGTATTCAAGATGTGGGCATACCATGGATTTATATAGAAGCAATATGATAGTTTCTGTCTTATTATCTATTACTTTGCTAATGATTCCCAACATTCTGTTAGCTTTTTTTGACTGCCGCTGCACATTGAGTGGATGTAAACTATCCACAATGACTCCAAGATCTCTTTCTTTAGTGATAACAGCTAATTTAGACCCAATCATTTTATATGTATAGTGGGGATTGTCTTCCAATGTGCATTACTTTGCATTTATCAACACTGAATTTCATCTGCCATTTTGTTGCCCAGTTTTGTGAGAATTCTTTGTAACTCTTCACAGTCTGCTTTGGACTTAACAATCAGTAGTTTTGTATTATCTACAAATTTTGCCACCTCACTGTTTACACCTTATTCCAGATAATTTAAGAATACGTTGAACAATACTTGTCCCAGATCCCAGGTAGACAACACTATTTAGATCTCTCTATCCTTAAAACTGACCATTTATCCCTACCCTTTGTTTCCTAAATTTTAAACCGGTTACTGATCCCTCTTATCCCATGATATCTTACTTTGCTTAAGAGCCTTTGGTGAGGGACCTCATCAAAGGCTTTCTGAAAATCTAAGTATACTAGATCCATTGGATCACCTGTGTCCACATGCTTGTTGACCCCCTCAAAGAATTCTAATAGATTGGTGAGGCATGATTTCCCTTTACAAAAAACCATGTTGACTCTTCCCCAACAAATCATGTTAATCTATGTGTCTAATAATTCTGTTGTTTATTATAGTTTTAACCAATTTGCCTGTTACTGAAGTTAGGCTTAGTGGCCTGTAATTGTGGACATCACCTCTGGAGCTATTTTAAAATTAGGTTTCAAATGGGTAGGGGATAATCTAGAAAAGTAAGTAAAATTTAGTTCTCTTCAACTCACACTGAAGACAGATGAAGGCTAAAAATATTATAAGGTTCATCACTTCCCATTTTGGGGCAGATAACTTTGCCCTCTGTAGTGTATAGGAATTATCCCTATGAACAGTTTGAGAGTTATAGAAAGGCAATTCCATTTAATGAAGGATTTTAACATCTGGCTTTGCTCTGCACAAGGACAGCCCCAAGGTTTGACTTGAGGAAACTCTACCTGGCTGTCAAAGAGACACAGGAGCCCTGGGTCCCCAGACTACTAAAGAACTATCATCCTGGAAGTTTCAAAGCCAGCACTTCCAGGGCTTTCAGGCTTCCTATCAGCCCACAAGGCAGCTGGGAGCCTGGGAACACCAGATCCCCAGCAGCCTACCAGGTGAACTGCCATGGAGCAAGGTGGGTAAGATGGTGTAAAAACAGACAAGTTTCTCATGGAAACTTTGTCTGATTTCTATTCCATGGAATGTTTTGATTTTGACAGAAAGTTATTTTAATTGGAAAGTGCTTATTTGTCACAGAATTTCTGACCAGCTCTATTGAGAACTCTCTAGTGACCTCCCTGTTTTCCATAGCAAAAGCTAAGAGATTAAAGCCACTAGAACTTAACAGAGCAGCTGTGTTTACATACATAGATAGGTCTTGTAAATTTATATACAGTTAGTAAACATGGTTATTTTAAAACCAATTGGGTCTATTTGGCTGATCTGTATATAACCTTAAGAATATGAAGAAAAGATGCAACATCCCTCCAATCTATACTTGAGGTAGGAAGGATGCTGGAGACACTTAGCTTCAGGGGTGCTGAAACAATTTTTGTAATGGGGGTGCTGATGATGGAAACCATATATTTGGTGTTTGTTATTACTACTTCAAGCAAGAGATTCAGCAGCACCCCCAAAATCCCTAGTTCCAGCACTACTGCTCAGCTTTGTTGTAAGTGTTGTTGACATGACTTGGGAATCTTCCTTCTGGCAAATCTCTTGCTCCTTCATCGGCTTCCCTCCCCAAAAACATAAGATAATATACTGAAAACTCTGGAATTTTCTCCCCTCCTCATGTAGGGAGAAAGGTAGTGTTTTAAGCACATGGAACTCACAACCATTTAGGATTCTATAGGTTAAGAAAAAAAATAAAAAATCATTAGTCCAATAATATCTGGTATTATACATTTCTGAGTAAAATACTCTCCAGCTTTACCACTGAACTACTATACTCTAGAACTATGGTCAGTTTCTGAATTGTTTGAAGGTGTAATCCCATTTACTGAACATTACAGAAACCTAACCTTAAGGTGAGAAAGGCATCAATAACTGTGAGGGAGAGGTCTGCATTTGAAAAGAAAAAGAACAAACTTTCTTAACCAGTGACATACTGCCAATATTTTAAGAAGGACTCTCATCGAAACAGGAAGATATGTCCTACAGAAAGCAGTAATGGATATTCTACCACTTGGTCCCCCCAAAATTTAGATCAACCTAGTTACACTGATCATGGCTGTGAAAAATTTCACATTCGGTGTGATCTATTTAGATTGATTTAACCCTCACTGTAGACAATGCTATGTCAATAGAAGAATTCTTCCATTGACTTAGCTACTACCTCTCAAGATGGTGGATTTACTACAGTGATGGATAAACCACTTCTGTCAGTATAATACAGGTCTACACTATAGAGGTGTAGCTGCAATGCTGCAACTGGGCCACTATAGCACTTGTAGTGTAGACGTTCCCTAAGATAAAAGCCCAAGTCTTGCCAGGTTTACCTCATGATGTAAAAATTCATGTCTTTTAATGAGTAAAGAACTGAACTGAAAAATAATCCTGCCCATCTGTTTTAATAAACATACTGCCTACTTCCTCTTAAATCTACAGGTGTTATCTGTGGTGGGAAGAGATAACCACTGGGCTCTTCTTCCTTGAGGGACTTCTGAATACAGGTAATAGTGTCCAGATATTAAGGAAATGTCTGCCCTACAGCTAGATAAAGAATATGAATTAGTGGGATATGCTGGCATTCTGCGCTTCCTTCTCGTTCCTTCAGTGCTTTGAGTGACAGCAAAGCTTTACCACAATTACTAACTGATACCTGATCTTACTGTGGTTGCAGTCTTGCCAAGGTCTGACCACTATAATAAAGAAATCACTCTTACTACTGTTGTCAATAGGATTCTCAAGTAAATGATTTGGATAAGAGAAGGAGTAGAAAGCCTGAAGAGCTACACAATAATTTTGCCTTTGTAGAGGATGGGGTGCGGGGAATCCCGATAGAATCATAGCTCCACTGTATTACTGTAGGAAGGCATCTCTGACAATCACAACATTCAGTGGAATTAGCAACAAAAAGGAAGTTCAAAATTAAGACAGTCTAATCTTAACTTTCCATTGGCTTCAAAGTAATGTCACTTAAATGAAGGACTAATTGAAACAGACCTCCAGTCTGATGTTAATTTTTCAGATTTCAATTCTTCTCTGAAGTCCAATTCCACTATTACATTATTTGTATCACACTTACAAATGACAAAAACAAACACACAAACAAAAAAAATAGAATTAGCTACTTATACTTAGAATGCAGGTTTTTCCTTTTCTTACCTGTTTTCTATGGTTATATTATGACTACTAAAAAGTTAGCCTCAGAAATATCTGAGTTTATCATGGATTAAGTGCACCAAAATCAGATGCCTTCAATATCTAAAGTTTACCTAACCCTCCCTGGCCTGGAAAATTGGCTTAATATCTTTGTAAAAGGTTTCCTTCTTAGTGTGTTCTAGTACTTTCTGTTTTCATCTGTGTCTGAAATTATAGAAAACCCTAATCTCTTGTGAATTTTGGTATTTCTATTCTTTCATCCAAAACTTGGAAGAGACACTGTACATAAATGAAAATTTGACAGGGGGGAAGTAAGATTTCACAAAGTTCAAGATAACATTTTATTCAGTTAAGTTTTTATTTTATCCTGACCAGTTTGTCCATCTCTAATCATGAGTACTATAAGAAAAGTTCAATAGTATCATCTCTGAGATGGGGAAGAAACCAAGGTTTGAATTGTTGTCTATCTGATGATATAGAATTCTGCATTAACTGGATTTTTAGGGCATTACACTAATAAGCAGGACCTTTCTGGTTTGTTCATTGCCTCTTGGAGGCAACATCAAGAAAAATGGTACCCCTTAAATTTCAGATGGAAGAAAATACCAAAGGAACATTCTCAGCTCATTTGAAGTCTGAAGGCTATTTTACCCATTTTTTTTTAAATTTGATCAAAATTCAGTCTGCTGTTTGTTACTAAATTATGTATCTCCGAAGCATAAATGTGTTGGCTTTAGAAAGTTACAAATTAGTGCATTTCCATACAGCTAGGGAGAATATAATTTTAACCACTTTGTTTTGGGTAGGAAAAACATTGTTTGCATTATTTTATAACACTGGGGAGCTGTCAGCATACATGGACAGACAATTTCTTTGGCAGAAAGATCACTTTCATCTTAGGTTGTTGGCTATAAATTACCTAATTTTATTAACAGTGTTTCAGATAAAATCTGATTTTTACTTTTTTGTTGTAGGAAAGGTATCAGGCTCTTCATTTTCACTTGTATTGAATTTCTACAAAAAATCTGGGAGTGAGATAGCAGGGTACCAGAAACTGAGACCACCAGCCCAGTGCCCCCTGTGAGTACTGAGAAATGCTCACGCCCACTTCCTGCCTCCCAGATGTACTGGGCACCCACCCACCATATGCCCACTGGCCTTTGTTTTCAGTTTTTCCTGATTTTCATCCAATTTTTTTCATATGAACGCTGATAAATTCCCTGGAAATTTTAAACATGATATAAACTAAAAATTAAGGACTTTAGCTACACAGGAAATGTTTTCAGTAACATTTCAGGTACCTCCATGAATAGATGTTCCATTTTTCATTTAACTTTCATTTTATTTTGAGAGACAATATATTTGATTAGATCTATTGTTCTTACGCTTATTTGTTTGAAACCTTCCAGATGTAAAGTTTCTGTGTGCGTGACAGAGTAATTCTGTAGTAGTTTATCCTATAATACTGGTTTGGTAAAATTGCCTGAACTGCTCAGTGAGAACTGTTTTTGGAAATGCCATCTGAAAATAAATAAGTGTCGAGTACTAGTGAAATCAAGGGAATTTTGCTAACCACTTTGATGTCTCTACGACACAGGCGCTGACTCCATGGGTGCTCTGGAGCAACCACGGGAAAAAATTAGTGGGCGCTTTGCACCCACTGGCAGCCAAGCTCCCCTCACTCCCCACCCCACCTCCGGCTCCTCTCACCCGAGCACAACATGTCTCCACTCCTCCATCTAACACCCAGTGCTTCCTGCCCAGCTGCTGCCAACCAGCTGGAATGTGGCGTGCTCAGGGGAGGAGTTGGGAAAGAGGTGGGGCCGGGGCAGGGATTTGGGGAAGGGGTTGGAATGGGGCCAGGGCAGGAATGGGAAGAGGTGGGGCAGGGCAGAGCTGCATGGAAGGGGTGGAGTAAGGGTGGGGTCAGGGGCAGACTGGGGGTGGAGGGTTGAGCACCCAGGGGAAAGTGGGGAAGTCAGCACCTATGTGCTAGGATTTGGACTTATGTCATAGACAAGCACCAGAA
This sequence comes from Gopherus evgoodei, assembly GCF_007399415.2. Taxonomy (NCBI): domain Eukaryota; kingdom Metazoa; phylum Chordata; order Testudines; family Testudinidae; genus Gopherus; species Gopherus evgoodei. Next base: position 27,122,210 of record NC_044329.1, on the reverse strand, counting down.
CAATCTACTTAAAAATACATGTTCTTTCTGAGGGTAAAATGGTCAATAGGAGAAGGAAGCAAGGAAAAGGAAGAAGATAGGAAAGAAGCTTTTAAAAAGGAAGAGCAGAGGAAATGAGAGATAAGGAAAGCAGGATAAGAAGAAGAGGATGGAAAATGCCAGGATATTTGCTGAGGGAAGGCCAAAGAATAGATTCTCCTTCCTCCTCCTTTCTCCTGTCAGAGCTCAGCATGTCCCAGGTGATGTTACACAGATTAAACCAAAACTAGAAACTAGCATGAAGTTTCCCTTTTTTTCCTGTAATGCATGTAACTGAAAAACAAACAAAAAACCAAAACATTTTCCCCAGACATTTTTTGAGGAAATAGGGTATTTTAACTTTTAATATGCTAACTATATAAAGAACATGGGACACCTATGACCCAGAAACTTTCTTGAGTATTGCCAGACTTGAGAGCAAGAAAAAGATGCAGCACCCCATATTCTGGATCTCTTAGAGTATGTCTACACTGCAGATAAAAATAGTGGAGTAGCTGCAATGGCCTGGACTAGCCATATGACTATAATCCCATCAGAGTCTCTAGGTAAATATTTGAATAGCTAGTCAGTGCAACTGCAACTATACAGCTATTTTTAGTATGTTAGCCTAACCAAAGCTAGTGAGTGTACATGTACCACAGCTAGAAATTCCACCTTCAGCTGCTGTGCATACATATCCTTTGTGATAATGGCCTAAACCTTTAAAAAGGCATGAGATTTTGGGTGGCTCAACTTCAGACACCTTAAACAGGCTTGATTTGCAGAGTAAGTTCAACACTTTTTGAAAATCAGGCACATTTAACAGCACTTCAGGCTGAACACCCAAATCACTCGTGACTTTTTAAAATCTAGGCCAACATATCAATTCTCAAAGAAGCAATCTCACTTGACACCCCACTGGATATACAGTAGACATAACATCACAGCTTCATTTTTTACAATGTCATACATAAGGTACACAAACATCCCCGATTGCTCTAGCTGAGCCTTAAGTTCCAGAATGAAAAGATGTCTTAAAATCTAGCATACAAGGCAATAGCTTGTCTCCCGAAGTAGTGGGAGCATTAGACTTTTTTCCTCATTTTTTTTGTCTCAACAGGTTATTGCAGGGAACTAAGAGCCAGGATTCTGGATCAGGACTTCAATGCAGCTATTATGCACTTACACCAGCAAAAATGAGATCAGAATCTGTCCCCCTTGGACTTTATTCTAATTTCTGCTAGACTTGTTAGGTGGCCTTGAGCAATCACTTAATCCCTTCTGTGACACACTTTATCAATCTGGGGGAAAAGATATTTCCTTCATTTACTTACAGGCTATTGTGGAGAAAAGTGATCTAAACAATTTGTATTTGTAAAGGTAGAAGTGTTAAGCATTATTAATTTTTGAAGATGATGGTTATTAGAATTTACATTTTTGCAGGAAAAGGGTGATGGAGTTAGCAATGAAAATCTTTCCTGATCAGGAAAGCAGGGTTCTCAGAATCCTTAAAACAAGGAAATCTACCTGCACTTTTTCATATTATCCTTTTATTTTTCTCCACAAGAGATAAGTTTGTGAATAAATATGACAGCTGATTTTTATTTCTGACATGATTCTCAGATACTATTCCAGCCCTATTCAAAACACAGCAAAAGAAATAAATTGTGGTCAATAATGACAAGCCTATAAGCCTAATTTTGTGTAAAAAACCATAAACCAATCAAACAAAAAACCCAACAACCTTCTTTCCTAGATTCTTGGAAATAATTTGCTGGTGAAAATCATTTAAAGTTGCAGCTAAGCTCTTTCCAGACCTTCAACTTGCTAACAAGACTGAGAGAGTGACCTCACATCATCCCCAAAGAAATGTTACTTAATTTGTATAATTTGAACATGTAAAACTTCACTTCTCACCTACCATTGCCTTCTTGTTAAGCAATTCAAGGCTTTTTAAGCCATTTCCAAGCTTTCACATGGTATTTTTGCAGAAGAACATTTAAGTGCAGTATCTGAAATGCAATTTTTTGTTAGAAATGGCACCAATACCATGTTACATTTTGCTCCTGGTCCAAAGTCTACAGCAGTTATAAGTCAAGTATGTAGCTCACTTGGGTACCATCTCCATGGTAACTTGTTTACAGGAGCTGAAATACATACTCAAAATTCAAGGTTAGCTTTTCCTTTGTTGCTGTTTTGATGTTTTTGGCAATCTGAATAATGTGGGCATAAGCCTTGATTCAAACAGCTTTGTGGCAGACTGAGTCGAAACAAACCTCTACACAAAATGTGCTTTCATCATCTCCATTAGCAAAAGGGAATTCAAAAAGCTGCTTAAATCACAACCATCAGTTACATCGCCCTTTCATATTCCAGAAAAACAGTCCTCATGCTGCACTTTGGCTGCATATTTGGGGAAATAAGTACTATACAAGGTTTTATGTCTTTCAGAGGCAATAATTGTGTGTGTGTGCACTTGCATGCATTAGTCTAAGAAATTTAGGTTGCCTAACATCATCAGCAGATCAGAAGAATAAATACTGTTTCAGAATATAAGCTAAATCATTTTATGGGGGTCTTTTGTACTCTGAAAACTGATTGTAATAATAATAATACTTTTCACTTCTATATCCTCTTGCAATGTTGTTATAGAAAATGTTTCAGGCTGATCCTGCATCTTTTACTCAGACATAACTCTGATTGATTGCACTGGCAGCTTTTTCTGAGTAAGGATTGTAGGATCAGGAGGACACGGCTTTCTCATACAATTAGTTGTAGATCTGCTTATAATTTCTCAGCATTCATTTAATTAAATATTTAAAGGGAACCTTAATAAAAGAAATTATATTTGTTCAGCTATTTTTTCCTAGCAAATAATATATTAAGATAATTTATGTACAAATGAGAAGTTCTGTAGTTTTAGATTTACCAACATGCAGCATTCATTTAATTTTTTGCTTATTGTCAGTTTTCTGCCTACTGTATGTTTCCCCTAACTGGTCAAAAAGGACAGCATGAAAGTGCATGTTGCTCACTTAACAGAGCTGAAGCTATAGTTACTTATTACAATAAAAGGTTCTTGGGATTTTCGTCAAAGTTCATTTATACTTATTTTTCAAGTCACTCTAAATCTCCTATTCATCAGCATTGTATTGCTGGATTTGGTCCACTCTCTCTGTCTTTTCCTTTCCTTTCTTTTTTTAACAATATAAAACATAACAGATGGGTAGATAAATTTTTCCTTTTGAACAGGACAGTTATTTCTTAGCTGCTTCAACTGATACATACTGCAGTCTCAATGTCCCTATTAGGCAAACAAGTAAAAACTGTTGAGCTGGTAGATAGATCCAATCTTGCAAAATTTGAAGTCAAAGATATTGAAATGAATAAAGGTATTAAGAATTCAATTATTACACCAAAATCTAAGTCTGAAACAGAATATTATTATTATTATTACTATTTTTTGTTACATGTAAGGTCCATCCCTGGCTGAATAATGAAGGGTGAAGCCCTCATAACAGAATTTTTGGTTTAAGAAAAACAAAAAGAAGCCACTCAACTCCACATCTGGTCTATACCAGTATAGCTATATGGCAAATTCTAGTATAGACACAGATTATAGCAGCCAAAGTATTCTTTTGCTGGTATAACTTACATCCGTTCCTTAGAGGTAATAAGCTATACTGGCAAAAGCACTTTTTTTGCTGGTATAAACAGAGACACTTGTGTTATTGCTGGTATAAAAATGTCATTAACAAACATACCTAACTGTCATTGATATAGTGACAAAAGTCTCTAGGGTTGACCTGGCCTTAGCAACTGAAGGAAAATGAGATAAAAGAGCATTCACAACAGCACTGTTCCTTGGAGATAGATGCTCTTGTTCTATGTGATTTGAATGAGGTCCATCATGATGAGAGTACAGAACTGTGTGATATACAACAAAGGTAATACCACTTTCAAAATGATTTCTCTATTTTCATTTTAGTATCTCCATGGTTCTATCTAGGCTCTCATGTAAGATAAGTCAGAAAGGACAGAAAAAGAGACATATTAGTTTTGAACATGGAGTAAGACTCTGACAAGCTTGAGATAAATATGATGAAAATGAGAAACAAATATCAAGTCAGAAAGTCATCATCTTTAGTATATCATCTTTTGTATGGGATTTGCCTGGGACTCTAATTTCCTAACCTAACTCTGCTAATACTGTTATTGTTCTTGCTGCCAGAGGAATAGAAGGATTAGTTGGATTCAATTGGAAAAGTTCAGATACAGATCAAGGTTCTCCCAAAAGTCAGGAGTTTTAACTTGGATGTAGGTTTTGGTCTTCTGATTTATAGCAAGAGGGCAACTGTAACATTTGGAGAAAATCCAAACTTTCTTAAAGTTCAGATCTGGGATTTTGATTTCAGACCCATCTTTAAACCCACAGCTTCAGTAAAAAATATGAACATGATCCAGTACTGAAGCTTTCTCTCTGTCTCTTTTTTTTTTTTTTTTTTTTTTTCACATTTTATACTTTCTGTCTTTGGAAGTGCAGACATTACTGCAAAGAAAAAAATACCGTTTTCCTGTGCTTTCATCCCACTTGCAACCAAGCAGCAAAGGATACAGACAGCTATGTGAAGTTCTGGGTTTGTAAGGTCTGAAGGCTTTTTCAGGGAAAACTGAAATCTTTAGCAGTTACAGATTTGTTTCACTAAATCCATGTCTACACTATAGGCACTACAGTAGCACAGCTACACTTCCTACAGTGAGGGAAGGGTTTTTCCATTGATGTAGGTAATCCACCTCTCTGAGTAGCAGTAGCTACGTCAACAGAATTCTTCCACTGACCTAGCAGTACATACACTGGGGGTTAGTTCAGCTTAGCTATGGCACTTGGGAATGTGAATTTTTCACAATCCTGAGCACTGTAGCTATGTCAACCTACATTTTAAATTTAGATCAGGCATAAGTGTCCCTTACACAATTTTTAAGCCAGCATAAAGCAACTCCAGCGAGCTAATTCTCCTGTACTCCACTAAGACCCCAAACCAAAAGTTCTTCCTTACTTTACATCCATCTGGGCATAGAGAGTGCTGTTCCCATTAAATGCATTATTTCATGTGTCTCCATTGTAACGTGTGTATGTACCATCAGTGATTTACTATGTTACTGATTGCCCTCCTGTTCTTGTTCTATATTAGAATTATTTAGAGAGATTTTAACCTCAAATTCTATTAACTCACAGCTCACTTAGTGCCCATCGTTTGTTTAAGATACACTAACTGAGTAAGCCATGCTCATTCAGTTTTCCCACAGATCAGTGTTTCTAGGTGGAAGATTGAGACTTTTATTGAGTAAAGGAGCCTCTAGATAGTGTAAATAAGGGATTTTTTCCTATTCCCAAATGTTTTCTATATAGGACTACATACACATAACCCTTACCCCTTCAAATTCTGCCCATTTTGCAAAGTCAAACACCTGTGTGTTAGATATTGTCAATTATCTGTGTGCCATTGCTAAGCTATCTGCAGACAGCAAGACATGCTAATTGCTTTATATAGAATGAGTTGGTGAGATCCATTATATATTAAGTCAACAACATAATTAAGGAACAACATGCTTTCCCCCTGCTCTTAAACTCTCCATTGACTTTAATTAAACTCACACTGTGAGTATGGTGAACTTGGATAACTATTATTCTTGGAGTTTGTTTGTGTTTGTTAATAAAAAATAAGGCTTTTTGAATGGGTGAGCTTCCTCCACCCAAGATCGCCTCTTATTTTGTACTTGCTATCACATAGGCTACTGCTGAAATGTGAAATCATGTGGCTCCAAACTTTCTTAGTCTGATAAAAGTTGTTATCTTTGGTCATGTATGAGTTTTTTCTACTTCAAAGAAATTTAAAGATTCAAAGCTTTTTAGTGGAAGTGCAAACAAAACAGCAAAAGAAAATAGGTTTTGGTCCCCTGATGCACTGACTGACAGCTGACTCTGCATAGCACAATGAACAAGACATGCATCGCTTGAGAAGAGCAGGAAAATGTCAGTTGGGGCTATTCATATAGTGAATAGGATGTGATAACCTTTAAGTACATATAAACAATATGTCCCCATATATTGTACTTTGCTGTTCCTTTCAGGAAGAGATCCTCCTACAGTTCTGCCTATAGCTCTGGAAAGAGTAATGCTTATTAATTGAAGATTAATGATTTTGCTCAAAGGCACAAATAAAATTATCTAAACCCGTGGTTAATAACCATGGCAAAAGCAAGTATTTAGCTTTCTAGTGAGGAGATCAGAAATGGAGCCATGCGTCTGAATAACCCTGGCTTTGGATAAACAGAATCCAAATCCAGCAATGGTTTGGATTTAACAAAAGAAAAATCTAGCAGATGAAATCTTTCAAAACCAAACTATATCACATTTTCCCATCCTATTTGAAAAAGAAATAAACTCAGGCTGGAAATTTCTCCTCCCACTCATGAACACTGAATCAGACAATTGGGATTTGGATTGGAACCACTGTTGTTTTAGTTCTACAGATAAAAGCCTTGCACATCGAGGGGTTTGGCAAAAGCACCAATCATTGTATCTGTATCTAGAATATTTGTATTTGCTTATAGAGGAGCTATGATGTAATACTGTGTTGCATTACTATACTGATTTGCATAAAGGTATCCAGTGCTTATTACATTTATGAAAGTTCTGGTTCATTTGAAAGATCTAATCCATTTTAATCCTGAACTATATGCACAGATTTTGAGAAAAAAACCCTACATTTATATATATATATATATATATATATATATATATATATATATATATATATATATATATATATATATATATATATATATATATATATATATATATATATATATCTATCTTTAGGTGACAATTCAGTATCTCTGATGGGATGAATCCCTCTGACAGTAATTTCATCTAGACCACATTTTCCTATTTGGTAGTGATCAGTCACAAACATCTGATAAATTGCATGTTCGACTAACTCTATTGTACTTTTAATCTCCAACAGTAGTTCTTCTAGTGTTCCAGATTTCTGAGTATCTTCAAGTAGCAGCCATTTCTTTTCATTTCTCTCTCTCTTTCTCGGCCTGGGTCAGCTGATTCAGGCTTGCAGTACTCAGGCTGCAGTGCTATAAAATTGCAGTGCAGACGTTCAGTCTTGATCTAGAGACCATGCTCTGACCTTCCCCCCTCCCGCACACACACAGGGTCCCTGAACCCAAGCCCAAATGCAGCTTGAACCCAGAGCTCTGAGACTTGGTGCCTCAGAGTGGTTTTGTTTTGTTTTTGCAGTGTAGACATACCCTTAGTGTCCGATTCAAGCAGGGGCCAAGATAGAACCACTCGGTCCTACAGCCTGAGAGTACAGGGGAACTGTATAGATGTTGTAGCCTGCTGCTCCATGCCGCTCTCTGATTGGGTCCAACCTTCCCAATCCTTACACTCCAGGCACCCCCAACAGGGCACCACAAAAGCATAATCTGCAACAAGCCATTGTATTGGCCACCGAAAGGGTGTAGCGTCCTTCCATGCTCCCTCTTTCACAATGCATCAATTCCAATATCTGTCCAAACCTGGCTCTGTACTTCACTACACATGTGGAATTCATCTTAAAAAAAAAAAAAAAAAGAGGGTTCCTTCCTGATGCAAGAAAAAAGATAAAGATATAAACTAGGTTTTTATTGGCTACATAACAAATGTCATATTCTGTTTTCTCAGCACATTCACACTGACTAATTGCATACATGGTTGTGCACAGTCCCTGTTGCATCTAGCCAGGGCTGAGAGTCCAGCAGGTATGAAGAACTGCCCCATGGAAAACCAACACAGCACATTGTTGCATGTCTATAAATTATCGATACAATCTGACTCACCTGAAAGTTTGTGAATAAAAGGACAACAAATACCAGCCAAATGTATTGCCAAGTTTAATTCAAGAAAAGTTGCAGGTACTTTTTTGCTCTTTTCACCCAGCTTTTTTGGTGACTTAAAGGCAACCATAACCCCCAAATCATTAGCATATCTTATCACTTCAATCAATGGGAGTGTTGCTATTCTCTTCAGCGGAAGCTGGAACAGGTGCATGTTCAATAAGTAACCAGTCATTTGGACAATATTAGAACAATCTCTCACAATCGGAACACTTTGCAATACTTAATTATACATATGAATGCTTTGTCTGAACTATCGTCTGTTTGCATTTTGGATCTCAGCCATACAATCTGCTGACGGTTTCAAGATTCTCTGTACTTTTACTTTTTAGCAGCACACAAACCAGAAGAAGGGCTAACTGTAGTCTGGTAAGCATATGTTCTTCTGAGTGTTTCTAACCTCAGCCTCCAATTTTTTTTTTATTCTTGTATAAACTGTAATTGAAAAGCCATTTGTCAACTATGCTCTAATAATATTAGGATTCTCTAGATAGTGTACATTGTTTACTGTTTGTTAACTGACCCAGGTTCATAGTATTTTGCACCTACATGCCTTCCTTTGGAAGATTTCAAAGCAGATTATGAGAATGCATAAATGGTATAACAGACAAGGAAACTGAGGCACAGAGACATGAAGGAACTTGCCCAGGTTAATGTAGCAAATCTGTGGCAGACCCATGGGCGCTGCATGTCCATAGGTGATGGGATAATTTGGCCCCATGTCTCCAAGACTTCCTGTATCCTGGTGTAGTCCCCCAGGTCTGATTCCTCCAGATCACAAATATGTAAATTAGAAAGCAATTCCTGTCTCTCACCTATTCTACTCATCACTTTATTCCTCTGTGAACTTTCACCTCTACAGCTTTCCCTTATTTACCTAGCCAATGGAGTGCCAAACAGACACAACAATTATGTCCATTAATTAGACAATCCAAATCTTAAACCTATGGCAGTACTGGTTAATGAAAATTTCATTAAGAAAACTCCTGCAGTCTAGATTCTCACATTGTTTTAGGATGTCCCCTGGAAGAGTTTGATCCAGTAACAATAATTTAAAATAAAACTGTGCCATTAACACCTTACTCCTACATGTTTCTTTTTATTTAGCTATATCCATTTGCCTTAAAACCAGCTCTGAAACGTCAAAAATAAGAACTCTCTCATAGCAATAATAGATTTTAAAATAATTTGGTATCTTTTGAAATGTTATAATATAGGAATAAGTTCAACAGTATATAAATACTAGGTGTTTTTGGCACTTGTCCCATAGAAAACAATCTCCTCTTTCTGTTAAAAAGCTTAAGAAAATAGATTTTGAGGATTTGATCCTAATAATTACAGCAGTTTTTGGAGGATCACTCAGCAGTTTACCTTTCTGCCCAGTCAGTGGTAGCTGCTCCCAGTGTTCCGGATCCATTTTGAGATGGCTAGATTTGGACCTATATCGAACATGAATGACCAAATCTTTAAACTTGCTGTCTCAGACCCAGATACCTAATCCTGTTACTTACCTCCCTAAAATTCCAATTGGCGTAGTGAGACTTGTAGTACCCACAGTCGTTTGAGGTTTATTGCAATTAGCTTTATAGTTAGATATGTCCCTTCCAAGTCAGTAAGAATTACAGCAGTGTAAAGTGGCTGTGTAACAAACAGGGGAATAGCAACATATAAACCTACCATTCCCTAGTCCTCCTTACTCGGCTCTCAGTTTTGCCTGTTTGCTATAATTAACAGCTCCAAGGCAACACCAGACAATAGTGGGGACACAGGGCAGCCTTGCCTGGTATCCTTGAAAATCGTGAAAGACCTTGAAAAAAATCTAGCATTACTAACAATTGCTCGGTCTAGGGCAATTCAAATCGCTGACAATTGAAAGCCTAACCTTCATAACAATTGCTAGTTCAGTGTTTATATAAAGCAATTTAAAAGCCAAATCTGTGCAACATAGAATAGATATTTCCAACCAATTCTTTCAAAGGCTCCATCAAAGTCCAGGATAACAGCTGCAATTTGGGTATCTTTATGGTGATTCAAACAGGAGAAACTCTCTTCATTGTCAACATTCCACAGAAGTTCAGTAGGGACACACCGTATCTGGTATATTAGGTGGTGCAGAAGAAGTGAAAGGGGAAAACCAGCTCCTCTGTTTGGATGGTGCCTTTTCTGTGGTATTTACTATCCTTACAGCATGTATAATACTCCTCTATGGATGTTTGTCAAGATCATTTTGGAAATTCAAGTATTCCACTTACCTCTTTGCACTCTCAGTCTCAAATTTATGACTGGATTCTTCACACATTTTGATAAAGTATCAGTTTGTATTTTTTGTATACTCTTTGTCAAGGCATCCTGCCACAAATGTACCAACTTAGAGTGCTTCCTTGTGGCAAGACCCAGCATTGCAGCCTCTCTGCTTCACTCTCTTCCCTCTGGACTTTGATGGTCCGTACCAGGGGTTGGCAACCTTTCAGCAGTGGTGTGCTGAGTCTTCATGTATACACTCTAATTTAAGGCTTCATGTGCTGGTAATACATTTTAAAGTTTTTTAGAAGGTCTCTCTATAAGTCAATAATATATAACCAAACTACTGTTATATGTAAAGCAAACAAGGTTTTCAAAATGTTTCAGAAGCTTTATTTAAAATTAAATTAAAATGCAGATCTTATTAGTTTAGTGTGATCCTTGCCCTTGCTTTTCCTTGCTGAGTTTTCCAATGTCTGGTGGCACATTCTTGGATACTTTAAGCTGCACACAGGCTTCTGAGTGATCAGTTGTTAACCAACTGGAACCCCAGATCAGCAGCTGAGGTGAGTGGAGCTAGCGGTTGGTAGGGCTGAGCAGGGCCGGAGGACCGGACCCAGTCTGGCAGGGACCTGCACTGGAACTCCAACCAGGAGCAAGTTGAGTGGGGCTGTGGAGGGGACCCCAGCTGGCAAGGGGCCAGCAGCCAGAACCCCAGAGCGGCAGTGGGCTGAGCAGGTCAGCCCACCCAGCTCTGGAGTTTTGGCAGTGGGCTGGGTGTCTTGCTCTGGGGTTTCGGCCACCGGCTCCTGCCAACTGGGGTCTCAGCCCGCTGCCAGTTTGCCATGCGTGCCGTAGGTTGCTGACTCCTGGTCTGTACAGTGATTTGGTCCTCCAGCCAGGTAACGCTAACAGTTCCACCCCTTCCAACATGTCAGTGTTCAAACTCAAAACCCAAAGGAACAAAAACTCTTCCACCCTTCCTGGGCTCAGTCCGCAGCACATCCTTTGCCCCTCTCCTGGGCTCTGTAGAATGTTGTTTGTTTCACATTGTCATAGAGTGCTGCCTTCTAGGACTTTTTCCCTAGAGATCCACCTCCTCCCAAGCCACTGACCTTCAGAGCATTTTTCCCCTGGACTCTCCCATGCCTGCTTTAGGAGGGTCCTTCTCCCCAACTGCCTGCTCCCTTCAGGAACAATCCCAAGGGACAAGCAGGGCCGGCTCTTCCATTTAGGTGGCCTAGGCAATCGCCTAGGGTGCCAGGATTATTGGTGGGCAGCGCTTTGCCGGAGGGGGTGGCAGGTGGCTCCGGTGGACCTACCGCAGTCATGCCTGTGAAGGGTCCGCTGGTCTGCGGCTCCGGTGGAGCTGCTGCAGTTGTGCCTGTGGACGGTTGGGTGCTCGTGCAGCTACGGTGGACCTCCCGCAAGCACCGCTGCGGCAGCTCCACCAGAGCCGCAGGACCAGCGTGCGGGGTGCCGAAATTGCCGTGCGCGTAGGGCGCTAAAACCCCTAGCACCGGTCCTGGGGACAAGCTCCATCCTGCAGGACCTTCAGTGGTTCCTTTCTCAGAGAGAGAAAACTCTTAACTACCTCTCCCCTGGGTTTCTTCCCCACCTTGGCCTGCAATCTTTCCTTTATAGGAACCACTATGCTGCTTCTCTCCAGCTGCTCTAATCCTTAATTAATTGTCTCTCCTCCAGGTGCCATCGAATGGGCTAAGTGAACTCTCTGGCTCCCTTTAATACTGCCACTGCCATATGTGCTATCCACTTACATCCCATAGTAATTAATTTACCATCAAAGGCAGACTGCTCTCTCTCATTAACCTCTTTGAGAGATCTCAGTGTGTTCCCAATACTCTTCCTGCACCTCCTGCTCTCTATGCTGCTACTAATCATTTTATGCAGAGAAGCATGGGTAAGTTTAGATATAATATATTGTCATGGTATGAACCGTCACTCTGAACCGCAGCGTCCAAAAGATGGGGTACGAGCATGAATTCCTCTAAGCTTAATTACTAGCTTAGAAATGATAGAGCTGTCACCACCCAAAAAATATAGTGTTTTGAGGCACTTTCTGGCCCCCAAACCCTTCCCTGGGGACCCCAAGACCCAAAACCCCTTGGGTCTCACAACAAAGGGAAATAAACCATTCCCCCCTCCTTTCTTCCTCTCAGATTCTCCCCTCCCTGGGTAACACTGGGAGATACCTGTGATTCAACTCCTTGACTCTTAAAACAGAGAGGAAATTCACCTTCCCCCCCCTTCTCTTCTCCTCCCATACTCTCCCTGAGAGAGAGACAGTAATCTTAACATAGAGAGAAATCAGGCTTTTCCTCCCCCTTCTCTCCTTCCTCCCACCAATTTCCTGGTGAGTGCAGACTCCCTCCCCTTGGGTCTTACACAAGATAACCAAAAAATCAGTCAGGTTCTTAAAAAGAAAAGCTTTTAATAAAAGAAAGAAAAAAAGTAAAAGTTGTCTCTGTAAAATCAAGATGGAAAATGTTACAGGGTCTTTCAGCTTATAGACACCAGGGTGAATCCTCCCCCCAGCACAAATACAAGTTGCAACAGAGATACAATCCTTCCAGCAAAATATACATTTGCAAATAAAACAAACAAACAAACAAAAAGACTAATCCACCTTTCTAACTGGTACTTACTAAATTGAACAGAAGATTGGAGAGTCTGTACACCTGTCTGGTCACTCTTAGATCCCTGAGAGAACAGAGAACAAAAAAACAGAACAAAACAAAGACTTCCCTCCACTGAGATTTGAAAGTATCTTGTCTCTTGATTGGTCCTCTGGTCAGGTGTTAGCCAGGTTTACTGGACTTGTTAACCTTTTACTATCTGTTTATGACATATACATATCTATAAAATGGGCATTACAAATGGAATAATTTTATTTATACTAAGCCCCACAAATTAGCAAAGCTCTTAAGCAAGTGCTCATCTTTAAACATATTCTTAAGTGCTTTGTGAAATAGAGATTGAAGCATATGTTTAAATTCTTTGCTGAAGGGAAGACAATACACAGACTCCAAGTGGTACAGAATGTGGCCTTGGCTACACTGGCACTTTACAGCACTGCAACTTTTGCGCTCAGGGGCGTGAAAAAACACCCCCCTGAGTGCTGCAAGATACAGTGCTGTAAAGCCTCAGTGTAATCAGTGCCACAGCGCTGGGAACATGGCTCCCAGCGCTGCAAGCTACACCCATAGAGGATGTGGTTTACGTGCAGTGCTGGGAGAGCTCTCTCCCAGCGCTGGCGCTCCGACCACACTCACACTTCAAAGCGCTGCCGTGGCAACGCTCCCGCAGCGCTGCTGCGGCAGCGCTTTGAAATTTCAAGTGTAGCCATACCCACACTGCCTGCCTTCTTCATGGTTTAGATTTTCCCTGAGCACCTCTGACTCATGCTCCAGTCCTTCCACTTCTCCACATGAATTTTTAATACCAGTTTAAAGTCTTCATCCTGGTTTTCAAAGCAATTTATGGATCAAGTCCCAGTTACATGAAAGAACAAATTTTGATTTAGGAATCGCCCATCTGTGCAACATCTAGTAAAACTTTATGGCAATAGGTTTCTTAACCAACTATTCTATGAATTTAACAAACTAGAACATAACTTTACATAACTGAACAGGCACATTAGTGTTACGACTGTAGGTAAAACTAGTGAAAGATTTTCCAAGGGAAAATTTTTCCATCAGAAAATGTTGATTCTTCAAAAGTGAAACATTTTGTGGAACATGTTGATTTTGACCGAAAAAAAAATCATTTAAGAACAACTGAAATTTAACAATTTGATTTTCCATTTGAAATGATATTTGTTTAATTTTTAAAATACACTATATAAAATAAAAAATTCAAAATCAGAGCAAACATTTAGATAGAGAGAAAACTATTTTTTTCCCAGAATTTCATTTTGTGGGATATTTCATATTTTTTTGGATCCAAACTAATTTACTGGAAACCAGATGTATGTGCTTTAAATGGTTGCTTAAGACACAGTCCTTCACTAGTGGATGTGCTTCTCAGAGCAAGTGTCACCAAAATAATTTTAAAATCAGTGTAGAAAGATTGAAGTGTAGAAGATTTCTCCTTATGCTTTAATCACTTATCTTTAGCTTTCAGCACATCCCAATCACTATTGCTGTCAGGTTAGATGTCAGATTATCTAGCAGTTAGTTGGCTTAGTGACAGGGTTTATTTCAATTGTCTTTGTTTCAATTGCTACTTATACTATCTTTAATAATAATAATCTGTTTCCCCATATTTGTCCTATTCCAATATTCTCTCATCTCTAATGTCCTGTATGAATAAGTGTCTCCATATTGCATTTGCTTCTCTGTCCAAAAGACTCATTGTAACTTGTCCCAGACTGAATCATTAAATATCACCTACCGTAGGCTTATTTAATACAGAATGCTGCAGACATTTGGAGATGATAATGACTCTGTCTTTGATAAGCACAAGCAAAATTGCTTGTGTGCTTCTGAAGTAATGTGTGTTCAGTCAGTGAACATTAGTAGCATACAATCCTCAGTTGCAGAGCCACTGTTTAGTGGTGTTCAAATTGACCGTGAGCTCTTAACAGTAATTCTCTTTTTACAGCCTGTTCAGAGTCTGAGGTTTCATGTTTCTTAATTGATAATTATGTCTTGAAGATGATAATGTACTACATCTAGTGGTGTGCCATGTGTTTCTAGCACTTTCACTCAGTGTAACTAATCAGATCAAAGGTGAGCAATAAATACTAGTACCATGCAAGGTGTCAGCTGGTGTTTGATAATGTTTGGAAAATGTCTGACAGTTGGAAAAGGTATTAAAAAATCCTTAATCTTTGAACAAATAGAAGCAGTGATAGAAATAGCAATAGAAGACTAAATTATTTCTTTTGGATTAGAAATAGATGCAATGAAATAGTACGTTTGAAATATTTCTTGCCTATATGGAAAAAAGAAACAGCAAAAACTGAACAAGATAAACTGCTCCCATGAGCTTCCCAGCACAGTTTTTCACAAAGAAATACAAATGAGGCCTTTACTACTTTTCAGTGCCCATCTGAAGCAAACAGCTCTCAAATTTTTGGGACAAATTCATCCCTATTAACATCAGTGGAGAAAATCCGACTGCCAATGAAAGCCCCTCAAACCATTATACTAATTCTAAGCTTGCCTAAACTAGCTAATGTTTTACTTTTAGACGCATAGTGAGATCTGGGCAGACTTTGAAGCTAAGCTATAACACACATAAGATACTAGTCTGCAATAGATCCACTATCTGTCAGCCTCCACTCACTTCCTAACCCAGTTCATTTTCTTCCATTTTATAGAAATAAAGGGGAGACAAGTGCGACAGGGGGAGCAGGGAAGATGGAGAGATGGAATGAGAGCAAGAGACTTATTCACAGTGATGTCAGTCTTCACTTAAGATAGTGAACATGAACCTTGCTCTAAAAAAACTGACAGTATCATCTCTTATGACAATGTTTAAAGCATCAACAGTTCCAGGGTTTGCACAGTCTCACTATTTGAAGGCATTTGCAGAGTTTACAAAACCCTTGCCTATGTTAAGCCTGAAGGCTAGTGACAACATACTTTTTAGGCAACAGTGCAGTTAATTCAGAATAATTTTAAATGTTGTAGAAGCAAAAGTGAGATTGCCTTAAACTCTTCCTTGGAGATTTCTGGCAACTTATCTGTGAATTTGTGAACTCCATTGATAACAGTGCTTGTTGATTTGCAATGCACATCTGCAATGATGAAGTTGTATACATTTTTCTCCCCATCAAATCCAGCTTCACCAGTGGCCAAGAGATGATGGCACAATAACGGGAAGGAGTTAAATGGCCCAGCTCTAACCAATGTACCAGAAGAGTCATGGTGCCAGTCAGCACTCTTCTTAGAAGATGAAAAGGAATCCCTCCATGTTCTGGGATGACCTCAGTTGGTTTTTTTTAATTCTTCCTCAGAGCACCAGAGGAAGGAGGAACATCCCTCTTCCTTATAGGAGAAGCACTAGACCTTGTGCTAGGAGCAATGTCCAGTGTTGTCTAAGAAGAAGAGTGCAGGGCCATATGCACTGTGCCCAATTACCTAAGTGGATCTTACAGCCTGCCCTAGAAGATGCTGCTTCAGACCCAAGTCCCTCACCACCTGTGTTCTCTTTTTAAACAACTTTCAGATGGAGCACCTTTCTTTAATGTGTCCTTCTTCCAGGTGCAAAAAATATCACATCTAGGGGCATCACTACTGGGAATAGCCATGCCAAACCATGGACAATGTTTAAACCAGTGAGGGCAACTATCTATCTATCTTGACTAACAACTACAAACTCAACCTAAGGATATGTTAAACTATACTATTTACGATATACAGTGAAGTCCCAGAAACACCGAGATAAGAAATGTGAGGTAAACTACCACACTGATTGCTTTAACTCTAGCCGAGGGCAGTGAGAAAGAGTGAGGGGGTTGGAGAAATGCTGCCTTTAACTAGCCTGGAGAGGAGCAAAGGGACCAGAGGGCACACATCTCACCAATATGGGTACTGCTAGGTAAAGTACTCTGGTTTTGGTGCTCTTGGCATGCATACACTTGAGTAGAGTACATGTCTGCAATCACTCAAAGAATGTGATATAAAACAATAACCTACAGTGATGCTAAGTGTTAGATGAATATCTATGGTACAAAAGGGAAACTGAATTCATGCAGCTTGATGTTAACATCATGGAGACTTAGGTCTTCTTAGGTACACAGTGTGAAATTCTTCCCTGTGCAGAGGTCCAGCACAAGACCTATGCATCACTTCCATCCTTAAAATAGGACTCAAGTGGGATTTAAATGGTGCAAAGGTCTTGTGCTGCAGAAAAGTGAATGTACATACAAGATCCACTGTAAAATTGTGCCTTATACAACAGTCCCGAATCCCATTTTTTTTTTAAACTAAGCAAGGAGAAGCTGCTTATAGCTAAAAGAGTTTAAGACACCAGAGCAAAAGATGTGGCCAAGAATTCACTTAACATTTTAATTTCTTCAGTGTTCTAATGGTCAAGATTTTGCATTCCTGCAATTAATAAAATATTAGATTCCTGCAAGAAGAGAGCCTGCATCATGCCGTAAATATATTCTATGTACCCAAGCCACAGACATTAAGTCGGCAGTCTTGTGCATGGTTTTTGCAGCCTCTAAACTAGTGGTTAAAAAGATATTTCCCTTAAAATATAAGTGACAAATGATCAGCAATGTTTAATAGTCCTTAAACTTGGAGATCATTGTTCATAGAGCAAACAATAACTAAAATTTCTCCAACAAAATTGCTCTCATTTATATAATTGCAATAAGAGCAGATCTGTGCCAAATTACTAGGGGGTATTTGCTGAGTTTTTAAAATGCTTTAATTAAGTTTATAACTTGTCAAGTTCTGTTGATATCATTGCTTAATGCACTCTATTCAACATTAAATAGAAGAAAATGATTTGTTGGGCTTTTTAAAAAAAAAGCATATTTGTTAACCATTCAAATAGTGACTATTCAGCCCACTTATTTTCCTTATCAGCCTCAAGCAAGATGAGCATTCCCTAATAAGATGTTTTCCTAGTCTCTCTCTCTCTCTCTCTCTCTCAACCATACATAGCACTTTTAGCAGACTTTAGTGAAACTGCCTAAAATCTGATGCCTCTCCCATTGCAAAGAAGCCACAGTAAGACCTAACACTGATATGTATGGTTTACTTGCCTCAAACAATTAAAAAACTAAACCCAATCTTTTTGAGGCTCAAGAGTTCACCTTGTATCTGCTTTTTATCCTCATCAGTTCTGGTCAGATCTTTACTTCCAGAGTTCATTTGAAGCTGGAAGTGTTAGTTCTGCAGCCTTGCTTTTTCCCAGCCCAACTCCAACATCAGCTTAATTTTGCTTTTATCACTGTTCACTTAATAATGTGTATAGGAATAACATAGTATCTCTTTAAATAGTTTGTGAGCCCTCCCGAGACCTACACAGTGTTCTGTGCTGTGGAAGCTACCGAAACCACCAGAGCACTTGAATGTAAGTAGCTAGGCATAGCATGTTTGTGTATATTTACTACACTGATTACTGGGGACTTAGGTGTACCTGGGTGATTTGTTCATATAGTTTTTATTATACAAGAAATGATATAACACTTAATATGTAACACAAGGCTTTCCATTGCAGATTGTAATTTACATTTATGAGGTTTCTTTTGCCTTTCTTCTTTTTTGTGGGTTTGCTTCCTGCTCAAACTTATTTATCAGTAATATTTTTTCAGCCATTCTTCCTCCCCCATTGTATTACTTCCCCTTTCTCTGATCTCCTGGGTTATTGCAGTCACTCCTCCCCTTCAATCTCTTCTTCCACAGCAATCCTACCCTCCTTTTTTTACTCAAGCCCCGCCCCCAGCCCTATCACTGTTACTGTCTTCTCTACCCCTAAACACACAATGTTGCTAATTCTCACTTTTAAAAAAAAATCATGAATCTTACCATATCTAGTGTTTCTCACAAAGTCTCAGCTCCTCGAATCACGTGAACATATTCAAATCTCAGCTTTCATTTTTAAAAGTTTTCAGACCTCATGACTGAAAATGTGAACCTTAAGGGCTCACAAACTAGAAGGAAAATAAAATAAAATTAACCATTTTTTTTATTATTTTGAAGCTAAATCTCTTTTTTGGGGAGTAGGGGGAGGACTGACTCATGGGGTGAATGATCCTCTTCTCTGATCCAGCCCTTTTACACCAGGTAAAAAAAGCTAAAGAAGTGGAAAAGGTATCTAAAAGTCCCAGATCTAGACAGAGATTTAATTCTCCCTGCCCAGGAAATGATGGAGACATTGCAAGCTTTCCAACAAGTTTTCCCTTAAAAGTCCTAGTATACTAGGTGTGCTAGGGTGGAGGTGTGGCAGTGCTGCAGATATTCTGGGCAGTGCTGTGTTCCACAGGGAAGTCCAGAGAGGCTGCTTTAACTTAGGTCTTGTCTACACCACAAACTTATGTCGGCATAACTGCATTGCTCAGCGGTATGAAAAATTCTACATCCCTGAGCGATGCAGTTATACCAACCTCTCAGGGAGGTGGATTAACTATGCTGATGGGACAACTCTCTCCCCTCAACATAGAGAGTCTTCATTAAAATGCTACAGCAGTGCCGCTGAGCCGATGCAGCGTTTTAAGTGTAGACGTTCCCTTAGATCGCCCTCTTGGCTGTCTAAATAACACTGGAGGTGACAAAGCCGCACCATTTAGAGGTGCAGCACAGAATCTCATCCATGATTACTGAACACTTGGGATTGGCATTGACAATATTGAACACAGCCCTCTCCACTCCATACATTTACCTTCCCAAGACCCTTTACAGCTAGAACACCAGAACACCTGCTGGGAAAGATGTTGCAGCTGGAGTGAGGTAGGGGGGATGGTCATTCACTGGGCTGTAGCTGCTGAAGGGGAAGGATGGGAAATAGAATAAGCAGCACTGCAGCACTGTGGTGAGCTTGAAGGAGGAGGTGCACCTGCATGACAGCAAGCACAATGTAGCACCATTTGCTGTCTGATAGAAGTTGGTGGGGGGGGGAGGGTAGGGATGATGTGAGCAGGAGATGCAAAGCTATTTCAGGAAAACGGCTGTATGGAAAATAAAGGGCAGCATACCAATGAGCCCTCTGTTGCTTTCTTAGCTGTTCCCTGCCCATTGCTCTAATAGTTAAGAATTCTTTGGGAAGGAAAGAGCACAAAATGTAAGCCCTGTTAGATTGATCAAGTTCTGTAGGTGGAGAACTGAGACCAGGGCACTGTACTGAGAATGGGAAGGCAATCTGAGCAGCAATGTTAGGGAGAACTGATACCTGTACATTCACTCTAACGTTACACCAAAGCAAATGTAAAAACCAATTTCCAAACACAAGGATGGCCCTCAGCATCCAGCACTTGCATTTAGTCTCAATATTTTGCAGAACTCTATACAGCTTTGATTTTTACCCTCGAGAGGTAAGTGTTGCAAAATTTTGCTTTGTGCAATTTATTGTGCCAATTTCCAATATTTTCACATCATTGATATTCATCTCACAAATGGTTTAAAGATCAGCAGCCCAGCTGTGAATAGCAAAACATACGGAAGTGTGATATTTATAGAGAAAACTGTCAAATTTCACTAATCCAAAGTAGTTTTTTTGAAATAGAGTGAAATATGAAAACTTAGGTGCAAACACACCCCATGCTTTACAAACCTTACATGATGGAGTTTTTCTTCTTAGTATAAATCCCTGGCTCTAGTTCCAAAATATGGATGATATTGAAGAGCTCTATCACAAGGCCTCACATTGTCTGATATTTCAAATGTCAACATGTCATCTGCTGTTGTCAAAGGAGCCAATGGAGAACTGTATTTTTAGCCATTTTAAATTGCACACATTGTCAGGAGTAGCAAACTGCCCAGTCTATTTGCAGATTGGCAGGGACCCACCACCTGCCACTTTCCAAATTATAATTGATTCTTTTGGCAAACCTCTAGCTGTGCTGTCCACAAAATAAGGACACATACCCTGCTTCTTTTATTCATCTTAAACAATATTTCACAACTAAAGCTATGGGATGAATGACAAAATAAGCTTCAAATTGTACTCCGCAAGTTGTTCCATGATGAACAGCCAAAACGAAATGAAAGGATACCGTAGAGTGCAATCCAAATGTATGCATGGCTACATGATAGGGAGTGAAGGCATAGAGGTGTGTTCTCAAGCCCCTGATACTCGTGCTTACCAATTATCAAACTGATCCCTTACACAAAGTCAGAGTATCTCAAGGCTACTCTAATTTAAACAAATGGATACACCCTTAAAGAGAAAGCTTTGGAATGAAAGATAAATACATATCCAAGCCCCATTTTACAGCCCTAAAATGC
Source organism: Gopherus evgoodei (assembly GCF_007399415.2). Taxonomy (NCBI): domain Eukaryota; kingdom Metazoa; phylum Chordata; order Testudines; family Testudinidae; genus Gopherus; species Gopherus evgoodei. Next base: position 27,101,073 of record NC_044329.1, on the reverse strand, counting down.
AGCATTTTCACCCAGCAGACAGATGCTAAAGGGATGCATTCTAAGGTTATTTACATCTTCTGCTTTAACCACTGCGAAGAGGGAAGAGAGGAGAGTAGAGATAGCTGCTAGGGAGGAATCTCCGGCATCAAAACTGGTGGAAGATGCTCCCAAATGATTCAAAAGAAGCCAGAATGGTCTTGCTTTACAGCTGCTCCCCATTGGAAGCGAGGATATTACCTTCCATAGCTACCCTCTGCTTTCAGTGCCTCCTATAGAAAATGAAGGGACGCCATATAATTACTCAGGATGGCAAGGGGAAGAGGAAGGCAGGATTATTTTTGCAGGCAGATCCTCTAATCTCATAGTGAAATTTTGAGTGAAAGAGAATATACCACTTGGTGACAGTTTGCATATGCCTTACTCCCACTGTTGAGCACTTACTCACATGAGTAAGGACTTTAATGGGATTACTTAATAACAACAGCAATATTACTAACTAAGAATTTCAAAATGAAGAATCAGGCCCAAAACAAACCTAAGATTCTCTTACAATTCATGAAATCATGAGATTTTAAAAATAATAAAAAATTTGTTGTTTTCTTGAGACTTTAGGATTCATGTTTTTCAGAATCCTGAGGGCTAGAAATTGACTTTGTTCAAAATGAGGACTGAGAATCTCGCAATCATATAATTCCAGGAGCTAGGTTGTAAAAAAAAAAATTAATATCATGAGACTTGTGATTAAATTGGAAGGATGTCTCTAGTGTATTATCAGAGGAGTGCATCCTGGGTACTGTAATTTTCACTATTTTCATTAATGACTTGGGTGACAGAGTACGCTCATAGAATTTGTCGATGACACCAAGCTGGGAGGATCTTCAAGCATTCTGGAGGACAGGATTTGAATTCAAATTTACCTTGACAGCTTAGAGAACTGGTCTGAAATCAACAGGATGAAATTAAATAATGACAAATGCAAACTACCATGCTTGAAACAAAAAATCAGTTGCACAGCTACAAAATGGAGAATAACTGGCTGGACAGTAGTACTGCTCAAAAGGATCGGCAGAGGGGTGGTGGCTACAGTGGATCACAAATTGCTAAAAAGTCAACAATGTGATGCAGTTGCAAACAGCCTATTATAATTCTCACGTATAATAACAGGAATGTCATATGAGACACAGGAAGTAATTTCCCAGCTCTACATGGCACTGGTGAGGTCTCAGATGGAGTTGTGTGTCCAGTTCTGGGCACCACACTTTAGGAAACATATTGACAAAATGGAGAGAGCCAAAGGACAGCAGCAAAAATGATAATGTTTTGAAAACCTGACCTATGAAGAAAGATTAAAAAAAACCTGGGCAAGTTTAGTCATGAGAAGAGAAGGCTGAGTGGGGATCTGATAATCTTCAAATATGTCAAGGGCAATTATAGATAGGGCTGCAATCAATTGTTCTCCATGTACACAGAAGGTAGGACAAGAAGTAATGGGTTTAATCTTCAGAAAGGGAGATTTATGTTATATATTAGGAAAAGCTTTCTAACTATAAGGGTTGTTAAGCTCTGGAATAGTCTTCCAAGAGAGGTTGTGGAATCCCCATCACTGAAGGTTTTTAAGTACATGTTTCACAAACACCTGTCAGGAATCATCTGGGTATATTTGGTGCTGCCTCAATGCAGGGTGATGGACTACATGACTTGTCAAGATCCCTTCCACCCCTGCATTTCTATGATTTTATAAATTCTGAAAGTTGGCAACACTGTACACCCATCAGTAAAGGTTTCATAATCTGCCCTTTTAACAGTATTCACATTCCATTGGGTACTTTGGTGTACATAACAATTATGCAAAACAAACCTTCATTGAAACTTGAGAGAGAGAATTAATTCAAATGTTCTGCGAGGTTCAAACAGAGCCAAGGATTTTTTAAAGATACCTTTCTAATTTCTTGGTAATAAATTCCTCAAATTTTCCTCTATTTATTACAAGGGAAACAAGAGATTCTCTGGGGTATTTTGTTCTCCCTTCACACAATTATCTCCTCTGAAGATATAACTCTCTAAATTATTCAGAACATCTAACTCTTCCTCAGCCCCAAAAAAAGAACAGAAATAGTTATTATATAGTGTAAGATATTAAATTGTATTAATCGATAGGGCAATGTTTCTAATACACCTATATCTGTAACTGTTCATTTTAGGAAAACACATTACACTATGTTGACTCTTTGTCTTGCTATGTGTCCTTTAATAAATACCATCTTTTAATAAAACCTTTGTATAAATAGACATTGCTCTTTCTTTGCAACAAAAATACGGCTTACGGCATTTATAAGACCCCTAGCGGTACTTTCTTTGATTTACACCACATGCACAAGCAGCATTAGAAAACACTTTGTGAAATCTAATATGGTATTAGAAAAAGATAAAAGATAACATTGATCTTTGCTCAGTTAGCTATATCCATATCAATGAAATATTGAACTCTTCCTGGCATCATCATTAATTATTGTTACAATTATTTAAAAGAATTATGAACAGGGGGTGGATGTAATTTTATAGCCAGTGCAACTTTCATAGAAACAAAGGTAGCTGACAGTTCAAAAAAAAAAAAAAGAACATGATAATAAAATAAAACAACCTGCATCCATTTCACAACAGCAAACTTTATGATTCCAAGATCACTCAAGCTCTGCAAGAAACTCAGTGCCTCAAAACAAAGCTTTGGCCTTGTTGGACAGTACTGCAGAATGGTAATAGTCAAGCCAAGAGTACTGAGGCCATCTTGTCAAGCTGAGAAGAGATTCAGGGCAATTTACTCAACAGTGCTTCTTACTTCTGCTCCAACGTGTGACCCCTAATTCCTACAGCTGACCACAGCAGCAAACCCATAAATCTGGAGACCACAGAATGCAGACCATGTCCCATATGGGCTAATAAACACTGATCTTATTAACCAGGTCGCCTGCCTAACGCTCAAGGGAGTAATCGGTTAGAAGCTTGATAAACTGTTTTTCTATTGAAGCAAGACAATATCCTCCTCTTTTTCACTCAATCAGTGGAAAACAATATACTGAGCCACTTCAAAATGATCCTTTTCATTCTTAAAAATGAACAGTTCATGGTTATTTATAAAATATACTAAAACATGTCTGGGTAATATACCTAGAGTTTGTCAACAGCTGTTGGCTTCATCTCCAGTTCTGCCCCAGAATCTAACTCCAGGCCAAAAAGTTTTAATCATAATAAATAGCCACTTCTGGTTAATCAAATTGGCATTTCTTCCACAAAAAAATGTTCTGCAACCTCTTAGGGCCCAGATTTTTTAAATAGTCTCTAGAATGTTGCATGCACTTAAAACTGCATTTTACATATAAATAGACACCTGCAGGCACAAAACAACTAATTCCCATTGGGTCATTTTCTCCATTTGCATTCATAATTTTGCAGGTCCCTTTTGAAAATACAGGCTTGAAGGGCTTTATGGATTTCTATTTAGTATAAATCAGTGGTGCTGAGGGATGTGTTTCTTTCCTGTCTGTATCATAAGAGGTTATTTCTTTACAGTATGAAATGTCTGTATTTGTTTCATGGTATATTTTAGAAAACAAAAAATGTATTTTAAAATTGACAAGTTACTTAAATGAAGAGCCTGATTTATTAATAGTTTTGCTTAACCAGTTTTTGAAGTGTAATAGATAACAACTGAGTTACAGGCTTGGGTTCACTATGGTGCTGAGGGGAAGGATTTGTGCTTCCCTCACCTCCTCCGCCCACCAACTACACAGCTGCTCCATAACAACTACTTCTGCCCTGAAGATATAGCAGCTACCACATTCCCTCTGTACTGCTCCGCTCTGAGTCATGGTTAATTCTGTGGAATGACACGGGCAAATCTACTGCCATACCCCCATCCTTCCATGAGCTTGGCTCCTCCACCTCCTTTGAGTAGTGTGTGTAGCTCTCCTCACCTGCAGAAGAGGTCATGAGCAGCAGAGACAGGATTTTCCCATATGTACCTGGAGTGTATATACACGCTGGCTATCACCCCATTTAGACCCAGTAATCTTCCGTTCTTCAGGGAAATCTGTGGAGATGTGGGAGACAGAAATTCCCCTACCCCAATCTGCAGGCAAGCCACAGGATTGCCACAGAGCCTTTACTACAACACGTAGGCAGCTCATGCCTCACTGCAATCCTTAAACAGAGCTCTGGTTTGTTTGAGGCTTCCCAAGTCTGCCCACACTATCCCTCAACATTGTCCTACTGGGCTGAATATTAATCTATTTCTACTGGGTGTGTGACACTCCTTGAATCAATTTCTCATTCAATTATTATGAATTGAATTTCTATTTTATTTCCACAGTTCAAATTTACATCACACCAATGTACGACACGCTTAGGGAGACTGGCTAATAAAGCTTCAACTTGAATTTTCTTGACTCTCTGCTGATGAATTCTGGCTAAAAAGACTGTGATGTCTAACATGATCAAGATGTTCAGTCTGAAGATACCAGTATTTTATATTGCTTGGAAGGCACAGAATGGAGAAGGGATCAAATTAATCTATGCATTTCTCAGTTATTCACCAGGTCAGCTTTGGGACATTCACCTCCTTATACAAGACTCCTGTGTTTGTTAGCTGACTGATATCTCAGGGGATAAATACTTATGTGATTCAACAGAATCAATCACATTAAGTGGGATAAACATAATCTGATGATCAAACTGCCCTGGTGAATGTTCATCCAGTCTCAGTTTTAGAAATAGTAGCATGTCCCTTTGTTCAGAGTATTGGGACTAGCTGATGGGGACCCTGGAGAAGTGTCTGTCCAAACATAATTGAGCATTGAATAATGCTGGTTCCTGCTATCAGGGCTGTTATAGGGAATGTAAAAATGTGAATTCAGTTATTTGTGTAAAAAGCAAAACAAAGTACAGCATAGAGAGAAATACACCAGCAGGGAAACATATGGACAGAAATAGGTTTGAACACTGTTCATGAAGTATATACCCATTCACAGTGCTGGTAATGTTTCCTTTGGACATGAAGATATGTGTTACATTTTTCCACTAATGCACTTATTATAGTTAAAAGGGCAGAATCTTGTCCTAAATACACTGAGGCTTTTAGAGAGAAGTAGCAAACCATGCCAATAATGACATCTGCTTAGCAGAAAGGTCCAAGGTTAAAGTTTGAGTGTTTACTGGATGGAAAAATAATAATTCTGAAAACATTTACAGCTTTTAAATGTTTGGTATTTTGTTTTCTTTTTTTCTTTTCAATGATGAACTCCTTTTATTTTGTAGTTTTAAAGAGCTCCTAATGGTCTGTGCTCCATTATGACTCACAAAGGAAAAGTGCATGTTGAATTATGTGGTACAGCAATTCTCTGGAGAAGTGTATATGCACTACATTTTTTTCACTGATTGATTGAAAACTAGTGTTTTTGAATTTCTCCTTAAAATAGATGTTAGTCTGCAACCTGCTCAAGATTTGCCACAAAAGTATACACTACATTAAATAGCACGTAGTAAGTAGTTTTATAAATTAGCATCAATACAATTGTCACTGAAAATTATAATATAGAAGTTTAAAGAAAACTATACAGTGGTTGAGTCAGGCTAAAAGGAAACAATTTCATCTTTCCATCAAATGCGGATCTGAATTTCTCCATTGTTCCCATAATCTGAACTTAGCCACTGAAACTTCAGCTGTTTGTACAGAAATGTTCAATTCAATATACTAAGCCAGGGATAGGCAACCCATGGCACACCTGCCAAAGGTGGCAAGCAAGCTGATTTCCAGTGGCACTCACATTACCCAGGTCCTGGACACCAGTGCTGGGGGCTCTGCATTTTAATTTAATTTTAAATGAAGCTTCTTAAACATTTTAAAAACCTTATTTACTTTACATACAACAATAGTTTAGTTATATATTATAGACTTATAGAAAGAGACCTTCCAAAAATGTTAAAATATATGACTGGCACGTGAAACCTTAAATCAAAGTCAATAAATGAAGACTCGGCACACCACTTCTGAAAGGTTGCCGACCCCTGTACTAAGCAAAAATATCTACTGCCAGGGCCGGCTCCAGCTTTTTTGCCACCCCAAGTGGCAAAGTGGAAATAAAAAGATAAAGCCGATTGGCGGCACTTCGGCAGCAGCTCAATCGTGCCACTTCATTCTTCGGCGGCACTTCGGTGGCAGCTCAAAGAGGAAGAGAGGGACTGAGGAGCCCGCCGCCAAATTGTTGCCGAAGACCTGGACATGCCACCCCTTTCTGTTGGCCGCCCCAAGCACCTGCTTCCTTCGCTGGTGCCTGGAGCAGACCCTGTCTACTGTACATGTGTTAAATTCAGTAGCGCTTCTTCCCCCCAAGGCCGATAAATGGGAATGCATAACTTGTGTACCTGAGAGTACAATCAAGCCTGTAGCCTATCGTAAATGTTCAAATTAAGCAAGTCAAATTTTAATCTTCCCCATCACTGAAAAAAATGAGTATATATGTATCATAGCTGTAAGATAAAATAATTAAAATTAGCTACTATATATATTTTTTCTCTTCAAACACACTAATATAGATTTTGTTATTTTGTTTTTAATAAACTGTTTAGCCAGAAAAAAATACAAATATATTAACAAATCACATTAGTAACAGCCCTGTAGCTTTTTCAAAAGAATGAAAAAAAAAGCATACTGTCATGCTATTATGTTCTCCCCTGTGGTCAGTTTATAATAAATTGTGTAGCCTCTGCAGTTTTGGGCATCTTAATGATCTCACTGTGCATTAGCATATGGAGGCACTTTCTAGCCATTGCTCTTAGCAACAAGAACCCATTCATGTAGTATTTATCTTGCAAAATATACAGTGGATTGACTGAAGGTGAAAGCTCAGGTCTAAAAAGACCTGAAAACACTTTCCAAACATTGTTGGAATGTTCTGATACATTGTTAGAAAAGAGAGCCCCTAAGTATTCCTCTTGAGCACTAAGAGTTTATAGAAGTAGAATTTGATGGAATCCACCAAATTATGCTATTGTTCAGTTTAGAGAACACTGCTTTTATACATGGAACAGGTCATTAGGAAAGGGTAAGAGACAAAGTGTTTGGATCTCACAGTAGGGGAGAGATCACATTTTCAATGGTTTTGAGAAGAGGATGACATTTTAAAAGCTTCATTTGACTCATTTATTTTTCTTCGCTACATTCAACAAAAAACTAGAGATTAGGATGAATGACTGTCTCAGAGAATTGATAATGGATTATGCAGCCCCTAACCTCAAGGAACCTGGTTGAAATACAGCTTATGTTACTAAAGCTGGTAGACTAGTAAACAAACAAAAATGATTTGCAAATAATTTGAGGAAAAAACCTAAAATAAAATTGTGGGACTCACCATTATTCTGTAAGTGAATTGTTATTTGCAAATACGCAGATGAGTATACGTGAAAGTCTTTATGAATCCTGAAAGTGAAACAAATTTTAGCAAGAATAATTAATAGGAAAATGCATGTCATAGTTACATTATCTACTACTAATTACGCTTATTATGGTAGTGCCTAAGGGACAACCAACAATGAAGTCCCATTGGGGTAGGCAGTGTACAAACATAGAGAAGTCAACAATCCTTGTACCAAACAGTTTACAGTCTATTTTCTACTTTGAAAATATTTTCTACTATATTTTCTACTATAGTCTACAGTCTATTTTCAGACATCTATTCGGAGGAACAGAAATAGTAAGTGACCGAGTAGGTGAGCAATCCCAACACAACAACTACAGAGTGCTTAGCCTAAAGAAACAATTCCAAACACAACCCAGTTTCAGACTATGACGTATAATCTATTCAGGGAATATTTGTGAATAACAAATACACTACTGAACAGAGGCACCGTGGACAAGTTTATTTCCAGATCTGAACTTAACAACTATATGTAGTGTGTTCTGCATGTAATTTCACCCTATTTTACTGGGGAAAAATCATTACAGAAAAGAGGAAAATTTCACCCTTAATCAGATGTGTCAAGATTTGAAAAAAAGTGAAAAACATGGCTTTTTTTCTCCTGCTCTCAGAACCAGATTGCTGTTTTTAAGACAGTAAGTGGGTGTAACCTTGGAAATAATAACCAAGTGCATGGTTCTTTAATAGTCTATTGACAAGAATATTGATAATAAAAAGGTGCGGTGGTCAGTCTAGTTTAGATTTTAAAACTTTGCTCTTTTCCAGTAGGATAGTTTTATTAGAGATGCTTCATGCTGCTCAGAGGCTTTGGCTCTGGTCTGTTGTCCGTCCTTATCTTTTTACTTTTCTTTAACCACTCAAAATGCAAAGCCTTTCCTTTGGTTTGGTTTGGTTTGCTTTGGCAGAGTTGAGTAGCCCTGGTTTGTTTGTTTTTTTTAATTTTATCTTTGTGGCTGGGCTAGGACGCTGTTCACAGAGTAGCTGTCTGTATTTCCATCAATTAAGCAAGATAACTACATTCTTCCCTCTAGATGAAGCAGAGAAGTTCTCTGTTTCATTGAAGATATTGCAGGATGAAGAACTCTGACTTGCTGAGGACAAGGTATGTTACTTTTTTCAAGTGAATTTAGCTTTTGTGAGAAGTGTAATACTGACAGCCCGGGAGCCTGAAATCTCTGATATATCAGCAGAGCAGGTACAGCATAGGAAAACGGAAGTGCAAACCTGGCGCACTGTCTATCCTGAATTGCAAGTGTAGTAGAGTTCTGTTCAATCTTTGCCTTTCTGCCAAGAAGGCCATCTTCCTATGGTGATGATTTGGTATTACTGCTGAGTACTAAAGACTGGCCTGAAGGCCCCTAACTCACATAGGCCACAGAACAGCCACCAGACAGTTACATCACTACAATCTGCCAAGATCTAAGAACTAGATTAAGTCAAAAGGCGCATAGGTTTTACCGCTTCTGAGCCTCCACTCTATTATTTTCTTATGACCTGGTGCAATGTTCATGATAAGCATTGGATGATTGACATATGATTGTCTTATGTAAATAAAATAGCAATCTTTTTTTGTTCAATATTGCTGAGATGCTATTTTAATTAAATAAGGAAATGGAACCAGGAGTGAACCTGTCAGTATTAAGAGCAATTCAATAATTACAAGACAGAGAATTTCTTCATGAATGAGATCATGATATTTTTTATAATGGAATAATTCTGTAATTTAAGATGAGGATGATACAGAAGAGGGAAAAATAGAGATGGAAAAGGAAAAAAAGGATTTTATTTTCTCTTTTGAAATATAGATGGGAAACGAGTATTTACAGTTAATCTAATATTTTCAAATTCTGCTGATTCTGGTTGTTTTTACTACTGGTGTATTTACTGTATTATTAACTGTATACCAATTTTAAAATATGAAGCAGTTGATTAGCCTAAGGTAGCCAAATAGAAAATTGTAGACACCACTTTTTATTCCTGTAAATCTTCTAAAAGATAAGCAGGGTCCATTATTTATGTTTCATGGTCAGACTTCCAAATAAATTAGGTAAGCAACAGCTCATGCAATCTGTGTGCAACTGATGAGTGATTCATACAAGCAGTGGCCATAATTTTATTTAGCTGCACAGAGTCTTGTAACTGTGCACAGGAGCAAAGGTGACCCAGAGTCAAAAAACTGAACTGGTTTTTCCCTGTCTTGTGCATCATTATCAGTCAGCGATTCCACAGGCCAAATTAAAACCTGAATTACATCAGCAGAACCCTATTATCTTCAAGTAGGTTTGCACAGATGCAAACAAGCTTGCTCATACAATTGGAACATAAGAGTCAAAGAGATTAAGGCCAGAAGGGACTGTCAGATCAACTAGTCTGACTTCCTGTATATCACAGGTCACCAACACCACCCAGCACCCTCACACTAAACCTAACAACCAATATTACATCAAAGTTTTACAGCCCACAGGATATTATACTATTATGTGCTACAGGCATTGAAAGGAGGGACAGAGATGTGCCGGTGCCCAAACCCCCTACAATAGCAGGAAAATGATAAAACATAGTTTACAATTCTAATGATTATATAAAAATGGCATATATTCCAGTTCACTTTTCCACAGCTGTGTTGAATCTGGCACTAATTGTTGAAATATTGCTTTGTCATTGAAGTCAGTAGGTATGATTAGATATACATAGTGAGCAGATATTCTAAGTAGGAAAATATCACTCTTAAACAGTCCCTTTTTAGGGTACAAACAGACTGTATACCATCCTCTTTGGTGATAGTGACAACTTAAACAACAAACACAGATCTTAAACTTCTAACTAAGCTTTCTCCCAACACTTGGCTGTTGCTAGGGCTTTCCTTGTGGGAAACATTTGCCTCCAGTACTGATTTCCTTGGACCCAAAGACACTTCAGCCCCACTAATATCTAGGTTGAAGGTAACAATATCCAACTGCTAATATGAGCCAGCAGTAATTATTCTGAATCTTTATAAAAAGGCCTATCATCTAATTCTGTAAAGGAGCCACCCTATAATTCCACACTTTTCCACAAGTGTGTCCAAAATTCAAGTGATTGATGTCTTCTCAGCTAATAGTGCATCATTTAGTGTGTTTAACTCTACAATGTGTATATTTCACTAAGTGATATACAGTATGGTTTTGTGTGTGATGTACGTGTTTCCTCAGTATATTGGTTTGAACGGTCGCTCTTGTGGTTCCTTCTATTTCAGGGCTTGTCTTATGAGTGATGAGCGAATTGCTATGCTAAGATTATAGTCTGAGGGTGGCTACTATTCAAATGCAACTGTGTATAAAAATGATCAATTTGGTTGCAAAAATAATTTGAGGGTGGACACAATGCAATGAAAGATGTAATTATAAGTGGCATAGCGGACGTAATTGTCTTATCTGAGTCTAAAAGCATTTTGTTTTGCTGCAGTTGTCTTGATTATTGTATTGGTACTGCTGCTCACATTCACATTTCAGAGCATGACAGGCTGGTGTGGGAATAATTCATGAACTTCACAAAATTCATGGTTTCCCTAGCTTAGGCAATGCTTTTGAATTTTACATCCAACTGCTTTCAAGGATTATTCTGTATTACATTTTCTACAAAACAAAATAAGCCAACACCTTTGCACTGAAATGCTTATCTGTTTTCACTTGATCATACTGTAAAATAACCAGAGTAGCTTGAATACAACTGTGGGAATAAATTTGTAAGATTCCCATACACTATTTGTAATAAAAATTTGCATAATATTTAGTCAAATCCCTACTGAACATACTAAGACCTCAGATTTGTTTCCAGATGGAATCTTGAATCTATAAAAGCCTGTTCATAGTATTCATTTACAGTTTTAGACACATTTTCAAGACAGATTCCATTCCTTAAGATTGTTCCAGAAGTGAAAGGTCACTGAAATGGATTTCTAGGAAGAATTAACTTGTGAAGAGTTTTTAATCTCAGTTTTGACTCGTGTGCACCATTTATGGAGGATCCTTAAATTAGGCTATGAGCAATGGAAAGGATCTGCGAGTATCTGATTCTATTGCTATTGGGTATTGGAATACAAAACTGATAGGATTTACTTTAACATAACTCTGCTACTGGGATCAAAGGATGACTCATTATGTATTGAAGATTGTAGGTTTTAATTCAGTCTGACTAGAAAAGCATGTACCATATTTTTAAAAATAAAATGCATCATATCTCAAATTATTAATGAAGAAAATAAATCCAGCATAACAAAGTTAATGGAAGACTATTAATTTCTTGATTTGAAAACCTGTTTTTACTAGAAAACTGTAAACATCTGGTTATATATCTAGGTATGCTTGTGGCCTCTCATCAATTACCATAGTATCTGAGTACCTCTAGATCTAAACAGAATCAAATATTGGGGGTCCCTTTCCTAGAAGACAAGGACATTTTCCTCATTGAAGAAGAGGAAAAGCACCTATAGTCTTTCTGGACCTGTATAAAGTGTAAAATGTTGGCCTTGACATATCTTACACCCTTACTCTGGGATTCTAGGATTGTATTTTGGATTACATGGACTCCTTTCTTTCATATGCTTACTACTCGGGATTGCAATTCACTGAACTTGAACTATTCAACTATTGCTCTGTAGGTCTTCTCTGATTTTGCCATTATCTTGTATATATATGCCACTGAGATGGAAGAATTACCTTTAATGTTAAAGAAATCAGTAGGTAATGGTCCTAATTCTCCTCTCACACTGGTTTTCACTCGAGTAACCCCACTAATGACAATGGGATCACTCCTGATTGTCATCAGTATAAGCAAGGGAAGATTCTGGCCCAAAAGTTTTAAGGAGAGCCAACTGGAAAATTAACAAACCTGAAGTGTCATTGTTACAAATGAGATGTGTCTAGCTAAAGAGCACTTCTGTATTTGGTTCTTCTAACAAGTGTTTTTAGAAAATCAGATATGGGCCAGATTCACTGGAAATATGGAGTTCTGATGGAAAAAATAATATGTGCTCATAAAATTAAAATCTTTCATAATGAATAAGCAAATTAGCAATGCACAAGCAACCATAAATCTGGCATTTCACAACTTTTCAGTTAATTGTTCTCTTCATTGTAACAATTGTAAACTTAATTGTTCTTCTAATGTAGTTTTGTACATAATTTATATATAATAATCTGCCAGGACTGAGCAAGGCAAGGAACACTACCAATGTGAATCAGAAAGGCAGGAACTGTTTCATTTACTATGCTCAGATACCAGAGTGATGGCCATGTTCTAACTACATAGGACAGAAAGAGAGACAGACAATCTCAGCCTGAAACTGCAGAAATACTGATGAAAAAAGGTTCTTTCTGAATGGCAGAACTCATGAGAAAAACAAAACAAAACAAAACCAGCTATTAAAGTCAGAATTGTAAAGGTTTTACAATAGTTATATAACAAAGCTCGAGTGTATTTTTACTATTTATTTAAAGAACTATGAATCTATAATGATCTTAGATACAGTATATCTTTTGTATTGAAATACATGGTGAAAGGAGGTTCCTGATTCTCCATTGCCCTAGTTCTTTTCTAGTCATTTACACAGTGTAGAGTGTGAAACACTACTCTTCTGATTTATTAGCACATCCCACCCATTTATCACTGGTGTAAAAATGACAACTGACAATAAGATAATTAATGTTCTCCTACATAGCCTTCCAGCAGTCTTCGATTCTGTTTAATGACACAGGCTAAATACTGAAACAATATCTCATCAGTTTCAACTGTAGGCCATTTGGATATATACATTAAAAATACTGCCAATGGGTAAGAGTTAAAATAATCTCTCACACCCTGAAGTCATCACTATATTTAGCAACTATTTTGGTTAATGTTCTATAGCTCCAGATTAGATGATGTGTCTAAGACTATGTCCCCCTGGATGAAGGAACTTTCTGGGGCTTTGAACAGCTTGTTGAACAATCAGAAAAAGTGAATGCATTGGTACTCTGGAGTTCTCCTTTACCTTACTAAGTGCCACACCTGACAAATTACTCTAGAAGATAATGAGCACTCACTTTGAAGTCATTTATGATTTACGGTCTGCTTCAAAATCCATTGAAGTCACTGGAAGGTCTTTCCATTGACTTAAGTGACCTCTGGATCAGGCTCAAAATGCATCTGAAGTGGAGGAAGGGTAGGAGAGACTATAGATGAGCAACATTTATAATCAGTTGTTTTTTCCCCTTCAATGAATAAGTGGCTTTTTGAATATCAAGTGGCTTAAAGGGAGGTGGAAAGTGGGGAGGGGCAGAGAATAGGAAATTAATATGTTTAGACTTTGGTTTCATCACAAAATAATTCTGCAAAAAAAATTGATTGAAGTTAAAATTTCCATTTTGTTCACGAGTTTTGGCAGAAAAAAAATGTCAATCATCTCTATTAGAGACATTAGCTTAACTCAGTGAAATCTTGTTTAACAGGACTTGAATAAACCACATCAGTTGTGTTCTCTTATCTGTTCAGGCACTTATCAGGTTGTTGGTTTGTTTGGTTTGTTTGGTTTTTCCACCAGGGAATTTTCACTCTGCTCTCTGTACAAAGAAATGAAATAACAGTTTTGTTTGATGCTATGAACAATATGAGAGCAATTACCATTCCTTGAAAATCTTTGAATTATAAATTCTCTCTTTTATGTTGATCATTAAAAATATACCTTTGGTCAAACAACAATTTGTTGTTTAAATTAATTATGGATACTGGTATCCATTTTCCATCTATTATTTGACTGAGCTGAACTCCTTTCATTCATGTGCTAATAGCTCCAAAGGATCTAAACTATTTTGAACAACTTTGCTCTGGATGTGAAAGCAATAACAATCAGGAAATAAAAGCTATCAGACTGCCTTGTGAATGTTGCAAAGATTTGCTTAGCAATAACAAAAAAATGGTAATTTTTCCTAGTGCCTGCCTTTCATCTACATGCAAGACATATAGAAGGGGAAAAGCCTTTCACTATTTCAAATTCACCAAGTCTACAGACGGTTTTTTTTGCTGTCTGCAAGCTCTACCCAATAATAGGGGTGCAGACCTCACTCAGAACCCTCTTCTGCTTAACCAATAGCAGCTCTTCTAACAAGGAAGGGATACCATTGGCTAGCAGAAGCCATACCACCACCCTGAGTATATGACTTGCCCTCACAGTCCTGCAATCTAGCAATAACTGAGATAAATGTTTTTACTAAAATCTCCTTAATTAATATTGTACTAGATTTAGGGCCTCTTCATATGAAACTCCCAAAATCAAGGTAATGAAAACAGGGTAGAGGCAGCAGAGGAAATGCCGGCATACTGATAGTTTTCCAGTCTTTAATGTCTTAGCTCCAAATTCAAGCCTGATCTAACCTCAGCAAATTACTCTACTGATTTAATTGATACCCAATATGTGGCTTATGTATGGGTAATGAATCTCCCCATCAAAGAACAGTTACTCACCATTTATACGTTATTAAACTTTAATCTGAATAATGTCACCCTAGAGACTACAAAATATTGTTTGGCCAAAACTTTTTTTAAAACCATCAACTCTTCATGTTTAAAATAATAAGTCAAATTATCTCAAGAATCAACTTCCAAACCACATAATTACTTTCAAATCATAATAATGATTTAATGATTCTTTAAATGAAAATAACTTTGCAAGGGAATATTTAAATATTTTGAATGGTGAGCTATGCTTTACTTATATGCAAAATATCTCAAAAATCTATTTGATAGTCAGAGCAGAGTATCTTGAAGGAAAACAAGGAGGGGGAGAAAGTAATCTGTGTCAACTAACAAAACCTGATTTATATTCCAGGTCTGAGAACACTGATCAGAAAGAAACCAAAATGAGATTGCTTGACCTATGTGCCAGATACAGCATATGCTTAAAAAAACCACCTTGATTACAATGTAGCCCTTATTATCTTCCTTTGCTTGGATATGTTCAAAGGGAAGATATATGAGATAAATGCATAGGGGTTGAATTTTCCATGAACAGTTTGACAAATTAAACAATCATGAAGATGTGAGATTTCCCAGATCTTGGGTGAGAATTCTTCATAAGTGATATATTGTTTTCATTAAAGTTTCAAAAACAATTTGGTGTATAAAGTTCTGAAAAATATCTTTGAAGAATACAAAAGAAAATGGGTTATACAGTAAACATCAATTGAAATAATGAATCAATTGTAAGTTTCCAGAATACTTCATTGGGATTCAGAGACACTTAATTGAAGGATGATATTATTTCATCTGTAATTAGAGCAATTTTAAGGGGGAGAGGCATATTGATTTTTAAATATTAGATTCAAGGTGGTTCAGTTTCCATTCTATTGTGGATCTTGCTTCATTTATGGACAAATGCCCAGATGACAATATCACATTGTCCTAAATATTACTATTATTATATGGCCAAGATTTTCAAATGTGATTGGTGATTTTAGTTGCTTCAACAAATTTGACACTTCTAAAGAACACTCATGTGTGGAGGGCAAGTTGCTGGTACCTTGTGAAAATCAGGTCCCTTTGTGATGTTTCAAGATGGATATGGAAAAACCGAGATATCTAAAATCATTTGTCACTTTTGCAAAATCTTGGCTGATAATACCTCCTTGTTTCATGTAAAGCTGGAGGACCATATGAGTGAGAGAGAAAAAACATGAAAAGCTTTGGTAAGAGTGGGCAGAAAAGATCTTGCTAATCTACTTCTTTTCAAATCCACAGCAGTACTTCTTACATGGGGTAACTTTCTTCTCAAATCCCATGCTGCAATTCTTATTGTAGCAAAATCACTTATATCCTTCTGGTCTTATATTTATTTTCTCTTACTACACATGATATGTGCCTCAATCTGAACTTCTCTCTATTGTCTTAATTTACAGTGTGTGATTCTGTATGGTACCACTCAACAGTCAGATTTTGCAACAAGTGTCATCAGGATGCAATCACTGAACATATGCCCTTTCAGTATTGTAAACCTGAACGTAAACAGAGGATTTATACATCAGATAATAACTCCATATTGCTTTTCTAGATGTAGGTTGTCTCTTTTCACATTAAGCTGATATCACAGTCAGGTGAAGACCAAAAGAGATATTGCATCACAAGTCCAAATCTCCTCCCTTTTAGTAGGTTGTTCCCTTAGAGAAATAAACAATGATTTCACCTGATAGATAATGGATGGTTGCACAGAGTACTTCATCCTCCCCTCAGAGGAAGCCTAGATAGCAGTATCCCAACTGGTTAATCAGCTACTTGAGGCTTTAGAGGTAGTAGCAAATAGAAATATACAGAGATGCATGGATAACTCCAAGTAAACTGTGGTTTAGTGCAAGCTTTTAAATCTAAAACCTTTGAACTATGATTCCAAAGTGACTTTGCATGGGCAAGAGGAAAACCCTAATAGGTATTGCTGTCAATGATTAAATCTCTGCTCCACATATTCATCTGTTATTACTTTGTTTAATCCAAGATATAACACTGAAATAGAGTAGAAGTAAATTCTGCTATGTAGATTATTGAGCTAGTGTATAAGTAATCTGCAATCTCATCTGCTTTCAAAGATCAGTACATTTCTACATCTCATTTTTGTCACTTAAGATGCACAGACAATTGATATGAATCAAGGATTTTCAGGCATAGCTTTTATTCTTTATTTCAGTCAACAAAATGATTCTTTAAGCTGGTCTAATACTGCTCCAGCTGGTGGTTAAACAGAGACATTTTGGGCAAACTACTTGTTTAAATCTTTGATGGTCCTATATGCGTGATATAAGACTGTGTTGACATTTACTATAATAATAATGAAATACTTTCCTAATAGCCATGCGAGCAAATTAACTTTGTAGAACTGTTTCTGTTTTATCTGAAATGCATAAGTTGCTCTCTACAGCTTCATCTTTGGTCACTCCCTCTGAGACACTTAAAACAAGTAGTGTACCCCAGTGTTTAGAAGTACTGAAATCACTTCAGTATTCATTTGGCCTAGCTCAGATTGCAAGCTCTTTGGCATAGGGACCATCTTTGTGTTCTGCATTTGTAAATTGCCTAGCACAATGGGATCCTGGCTCATGATTGAGGTTCCCAAGAGCTATGAAGATAATAAGTAATCATCGATTATATACCCAAATAAAAAAGACAAACCTTTGGAAGTATGGACATGCACAGTTTAGGCATCAAAACAGCTTAATTCTATCCCACAGTGACTGCAGCCTTCTACACAGCCTTCTTCATTTCTATCATACCTACTTTGTAAAATGTCTTTGACACAGTTCAGGGCAGTTGCATATATATTACCTCTCTATACTCCAGCAAGGGCACTCACTCTAGGCTCCAGGCTCCTCAGCTATTGTCTCTCTGGGATGCAGATCTGCATCTTTCTCCCTCCTACCCAGGGTATTTCCAGACAGCACAGCTCCCTACCTACACTGTGAGCTCCCCAGCAAAATTAGGCTGCCTAAACACTTTTCTCCTTAGAGATGGTAAACATTATAATTGTCACAGGGAAGCTACCACAAAAGTCTTTCAAAGCAAGCCCATTTATTCTAAAAGTAAAAGCACTATAGAGAAAACATATTAAAAACAATATACACACATGCTAGTACACTTACCAAAGAGCACATCCTATCTCTGACAAGGACTCTAGATGGTGATTGGTCTTTGAAACACCACACAAGGATTTCCCTGTGGTCACAAGTTCATCACAGCTTCAGCTGAGAACCAGAGCATTCAGTTTTTTAGGGCCTCACTATGCTATAGTCATTCCAGTCCTTCCCTAAGGATTGGAGCCCTCTTCAGACCAGAGGCATTGTCTATTTGCAGGATCAGAAAGAATGCCACAACTCAATTTAAACTGAAGCTATTTATCCAAAAAATCCTTCATCTATTGGTCCCTGGGGAATTCAATTTGAACCAGTATATCTGAGCCTCTCTCCAGGTGTTGGTAGCTTTGTACATGTTACAACCTGAGTGAATTTGCCTAGCCATCTCACACTGTTCTTAGTTCCTGGAGGGCTGTGGTCCTCCTCCCCCATGGAATTACATACAATCACTGGCCCACAATGATACATAAACATAGTATAATACCATTTGTCCAGGATATTGAAGGAAATTGCCATCTCTCTTATAATTTTGTCTCCCCCATTTCCACAAAGGTTTCAATAAATCTTCAGTCTATGGCTCTAGATGTATTAGACTGACTGATGACTTGGTACTCATATAGATTTTAGATAGAATATTAGATATGCAACAAAAAGCTCTGCTTGTTTAATTATTGTCACACATGCATCTCCAATACTCTACGTTTGATTCTTCATCACCAAACTAAGCTTTGACTTTTTTCCTGAAAGTGCACAATTTCAAGATCGGATCCTAAGAGGTTTCTATTTATAGATATGCTATCTCAGTGCCTAATGACACTTGTATAATTGGTGGCACAGAGAATCTTAAAGAGTATGGTATTATTGCCTTCAATATGTTATTTGTTTTATTATGGATCTTTCTAGGGAGTTATCAAGCAGGTCAAGACCAAAAAAATGCTGCATGATTCATAATGAAACACTCATTTTTGTGGTCAGTGATGAAAGGAAGCTAATTATGGACTGAAAAAACAAACTCAGAGTTTGATTTTTCCACAGGCCATCATTTTGCAGCTAAAATAAAAGCAATTTTAGTGCATAACCTATTGTCAGGAATGATAATTTATAGCTGTGCCTGTCCAGTCTCCATGCAGCCTATGAGCACAGTTAAGCCACAGCAGGACCTTCTGATTGACCATTCTGCCAGACTAGCTGAGGAAGTCAGTAAGTATTCTCTGAAGCCCAACAGCAACAACTGATAGCTAGCTGCCCAATGCACATGGCTGTAGCTGCAATCTCTTCTTTCCCAGCCTTGCCGCTGTCCCACCCAGTCTGTTCCAATGTTGCTCCGTTCCTGACTCTCACTCTGCTCTGACTACTAGACTTGACTGCCCCCCACATCCTTGTTCGTGACGCCTTTGCATGTCTATATTGTAAAATGGTTGAGCTTCTTTTAAGTTGCCCTTAACTCTGAAATGCTTGAATTCCTAATACTGGATTTTTGATAGCTACAGTGTTCTTGTAAGCCTTTTTTAAATCCTCAAGTTAGGAACACAAAACTGAATAAATGTTAATACAGAGTCAGTATGCATTAACTTTTAAGTAGATTTTCCCTGGGATTGGTAGTGTAACAATGGGTGCAACATACCTGCTCACCCTGACTTGCCCCTGTCTGCATATAGCACATTCTGACACAGCAATGGGCCATCAGCGAGGTCCAGGGACAGTACCACAGAGGCAGCATGGAAAAGGGAAGGTGCCAGTACAAGAGAGACCTTCCACCTACTAATCCTGTCCAAACTAAATTGTTTTTAATTGTTAAATTAAATTTAAATGGTAAAATTATGACTCTTGCCATCATGACGTTTAAATATAATTGCTTTAATATAACATAAAAAAAATCCAGTATGCTTCTTGAAAACCACAAGCATGATGCTTTGAAGTAAGGTGACTCCTTCTATACATTGGATTCCACCCTGTGCCAATGAGGTCACACCCACTAATAGCATCTTTCATCCTTCTAAAATCCAAATGAGAGACAATGTGTGACAAAGACTCGAAAGGAAGGAAACAAAAAGGTTCTTCATTCAGGAAATTTGAAATACTGTAAAGATTCCTTCCCCTCTTCCAACAGTTCTTTCTATAACCTCGGTTTCATGATTTTTTCTCTCTTATGTAAGTAACTTTCAGTAATAATAATTAAGTAACACAATACATTTGTTTTAAATGTAGGTAGCTTTAGAATTAAAATAAAGAGA
This sequence comes from Gopherus evgoodei, assembly GCF_007399415.2. Lineage (NCBI taxonomy): Eukaryota > Metazoa > Chordata > Testudines > Testudinidae > Gopherus > Gopherus evgoodei. The sequence continues at coordinate 27,080,760 of NC_044329.1, read as the reverse complement.
ATTTGAGAGATATTCTCTCTTTCCTCCAATTTGGCGCTTAGAGGCTGTTTGAAATACAAAGTATATCTGAAGGGAACATATATATTGTTTAGTGTACTTGCTCTGTGCAATGAATGGCTGCTTATCAGCATTGGAAAAGACAGAGCTAATAATAATGCTAGAAAAAAGGCTGGAGGAAAAAAAAAGAACATAATTCTTCAGAAAAGTGTAATGCTCCTGTGTGGTGAGAATTTTCTGTTTTCTTTACATTTGAGCTAAGCCTTGTAGTATAATGGTATATTTCTGTGCATGTTCTGTAATGCCCGAGTGTTATCACTGAAGTGAAGTGATTTCCATGGAGAATTTAGAGTGTTTTCTTCTCCAGTCAATTGTGATTGTGATGTTCCACATTGTTACAGCATTCTTATTTCATTAACACCTAATTTACAGGCATAAACCATGTAAATAGTTGGAACAGATGCAGAAAAATAATTATAATTGAGGCGTAAATTTTCAATTCATAACATATTTCAATAATCATACAACCATCTATCTGAAGAGCAAGGCAACGTCTTGTTCCTTTTAGGTCACACCTTCCACCATGACTTTACACACAAGCTCAAGTGAGTGAACCATTCTCTTTGATCTGTGCATTTAATTCCTGGAAATTATCCACCTATGGAAAAGTATTCCCCAAAGTCATGAGACAACAGTGAGGGACATTTTTTTCAACAGGAGAAAGCAATAAAAATGTAACAGAATAGGAATTTGACAAGGCTCCAAATCAGAAATTTACTTAAGCATGTGCCTAACTTTAAGCCCATTCACGTCAGTAGAACTGTTTATATACTTATGTATCTTAATTGGGGACTAAATCAATCAAGGGAATACCTACAATCTGCTACTATTGCTCCCTGTACAGCGGGCATGCTGTGGCCAAAATCTGGCAATAGAAGAGATTTGCTGCCTCCTAAGCAGATTCTTTCCTCTAGTTACCAGGAACAACTCCTTGAACCACACCTGGATACTCCTGCTCCGGTGATGGGGCAATTTAGGTCTTAAAGCTGCAGTCATTTGTGATGCCTTTTTTCTCTAGCAAAGTGATCCCAACCCTCCACCGTAGAATCTCAGATATAATTATTTTAACGTAACAAACATTCATTTTACTCCTCCTACATTTCCCACACTGCCTGTGCTGTTGGCATGAGGTACCAATATTGTGACAATTTACTTTGGCATCAGACCAATCACTAAGTTTTGGCAAGGGCATGGGACACTCGATTTGTTAGGAGTTGTTATGGTTTTCTTCACTCCAGGGCACACAGATTACAGGTGCATATGGCACATAGTAAGCATCATGCTGCAAAACCAGGCATCAATTCCTGCACCAAGCTCTGCATGGGTTGACTCTTGTGTACCACTGAAGTCAAGGGCTGGGTTCTTCCATGCAGAATTCAGTTCCATGCAGAATTCAGTACCAGAACAGGACTCAAATCTGTAATCTTTGCTCAGATTTTTAAATTAATTCATTTTGGCAATGTTCAGGCCCCCTTTTGTGTTTCGGTCACAATTACAGTTGCTTGATTTAAACTCACCAGGAAACCAATTTTAAAGAATAATTTCTAACTGCACCAAAATTTAGCATGTGCTCATCTGATCAGGAAACACTACCATTACCATTTGACTTATCCAAACAACCTCCACTAGGCAATATAGCTTGGTTTCCGAATATTTGCTGCAAGCTGTCCATTATTAATCCATGAAGTTAAAACCAGTTTGTTTTTTTAAAAATAAATAAATTATAGATTCAAACCAAAAATTAAGAAAATCATAAGCTACTCATGGATATTTCACAGCCTTGAAGACTACTTTACAATGAATAATTTAGCCAATTATTTTCCTAATTCTAATAAATATAAGATTTTTGCTATTTTCTAAATCACAGTGAAGGTCACATAGTAATTATTTTATATCTGTTAAATATAGTGGCACTTAGAAGAGACTAACTAGTCTGTCATTATTATTTGTACTGCAGTAGCGCCAGAGAGTATTACTATCACAACTTCCATCTTTACTAGGAAAAATCAGTTCTCTTATCATATTAGAACTGGTACTATTTGTAAACCTACGTACCTGCTAGTAGCAGGGAAAATAATTGTCTATTTCCCACAAGCAAGTGATCATGAACACTAGAGAAAATAAATATAATCTACTACTTGGTACCTGTGCTAGTGTCGTGTAGAAACTAGAAGAAGGTATTTTGTGCATGCCCAGTTAACCAACACCTCTTTCCTTGCCCCAGCCCTTGGTCTTCCAAAATTATGTTTCCCCCATAGCCTCTCCTTCTCCTTTCAGATTAGGCCTTTTTTTCCCCTTTCTCCTCCTTTGTCTTTTCTCCCACCACTAAGATCCAAAACCTGCCTTCAGGTTGGCAGTGAACTTCCCACCTCCTAAACACCCAAACAACCTTGTCATTATCATGAAATTCATTGCAATATCACAGAAGTGCCAGACACTTTTACAGAAGAATGGAGACAAGGTTCCTGCCCCATGGAGAACACCGTCTAAAGAGCCAATATCTATTTCAGTAGCAGCTGAAATCTCAGGATCTCATAGCACTGGATCTTAAATTAGATGGAAGAAACAAGAGATAGCAATACATCATGAATGAGGATGAAGACAGGAAACCAGTAAATGAAAGGAAAGGATCAAACATACTTGGGAGAATTTTAATATTTTCTGAACACTTTTATAGTAGTTCCATTCTGTATTTCTTTGTGTCCTCTGTCTCCTTTACTTTTTAGACTTCATGATTTCTCAGTCTAGTGTTTATTTCCATGCAGGGAAATTCACTGAACTGTTCTCAACTGTGACACCTTAAGTTGCCACCTCTCCAGCCCATGCTGACAATTACCTGTGCCTGGCAAACAGAATGTAACATAACTGAGTAACAATATAAACTGTCAGTATGTGTCTAGAGATAACACTGAATGACACTACTAAGTGTCTCAACACTGTTAGCAGTTAGACCTAAGATCCTTCTGGGGAACAAGAAAAAGTTTTGTTAAGCAAAAAAAATAATAAATTATTGCAAAACAGACATTTCTTTTCCAGGGGATCATATGATTTTAGAATTATTGAAGATAATCAGATACATGTTGGGACACATTAAGCATCTTAACCCAGAGCCTTTTCAAAATTGTTTTAATAGAAGTGAAAGCTTCTCATTACTCTACTTCTTTGAGAAGTAGCAAAGCTCTTTTATACAAACATTCTTTGAAAAATGACTGCATGACTCATTGCCCAGCTGGCAAACAACATAATAATCCAGTTGTAATCTAAATGTTATTCTCATCAACAATGAAGCAGTTTCATTGAGAAATGCCACTGCAGCATTGAAGGACCAATTCTGCAGGGAATGGAGAAACAAAAATAAAGCCCCTACCTTACCAAAGTTACCTCACACTCCCACCACAAGCCTTTTAATCACACCGTAAGCATAAGCAAATAATTGTGCAATTATAAAATGCTTCTTACAATACAGAGCTCAAAGTGAGAATGAACTAAGCTCCTGCACTATTTTCCTCTACAGGAGCAGAACTTCTTTTGAAATAAGCACATATGCACATAACACACACAAAGCAAACAAATAGACAAAGCACATTTGTAATTATTTCTCTACAATGAAAACATAGTGCTGCAATGGATTAAGGAATGAATTGAAAGGTTAAAATAAATTGGGGTGGGGAAAGGAAAGTAGTTAAATTCATCTCAGTGGGAGATGAGGGAGTTCAGCACCTCTTGGCAGTATCATTCTGGATTGGTCCTTAAATCTGGAAAAATATTAGAGTTTCATGATTCAGGGCTGACAATCAGGCTCTCATATACTATTTCTCTTCCACCTTACACTGTGGAGAAATGGGCATCTGCATTAACATTATCACTTGTCCCATTATGTTGGCTCCCATTACATCATTCTAGGAGCATTTTTTTAAAGGTTTGATCCTTCCATTAAATATGAAGGCTGCATCTCCATCCAGTCTGTAAGATACAGCCTCAGAACACCCTGCAATGCCCAGGCAGTGGCCAGTGTTATGACAAATGGCAATTAATAGGCCAAAGGAACAATTGTTACAATGCTGATGTTCTCTCCCAGTCCTCAAAAGGAAAGCTCTGGTTTTGAAAGACTGGGCTTGATTCTTTTCTCACTTACACTAGTGTAAGCCAGAAGTAACTTCTGAAGTCAATAGGGCCACACTGGTGTAAAACTTATGAGAGAAGACAAACAGGACCACAATGCTTGAAGAAGTTCATATTGGATGCATGGACATTTTCCCTTTCTCATAGTTTTGCTCTACCTCTGTTCACTGTAGTATATGAGCACCCCCCAGGTTAATAAACTGCCATAGACCATAATAAACTTCTGGGAGTCTGCAGCTTGTCTATAACTCTAGCTCTTCAATGTACTATAATTCTCTGAAATAGGTATTTTTTCACCTCAAAGTATGGAATAATCTGAATTTTCACATGGTTGCTGAAATGTCACCTTTCACTTGAAAACAACTACATTTATCCTTTGAAAATAGACCAGTTTTCTACTGTACATAATGGTCCAATTTTTCAGCAAAATATATATATGAAATTTGGCATTTTATTCCTCAAACATAGACAATTTTTTTCCTTCTGAACAAAAATGTGAAGTAACAAATTTTAGGTATTCCATTTACTATGAATATTCCACACAACTCTATCACTAGAAAGAACAGACCGTTCAATCAACCAAGGGAACACTTAGAGTCCTGCAGTGGGTCTCATTCATGACTACTACTACAATAGCACAGTAGAGACTGACTGTTCAGCTACAGAAGTCAGTTCCTTTCATTGGCAGAACCGGGGCTGTGGGCCTCCCACTGGCATATAGTCTGTTTAAGGATTGGGGGAGGATTGGGGCTTGCAGCATTGCCATGAGTTACCCAGGGGTTCCAACACAGACCCAGAAATGGATAGTTTTCTCCAAGTTTCCCTAGTGAGGAGTATATCTCTCCCAGATATACTTGTACAGGTGTGCACATATTACCTTCCCTCTGTAGAGGTCAGGGTCAATGATCAGTCTTTCATGTTTTCTGCCTTTTTCAAGAGAACAAATGATGGAAATTGTTAAAACACAATGCTTTGTATAATAAAGAATGTTGCATTATGAGAAATCATTGCAAATGGCTTTATGGTTGGGTGTTGGAAGAAATATTCATCACCATTTTTTATTTCAAGCCATTAATCCATGAAAAGCTTGATGACTCATTGTGGGAGGGTTAGACCCAGTCCACTGTGAAATGTTCCTCAAAGGAACATTTGGAATGGCTTGGAAACATAAAGGATCAATTCTGTTTCTGTTCCTCTTGTGAAGTATTTTTATTTATATTGTTTCACTGTTTTCAGTGGAACTAATTCTTAAGGTAAGGATGACTCACCTGAAAACTTTATTGAAGAGTTGGGCCCTATAATTATACAAACACTTGATTTTCCTTTCCTTCATTTGACTCTATTCCCAAATAATACATTTATTTGCAAGACTAAATAGTCTGCACTTTATAGGAAAGATATCAGAGTCACCAAGGTTACAGTCTGAAAATAGCATGAAGACAGTTTGCCAAGCATGCACAGTATCATTATTTTAACTGTTATAAGATAATGTTCATAAGGTTTACATAACGTAAAAAGTTATAATATCACATATGTATCTAATTCATATTTTGTTTATTAGTTAGGCAAAATCTGTTTTGCTTACATGAAAATCTACCTATTCATGAGACATTAAACCTCTTTCCTATGCTTGGATGCCTTGCTTTTCATCATACAGCTGACCTAATAAAATATGCTTTAATAGGAAATAGCAAAATATAGATGCATCAAGAGAAAGTCATGAGCAACAAAAAAAGAGTCATAGGAAGTACCACAAAGCCATAAAGGTGCAAGTGAGGTTTAATGGTAACAATCGAAGAAGAAGCCACTTCTGTTCCCACTCCCTAGTTTTCAAAAAGAAAGCACAACCCTATCAAGGGATATGGGAGGATATGTGATGTGGGAGGGGGAAAATTTGTGTGAGGGGCACTGTAATGATGACAAGCAGCTCATGAGCCTAAATTCCACTTACTACAAATGAGAAAAATTGACTCTGGAGCATTGGACACAGCCTAGCTATTTCAGTAGAGACATGATACCCTTACCAGGGTCAACAATAGTGCAGAATTTTGCACTGTGGGAGGAGTTGTGTTGAAGAGAGTCATGCCAGCATGGAGAAGTAATGCTGAGGGAGGATAGATTTGGGGGAGGGGGAAGACTCATTTTCTCAACTGTTAAGTCTACAATTTTAAAATATAAAGAACATGAAAGGTACTATTATCGCCTCCATATACTCCCAAAAAGTTTGTGATGGACCTTAGACTGAGAATTTAACTGGACCCTCTTTGAGGCATATGTTATTGTTATGAAACAATTCTGTTATGAAAAAGTTCTGGGTTAAACTTTTGTTATAGGTTGAATTAAAACTTTGTATGTGGAAACTTACATGTGAACAGGCGTCCATTTAAGGTAGTTGTAAGAGACGGTTAAGTAGCCACACCTAAAACAAGGCATAATAGAGTCTACCCAGAAACTAGTAACATAGGGGCATTGTTTTAATGAGGTAGGTGGATGTGGAAAACTAGCAACAGGGGAGAAGACAAGAAACAGAGAGACTAAGAGGCAGGAAGAAATCCACACAGCAGCCTGTATGTCCCGTGACCCTGGAGAAGCCTAGAAAAAAGTTCGGGATGTGGTGCTAGCTAAGAAGGCTTAGATATGTAAGCCCAAGAATCTATACCTTGTTGTTGTGGTGTTTGTTTTATTTCTTCATCCTGTGTTAGCAGAAGCAGGACTTTGTAGATTCCTCATAAATAAACAAGTAATACTGCATCAAAAAAAACAACAAAAAAACCAAAAAAAACCAGACTACATCATCAATTTCTATGCCCAACTGTAACATTTCCAGGGTCCTGAACTTTGACTAGCTACTTGGGTCAAAAATGGGAAAATTTTATTTTGAACTTACTTACATGTTTGCTTTTGTCTATTTGATCTTCTCATCCTTTGGACTGTCTTTGTTTATTTTCCTTTTGATATAAAACCTAAACTTGTAGCCTAAAGACTACATTTTTCTCTTGTAGTCACAGACTTGTATTACTTGACTGGGTGCCTTTGCTGGATTCACAAAGAGACTATACTTAAGCTCAATGCTCCTGAACTACAATAAATTTTATCTTATATCTCCCTAGTATTGTTGTTAGAGAGAATAGATGCAAGTGAATCTGAGGAGCTAACTGGACTCGATAGTTCTGTCAACACTTAGGAGAGCTGGTGCTTAGACAGATGGCAGGAGGAGGAGGAGTGGATAATGAAGAACACTGACAAACACACAAACAAACAGAGACTGAACTAATTTGTTTTTCTTTTTCTTTTCTTTTCTTTTCTTTTGTTATAATGTGGTGAATAGTTTGAATGAAGGCAACTACTGCTATTTTCTGTCTTCCTTCCTGAGCAATAAATAGAATCAAAATAAGATACACTGGAGAATATGGAAAAGGCATGGTGCCATCCAAATTGTTATTGAAAAATATACATCCTTATAGCACAAAAGAATTCCTGCTGAGCAGGAGTGAAGGTGCATTGACTAAACATTTCTTTCACAGGGTTTTCCTCTGTTTTGTTTGCTGGAGTTTGGCAACTGCACTTGTTTGAAGTTGTTCAGAGATACATATATGGCAGTAGTCCTGGCAGAAATTAGTAAGTAATCATGGCAGAAATTAGTGGGCAATGTAGATAAGGTGATCAAAATTGCATGATAAAATGCAATTTATCACAACGATCAGTAATCTGCTATACGGCTATCACCATATGCAGTGTGTGTATAGATATCTAGAGATAGATCACTCACTTCTGTTTTATATATGATTTACAACATATGTGAAAGTGTTCTTATTTTTACTTTTGTAGTGCAGACAACAAAAGGCAGTCAATAGTTCCAGGATGTGTTTTCTGTGATTGTATTAGAAAAAGTAAATTAACATTCAACAACGTTTGTTTTAGACATTATTTATCTAGAGTGGAATCTATTATTTTTTATACATATAACTATATTCCACTGATATTGTAGAACTGCTAGTAGTATCCTGCTGGATCACTAGGAGGGAGATCATTTGAGCACTGAGTTTGATTGGTTTATGTATGTATGTTTGTACCATGTCCATTTTTATATCTTAATTTAGTGTACAAAACACTTGTGTCAAACACTGTTGACAGATTTAGCTGTTCCAAGCTTCCATCCGAAGTCCTTTTATGTTCAATATTTGAACACAGAATAAGTGAAATTGCATGCATTACTGTTATGTGTGTGACACTCAGATCTACTTGTCTTTCTTCAAAATGACTTTAATGATAGAACATTATGCAATTCTGAAAGTAAATGTGTGGTTATAAAAGATTTTTTTTAAAGAAAGAAATATCAACCAAATGGAACTGTGTTCTATCCCAATTCAAATCCTTTTGAGGATTAGGAATTTTGTTTTCTGTACTCCGCATTTATGAAACTCACTGTCTCTTTAAGTCTGGAATTAGAAATCTCTGATTTCTTTTACATCAAGATCAGAGGTCTATTTTTTGTATTTTTTTTCCTTTTCAATGTATCATTTTGTTAATGTAGTTTTATGTTAATTCATTGTAAAAAATCATGAAATGGTTTGTCAGTAGCACAAGAAAATAAAATGTGCATGATTTAAAATCTATAATGTATTATTAGGTGAGAGCAAACAAGTTACAAACTCTGATTAAAAAGAATATTTTGTGAATTGTTTTCTTGGATCAAGGTAGCTGAAAAATTTCCAGTGTGGAATTCTTTTTCTTTCTTTCTTTCTTTCGAAAGGGAAATATGCTTTTATTATTCATGTGCCAGTATGGAACTGATCGTCACATTCCGTAATAGTGAACTACACTGCTTTGCTCCTTAATACTACTTATTTCTCCAGTGCTTTCTACTGAAAAATCTGCTGTGGTGACAAATGCTATTTCCCCAGGCTCAGCAACATGGTGACATTGTGTATGGCTTTGTATGCCATGTCATGCAAGCCTAGAGTGAAAAGAAGCTAGTCTGTGAGAAACAATGGCAAATGGGAGGTGACAGATAACTCATGTTGACCCTCTGCAACTCGATAATGTCATTATCTCCCATAGCTCAGAAGAAAATGTGTCACCACTACAGATCTAAGGCTACAAATGCCTCAGAAGATCCCACATAAAGCACAACCAACCAAGACAGCCCCATCAACGTCAAAGCTTTATGACATCTCTCTAATCTCTCCCAGTCAACAATGTATATTTGGTGCCAACAAGCAATTCATTGTCTTTTTTATTTGGTATTCAATATCTATATTAGTCAGAAGCATTTCAGGAATTAAATTTATTACTACAAGTTAGTTTGACTGTAAGGATGCTTGCTCTGAATTTAGTGTGTGATGGGGTATGCATATGAAGCATAAGGTGATAATAGTATCACAATAATATGGTTACTGTCTACTCATTTCAGGGTAAAGTTTAAGGTATTTTAAATAAATCTGTAGAGCCCTGTCTTGTGACTTGCCTATTTGGAAGACAGCCTCTCTCCCTGCCCGATTATATTGCAGCTACAACAAGCATAGCATTTGAGCAGGAGCCAAATAGGTTTAAGAGAAAGGGATGACAGCAGGACTTGTGAATTCACATCTCACCTTTATCTGAAATAGTCTGAGAAGGCTGACTTTCAAAGTATGCTGTGCATCACAGCCTGTGGTTCATTAGGCAGAGTGGGCTGGGGTATTTTTAATTGTCTACCAGCTATGTTAGCCATCATCATTACTCAGAAAGATAAAGAGAAAGCCTAAGCTTTGGTGGGGTGGGGAGGGTTAATTGTTATTTAATATGAATAAAAGTTTTATGTTGGTGGACTGCATTATATCTAATACTATCATGTACCAGTAGTGCTGATACCAGTGCATTGGCTGCCATTAGGCCTAGGGGAGGAGCAAGAGAGCCAAGAATCCAGAAATAACAAGTAGCTCAAGGTGCTTAAACCCTGCCCATGGTGACACCTTGGATGTGTTCCCATCAGGTCTAGTTTTCAGCCCTACTATAAACACCCGTAAAGCTTTATGGAAACACATATCGTTCTGAGGATGCAAGAAAACACTTGCTGGCAGCCACAAATTATTGTTTCTTTGAAAGTCTGTCCTGTAAGAAGCCATGTGAACTAACCAGCTTTAAAATGTGAGTTCATCACTGAAAACCAACCAACCTCACTCGAGAAAGTGATTAACTTGAATTATCTATGCACTGTAAACCAGCTTGTCATTTAGGGTTCACCCATCTTGTCCATTTTTTCCCCTCACCTATCATGTGCTCAGTAATGAGTAATGTGCTGTTTTAATTCATTTGCAAGCTGTGTTGACTGATTGTAAAAATGGTTTTCCTGATGGTAAATTCAAACTAAACTCAATATAACAGATTTCAATAGGGTGTCTGATAAATCTTATTCCTGGGCTCTAGATGGGTGAAAATAATATTTTTCAGTCACTTAATTTCACATGTCCATTTTAATATTTAGTGAGTGAAAGACTGTCAGTAGCAGTTATCACAAGAGACATGATACATCCCTTTGTGTTGGAGAACCAATTGTAAGCTGTGTTGTATCTCGGTATCCTGCGATAAGATGCCAAATGGGTACCTGCAAATGGAAAAGCAATTTTCTCTTGTGCTTGACATAATCGAGTGTCAAAATACTCTAATTCTTTTGCTTTCCCTTAAACAAAGGCAGGTTACAAGATGCAAGGTAGGAAAAGATTCTAACTATAGAGCTTGAAATTTGGGTGTCACAGCCCATGAAGAGAGAGGAAAACAAATCAAACCATTGCACTGCAATGTTTAAAAAACAGGATTTGGTACCCTACTATCATCTTTTTCATTCTCTATTTGACCTAGGATTAAAATACAACATTTCCAGCTTCATTTTAAAAGATACTTTTACATTTGTGCTTCTGTTTTTCTGATGGTTTTGGACTTGTATTTTACATAATGTGACACAAATTGCACAGTACTGAAGAACTGTCTGTCTCATTGAATGAAACCATTTTAATCTCGAGTTTTATTATCTGTTAAAATCTATTTAAATATAGGCATTCAATTTTACATTGCTTGACATTTATGGAGAAGCTATTTTACAGCAGCAGGATTCTGAATAGACAAGATCACAACAAATACTTGTGATTATGTGACATTTAAGATTGAAAAATATGGGGAAAGAATGAGCTAAATATTCTCAGCTATTCACATATATATCAAAATACTTTTATGGGTCAGAAACCGACTAATATCCAATACTTGTTTTGGAAATGTCGTTATGACATGTAGTATCGTAAATACAAAGAAGGATAAAACATATCCATTCCAGTTATCTTTAGTTTTAAAACTACTGAAATGTTTTAGTATTTAAATCATGGAACTGCATCATTTTGAAATTATATATATTTTGATCAAAGGATGTTACTGAATACAGAAAAGCATCCATTGATATTTTAGATTTGCATGCTTACTATACAGTATACCCATACAACACCAATTGTCCTGAAATTGAGGTACAAAAGGTTAAACTTCTGTTTCAGTTTTGTTTTAAACAGATGGAACGGCAAAAAGACAACTAGACTCATGCTATAAGTGAAGTTCCTCGGCACTTGTTTTTATTTTTCACTGTGTCATGAGACATCTCTGTTATAACACTTGACCAAATTGCCCACTCTAGTTAGGGTTAAAAGAACTGGAAAAATTAACTTTGCACATTGAATTTTACAGTGCTATCCACCCTCTATGCCTGATGTATAACAAAGAAAACAGAGATTTTTATGAACAAGAAAAGAAACAAATCAGTGCATGATTTTAAATTACACAGAACATTCTGCATGAAACTTCAATCCATCAAATGGCCACTGAAAAATGAGGTAATTACCTAAAATAATTTGCATGTTAAGAGCTAATACAATATTACAAAGTAAAGTCCAGTTGCACATTAATTGTGAAAGCAATGCATAATTTCCTGATTAATGTTTCATGCCTAATATTATTCCGTGCTCTCTGAGATGCTAAATAACAATATGGCCAATCAATCTACAAAGCATAGGATAAACTCAGACAAGGACTAAGCTCAGTTTTTATAAATCAAGGATTGAAGTCCTATAATTTCAGAGTTATGATACGTTATCACAATGCATTGTAATATTTTTAAAGCAATACTTTGTTTTAATTGGTCTCAAATCTTTTCAATAACTAAAGATTAGTGCCTCTAGCTAAGAGAGCCCCACCTACAATATGTGAATTTCTGATCCTTGCTACATTCTAATATAAAAGCACATAAAGCCACAGCCTATTTGCAACTCGGCTCACAGAACAATAAAAAGGTAATATACTGTCACCCATATATAAAATTTAGGCTCATGGGCCTCTGGTCAGCAAAGGCTAAGTGTGTCAAAGAAGTGATATGTTCAATCTCTCTAGAGGAGAATTACTATCCATGCTCTTCTGCCAAGACAGGGTAGAAAATTCCTCAAGGAGTACAACTCACTGGCCCTGTCAGCAGGAGACAGGGTGTCACAATATACAAAGAAAGCCAAGCAGAGAACTGAGAGAATGACATAAGCAAGGAGAAGTAATGGGAAAAAAAGATTGCCAAGACTAGAGCAACTAACAATCAGCACCTGAAAATAGGCTTGGTCTACAGTTCACTCCGTTAAATTTCACAGTCTAATTGCCAATGCTTTCTTATAGAAATTTTGTCATAGTTTCAGACTTTTAAAGATTAGATTCAGAATAGGAAAAAAAATACTTCTCAAATTCAGAACCCTCTATTGGTTCAGTGGGAAATACACCATGTGGCTTGGTTGGCTGAGTTAGAACGTAATTTAATGATGCTGAGAATAGAAACTAATCACCTGATGCATGACAGGGAGAGACCATTTGAGTGACATCTAATGGAGAAACTTTGGAAAGCAGAACACAATAAGTGAAGGAATAATAGATACAAATTAGAGCCTATTCTCCTTTTGATATGCACTTATACTTCTGTTGGCATTAAGGGAACTAGAGTGAACATATGGAAAGAAGAGACTCTAACAAGAGAGGAGAAAGGAATTTGATTTTCACTAGGAGTTTAGGAAATTGCTGGAGACTATGTGGTCCAATGGTCCAAAGAGGGACTTAAATTTTGAAATTTGGTGATGTATTCCCAGCTCTGCTTTAATAGTATGACCTTGAACAAGTTGTTTCATTTTGAAGTGCTTCAGTCACCTCATTTGTAAAAGGGATTTGTAACATAACAGCTGCACATGGGTGTTGCAAGACTTGATTAATCTACAGAAACTGCCTTGAGATTCTTGGAGAACAGGTGACACTTAACTTGATCTTCCCTAAAGCAGACAATTCTGATGAGAATGAAGACGGCAGTGGAGTAACTAGTAACTACACATTTTCAAAGCCAGACCCCAGGGACAGATGCTAGTGTGTCCACTTTTTAATCCTTTAACACAATAATAAATATTTGTTTGGGATGATGGGGAACTTCTGTGTTTCATGTTAATTTTCCTGCATAAACGGAATCTTTGTATTTCTCCTCTCCAGGGCTGAAAACTATGACTCCATCCTCTGTGTGAGAGAGGTCAGAATAATCTACCTTTTCATTACACACTGAACAATATGATATATATAATATATATAAAGTTTCTATGTACAAACCATTTTGAAATTGATTATATGTGTTAGAGAACTGCTCACAGAAACCTACTGTTGTTTATATATATATCTAATGACACAAGAATATTATATATATATAATATATATATTTTCTTGTGTCATTGTTCCCTCACCTTACAACCTCAAATAAAACGTCTGGCAAATCCTAAGAAAAAGCTCAGAGACAAAGAGAGCTAAAATGCTCATCACAATAGGTGATAGCAACTCTTCTTCAATTTTTCACAACAATTTTCTTGTCACTGTCCCAAATTCTCAACAATAATGTACACTCTTTGCTACTTTTTTTCAGGATTACTCATTGACCTGACTTTTTTTTTTAACATGTCACTTAAATGATATTCCCCACACTTTTACTGCTTCTTCAATGCAATATCAAAGTAAGAGCCTCTCGAGGCATCATCAATAAAGCAGGCACATTTTTTCAGTGAGATTATTAAATAACACCATCACTACTGCCCTGCTGCAGAAATATTCTATTCACACCTACTTAGCAGGTTCCATAGAAAGTGACTTGCACTTCTGTGGAGAGGTACAAAAAATAAGTAGCTCAGGGCAGCAGAAGCAGAGAAAGACAGAGAAGGAGAAATCAAAGTTTAGTTTGTCTAAGTCTTTTCTAAGAAAACAAAATTTATTATTATTTTTTTAAACGAGTGTCTCACTGTGCTATAGCCCGCCTCTCAGGCTCAAGCTGATTCTTGTTTATAATGAATGCTGCTCAGAGGGGCCTGCAGCTAATACTATAAACATCTTTTTATACTCTCACCAGTGCAGATACTTACAGAGATTGTAGAATACAACTTAAAGGGGCTCTCGGACAACTCAAAACTTACTTTTGTTTCTTCCAGCTTTTTATTTTATTATCGGTAGAGGTAACACCTCATGTGGCTAAACTGAAAGATTATAAAGAGAATATATTCTTCATCTCTTCCCTTTGGTTTGATCTTTTTATTTGATAGATCTTTGTGCACAGTGAGTTTCCCTTCCTACTCTCATGCAACGGCATAAGAGTTTGAATTTAGATAAGATTTTGTGCTCACAGATGTCAAAGCATTTTACAAAGGTAGGTAAAGGGGTGCATGCTCTTCCCTAGTCACTCTGGACATGGGTAACAATACAGTACCCCAGCCACATAGACCCCAGGATGGACCCAGGGATGGAACTGGTGTGAGCCTGGATGCCGCTTCCCGCAGTTCCCATTGGCTGGGAATGGCAAACTGCGGCCACTGGGAGCTGTGCACGGCCATACAAATGTAAACAAACGGTCTGGCAGCCCATCAGCAGCTTGCCCTGATGGGCCACGTGTGGGCCGCAGGTTGCCCACCACTGAACTAGGGAGACATAGGTGCCTAATTCCAGTATTTAGCCACAATTGGAATTCACAAATCCACTGCTCAGCTGCTGCCTAACCCTGTAGGCATCTAAAGTGCCTTGGTGCCTACATTTCCACCAGTGAAATCCTTAAAACACTTGATTTTCTGCTGCTAGAAACAGACTAAGTAATTGTAACGCAAACTGGAACTTGGGTCTCGTATGAAAATGCATGAATCGCTAGGTTCTGGAGTCATTCTTCCTCTCTCCCTGGCCCAATGAATATGTAAGTATTCAGACAAACTGAAACAACACCAAAAGGAGAGACAGGCAGACCCACCTAAGACTATCTATATCCTAGTGGTTAGGGCACTCTGCTGGGGATGGGGTTGTGATCTGCATTCCTAACCATTCAGAGTAGGGATCTGAACCAGGGTGTTCCACAGCAGAGGTTCTCAAAGTGTGGAGGCAGGCATGGAATGTATTTGAGGGAGGGGGGAAGGCATGAGACACTTTGGGGGAAAAAATCTTACGTCACACATTTTACCCTTAGCAACGAATAACTAGTAAAGCTGATTCCTCTGGACATATCAGATCCTCAAATAGTGCTGTGCATTTGACTCTAGATGGTGCTATGCATTTTGACAGATTTCTGTTAAGCTTGCATAGTACTATATAAAGTAATTGCCATCTGTACATTAGTCCATTTGCTATACCACCATGTGCACATTAAATTTTAAGAATGAACCGCAATTGCAATGTTGCTGTTATTATAGTGCATCGTTGACTCTGTTTGAATCAATGCCTTGCTGTTTTTAATATTTAGTGAGAGTTTCATCTTTTTTTTACTGGAATATGTACTTGTGTGACTGGGAGACGGGGCATACACTACTATAGGAACAAAGAAGGGGTACGATCAAATAAGCTTGAGAACTCTAACCACTAGGTCATTGGCTGTAAAGGAGGAATCACCATGGGCTCCACCCTTGCCCATCTTTTTTTCTTAAGGAAGGGCTGACCTGGTCTAAGCACCTAACACCAGGACAAGGTTCATTGCTGTCAACTCTGAGCAGTGGGAGATGATTCCCTCCAGCTTGGAGTAAGATGCCTATATCTCTTGTAAAGCATGGGGGACTTAGGCCTCATCCTTCTTAGCATTTCTTATTGGATAGTTTAGGGGTTACCTGCTTGGCGTGTTGGTTTCTGTGACTCTCTTTTTTAACTCCCCAGGCATTATATAGGGTGCCTAGCTCAGGGCTGGTCTACACTGGTAGGGTCGGGGGGTGGGGGAATCATCTAAGATATGCAACTTCAGCTAAGTTATTCACTTAGCTGAAGTCAAAGTATCTTAGTTCGATTTACCTGGCCATCCTCACGGCCGCAAGTCGACTGCTGTGGCTCCCCCATTGATGCTGCTTAGTCCTCTTGCTGAGGTAGAGTACAGGAGTTGATTCGTGGATCGATTTATCGCATCCAGAAGAGACATGATAAATCGATCCCCGATAGATCGATTACTACCCACCGATCAGGCGGGTAGTATAGATGTAGGCTCAGGGTCATTACTTCCACTAGCTGGCAGGGTGCCTAAAAGTTCAGCGCAATAACACTCAACATTTGCAAAACCTAAAACTCCCTTTTGAATCCAGCCCAAAGTTTACAAGGTATTCTCACATATTTTACTAATTATTTCCCCAATTTTCCAATTAGATTTTTTTTATAATGGCAAATAATATGGAAATAAGAGTGTTCTGTTTTATCTTTACAACCATCGGATTTCATTATGTTGCTTCGCACTCTTATATTGATTCTCGGAGGAATAGGAAGTTAAATAGTTTAGTACAACTTGGTGAAAATTAAAAAAAAAATAAAGATTGTGTTCTGATCACCCACCCAAAATCAATTTAAAGAACATTATTCTATTTCCATATCCAGTGCTGCAGTGAATTGTGACTCACTGTTTCTGCCACTTGCAGAAAAAGAAAATTAATCTGTTATTTTTCTGCCAGTGCAGTATCTCATAGACAATATTTCTATACATGAAGGGCTGTTTTGCTCCATAAAAATAGAAAATGTAATGACACAAACAGTCTTTTTTTGGTTAACAAAAAGCACTAGAATTACAACAGACTTATGACCTTTGATTAAATGTTGTGCTGTAAATGTTCTTTGTGTTTTAAAGGGGTTTGTTTTTCCAGTAGTGAGCAGAGACACTGCACATCTCTCCTACAAACCATGCACTGTTAAAGGTAGTTTCATTAGCGTTATGAAAACCATGATCAAGCTATGAGAGAACTAGTATTTGGGGAAAGAGAATAGTGTAAAAGTAATTATTGTCAGATGACAAAGAAAAACTTTGTAAGCTCTGGTGTCTATGATCCCATGACTGTGTTTCTTAAAATATATTTTTGAGGGAGTATTGCGTAATGGCTAAATCATTGAAGGTAGATTCAAGACACTTAGGTTCTCCCTTTGGCTGAATCTCCTCATGAATGTTGCACAATGGCAGCACTGGGGTGTAGGGAGGAGGATAAGGAGTACTTACGTAGTTGTAGGACCGTAGGGGAGGGTTCAACGATAGTGCTGCTGCCAATGGATAGCACCATAAAAAGTATCTATTTCAGTGGGAAAGGAGTATGACCATGGCCCAACCCCCTGTGAACCAGTCAATAGACTATACAAGTAGATTGAAGCCACCAATGACTAGAATGGGCACTATACCTGCTCCCGGTATCTACTGGGACTGGAGATGTAGCACTTTCTATTCTCACTCTTGCTAGCACAGCTCAGTCTTCTTAAACTACAATGAATCCTTCAGCTTGTGTGTGTGTGTGTACATATGTGTGAATGTGCATGTGTCTCAGTGTATTATGAGATAGGTATAAATAAAACTTGCCTGACAAACGTTAGTAAACCATATTAGATGCTAGTGTGGAAAATGCCTTGTAAAAGGCTGGTAATATTTATTAATCTCCCATGCTCTGCACAGGGCACCAGGAACACAGAGCAGAGCTTAGTTCCCAGCCCTTAGGGTGTGCAATCTAATTACATGGGTAGTGACTGACATATTTAGGATATCTAACACTTTCCATTTTAATATAATATAATATAATATAAAGAAAGAAAGATTCTTCGACAAGCAGTACTCTCCTAATGTGTCCTCATTTACAGCAATCACTTTGTTCTCTGGCAGAATCCAGGTCTTGACTTTGTGATTCCTACCTGGTCCCCATGAACTGCTTCCCTCTCTGTGGTTTAGATGAGACGTTGGATATGGTGGAAAAACAGTCTTTGCACAAAAGTTAATTCTAAGTTATTTCCACTGTAGATGAATAGGGTAAAGCCCTTGCATTGCTGAGGGCCACATCAAAAACTTGCAACGTGGTCCGTGGGCTGCCTCTAATTTGCATATACATTTTCTTTCATTGATGCATACAGAGATACTAGAGTGTTGAAAATGTACAGTGCTTTACATAACTCTGGCAAACACAAATATGCTTTGACTAAACTTATAAGGAAAGAGTATTACTGGGACCGTCTTTGGAATCAAATTCCAGATGCATGCAGTAAACTGTAATAAACTCACTGTATTCCTGAGGTCTAGCTTTGCTATCAAAGGCATTAGTATTAACAAAGTTCAGTTCAAGCCTTCCTCCTTAGAACTGGCTGCTTCCAGGGTTAGTATCTCAGGACTGCTCAGCCCACACCCTACCTCCTCTCCCCAGTCCTACTTCCTTTTCACCTGGGAAGGGTTTGGAGCCGTCAGACTCAAGGACTCGGCAGAACCCTCAGCCTTTTGCAGGGTGAGGTGTTTCACTCAGAACCACCAACTTGTTGCACCAACCCACAAAGAGGCTAAATTACTGCTTTCCCAGAAATTAATGAAAGACAAATATAATAATTTTCAGAAAATAAAAATGTTTTCAAGCCAGCTGTACTTGGGAAAAGTTATAAAGCAATGTCGTAACTATGGTCAGTTTATTTCTGTGACCAGTCCCAGCAAACCATGCCTACGTGGTTTAGAAACCATGTGTAAATTCACCTCTATGGCATATAACAAATAAAGTTGGAATTTTTAATTCTCACTTCTGAAACATGACATTGGTTGCAGAGTCTGAAGTTACTTTAGAAGCAGGAATTATTACAAAAATTACCATTGTCTATTATGGTTTTGTATTTGTTGTCAGTCCCGCCCCCCAACTCAGACTTGCTTAATCAACTTGACTTTCCAACCTACTCACGTTGAAAAAGGTAGAGAACATTGATTAAGGTGGCAAATACAGCTGTTTGCAAAATAAATTCAAAAAGATTTTTGCCCACAAAAATTATTTCACTTTTTTGATCTGCTCTAGTAAAATACATTGACAATGAGAACTATATCTGCCTTTTTAATTTTGCAGGAATATCCTGCTTTTTGTTCCCAAATGAGTTACGTTTTATGGCAGACTTCCAGTAAGATATAAACTGACTTTTGGGCTATTTATGTTATCAGTCCTGGGTTTCCTGGTTTTGATAGAATGAAGGGAAATGTAAAACAGATCATAACATTTCAAAACAGCACTTTAAAACTCGTATATAGTCCATAGTCCCAACAGAAGTAATAATGTGACTGTAGCATTTTTTTACCTTTGATCATATACTGCATTACTGTTCTAAGAATGGTTTCACTATGTATGATGATCTAAAAGTGTGAGGGGAAATAAACCAAACCCTTTGTAACTGGTATATTTAGAAAACATAATTTTTATGAACATGCCTCTGGAAACCACAATGAATACATGTTAGCAATTACCTTTTAGGATATATCCATTTTTTTCAACCCATTCAGGGTTCCTTTCTAATAAATGCACTGTTAAGTAATATTGCTTGCCTTGAAACTGGGCCTTCTATGTGCCAGATGAGTGCCCTAATCACCAGTCTATGTTTCCACAAAACATTTTGGCTTTGTTAAAATGGCATTTTCAAAGTTAAAAGTGTTCGTATGCAAATGTGTACATACAGATATAATCCTATTTAGCAGAATTGCTTCTTTAAACAAATACATGATTCAAAACACAAGGTATAGAAATTGTAACAAGAATTCATTCTCTGGAACCTTTTCACCTGAAAGACTAGAAATTATCACCATTTCAGCAGGCTACAGGCTTATTGTGTTGTTTAAGGCTGATTGACCACACTTTAGAAATCAATCTATGGCCAAAGCAATTATCAGTTTTAATCAATACTGTTTCTTGTTTACATTAAGTTGAAAAACAAATACATTGGTTCATCTGGCTGTCTGTCCTGTAGAGTGTCCTCTCTTATTGCATTTGTCTTACACCAGACTATATTTGTGAAAAATATTTTGGTTTTATCAAAATGACATTTTTCAACAGAAACACATTTTTGCTGAAAATTCCCTTCCCCCTGCAAACAATTGGGTGAAATCCAACAAGTATTAAGCACTTGGAAATGTGCTGTTACGGGGGCAAATTGTTTTAATGATAATCAGTGGAGCCTTTATGTTGATATCATTACAATGTTATGGGAAGTAAGGAAACCAATGTAGGCTCCTTCAGATAGTCTCTGTCTACTCTGTAAAATAATCAGTATTATGTTTACTGTAAAGACACCATCACATCCAGTTTTCCCTACCTCATCTTCAGACATCCGTTGGACGACAACTTGTTACAATACCAAAAGAGAACTTATCCTCGTGATAAGCCTAAAGTGTAATTCTCCTTTCACAGAGAAACTCAACCTAGGACAAAGCTTCCCTAATTTCCAGTTCCGATTCTCATCTGAGGTTCAAGATTTGTTTGAAAACATTTTGATTAACCTGTCCTGAATTCAGAAAACCTCAGGATTTAAGCATGTTTGAGGCATAATCCAGGCAAAAGGATCAGGAGCATCAACTGAGCTTCTCTGTAGGTGTGGGAGATCAAGTAAAATTTAAGAGGCATGAACTCAGGTTAAAACAAATATTAAACTGAAACTTCTGGAATAATATTATAGTTGGGACTTAATCTTCAGTAACAAAGACTTTCTCAGTTAATACGTCCATACCATCCATACTTTAGGTCCATGAAGGTAATGTTTCTTTAAGGTTGGATGGGTATCACAAAAGCAGATTTCTATGTTGTGAGTCTGTCACTGAGGGACCTTTAGCAAGTCACTTAGGCTCTCTCTGCTTCATTTTTCATACCAAGAAAAGCCGAGCTTTTCCAAGTACCCTAAGAGAGTTAGAAATTATTTTTTAGATAGTTGGCAGTGAAAAAATGAACTAAGACCTATGAGCTGTTAATAAATAAAACTGACACCAAATTATACACTGAAACATAATGTACAAGGACTTTGATCTACTGAATTAAATTTCTGTATGTGCCAACTATTAACTGCTTGTAAGATCCCAGTATAACATAAGAGCTCCTGTATATATCTGTGTGTGTATATACACACGTACAAACCTTCACTTCTTGACTTCAGTACATTTGCTTATTCTTTGTTTTGCCACTTGAAGAAAAATCTAATTTGCAAAAGGCACAATATATGAATATTTCATAAAGGGTGGTAAAACAGCCACATGAAAAAATAAAGACACTACGCCAACATTGTACACCGTGGTTGTACAGTGAATGAGCGGATGAAAATGTGATTGTGAATGACATAATAGCAGTCCTGTATCCTTATTATGATTTTATCCCAAGGCTTATGCTATCAGTTGTTTATCTTTAGCTTGAAATGATAGGTGAGTGGCTAAAGCACTTGACTACAATCCCTGATGTTGTGGGTTCAAATCTCACTTAATCTCACACTGAAAACCTACCTTCAGGTCACCCAGATGAAAAATGGTATCTGAGCCATAGAATTAAGAAGTCTAAGGTGGGTCAGACATGATGCCAGCCACATCAGTCCCTGTGTACAGTTGGCTATGGAAACTGACATGCTTTAGAGTGCATCAGCCTGATGAACTGTCTGTGACTCAGGCCAGACTTTGAGAAGCCTAATCCAGCCCCTGTTGAAGTTACTGGCTAAAGTCCCATTGATTTATCTGTATTCATAAAACCCAAGAGGAGCTACATGATGTATGTAGTTAAGAACATTTATAAATGGATAATACAATTCTAGATTTGATTGTTAGAGATCATGAGTCTTGCTATTTCTTTTTTTCCTCCCCACTTTAATATTTACTGTCTCATGTCTAATCATGAGTGGATCATATTTCGAGGTTATTGTGGTTACCTGAATTACACATTTAATACCTACCTTTTAAACCAATGACAAAAAATGATGTTTCCCAGCATATGATTTCCTGCAATTCACATTGTAATTTATGAAATGATGGCATTGGTATGAAATGGCATTTTGATTTATATGGTGCCAATTTTCAAAAGTAACAGCACCCATAGTCAACTGCAGTCAAAACTTTTGGATCCAGACAGTTATAAGTTCAGAATGGTTTTAGCTCTTCAGGGTGGGATTTTCAAAGGCACTCAAATGACTTAGGAGCAGAAGTCTACTCTGTTATATGTTGGATTTTATAACATGCTCATCATCACATAGGAAAAACCACTGGAATGCTTTTGAAAACTCATCCTCAATTATCTGATTTCTGGGCTCAAACTTCAAACTTAAAAAGTGGTCAGATGTCTAAACATAACTATACTATGTACTTCGATTACCTTCACCAAACTACAAGCACAATATTAGAAAACTTGCTAAGGTATCTTTGAAAATGTGGTCATTGATGATGGCAGTTATGTACAGATCAGCCAAATATAGATCAAGAGACTTTTTTTTTCCGATTTAATTCCAGAGATTGAATATTTTGGAATGCTTAAATGAGTCAGGTTCTTTCTCTATAGGTATTTGGAGTATTGAATGTTCCAAGAAATACTTAGTTTGGAATTACATTTGTAACTTAAATACTTCAAGATATAGAGGAAACAGCAGGTGCATTTTTAGCTATTATTTTTATTGATTTACTTGCTGTTTGATTGCCATCAAAAGTTTTAAAATCAGACTTTTCTTCATGTCTTGCTCTTATAAGAGCCATAATTCACAACATAGCTATTTATTTAAAAGGCATAATGCTGAACTACAATAAATCACTGAAAAGTAATTCTTGTGCATTAAATAGAGCACAACTGATTGAGGCAATCATAATTTACCAGCTTGCACGATATTGTACATATTTCTGATCTGATGATTGCAGCATGTGGATACAGGTTATATCAAGTGACAAAAAAATAAAACTAGAATTTACCTCTACATTCGAAAAGACTCTATGAAGAGAATTCAAGTTGTCCTAGATTCTCAGAGCTCCACTGATACCTGAAAAATAGGTAATGGAAAAAAAGTTATGGATATGAATTGCTATTAAAGTTTTATGTCACCGTCATTAGATTGCAAAGAGTGATCATTTCACGTCTCAAAACCAAAATTATTTATAAGCTTTTCCCATAGCTGAACTGTTGATATTGTTAAGGTAGATTCATATAGCAGAAACTTATTTCTGGTAAAAAAAAAAATCTTTTTTTTTAAAAATTGGCATAGTTAGCTACAATGTAGACATCTGTATCATAAACATTTCTTCTTATTATCTCCCCTTTGACCATGTAATATTCATATATCCATCTATATAAGATAGTGTAGCAGATAAGTTTATCTACAAAATTACCTTCCTCTAGTATATTGACCATGATCCTTCACCATGTACATTACCAGGTAGTACAAAATCATGTCATACCCATGCCTTTTTGTCAATTGCAAAAGTCTACTTTAAAAGGAGAAACCATCCAGTCTATACCTTTTAGATAAGGTGTTGGGGCTCATTATAGTATGACAAGGGACAAACAAGAAAATGTTACTGCCATGAATTGGCACACTTAACACTTGAAAAAACAGTTTTTTTCCTCCACTTTTTTTGGGGGGAGGTGGGGTGGATTACTATTTACCCAAAATGGTTTTTTTTGTTATTTTGTTATATCACAGTATTCCTAGTCTAGTCATATACAATATTTGATTGGCATTGTTGTAAATGATTTCCATTTTGCTACGCTGAAGCTGTTTTAATATCATTACAAAACAAAACCAACTAATCTCCAAAGGTTGCAATCATAGCCCAGTGTAATTTAAAGACAGACATGAGAAGCAAAGGGTCTGATTCTGATGCTCATACTGGTAAATCAGGAGAAGCTCCATGGAAGTCAATAGAATTGCACAGCATAAAATTGTTGTGAGATCAGATTCAGCCCTGGTGTCTCTGTTAGAGACCTCTCACACCATTCAGTTAGTTGTGTCTATTATCATATCAGCACAACAGAAGAATGTTCTCCCCTTCATATCAATCACATTTTGCAAGTTCTACTAACCAATGCCTAATATTTTAAGGGTAAGGGATTTGTGGAAATTTGCACCAGTGTAACTACATCGATGTAGCTGCATCAGTGCAAACCCCTATACAAACACAGTACCCCAGTGCAAAAAAGGGATTCCACTTCTCAATAAGCCATGTATTGCTCCAGTTAAGCAATCTTCATTCACGTTTACACTAAGGCCATGTTAAACTACTCTGGCCATGTAAATAGATTTTAACGTGAGTACAAACTATATTTATTTTCACTTTTCACAAAGAGATGTAAAATGGCCTTTGTTTAAATGAAAATCAGGGCCAGTGTGACTACGTTAACAATGATGTAACTGTATCAGTGTAATGCCAATTTCCCTCATCTAGACAAGTCTTTAGACTGTTACAGCTAAAGATTTTAAGTGTGAAAACATCTTTTACTTATGTAAATTTCCTCTCATAATAGAAAAAGAGATGCAGTATGTCTGATACTCCTCATCCAATAAAGCATTTTATTTTAGACCAAACATGGTCTAAAACGTTTATGAAAATTAGGATTAGTGCATGAAGCATTTCAATAAAGTTTTTCTCTCAGGTTAAATATACAGTATAATGAGGAAAAATTCACATTTTTTTCATGTGTAAGTAGTAAGTGCTGTATTTATCATTTGCTAAATCACACTCATTTTTCTGCATTTCACCAGTGGTTGCATCAATTGTCATTTAACTGCTCTAAATAATGTGTTCTCTTCCCTGTTGTATTAAACTATTTCTATCAAGGCTAATGATTTTCTGATTTCCACATGCCAGTGAGTTTGGCAGTAATGAATGATGCTTCTCTTTTGCATGTTGCAAGTAGTTTAAATTATATTTTACATACCCATTTAAAGGATCATTAGTTAAGTTAATATCCTTGCTATTCATGAGCATCAAGCATTTTGGTGAAAGAAAATCTCACTATATATTCTCTAGTAGCTCTGATTACATCTTAAAAATTGATTTGGATCACGAAAGAAATACCCACTGCCTACTAGTGGCTATAGATACCTCAAATGCCTATCTATCCAGTCACTCTTGATGCCTTGCCTTCACTTCCTTCCATGCCCCTCTGCCCAGTCATGTCATTCTTATAAGAACTCCTCCTGGGACATGGTAACTAGTAGATATCACAATGCAATCAGTCAGCATTTAAATCTTGGCTACTTTTATGGGCACAGAGTTTTTAAAAAAATGCTATAAACATGTAGTCACCATAGTATTAGCCACAGGGTGATCAGAGAAAGCTCTGCCAGCCATTCTAGTGCTGAGGCAGATCAGTCACATTATTATTAGTTCATATTAAGATTTCCATAAGCAATGGCACTATCTATAGCTAATGGTCAATCAAAAATGCACAAACATATTCTCTACCTTTGGAAACCAACAGTATCACCCAAGGCCCCAAGGTTTGTGGCACATCAGACCTAAACTATGTGGCATCACAGCTGCATTAAATTATGCATCAATCTGGGAACCAAACGGCAATGATTAGGAAGCCATTTGACAAACTACACATTGCAAAGATTATTTCTTTGCAGAACAGCAGAGGAATATCAGCATAGCAAGTCTCAGGAGTTCTACTAGAAGGGTAGAGAAACATACATCTGCATAACCCCTGAAAGATACTATTGGGGAGGGAAAGGGGCTAGATAAATCCCCTCTGTGATTCCTAATAGCATAGAAGTACAGCTCCTCATAGCAGGTCCCTTCCCTTGTGCAGCTCCTAATACAGACAGGAATGAAGGGCTGAGGAGCCCTAGAGGACAGCCATTCTCCCGGTCTCTAGCTACTCCACCCAAGATAAGAATTCACCCCTTTTGCTTCTGGGTCTTACAACCATCATAGCATTTTCTTTTCTGCTGCTTTTCACAGCATAGTGCTCCAAAGCGCACTGAATTCCTTCTTATGAGGAAAACGCAAAGGCTCAGCAATAAGAAGAAGGAGAGTAAAGCAATATATGGAGAAACAGAAAGGCTGGGAGAAAACAGGAGCATATCCATTGTTTTGCATTTGTATTAACGAGACATATTGATATGGTTATCTGTGTGATGTGAATATGTGGAATTCTCTTCAAAAACAAGGTGAAAACATAACAGAAATAAAAAGCACTTACAAACTGTAAAAGAGAGATAAGCAGCAATTAGCTCCAAAATGGCTTACAGCTACAGTTTTTGGCTCAGGTAAATTTAAAGGGGCAGCCCCAGAAAGGTATGATGGTAAAATAGTTCCTATAAAGACACAGATTAGAGTTACTAAGGATTAAGTCAGCAAAAGATACTGTTGGTGAAGGTTTTTTTCCTTTGGGTTGCTACTGTTATGTCATTTATAGCTATGAATCTGTACTATAAACAGGGTTCTGCTTATAACCTAAAGTTCCATTAATACTTCAAAGGAAAGGCAAATGTAGAAGCACTAATAAAAGTTAATTTTTGGAAACATAGATACACATTTTTACTACAGTTAGCAGGTGATAAAACTGCACAACTGTGCAACAAGTTATTATAAGATGTGTTTAATATTAATAAAGAAACTTTCAAGTCTGCTTCTACCATTTCTCCCAATTGTCGGGTAATGGTTTAAGATTAAACTCAGTGTTCATGCTTAAGCTTTTATGGTCTACTATGTTAATGAGCTGTCCCTCAGTAGCTGTTTTTTAAATACATAACTACCAAGGGCTTTTTTCACTCTCTTCAAAGCTATCAGACTCATTACCTAACTCTAATATAAATGTTCATTTGTTTAGTAAGGAAGCAGGAAGTATAGATTGGTTCACCCTTCACACATAACAACCGTATCCCCAAGTAGCATTTTCTTATTGATGTGTAAAATGAACAAACATATGCTCCTAGGGCATATTGTTTGTACTAGTGTTGTATTTGCTGGAAAACCTCCTGGGACATTCATTTTCATATTGGAAGAAAAGCGCTCTATATTGGCTAAATAGGTGCTCTGGTACGAGCAAAGACATGCATGAAAGACATTTTATTCTGTAGCTTTCTAAACTGCTGTTCATCAACTGCATCTTCAAGCAAAAGTAGATCCCACAGCATCATGGGATTAACTGACAGAGTGCATATGAGACAAGACACTACAACATCAGGGAAGGCTTAGTTAATTCTCACCCTCTAAGTGACAAGTATTATCTATCTCAGACATGGAAAATGCTGACATTGGGACAAATATGACATTGAATCTATCTCACAGCAAAAGCCTTAGGAAGAGCTCGTATGAGTGTCATTACCTTTATCCAACTAGAAATATTTAAAACTAGGTTTTAAAAAGGTGAAGAAAGAATATTCGAGAACTAAAGCTACTAAAAGTGGGACATTGTCCTAATACTGGACAATATAGTACCAACAGGGTGTTAAGTGCAGTACCCACAGGCAAAATGACATAGTCTTGGCTTCAAGCAGCTTATCTACAATACTACAATAAAACAAAAGCTAGGTCATTGGATTTAACAACACTTCAATGAAATCAATGGACCAGGATCAAGCTCATACTTGACTTGGGTGGCACCTTATTAGTTCCATGTTCATTTAGTTGAGGGGAGTGCCAAGGTTTCCAGGAAAGCAGCATGCAACTTTCTCAATAAAGACTCAAAATCAGGTGCAATTTGGTTGACAACCAAATACTTGAGATGTCTTCACAGATAGCTTGGATAAATTTTGCCAAAATTTGGTGAAACTGATCCAAGTTTTGAGAGAAATAAAAGCAACATTTAGGTCTAAATATAAAACAAAGTAAGGCCCAGTTATGATTTGAAGAGGAGAGTCTTCTCATAGTTTCACTTCAAAGTAGGAATAACTCAGTGCTCTGAAGCTAATATTTACTTTAGCTTTTTGCCTGAACCTGAAACCACCACGTTCTCCATGGTTCTACCATTATTATAGGCAGAGTTAGTGGTGCTGTGTTTATTTAAGGTTGACCGACATTTTCCAGTGTAAGAACCCGTTTTCAGTTATTTATAAATTTGCTTGAAGCATTTAGTACTGAACCATTTGAGTTAAAATTTTCCATTACAGTGTCTGGGTGAGGCTGATTTTATTTTATTTTAATTATTATTATCTATACAACTCAAAAGGTGTATTAGATCTGAAGATAGATTTATGTCGCCCATCCTTTCCTAACCAGTGCAGGAATGTTTCCTAAAATATATTTCTAGTGATTAATCCAGTTTAATATTAAATGACCAAAATATTTGGGTCATCTCCACTTTCTTTATCAGACTATTTCACATATAAGAGATTTCACAAGAGAGAATTTTCCTGATGTTCTGTCTAGAACTGGTCAAAAAAAAACAAACGTGATTTCCCCCCCTCTATTTTTGAATTCTGTCACTTTCAAAATTTGGAAAATGTCAAACTCCTCTATAGCTGCCCAAAATATGTGGTGGCAGGTGGGGACTTGTCACTTTTTCTTTTATCAAGCTTTGACAAGATGTCACTGAAACTTAAAAATTCAATAAATTTCAACCAGCTCTAACTGACTCAATTTATCCTTTATAAATGTTAACCTTTGACTCCTGGAATCTCCTTATGCAATTTGTCTATATTTTTAGTGTTAACACTCTTCAAATACTTAATTTTAATTAATAAATGCATATCTTATCATTTGGTAGTTTGATGATTAAATCTGTAAACCTCTACAATCATCCAGGGAATTGGGTGCTCAAAAGTACAGACAAGAAATGGCTAGTACTCAAAAAACACATCAATTTTTAAGAAATGACACACAATCTCTGTTAAAGAGCCATTCAAACAGGAACATAACTGTTAGCTACACCAGACGCCTTACATATTTACCAATTATAAAGGCAGTGATCTCAGCCTATATTTACTTGGAAGTTTAACTGCCTGTCATTTCACTAACAGTTGATTTATTTTACCAAATGTTGCCTTGGCTATTTTACTTGTGTACTTTTGATAGTTGATATCCCTGAGTTTCTTCTTCTAGACAACATACCAGTACAGCTTCATGTATGTTGTGTAACCAAATAAATATTTAACTGAGTTGCTACCTGTAATTAGCTCTTTGAAACACAAATATTATTTACAAAGTCAATATGTTAACAAACAAAAGAAAATAAAATACAATGTCTGAGCAATATGTTTAATCACAGAAGGACTGGATTGGTCATAGGCTATAGAGCCTTTTAATTCTGAATTGCTGGTCGAACTGTGCCTAGATCAGTACAGTGAAATACATCAACATCCAAAGGCTGTTCAGTATTGTCTGTGAAATGAGGTTGGTGAGTTTCAGTCCAAATCCAAATGTTAACATCCCAAATCACTACAACTGGCACTCCTAGTAGGGCGGGGTCACAGAATAAACTGCCATACAGACCCCTAAATCCCTCATCTCCAAGGGACTGCACTGCTACAGATTACGGATCAAATGGCTAGGCAGCAGTTCTTCAGAAAAGGACTTAGGGGTTACAGTGGATGAGAAGCTGGATATGAGTTGATAATGTGCCCTTGTTGCCAAGAAGGCTAATGACATCTTGGGCTGTATAAGTAGGGGCATTGCCAGCAGATCGAGAGACATGATTATTCCCCTCTATTTGACATTCGTGAGGCCTCATCTGGAGTAGTTTGTCCAGTTTTGGGCCCCACACTACAAGAAGGATGTGGAACAATTGGAAAGAATCCAGCGGAGGGCAACGAAAATTATCAGGGGGCTGGAGCACGTGACTTATGAGGAGAGGCTGAAGGAACTGGGATTGTTTAGTCTGCAGAAGAGAAGAAAGAGGGAGGATTTGATAGCTGCTTTCACCTACCTGAAAGGAGGTTCCAAAGAGGATGGAGCTTGGCTGTCCTCAGTAGTAGCAGATGGCAGAACAAGGAGTGATGGTCTTAAGTTGCAGTTGGGGAGGTCTAGGTTGGATATTGGGAAAAGCTTTTTCACTAGGATGGTGGTGAAGCACTGGAATTGTTTACCTAGGGAGGTGGTCGAATCTCCTTCCTTAGAGGTCATTAAGGTTAGTCTTGACAAAGCCCTGGCTGGGATGATTTAGTTGGGGATTGGTCCTGCTTTGAGCAGGGGTTTGGACTAGATGACCTCCTGAGGTCCCTACCAACCCTGATATTCTATGATTCTATGATTGTTGCAGGTCAGAGGTGGGGCAAACTGGAAGGTCAGCATGGGGAATTGTGCAATGTTGTTTGAACTACACCTGCTCCATGGGTAAATAAATGACTCCAGTCTCTAGATCTGTCTGTCCAACTTTCTCCATCAACATTAAAGTTACACACTAATTCAGATCAACAAAGGATAATGTAACCCATAGCAACATCACTGGTGGGTAGAAAAACACTTCTTTTACCTTATTCAGAGCTTTTTGAACTGTTCAAACCAGCTCAGTCCATCACTAATGAGCAAGTTTTGGACCATGTAATTCAACCTTGTGTTGGATCACTGGTTATACAGAACAAGTACTGCTCGGTAACTTGGATTATAGGTACAAAAGAAATGAAATGATTATATATGTCTCTTGTCACATCCACACCAGATATAATTCAGAATGCTTGCATGAGGAAGTATTGAAACTTCCAGTTTAGGCTCATGTTATGCTCTTGTCCCATTGCAGCATAGGGTCCAGAACAGCAATACAAACACCATGCAAAAACTGTAATAACATGTTTCAGAGGGGTAGCCATGTTAGTCTGTGTCAGCAAAAACAACAAGGGGTCCTTGTGGCACCTTAAAGACTAACAAATTTATTTGGGGATAAGCTTTCGTGGGCTATAACCCACTTCATCAGATGCATGGAGTGAAAATGTAGGCAGGTATAAATATACAGCACATGAAAAGATGGGAGTTGACTTACCAAGTGTGTGTGTGTGTGTGTGTGTGTGTGTGTGTGTGTGTGTGTGTGTGTGTGTGTGTGTGTGTGTGTGTGGAGGTGGTCAGTGCTAATGAGGCCAATTTAATTAGGGTGGATGTGGCCCATTCCCAAGAGTTGACAAGAAGGGGTAAATATCAACAGAGGGACTTTGGGAAGGTGCCACATCCACCTTAATTGAATTGGCTTCATTAGCACTGATCCCCCACTTGGTAAGGCAACTCCCATATTTTCATGTGCTGTATATTTCTACCTGTCTACTTTTTTTCACTCTATGCATCTGTTGAAGTGGATCATAGCCCACGGAAGCTTATGCCCAAATAAATGTGTTAGTCTCTAAGGTGCAATAATATGACACAGATAACCATCTATATTTCAGTGTTTTGCCACAGGTAATGTGTGTTTTATTCCTCACAATTTTCAAATGTTCAGTGAAAGTAAGAAATTAATTTCTGATTCTCGAGCATACACTTTGTGCTTCTTCCTAAATAAATCGGTAATGAATCCAGATTACACATAGCCTTGCTCCCCTCTAACATGCTCTGATGTATTTCTGAGTAAGGAATGCAAATTAAAGCCCAGAAATCTCTATCCAGTTTTTCATATTAAGATGATACCATACACCTCATGCTACAAAGAAGTGAAATGAACACGAACGTTTTTGGTTTTAAAGTCTTAATCTGCTGAACTAAATATTTGAAATTAAGAAAGATACTTAGCTCAAGCAGAGAAAAGGACTGGAACTCCAAGACCTGCGAACCAGTGCCAGGAATGGGAAGAAATGGTGAAGAATCATGGGCACCTACGACCCCAGGTAAACAAGAAAAGGGATCAAGATGTGAAGTGAAGTGAAGTTAGCTCAAGTAGCAGCAGCAGGTTTATCTTCTTTGGACTAGCCACTGAAAGAGGACAGGACTCATTCACACAGCCTATTACAACTACAGTATTGTATTTTCGTTACATAGCATTTAGTAACATGGCATCTGTGTCCTTATAATAAATTAACATTAAAAGCTATATACTGTTTAAAATGATCAGAAAATACTAAACTGTGCTTCTCATAGTTTCATGGCAAATGCATCTGTATTGTCCGTCATAGTCCCTCAAGAGTACCCACTACTCTTTGCTTCTGGCTCCCAGCCATCACCTCTCTGAAACAAAGACCCACATCTCACTCCCTCCTGAGCAGGGGATCTTTAAGGCTGCACAGTTACTTGACTACACTCTGATATTCCCAGCAAGACAGACTGCCTAAAAGGCCAGCTTCTGAACTTTGCTTTCTCTATAGAAGGTATGACCAGCGTATTGCCCACAATTATGTTATCATGCAGCTCTTTCTAGGCAAGCAAATGTATTCTTAAGGTGAAAGTATTACTGAGAAAACATACTAAAAACAATAAAAGAACCTACTCACATGCTAAAAAACTTACCAGAGTTCACCCCCAACTTCAACCTCTGACTCTGGTAACAGTCAGTCCTTCAAAACCCACAGTTGTATTTTCCATGTGGTTACAAGTTCACAACTGTCTTAATTCAGAATCAGAACAGAGGCTGGGCAAATCAGCTTGTTTCTTTATGCATTTGGACCTTTGATTTCCAGTCTCCAGGAACAATGATCAGCAGATAATGACCCCCTCCTCAGGGTATAATTTCCAAAGCTGGGGGTTTGCATAACCAGAGGTGGGGAATTTGCATTAAGCCCTCCACAGGTGTTTCTCAGGAAATCCAATTTACACTTATAATTCCCAAAGTCCATTCTTGTCTGGCATATTTTCAATATAGTCCAGAGATGGCCAAACTTACTGACCCTCCGAGCAACAAGTTTGAAAGCTGGAGCACACTTGCTGGGGCTTGGAGCTTCGGCCCTGAGGCAGGTTGCTGTGGCTAGAGGCTTCTGCCCTGTGGGTTCAGGGAAGCTTGGGGTTTCAGCCCCACTCCCACAGAAGCCCTGAGCCCCAGCATGTGCCTCTCTGACTGAAGCCCTGAGACACCCCACCACTCGGCCTCAAGGCTGAAGCCCCAAACTCCTCCAAATAGTCTGGCGAGCCACACTTTAATTGTAAAATAGCCACAAGCAGCTCATGAGACACTGTTTGACCACCCCAATATAGTACTTTGAGCTCCTAGGCCTCACATTACTTCTTTC
Organism: Gopherus evgoodei; assembly: GCF_007399415.2. Taxonomy (NCBI): domain Eukaryota; kingdom Metazoa; phylum Chordata; order Testudines; family Testudinidae; genus Gopherus; species Gopherus evgoodei. The sequence goes on along the minus strand of NC_044329.1, from coordinate 27,047,262 downwards.
TCACCTAGAAAGGTTACATACAATCCTGGTCTTCAATGATACATAAACTTTGCATTTAATACAGTGAACCCCAAGGATACTTAAACTTAATTCAATAAGGTCCCCCAAGGATACCCCAAGGATACTGCAAGAAATTGCCATAGCTGTCACATCTCCCCACTAAAATGAAATCTATAAAGTAATTGTTGATTCTCAAGTTGATAAAAATAAACTTTTAGAACAGTTTCCTCTACTGCACTCACTATCCTGTTTCTCTATAGGTCTTGCCTATGTCTATCCTATATTCCTAAAATTTTCCACCACTGATGATAGCTGTATTGGTAGTGTTCATGTAGCTAAAGTGCTGCCATTTCAACTACCATGTGACATAACCTGGCTCTCAGCAGGGGTAGATGAATCAGTGGTTAAAACACGGGTGGCCTGTTTACACTGGTGTTTTTACCTTTGATGCTGCACCAGTGAGACAACCTAAGCAAATAAGACTAATGTAGACATGTCCTTATTGTTGTGGTGCATACACACTGTACTTCAAATCACAGTATCCACAGAATATGACCCAAAACTTACTACTTTCCTGGAGTTAAACATAAATATCAATATGATATATATCACAACCTAAGATGTCTCCTAGTTTGGCCGTTACTATGGTTTTCCCAGATGGACCTTTCTATTCCTGCCAGTAGTTCTTCTCTGTTTCACAGAAGGCTTTTAACCCCTCTGATCATACTGAATTGCTATTAACAGGATTCATCTGAGTTAATGCTGAAGAGTCAGCAGAAATAACTCCCTGTCTACGCAGGGTACTGGACTGTGAAACCTTATTGTATTAGATAAGTAAGATGGCTCCTTCAGTGTATGACTTAATGGTTCCCCTCTGATTTCAAACTATCTGGATCAGGTGGATTCTGCAGTTTCCATTGGCTATGGTGTGGAATCCACTAAAACTACCCTCACCATTTCTGCTTACAGCTTCAGTAAACTTGGCCAAATTCACTTCATTGTAATTCCTCTGAAGATTACATTTCACTCACTTTGTTTAATTGAAACATTACATAAGAACATTAAACTTTTTAATAGTCCATGTGATAATCAAGGCCAACTCAAGTACCTGGCAAAAAATCAATGGTGAGTTGGATTGGTCAGACTTCATTGCTGCTGGCTATTTTGAATGCAGGTAAGTACAAAATTGTACTGTAAAAACAAAATATTTCAAATAATATATTAATTTCCCAAGATTTACTTAGCTGGCATCTGGTAGTCGTGTCTAAACATGGGAGAAGGGAGGGGGAGAGCTTCCACCCTCTCCCTCCCCAGCGCCTCAGAGAAAAGATCTAATCCAGGCTATAGAAGCTGTAAATACAAAGTTATAACAACCAGCAGGAATCTATTAAATTGTAATTAGGAATATAAAATTTGGGTTAGAAAACCAAGAGGGACAAAGAACTTTTCAGATCAAAATGAAAGAATGCTTTAAAATCAGATATTAAAAGACCAGATAGAGTAAATCCCTATACAAACTTAAAAAGAAACAATTTGCTACAAATAGTTACAATGTATTCCAGTTTATGCGTGGTAGGTTTTTTGCTACTACTGTATATTCTGTTGTATTGAATTATAACCCCCGTGCCCATAGAGGCAGTTTTTGATTTGATTTCTAGTGCCTTCGGCAAGCATGATTGAGGATCCACAAGGATGTATAAGATGTTGATTGATTCATTTGATCCTGGGAGATAATAGAAAGTGTTTAAATTGATTGTAAGAAAAAGAAACTTTAAGCTGAACTGGGACTTTATGCAAACTGTCGACAAGATTTTTAATGTTACATTTGTTATAATTTATAATATAAGAAACAGGGTGGTTGGTTTTTTTAATCCTAACTTTTCACATAGCCCTATCAAAGGCTAAGACACTATCTAATGGATTATGTGCTGTAATTACTGAGAAGAGCAAAAGGTTTTTGAAAACTTTTAGAAACATAAAGTTTAAAACTGTTAGATGGATTTAACTGAGTAAAGAAGGAATATTAGAAGCTTAATATCCTTGCTGGGTCCAGTTTGTTTCCACTGCAATACAATTCTTTATATTCAAACCAAGCCCTTTATAACAAGCAATTGCTGGCTATATGCCTCAAGTTCAGAATTATCTGACTACAGCATGTACAAACCCCCCAGCACAGCATGTACAAAACCCCCAGCAGTGACTTCCTGTTGCTTATTGCACATGCCAGCAAAAACAATCTTAGTCTTTCACCAGTTGAGCACATAGGCCAGGGATCAGTTCTTCCTGATCTGCTACACTGTCACAAAGGGGCCAGAGGGCTGCTATAACTCTCGCTCATTGCTCAGCCACATTGCTTGTGGCACAGGATGTTTCAAGGCAAATCAGGAAGAGAAGCATGAGTAGCTGAGGCATTCCTGCAAGCCAGCAATTCTGCGTTACTGTCATGGGTCAGGGAGTCATTGCAGAAGGGATACAAGGTACAGCAGCAGTGACTGGATCCAAACCAGCTCCTTGCACTCTGGGTCCTTGGATTATCTGCTGAGAATATCAATAAAGCTACCAACTGGTGCTAGCTGATGGAGGCATAGTAGTACTGGTCCATGGGTAGTTAAATGGAGACCACTGATTCATCACTTGGTAATAGCTGATCTGTGCTAGTTTCAAGCTCTTGGCCTACAGACAAGAGGCTCTATATCTCATTGCCTGAGCCAGCCAATCCAGTATAATTTATTGAGATGTCTAGTCAGTATCACATTTTATGAATTGGATTATTAGGGCAAAAGTGTGCTGCACACTAGTGGGTGTAATTCATGCTTAATAATACGAAATTTCTTTTTTGAGAATATTTCACCAGGAATCCATTAGTTCAGGATATCATTTCAAGAGGTGATTTCTAATTGAACATCTGGGTCTGAATCCTTTAATCTTGTGTGCATGTTTCATCACTTTGCCTCCTCAGCAGTTTCTTCTCTATCTGCTGTTTTTTTCTAATTTATCTCCTTTCTCACTGTTGTTCTGTGGTTAGGTTGGCATTCTTGTTTTTGCCTCCCAGATAATCTGACCATTTTTAATACAGGGTGATTATGTTTTCACCTAATTATTTCTCCTGCCATATTTATGGGTAAGGCTTTTTTCATTTCACTGTCTCCTTAGCACTAGCACCTAGACACTTCTCTGGAGAGAAACTGGTATGAAGGGGAGTCTGATCATCCATTTCCTGGAATTTATTGAGGAGGTCAGCAAACATGTGGACAAAGATGATCCAGTGGAGTGTACTTAGAGTGTATTTGGATCTTCAGAAAGCCTTTGACAAGGTCCCTCACCAAAGGCTCTTAAGTGGGCACGGGATAAGAGGGAAGGTCCTCTCATGGATCAGTAATTTATTAAAAGATAGGAAACAAAGGGAAGGAATAAATGGTCAGTTTTCACAGCAGAGATAGTCCTCCAAGTATATGTAGTGGGACTGGTGCTGTTCAATATATTTTTAAATGTTCTGGGGAAAAGGGTAAATGGTGAGATTGCAAAGTTTGCAGACAAAACAAAATTACTCAAAATAGTTAAGTCTGAAGCAGACTGCAAAGAGTTATAAAGAAATTTCATAAAAGTGGATGGTTAGGCAACAAAATGGTGGATGAAATTCAAGGTTGATAAATGCAAAGTAATGTACATTGGAAAACATAATTCCAACTATACATAATAAATGATGGGGTCTAAGGGTTTGTCTTCACTATCGGGGAGATCAACGCTGCTGGAATCGATGCAGCGGTTATCAGTTTAGCGGATCTAGTGAAGGTCTGCTAAATCAATGGCAGAGCTCTCTCTGGTCAACTCTGGTACTCCAGTTCCAGAGAAGAGTAAGGTAAGTTTATGACAGCGCATTTCCTGTTTATGCAGTGCAATGAAGACACCATGGTACATCGACCTAAGCTACGTGGACTCCAGTTACATTATTCACGTAGCTGGAGTAGAGTAACACAGGGTGACTTACCTCAATAAATAAATAAATAAAGAGATCTTGGAGTCATCATGGAAAGTTCTCTGAAAGCTCAAAGTATAACAGCAGTCAAAAAAGCTAGCAATGTTAGGGACAATTAGGAAAAGGATAGATAATAAAATAGAAAATATCTTAATGCCATTATGTAACTCCATGGTACGCTCACCCCTTGAGTACTGCATGCAGTTCTGGTCAGTCCATTTCAAAAAAGATATATTAGAATTGGAAAAGGCACAGAAAATGTGAACAAAAATTATTAGGGATGAAACAGGTTCCATATGAGGATAGATGAAACAGAGCAGGACTGTTCATCTTGGAAAAGACACGACTAACAGGGGATATGTAGAGGTCTATAAAATCATGAATGGTGTAGAGAAAGTCAATAAAGAAATGTTATTTAGCCCTTCACATATCACACTGACTAGGAGTCACCTAATGAAATTAATAGGCAGCAGGTTTAAAATAAACATAAGGAAGTGCTTCTTCACACAACGCACAGTCAACCTATGGAACTTGTTGTCAGGGGATGCTGTAAAGGCTGAAAGTATAGCTGCATTCAAAAAAAGAATTAGATAAGTTCATGGAGGATAGGTCCACCATTGGCTATTAGCCAAGGTGGGCAGGGATGCAACCCCATGTTCCGGATGTCCCTAAACCTCTGACAGCCAGAAGCTGGAACTAGACATCAAGGGATGGATCACTCGATAAATTGCCCTGTTTGTTCATTCCCTCTGAAGTATCTGGCACTGGCCACTGCTGTAAGGCAAGATACTGGACTAGATGGACTATTGGTCTGATCCAGTATGGCCAGTCTTCTGTGTTTATGTTTCTATTTGTTTTATTTTAATTTGTTCTGTTGCTTTTCTACTTTCCAAATATTTATGTTTCATACTTCTGTAACTTGTTAGTGATATACACTAGCCAAAAGATAAAAAGCATATACATTATATTAGTTTAAATTCTTATTTGATATTTTAATTTCTTTAAAAAAAGACTATTTTGTGATTTCCTTCCAGAAGCATTGTAAGTAATACTCTCAGCTATATGTCACAACCCATCAGGTTTTGAACTACTAACGGTTCATATATTGTATTTTTTGCTGCAATTCAATACCATCCATAATCAAAGGCCTAACACTTCCCACCCTACTTCTGCAAAAGAACAAAAAGGAAAGTCATGGACCCACAGCTGGATGGGGGAGGAGCACCACAAAGGAATAGCTCCTTTGGTTCTCCCACTGAAGCTATACTGGATGCCCAGAGCTGAAAAGACAAGGAGGTTATGGTGCTCAAGTGTAGGAGCCAGGGAGCAATGCACAGTTACAGAGCTTCAAGCAAATAACCCTGTTTTTTCTGAGAACTGAAACTCTTCTTGGCCAACCCCCACTCAATCCATAAGGAGAGAAAATTCAAGCCTCCAGATCATATTGAAACCTGCATGGAGGGGGGGAAAAAGGAACACATAGGCAAAGATTTGACCATAAGTCTTTACTTCCACAAATCAATGAGCTGTAAAATATAATGAGATTCTCCCCCCGCCCTCCCACAGCAAAGGAAATACTAAACTTGAATTCTTACAAGAAACTTCAGTGTTTGATTTTTTATTTACACTATGGCAAAGATACTGAAATACTGACAGGGCTGTCATACTACCTCTCTCTGCTAACATCCCAGTCCCACACTGAGTACACTGAATTGTTACCAGTTCTCTATCCCTGAAGAAGAGACTTGTGGCACTAGGGTAAAGCATCAGGCTAGCTAGTCTAGAAGGTGAACAATTTGTTCCTCATTTGCATTAGAATCAGTTTTATTTTTACTTAAATCAAATTACCGATATTTACAATATATATTAGAGTTAACACAACCCAGAGCTCTTATCTAGAAGGAAATGGAGCTAGCTCCAGGTGACAAAGAATGACTCTCCTCTTCTACCCAAATACTTCCCAGTTGAAAGGAGCATGCTGATTCTCGGATTCACCTTATTGATCTGTTTGGCAAAAGGGAGAGTGATGCTGCTGTCTTGGGTTTAAGAGATGGGTATGTACACAAGAAGGCAAATGGCTGGCAGGAGAACATTATATCACTGGCTGGTAACATGGCAGAGCAAGAAAAATAGGCACACCAGGACTGTGGAGTTGCCATTGACAAGTATTATATGCAGTAGCCTAACATGGTAAGAGGTACAATCTAATAATACCTAGCACACACATAGCATCTATCATGCAATGATCTCCAGCACTTTGTAAACATCAGTAAACCCTCAAAGCACTACATAAGGAAGATAAGAGATAAATATGGATCACTGGGGCGGGAAAAGATAGCGAGCTAAGGCTATTTAGCAACACTATGGAATAATTTAGGTCAGGAAATAAAGATCTGTACCCAACAAACTACTGGATACTGTGAGGTAGGCTGAAGGTACTTACTAAAAAGTTGAATCTGGATAGGTGCTGTGAGAATCTTTATAATCACCATGGTTAGTTTCTCTATTTCTTTTATCTTCTAAAACACATGGGCCCTGATTGTCCACTCACATAGATGTAAATAAGCAGCACATACACTGAAGCCAACAGAGTTACCTAAAGCTGTGAGTAAGGGGAGAACTAGGACCACCACGGGTGGCAGCTTAGTGTTATGCTGTCAGGTCATGTAAGCAGCACAGACTCATTGGAAAGAATGGAGACCAACTAAGTGACTATTACTTCCCATAGCACCTGGTGTTCATTGGCAGTCTCATATCCAAGTCCTGATACACTAATCCCATCAGGCTGCTAATCTTGTGCAGCTTGATGAGATCATAGCTCAAGGTGTTATGGCTGCAGGCAACTTTTGTCAAACCATAGAGTCACAAATAGTCTAATATTCTAGCACTCAGGATATGAGAGTCTGAAGAAAATGTCAGAATTGCTTTTCTCTACAGCATAACACAAATGTTATGGAGGTGCTGGTCATGACTTCATAGGTAAAGTTATGCTGAGTACTTAAATATTCATATGGTAGTACACTTACACACAAAATAGATAGAAGTGAGAATAATAAGTTCACAAGTGAAGGTCATAACTAATGAAAAGCAATGCTGTTAAAAATAACAGTATTGATGTGCTGTTGTTATACCACAGTAGTTAAAAACAGCTTCAGTACATAAATGCTGCTTTCAACGTGGCTAATATAAATGAGAGCTTACAGAGGTTCTTTCTTATGTATAAATACATGACAAAGTTATCTATACTTGTGCCTCGCCCAAGTCTCCTCTTCTCTCTCTGGAGTAGCTTTTCCTATAAGTCAAGCTTTACCCTTACTAATACCACTGCCATATTTGTGTCAAACTGAACTGCACAGCTCAGTGCTAACTAGAAGTAAAAATACAAAAGGAACAATTGGGGATAAATAAATCCCCAAGCTCAATGATCACCTTCAGAAGTGTGGAGCGCAGGAACAGAGTTGGAAAAAAAATATTATCTAACCGATATTCATAGTGATGACAGACATGAATTGCATGCTTCGTGGTAGATACCAGGTTGTTTCTATGAACCTTCATAGACTCATAGACTCTAGGACTGGAAGGGACCTCGAGAGGTCATCGAGTCCAGTCCCCTGCCCTCATGGCAGGACCAAATACTGTCTAGACCATCCCTGATAGACATTTATCTAACCTACTCTTAAATATCTCCAGCGATGGAGATTCCACAACTTCCCTAGGCAATCTATTCCAGTGTTTAACTACCCTGACAGTTAGGAACCTTTTCCTAATGTCCAACCTAAATCTCCCTTGCTGCAGTTTAAGTCCATTGCTTCTTGTTCTACCATTGGAGGCCAAGGTGAACAAGTTTTCTCCCTCCTCCTGATGACACCCTTTTAGATACCTGAAAACTGCTATCAGGTCCCCTCTCAGTCTTCTCTTTTCCAAACTAAACAAACCCAATTCCTTCAGCCTTCCTTCATAGGTCATGTTCTCAAGACCTTTAATCATTCTTGTTGCTCTTCTCTGGACCCTCTCCAATTTCTCCACATCTTTCTTGAAATGCGGTGCCCAGAACTGGGCACAATACTCCAGTTGAGGCCTAACCAGCGCAGAGTAAAGCGGAAGAATGACTTCTCGTGTCTTGTTTACAACACACCTGTTAATGCATCCCAGAATCATGTTTGCTTTTTTTGCAACAGTATCACACTGTTCACTCATATTAAGCTTGTGGTCCACTATGACCCCTAGATCTCTTTCTGCCATACTCCTTCCTAGACAGTCTCTTCCCATTCTGTATGTGTGAAACTGATTGTTCCTTCCTAAGTGGAGCACTTTGCATTTATCTTTATTGAACTTCATCCTGTTTACCTCAGACCATTTCTCCAATTTGTCCAGATCATTTTGAATTTTGACCCTGTCCTCCAGAGCAGTTGCAATCCCTCCCAGTTTGGTATCGTCCGCAAACTTAATAAGCGTACTTTCTATGCCAACATCTAAATCATTGATGAAGATATTGAACAGAACCGGTCCCAAAACAGACCCCTGTGGAACCCCACTTGTTATACCTTTCCAGCAGGATTGGGAGCCATTAACAACTACTCTCTGAGTACGGTTATCCAGCCAGTTATGCACCCACCTTATAGTAGCCCCATCTAAATTGTACTTTCCTAGCTTATCTATAAGAATATCATGCGAAACTGTATCAAATGCCTTACTAAAGTCTAGGTATATCACATCCACCGCTTCTCCCTTATCCACAAGGCTCGTTATCCTATCAAAGAACGCTATCAGATTAGTTTGACATGATTCTTCCTCTTGTTGAGTAAGAGTTCATCATGAACTATTACTTGTTGTACTGGTTGAATTTTTGTTGAAAATAATATTTGGAAAACGTTATTCAAATCTTTGTGCATTTTTAGACTAGCTACATTTGATTAAGGCAACTTTCACTGAATAATTAAATCAGTGAATACTTTTTCCTTATCTTCAGCCAGATCTATTAAAGATAATTTAATGTGATGTGGTACTAGCCAATACCATTGTCACATATGCTCAACACAATAGTCACCCCATATTGGCAGATGATTTAAAATTTAAGAATGAAAAAGATGGAACAGGTGAAGTGGACCATCATTCTAAATATTTCTAAAAAATGACCCAGGCAAAGAGAAATCACAGCACCATCTGAGATGCAAAAATAAGTCTAGAAATATAAAATATCATATCAAGATGTGAGCATCCTAAGGAAACTACTAGATTAAATAAAATCTGATAATCTACTTTGGAACACTGAAAAGCTTAGCATAAATGACCTCTGTTACTATTCTTAACCTGTAGAAAAAGACATTTCTTTGTGTGGGGAGGAGAAACACATTACTGCCATACAGTTAAACTAACAGCCATTAGTTATGTACTGCCGGACCTACAATATTTCCTTCTACAGAACCAGTGAAAAGAGCAGATATTAACCATTCTATTCCCTTACTTGTGCTGACAGAGAAGCTGGTCCTCACACAAATGAAAAGAAATGACAGATTTCAAATTCCATTAAGAAAGCTGTAAAGGTTTGGACAACATCCCCTTAAACAGAAAAAATAAATAAATCCTGTCTCTTCAGTGTTGTAAAAACACTAAGCTACATACCCACCAAAGAATTTATTTCCAGTTCAGCAGTGTTAGAACCATCCAGCCTAGACCTACCATTTCATTAAAATCACATTTTCTGTACATTCATCCAACTCTTATTCTGACCAGTTTGTGTCTTAAATGATGTACTTCACAAGTGCAGTCTTAATGCTTCTAGTCGACAATTCAGTGTGATCACACAAATAAGACACTGTATTTGGGACCAGGATCATGTGTAAACTTTTTTCATGCAGAATATACACAAGAATCTGGCTGCTCATGGAGATCCCAGTGAAACCTAAACGATCTCTAAATTAGAACCTGAGTGAACTGGGATGGTGGCTCAAAGTGTTAGAAGTACATCCTATTACACAGGATGGGAAAAACAAAAAGCTAGAAGATCTCTGCTCTGTGCATGAAAGTGATATAGCGGATCTGAACTGGTAGGAGGAAAAAAAAACTGGTAATCTTATCTAGACTACAGCCAAATAATTTACCTTGGCACAAAGCCACCAGCCTTTAGGAAAATCCCACTGTAGACAATACTGCAGCAGCTCAGCTCATCAGCAACACTGGCTATTCTGAGAACATGAAACCTGTCCTTTGCTCCCTATCCTGGCCTTCTGGAGCATATCAAACTTCAAAGTCTCAGTCCTTCAGGTCACTCAATGGCATAGGCCCAGCATATCTAAAACAGCCTAAAGCTCTGGGATGAAGATCATGCTTAACAGCTCCACTCCTTAGGTATAATGGAGCTGTCTACCATGAAGGTAAAGTACAGCCAAGCAGAAGACAGAGCTTTTGGAGGAGGGGCTAGGTGCAGTGATGAAGAGGTGTGAGAGGCTGGTCTGAGACTGTAATAAACTCCCACTGGAAATAAGGACCATCACAAACCACACTATCTTCTACTCCAAGTGCAAGACACACTCCTTTGACCTTATTTAACATAATCACATAGCTATGAGTACATTTAAAAAAAACCCCAACAAATCCCTACCAAAATCAGACACAACATCACTCTGGGGGAGAGAGAGAGAAAGAACCACAAGACAGATGCTATGCTGTCATATAATATACAATGGAGCCTATTCAAATACTACAGTGACAAGGACAATAGAAGAAACTTTATAGAATAAAATAGTTTTGTGGAACAATCCTCCCTTCTGGGACCACAAGAAAGTTCTTCAGCTGGAAGTGATTGTGAGTGGGTGGGATTAGAGCATGGGGCCAACTACTCCTATGGCAGCATTCCCTGATGACTCGAGGTTATTTCCAAATCCAAGCATCTTTAAATGTAAATGACACTGTAATGGTCACTACTGTCCAGTCATTGGGATAGGAGAATCCGTCAATACAATCACATTCTATGGCACCTTCCTTTCCTTGTGTAAGTACAGGTTCACAGTGTTGGGAGGTTGCCTCTTGACTATTCCACAGCAATAATAAATTCTTTCACCTGATGGGACAGTTACCTGGGAACTCCAAAACATATTCCCCTTTCTGTAGGCTTCTTTATGGAAGTGGATAAGATGATCACATGTATTTAAATAAGTTCTTAAATTTCCTCAGAGTTCTAGCAGATCCTGTGGAATTTTGTAGGTCCCTCAAGACACAACTAAGGCCTTTTACCCCTGGCTTCTGCAATCCCTTTGTGCAGGATTTTGCAGAAGTCTCGTAGCTATTGTGTTTGCATATGCAAATGACACTATGATCATTTGCCATAATAACCTCCATTGTGCTGAATGACTTCATTGTCTGCAGTAATGGCATGTTTGATGACAGTTCCATAGGAAATGTATAGAGCTGACATATGCTGATGAAGTATACATTGTTTCAAGTTTAGAAAGTTATATTGCATTGTTTGGCATTATAGCTAGTGTGCGGTGACACTAACAGTTGCATATCCAGCAGAGGTACAAGACAAAAAAAGATGGGAAGAAGCCAAAAGTAATGCAGAGATGAGGGGAAAGGGGGTTGAAGGGAGAGACAATAGGAAGCTCAACTAGCAGCTCCCTTGTGGAATGCTTCAAGAAAAATTCTTCTTGAATAAGTTATTTGGTAGCAGCAACATTTACTGTTTAGTTAATTTGTGGGGAATATAACTGGGCCACCTCTAATGTTGGTTATTTGAGGCTTATGTCAATCCATGCCTTACTCTACCTTTAAACAGCAATAGTCTTGTAAACATCACGAGGGGAAGAGAAGGGAGCAGGTGAACCAGAGCCAGCAGAAAAACTGTATTTGGATCCTTTGGTCCAGACTGGAAATCAGCATAGAATCATGGAATACCAGGGTTGGAAGAGACCTCAGGAGGTCATCTAGTTCAACCATCTGCTCAAAGCAGGATAAATTCCCAACTAAATCATCCCAGCCAAGGCTCTGTCAAGTCTGACCTTAAAAACCTCTAAGGAAGGAGATTCCACCACCTCCCTAGGTAACCCATTCCAGTGCTTCACCACTCTCCTAGTGAAGAAGTTTTTCCTAATATCCAACCTAAACCTCCCCCACTGCAACTTCAGACCATTACTCTTCGTTCTGTCATCAGGTACCACTGAGAACAGTCTAGATCCATCCTCTTTGGAACCCCCTTTTAGGTAGTTGAAAGCAGCTATCAAATCCCCCCCTCATTCTTCTCTTCTGCAGACTAAACAATCCCAGTTCCCTCAGCCTCTCCTCATAAGTCATGTGCTCCAGCCCCCTAATCATTTTTGTTGCCCTCTGCTGGACTCTTTCCAATTTTTCCATATCCTTCTTGTAGTGTGGTCACAGTACTCCAGATGAGGCCTCACCAATGTTGAACAGAGGGGAATGATCACGTCCCTCTATCTGCTGGCAATGCCCCTACTTATACAGCCCAAAATGCAGTTAGCTTTCTTGGCAACAAGGCACACTGTTGACTCATATCCAGTTTCTCGTCCACTGTAACCCCTAGATCCTTTTCTGTAGAACTGCTTCCTAGCCATTCGGTCCCTAGTCTGTAATAGTGAATGGGATTCTTCCGTCCTAAGTGCAGGACTCTGCTCTTGTCCTTGTTAAATCTCATCAGGTTTCTTTTGGCCCAGGCCTCTAATTTGTCTAGGTCCCTCTGTATCCTATCCCTACCCTCTAGCATATCTACCACTCCTCCCAGTTTAGTGTCATCTGCAAACTTGCTGAGAGAAGCATATTCCATCAGAGTGGCTCATTTTGACTCTTTCCTCAAATGGCTTGCTTTCATCCCATACACTAGTGGGTCTACCACACTGTATACTCAGGGTGGTGCTTTTACAATTCAAAGCAGTGTTTTGTTGGTGGTGGTGGGTTATATGTCAGTTTGTCTTCTGTCTCTTTCTCACCCTACACTTCAAGTGATGAGTGCTATAAAAACACCTAAGAGAGACAGACAGAAAGCAAAGTAGCAAAAAGTGTTGTGAGCAACAAAATAAATGCTGTTAACTAGTTTATAAGGGTTGGCTTGGTTTGCTTGAGTTCACAGTAAGTAAATAACATTTGAATAAGGCTTTGTCATTCCATAACTTGAAATACACCCAGGGATAAGTTCAGCGCTGGTATAGGTAGGTGCAACTCCTCTGAAGTCTGGCTGAGGCTCCCTATGTGTAAAAGAATTCTGCCTGTTGAGACTGCCAACTAAGAGATAGTTGTGCTATTTTGCTTCATTAATTACAAAAACTGTCTTGGCGTGACATACATGTCACTCTTCTAGAGTTTCAGCGGGTAGCCATGTTAGTCTGTATCCACAAAAACAACCAGGAGCCCAGTGGCACCTTAAAGACTAACAGATTTATTTGGGCACAAGCTTTCATGGATAAAAAACCCACTTCTGCAGATCTGAGATGAGAAACTGAGAAGTTGCAAAAATGTAGATACTCAGTGATAATTTTTCTCTACACCTTGTGCATTACAGTTATGAAATGATATTGTTCAGCTTATCACTTTGGGCCAGATGGTGAACCCCTGACACACTCTTGAGCAGTTAAACAAGTAGTTCCAATGAAATGAGAATATTCATGGGAGTTCTGCCCACCAACATACATAAGGCCCTTTCTTCATAATAAACAAAGAAACTAACTAACTAAATAAAGGGCACTAAAAGGAAAACCCAAATAGTTCTAGTTTTATCCAAAAAATAGCATGTATTCCTGTAAATTGTTGGGAAATTAAACAAACAAACCTAAAGCAATAAGAATATCTGTGGCCTCTTGATTTTATAATTGACTAATTCTTACTTTCCACATTAACTAACTTCCAATTTTGAATTTTTTAAGTCAGACCTGCTGGATTGTGTTGAGATATTTTTTATATTCTCAGTTACTCCAAGTAGGAGTGTATATTAGTTTGTAAAATCTATTGCATATGAATAACTTCATTATTTGAGCAGCAAAACAACTGACTCAAGATTTTCAGATTTGTCACAAACTGCTATTTTCTTTCTCATCCAAACAAAGATTGCTCAGGGAACGATTTACATTCCTTGTGAAAAGAGTCAGTTAATGTTTAAATTGTGATACTTGGCAGATTAAGTTTGGTGACTTTACACTTGGAGCTGTGGCATACTATTTTTCTGATGAATAACTGTGCCCTCAATGCTGTCAATCCTTAGTTTTCATGGATGAGATAGTTTGTCCTTAAAAAAAACCTTTTAGGGATTTGTGGGGAGAAAATCTTGGTATAATAAATACGTATCATTTGTGGTGGTACCTAACTCTCCAAACTTATTTTATTGCATAGTTAATGAAATATACATAGGCTTTGCAGAATTCATTTTTTAAATAATATCAACATTTATTTTAAGCATTTTTTTTATTTTGTATAGATGTACATGTTCACTATTGCCCAAAATCATGATTGTTAAGCATTTTTATTTAAATGTTTACAGCTGTGGGAAATTATGGTGGGTCAGACAACAATTATTTCATGACAGTAGACGATTTCAAAAACGTAAAGCTTTGTAACCATTAAACCACAAAATATCAACATCACGTCAAAATATACAAAGGAAATATCCTTAAATCAAATTCTAATGAGTTCTCAAGCAGCATTTTTCTTACTTTGCCTATCTGTAAATGTTGATAATCATCAATAGAAATATTTTTCATTGGTTTGTGTGTGAAACCAACATTTATCAATAAAAATCTAATCCTTCCATGCTTAAAAATACAATATTTCTAAGGCTCTAAAGACATGGCTTTGTAGTTACACAAAATGTGCTTACAGTGATGTTCTCTGAAGACTGAAACAATTTGCAGAACTAGTTTTCATTCATGAATAAAACTGTTTTTGAATTTATTTATTATCTCCTACTCTGCAAACATTCACAAGAGTATGCTTTCTGGTTTCAGTGAGACTATTCCATAAATATTACTCATGTTTAAGTGCTTCATGACTGGGCCCTGGATGATGCCCTCTGTAAACACAGAGACTTTGGGGATGATTTCAAGCAGGTTTTGGGTCCCAATCCTGCAAAGATTTATTTACACATATAACTTCTACATATGGCTAATAGTCCTACTGACTTCAATAAATGAATGTCAGTACACTGCATATGAAATCAGCCTGGCAATATTTTTCTTCAGAGTTATGGGATGACATTATGGCTCTGATTCAGGAAAACATTTAAGTCTTGCAGAATTCATTGGGATTTGACCATTTGCTTCAGTGCTTTTCTGAATCTGGGTGCTTTCCTAAATAGAGCTTAAATTTCTATTTACATTTTCTCTTATATGCATTAGTCTTTCTCCTATAGTGTCTTCATTTTATGTTTTCTGCTTGAAGTAGTTAGCTGAGTAAAACTTTGTAGCAAAAATATTAGCCCTGTTCTGATCAGCATCATTTCCAACTGCATTTGTTAATAGGAGACCAAATTTACATTCTCATCCAAAGAGAAAGGTCCTTTCCATATCCAAATAAATTGTTGTTGTCATTTATTACAGTTTTATTTTTCTATCATGAGAAATTCAGGTGTGTGTTGGGGTTTTGTAATTCTTAGAACTAATCATTTCTGGCTCATGTCTTTTTACTTTTTATTTGTGTATGCATTTCTATTATTGCGAAAATGTTCAATAAATTAAAAAATATATACATTCTTAGGATGAGAAGAGGAAGTTCTCTCATCTGAGCTACTTTTCTTGATATCCTGTGTATGAGCTTGTTTCAGAAATGCTGAATGTTTACCACCCATCACTTAAATTCCATTCTCCCCTAATACTAAATAATCTAGACTATTCATTTTGTGTCCTCTTCATTTACAATATATGTCTTATGGCTAGACATACAAAAGAAGATACCGCTCTTAGATTTCTCACAGCTGTTGCTTACTAAACAATCCTTATGAAAATATTCATAACTTAGTCTATTTAAAATTAGAACTAGCCTTCTGAAGAGCACACAAGTAAATGGAAGAATAAAATTGGCAGTGTGTCAATAGATACAGTTGGCATTGACGAATTGAGAAGAGAAAAAGTTTTTAATCAAAAGATGCCATATTTTTCATTCTGTATCCTTCCTGAGGTGGCAAGGACTAATATTGAAGAGATTCACGTCCCTTACCAAATTGATTAGTTTGGAAACAATCACTTGTGCAATTAAGATAGGTCAGGCCAAGTTTCTCTATAAATAATTCATAAGGAAACTACTCTACAAGAACCTGAAGAAATGTCAGTCCAGGTGCACTCTTAAACTATTTCTGTATAAATCAATTAAGGTGTTTTATTTTGACACCCAGTGTCACTATTTACCAAACTTGGATAGACAAGTCCATCCCCACTGCATGCATTTGCAAATAACTTTACTCATTAATGTTTAATTAAGACAGAGGAAAACTGTCCTTGATATTTTGCTGCAATTAGTGCTCTCTCTACCCCACTGACTTTCCATGATGAATTACTTTTCAAATGAAAAGTGAAGTGATTAAATAAAGCTGAAGATTCTCTATCCATTGCACATTGCCTATCCTACACTTTTTAAGTAATTGCAAAAAAATTTTGCTATGAAGTCACCCTCGGCTGAACATTTTTTGGTGTTGCTATTGTGAATTTTTATAGTATTTCTATCCTCTGGTTAAAGATTCATGTTTTCATTCTTATTCACTCACAGCATTTCTAGATATGTGTTAACAAATATATACTGGTGACCTAAAGTACTGAGAGGCTGTTCAGTTTGGGGAAAAAACAGTCCAAAGTTCAGATTTATTTTTTGAAGGGATTGGGCCAAATCCTGCCTTCATGATGCCTATACAGTCTCAAAGTTTAACCCCAAATATTTTAATATTTGCACAAATGCAAACAAAAAAAGACATTGGTCCTTTTAGTTTGCATAACTGCTTTGAAGCTATCATAATTAGAGATGGCTCGGAAACCAATTTTTTGTTGCATGGGGACTTTTTGGGGTTCTAGAAATATTTTTCTTCCAGAACTGGGATGAAAAGACAAAAACAAAAGAATTTTCATACATTGGAATTCCAGTAACATTTTGTATCAGAAACACTGAAACTTGAAACAAAATAAGCTCCCTGGGATCCCTGGCTGCCCATCTGGTGGGTGTTCCTACAGCTGGGAAACCCTACAAATCCTGGAAGCCTCTGACTGAAGTTGACATGATTCTTGTCAGTTTCACTACTGCCTCACCACTGAATGGTGGGGTTAAAACTAACCAGAATTTTGTGTACAGTTAACCATAGTCTGATCATTATCAGCACTGCTGTTCAATGGTGCGAAGAAGAACTGGATGGGAACAGGTTTTCCATGCCGTGAACATGTTCAAGATTTCAAAATCTTGGGAGAAAGATATTGAGGAGCTGGTTAATATGAATAACCACAGGCATAGATGGTGCTTTTCACTAGTGGAACAAGTCATCTAACTGCTTCTTAAATTACAGTGGGTGCACAGATAATGCACCTTTCCACAATAGACAAGAGCAGCTACTCTTCTGATCCTTTCTCAGTAAAACATAAGCGCAACATTAAGGCAGAAGATGGAAGAAGAAAATCCAGTGCTCTGAAAAGTCCATGTAATTTACTGGAGCACTTAGGACTGAACTTTCACATACCATAACTACTGTGTATTTATGCTGGGAGCTAAAAATCATTACTCTGCTAGACACCAAAAATCATGGACTGAGCAGACTGGATTTATGCCTTATTACAAGAATCTGTCACCCACTAAACTCTTCTTTTTGCCCTATGACTGCGGAGATGTTAATAGGCCAATCTATCTTGAATGGTCTCTTAAAATATATGCTAACTAATTAAGATAAACAATGTACTCCACAATGTATTTTGCTCTGAGGCTGGGAGTTCCTTTCCCAGACCTGAAAAAAAGAGCTCTGTGTGGCTCCAAAGCTTGTCTTTCTCACCAAGGCTCTGTCTACACTACATAGCTTTTAGCGACACAGCTGTGCCGCTACAGCCGTGCTGCTACAAGGTGCACAGTGCAGCTGCTGTTTGTCGGCAGGAGAGAGCTCTCCTGCTGACAAAAAAATTCAACCCCCAGCTCCTGCCAACAAAGTGCTGTTCACACCATCTCTTTTCATTAGTAAAACTTTTCCCATTCAGGGATATGTGTGTGTGCGTGCGTGTGTGTGTGCGTGCGTGTGTGTGTGTGCGGGTGTGTGTGTTTTAATACCCTGGAATGACAAAATTTTTGCTGACAAAGTTCCAGTGTAGACAAAGTTCAACAGGAGTTGGTCCAATAAAATATATTACCTCACCCACCTTGTCTAATATCCTTAGACCAACCTGGCTACAACTACACTGCGCACAACTCTTTTATTTTTTGCACGCATCCCAGCACAAATACAAATTGTCAGGGGATACTTCTATTAACAATGTCATCTCTTTTTTTGTCAGTAGGCAAATAGAAATGTCAAAAGAGTGGAGCAACTTCTGTAGTCTACATTCCCAAAGGATTTCTGTAATGTGGCTTAAAACCCCAAAGAGCTTGTAAACCAGTTCTTAACTCCAAGGGGACGGAGTTAGATATAACCTCATAGGGACAACAAAATGCAATCTTGAAGATCAGGGCACTCTGTCCTGCTGTGGCCCACAGCTTCAGGCACTCTTTTTGAAGAAATCTTTAATCCCTAAGGTGACATATTGCAGCTGTCTACAATACCAGGGACTTTGGGGAAGACTCCAAGAAGTATAATAGTTATAGGAAATCTGTGAAATAACTTTGTGAATCATTGGTTCTACAGCCTCAGGAGGGCTCCCATTAGGTCATTCTGTAGTTTTAATGAAGCAATCTCTGGGACTTTTGGAACCTATTGTGTCTTTGCCTTTTGCAAGGACTATGTAAACTATTCTATGGTACATCTTAAGTCTACATATATGGAACTGAATCTGTGCACTGCCTGATGAATCCATCAAATCCATCTGAAACTTCATGCTCCTTTGCAAAGGCATTTTATGACACTCTGGTGCAGATGCTGGTGATGACATGAGGCACTCTGCAAACCCACTGACACTTTGTAAAATAGTCAACATTTTGGTTAGACTTTTCAAATTCTTCAGCTTCAGTATTTCAAACCGTGGATTAGCCTCTCCATGTAATCTGGATAACTAGCGCAGAAACTGAAGCTGCTCTCACTCACCCTCTTCTCCTCACTACTCCATTTCTCCTTCAACTATTCAAAGCTGCTCTGTTCATTCCCCTCTGCCTACCCCACTTTCCCATATACATTTTATCTTTAAGTACATTCTCTTAGTCACTCTGCACTTCCTCTACGCCCTAAAATGCATCTCCTCTCTGGGCAATAAGATCTCCAATGTCCTATATTCTAATATACATGTCAGCTGGTTTCCTTCTGCCCCAGTAGTTTGGACCCCGCTCCCACCCCCAGAGATCCTGAGGAATCTGCTGAAGGCTAATACCCTGTGCTAATATCCTGTGCCTCTATGTTCTATTGCCATGTCTTTCAGAACTGCTGGAGTTCTCAAACTCCACCTCAGTGGAGTGAGCCTTTGTTTCCATTATGTCACCCCCAAAGAACTGGTGAGAAACTAGCTAGAGCTCCCTCCAATCCTAACTATCTCCACAGCCCATTTCCATGGAGGGGCTTCAGTGCAGAAAGATGGGCACATCGCATAAAGCAGAGTCCTATGCTCCCTGAGCTGTGATCTACCTTGTTCTCTCCTCCACTCATAGATGCAGAGGGGAGCATTTGAGTCTTGGGTTCAGAAAAGAAGGAATTGGCTACAGCGTTTCTGAGCTTAATAAGGATTTAAAAGCTAACAATGTGTGATCTGCCTACTGTAGCTACCATGAATGCACTACATCCTTGTCTCCTTTATCAGGTCAGACACCATCACAAAAACCTAAGTATTATTTCAATTTTTGCTTTTGGCTCTTCAGGCCTCTCTCTCCTTCTGAATGTTTTTGAAGACAAATGCTCAAAACAAGCTTCTCAAACTTTCCTCTCTCTCAGTTGTTATATATACATGTAACCCAACATGCACACGTACACATACATGCCAGCTTTTGAACTTCTGCAGCTCCCACTGACTTCACTGGGATTAGAGGGTGCCCATTAACTCTGGAAAAGTCTGGCAATTATGTAGCTACTCACAGGTTTTGTGGCAGGGTAATAAATTCCAAATCCACTCTACCTCCCCACCTTAGGCGAGAGGACTTCCCTACAATATTGGTACTCTTAGAAATCTATACCTCAAAACAACCTCCTTCTTTTCTGGCTCAAAATTTCATGAACAATTTTTCCCATTCTTCTGATAGGAAGAGGAGACCCAATTCACAAACAATGCGTGTTCTCATTAATTATTGTTAATCACTCCAACTTGCCCCAGCACGTTAAGGCATGTGGTGACATGCTCCTCAGCCTGTTTGGTGAGCATCAATTCCTGTCCTAAAAATCCATATGATCATTCAGAAGACAAAAACAGAAAGACTCATTGCTGTAAACTTACATGTGATGGCTTCAGCCCTGACACAACTAGAAATGACTGAGGTATAATAAAACTGGGCAGAAGGGAGAAGGAAATTCTGACAGACCCTTAACTGTAGCAGCACTATTGGGTGCCACTTATAATAACAATTCAAAGATCTTGAGCTATCAAACAGGTTTACTGATGGAGAACTCTCATCAAAGTTCCTGCTGTTAGTTCTGACAGATTCGCCACACATGGTTGCACATGGTTACACTTGCATTCACTCGAGTATACAAGAAATGTCCATCGTTGAGCTACTGAGTTTGCTGTAGTAATGGTTTAATTACCAGGATACTAAAATCTGATTTTAAAGGTTTTTGCATGGTATGGGTTCTTCTCTGTTACTTGCTAAACATGCTACCGTTCTACTGTGTGTTCAGACCCTCCTTTGCCTAGCCCTGTGTGGGTGCATAATATGGAGTAAAGGGGTGGGTTGCAGAGTCCTTATAGCCATACATAGAAGCCAAGAATAAAACGGGTTCTTTCACTCCTGAGATTTGATTCTTCACTGCACTGAAGTATGTATAGACAGGATAATGGGTGAACTCCACCAACCAGCACTTCTCAGGAGATCTTCCTCTTAGATCATGTAGATGAAATTGCAGTTATGCTGGCTGGCTTTTTGAGCCAAAAGGGGCACTTCCAAGCCAAATAAAGGGCCTGATTAACCATTGCCCTGTGCTAGTGCAAGATGCTAACATTCTGATCTGGTAGTGTGTTTTGCTCAATTCAGACAGGTGTGAATGATAACAAAAGGAGCAAGGCAGTGAAATGTACACAAAATATATTGACAATATAGCACAGTGTTCATTGATCCACTTCAAATTACACACAATGTTAAGTATGTGTGTGGGGAGGCGGGGGCAGATTTGAGGACCTTTTCCCAGGAAATTATTTTTAGACACAGGGATAAATAATCTGTAGTAGGGGTAATTTAGCAGTACGGAGGTATGGGGAGATGCAGGGTCAGAAATTCCCTCAACTTCAGTTTTGTGGAACTTTAAAATAGGGCTCCATTACTGGTAAGCTATATTTTGTGTTATTCTTTTGTTTGCAGCTATGCATGGGAACCACATGCTTTCCAACTACTGAAAAATATCTGTCTTTGGAATGAGGCTGAAAGTTTTCATAGCATACATTGTGTTTCATATTTCACCCACCCCATCTCCACGTTCAGGGCTAAGCTTAGTAAGCAGTAGATTTCAAGTAGTGCCCAGGAGCCAACTGCGCTATATAGAGAACACATCAAAATTTTATAAAAGATAAAGTTTATCAGCCAATGAGCTGATAAAGGACTAAATTAGTTATTACAGAGGCACTAAAAACAGGATATAAAAACAGAAATGATGGTTACTGACCTCCTTGGAAACCATATCTGAACAAATATGATTCCTCCTTACAGAACCACTTCTGAAGGTACTAAAATGATAGTAGAATTGCAAAACATATTTCTAACATACAGTGTTTACCTCTTCTTTTGAGGCCTGATGGTGCTGCACAACGGATTTTTTTTTATTATTAAACTCACTTAAATAAGGGTCATATCATGCTATTAATTTGTTCATTGATTGTAACCAGGAGTACCACACGTGGAATGATAGTAGGATTGCAATAATATGTTTCTGTTCCTAATTTCTAATTAACTGCATATTTTAACTGTATATCTGACAGTTTTGAAATATCTATGGACACAATGCAACTGCCCATTATGATTGGAGCCAAGGTGAACCTTAAAGGTTGAGCAAACTTCTACTACTATGATAATCAATCTCCTGACAGCACTAGTGAATCCCTTCTGTGCTCTGCATTTATAGAGAAAGGTTTAAAACATATTTTGATTGTGTGAGCAACAGAAGAAAGAGAGATGGAACACAAAATGCAGAACAGCACAGCCTCCAAACATACTACAGAGTGGGATATAAGATGCCTATAAGGGCTAATTTTTGAAATCGTTACTATAAGGATAAGAAAAGAAGACTCATCTTTCAAAGGTCAAGTCTGTGTGAAGTGATAAGTTAACTGTATTGATACAATCCAATTCAGACAAAATACTGCATTAATAGTACAGTAACAACACATCTGGATACTGTAATAACTTGTTTTAATGTAGTGATGTAGCCAGGAAACTATATAAACCATGATGTGACTATAGGACTATATTGCAAATCTGTAGATATTTATTATTTGTACCTAGAGGCTCGAGCCAACAACAGTAAGAGCCAGTTCTTGTCTTTAAAGAACTTACAATTAAAAAAGACAAGACAATGGCTGAAAGGGGAAAAAAGGATTCTTGGTCTCATGACAAAGTATTGGATGTCAAATTAATAATGGAAAATAGCAGTCTCCGAGATGGGTTGTCAAGTCTTTGAAATGAGGATATTAAATGTCTTTGTGTCACTAACAGGAGAATGGGCATGTGCATAGCTACCCTAAATCACAAGGAGGCCTGTTTGGGTGTACCCACCACTCAAAGGAACTCTGCCCAGATGCGTGAATCAAGGGATGATGAGAAATAGGCCCCACAGTTGCAGAGAACCCCCTCAGACAACATCCTCTCTCTGGAGTCATCAATGACCACTTTGGCCATTGCTAAGAGGAAGTTGACAGCCTTATCTAGTCTTGCTTATGAAAGATGTAAATCTAGATATGCTAGGCAAACCATTTCTTTCTTCCTTTTTCTTTTTCTTTTTTTTCTGAATGCACTTTTTCTGTTTTTAATCTTGTTTTAAGAAATTCTACTACTGAGGTTTCCATTGGTTTGGCCCTAAGGAGTAGAGAACCCTGTATCCTCAAAGAAGACATATTAAATGGCAAAGAGTTAACAAGGCCTAAGGCACCCACCCACTCTCAGGCTAGGTCTACACTGGGGTGGGGGAGTCAACCTAAGATACACAACTTCAGCTATGCAAATAGGTCGATTTACCTGGTGTGAGGACGGCGGCAAGTTGACCACTGACGCTCCCTTGTCGACTCCACTTCTGCCTCTTGCTGCAGTGGAGTTCCGGAGTCGACAGCAGAGCGATCAGGGATCAATTTTATTGCCTCTACACTAGATTGATCACTACCCGCCAATCCGGCAGGTAGTGTAGACATACCTTCAGTCAAAGGTCTTGGGTTGAGTTGTCCTCTCCCCAGGATGAGTACTGCCATTAGGTCTGTTGGGCAAACATTTGGAGGGACACTCACAAGACTGGCCGGGGGGCAAGACATGAGTCAAAGGACAGTTGAATCACAATTGCTATTTTTTAGATGGGGAACTAAGACAGAGAGAGCAAGTCACTTCTCCAAGTTCTCACACAGCCTGTGATAGAGGTGGGAACTAAATCCAAATCTCCTGAGTTCCACTATCCTTTTTCTCTGGGTTTTGTTATTGTCCCATCCAGAGTGGGAGATCATTCCTTGTGAAACCACATCTCCCCTTTCGGATGGCTTTTCTTTCTAGTTCTTTGGTTATTTTTAGTTTAGAATTCTACACACACATACGCACACACACACACACCCCGATACTAAGAGGAAAACACTTTAAAAAGTAAAGTTTATTCACAAAGTTTTTAAGTACTGTGCATAAAGCATTTTTGTTTTGGTTGATGGTTATTCCTATGTTTCCTATGTAATAGACTATCCTCTATCTGATTTATCTTTCATAGTGTGTTGTATCTGTGGCTTTTTGAATGTCTTTCATTGTCAGTATCATTTTGACTCACAGGTGGCCACCATCTAACAATGAATGTCTCAGGATGTAGTTATGTTTCTAGCTGACTGTGAAGCCACACAAGGGTTTTCTCAGCTGATCTTGTCCACAAGGGAGCTAGTAGTGGGAAAATTCGTCATTAGCAGTTGTACTGACTTCTTAAAAAAACCTGAGATGGCTTGAACCACTTGAGAAACATTTAAGTGAACATGAGTGGAATCCACTAGCATTTTAATTTCCATAATAGGAAAGCTTTTCAGAGTACTTTTCAAATTCATTACCCACATAGCTCTCAATTGAAAAAAAAAATCATAATCAAAAAAATAGGACCATTCAAAGAGAGACAGATTAACTAACCCAGAAAAGGTTTGCTCATTTCAAGGTAGCCTTACACTTTTTAGTAGGAGGTTACCCAACATTCAATCTACATTTTGCTTGGTGTGAGGTAGATTGTATTACCAATGAACAGTAGTGTGTACCAAGTATCTCAGGAGTAGCCTTTCAATATTGGCAATTGCAATGATTTTCTTGCTGAATATATAAGCAGAGTTTTATGAAAATCATTTTCAGTGGTAGTATTCGGATTTCTTCCCTTGTAAAACTGAAATCCTTGCACAAGGGGTTCCAAGAAATCTAGGAAAACAATTTATGTGGTGCCATATTGGCATACCTCTGCCTGAGAGTAAATGGTATTAGCTCATTGTCCTTATCTCTTCCACAAAGAGCTTGTGACTCCATCCTCTTCTTTTAGCTATATGTTCTCACTCCACAGTTCGAGAAGCTGCTTAAGACTAATGTCCCCTGATAGCTATAAAAACAAAAATAGTTCTAGTCAGCACCCCTAAAAAGTTTCCTTTAACTCTTAGGTAAATTCTAAACAGTACCAGTGGTAGTGGCTACTATAAGGAACATCTGCTTGTAACAGTAATACTTTACCTATTTCTATACAGCTTAAAATGAATCATTTTAAGAGTTTCCAATAAATTTTAATTGAAATTGTTAAATTAACTAGTTCCCTGCAAACCCCACCCCCCCCCCACACACACCTTACTATCTCTGATTGCATTGGCTCCTAGAGTCTATAACTTAAAGGCAAATAATATTTAGATGCATACTTCAAAATGGGATTATGAAGAACATGTCCCTCACCATGAAGTTCTCGTGGAGGTATTATGTTTTCAACTAACAGTACAAGACTTACCTGGTTCCTTCAGAATCATTGCATGGCTTGTCACCATGAGTGTAGGAAGAGAAAGGTGAAAAGGCTTTCCTCTTTTTTTATGCTCCATGCAGCTGTTTGAAGCAACTGCAGCCCCTGTACCTATAACCAACACGGCACTAACTTCAAATTGTGAATATTTGCAATTGTAAAGAGTCTGCAGATAAAAAAACAGCTTGGAACAATGAATAAACTCCAAAATTTCACAATCAGTTAGTGAACAATTCATGAGCACAACAAAAGCAAATTAACTCAGCTGTTCCTACATTGCATCTTGTCCCTTTGGACTATCAGGAGCGGTGAGCAATTCTCAGGTGTGTACACAGTGTAACCCACAGTGTTGGGTACTTATTATTTAAAGGCGCAGGGTGAGCGTTAAGGTTACTTAGATTGACAGCTTTTGGGGGAATGGACTGTCTCTGTTCTGTGTTTGTACAGAGCCTAGCCCATTTGGGTCTCTTGAATGGGGCTTTAAGGCACTATTCAAATGAATAATAATAATGATAAGAGGACTAAAGAGCTGAAAGTGTAGGTGAGCATTTCTGACATGCATGGTATTTCTGACATTTGTGGTACACTCTTGGTACACCAGAGGAAGCAATCCCACTGGCAAACAAGGAGTGTGAAAGGTTCCAATTATTATTTTGTCAGATAATTATTTTGGTGCAGAAGTTTTTATTAAAGTGAGTGCCCTAGTGCAAGAATTACAGTGGGATATTCCTCAAGGAGAGAAACTAACTTCATCACCTGCTAGGAATCTGTTGGGAAGAGGTTGCATGATAAGGTCCATGCATACTGTTCTTGATCTGCTGGGCAAGACTCCTACTGATGTCAAGAGTTGACTACTGCTTGGCTGGGGTGTGTGGTTAAATCATTTTTTCACAATGTAAAAAAAGATACATGCCTTAGCTTGCAGGAGGGAGAAAATACTCCCATTCCAGACACTTCTGAACTGCCTGCTAATTGCCTTGTTTTTCAAGCAAAAGCAGCAGTGTGGATGCAGAGTGCTGTAGCAGGAAAAAAAAACTGTCTGTTTAGGCAAAATGTTTGTGCAGTTTATATATTTTTTATTTCATTCAGGATCAGAAAGCAGTGGCCATGATCCTTTGAAGAGCAAATGTCTCTCTCATCCTCCATTTCTTGAGAGATGTCACAGCTGCGACAAGGAGGGGTTTATAATGCTACAGTTCGGTGCCTTCATAATTTATTCTCTCTGATTTTATGCTCTTTTAGTCTCCTGCTCAACCATCCACTAACAAGCGGTGATATTAGCCAATAAATCAAAGATGTCTGCTTGTCACCACCAGATGCTTGGCCACATCGCAGCCGATTATGAAATGTACAAAAGGACAATTTCATGTAGAGAGCTCAGCAGAGGTGTCCCACTGATATTCTGTTTGATAGGAAACCAGCATGAGGTGACTGTAGTAAAACTCAATAACTTTTATGCCTCGTGGCAATCAAGAACTAAGCTGAAATAAAACTGGGAAGTAAATCAGGACCTCACCTTTATGACTATTCCTTTTATGAGCCTGCATCTCTTTCTTCAATACTTTGACACAGGTTAACATAAAAATAAATCTTTTAATGTGGCCAACTCATACTTTGCTGGGTACAGAAAAGCACTTATTTCAATGTTCAGAAAAAGCAGAATAAGATGCTTGATATCAATTAGTAGAAAAATGCATCATTTATTCATGTGTCGCTTCTATCGAAGATTATCTATTAGCCTTATCAGTCAAAAATGCACCTAACATGCACAGCACAAAGACAGACTTCTGATTGCTCTTTTTTTTTTTCATTTATTTAATGAACACCATTATTGGTGAGAGCCTTGGAGTGCTCTATTCTATAGAACAGAGGTGGAGAGCTAAGTTTGAGTCTGTAAATCCCATAGTTATTTCCAAAAGTTCTCTCATTATATGGCTGTAGCTGACCCATATAAATGATTCTTCTGAAGTAGGTGAACTGACACTAGACTGTAAAATGCACAGAAAAATCCAGCCTCCCAGGATTACTTTTAAGGGAGCAGCAAATGCATATTTTTGTATTAACTCAAGCACTATTGCTAATGGTTGCTTAGTGAGCTATCATCTGCAGTCTGGGAAGGAGCATTAGCAATTTGTGCCTGGTTACATGAAATCACTGGTCAAAAACACTATAATGAGAAGAGTAGTAGGTTGTCTCTACAACTCTTTTAGAGTTATGTAGAAGTGGTGGCATGACCTTCTCCCAAAGCAGACTCAACCAGACTCAATATGTTGACTAAGTGGTACTAAAAATACAATATTCCAACTAATTAGCCTTTGGCCACACCTTCAGCCAGCACTATTTCAAAGCGGAATGACACATTCAGGGTTAAAGTGACATGAATACCTATTCTGGACACAGAGCTTCCTTTTCTTCTACTGCTGCTTGACTCAATGGCATTAGGGATTGACACATGGCTTTTACCTTGAGAATTACTATCTATGAGTTATCTTTCCAGCTCATTGCTTGCTTTAGATTTATAGGGGAATGCAAGTCAAATGAACCTCAGGAGGAGAAGGAGAGCAGAGGCATGTGTATCATACAGTACCAAGAATATCTACCATGCTATTCAGAAAAATTAGTAGGATGCTTGGGTGCATTACAAAGGGCAAAGCAAACACTATAGAAAACAATCAGACTGGATTTTATTTGAATTAATTGGTGGATTTGGTTGGCCTTGGGTGTGATACCTGAGTTTGTGGGTTGACCCAGCATGACTACTCCAAGTGAATTCTTGTGGGACTTGCTAGCTAACAGGCACCGTGGCACCACACCTTCATCCGCCAGGTAGAAGTTCCCTTGGCCTTACTATGAAGGACTTTCTATGGAGGGTGCACCAGGGGCCTACAAATCCCCTCCCTTCCAGACATTGTTGGAAGCAGCGAGCTGGCCACATAACTCCATCTTAAGCTCTTCACAGGGTAGGTATCTGGCTCTGTCCCCTACATTCTGCCTCTTCAGGGGCCTGACTGGAAGGTTCTCTTCACCTAAATCCCCTCGAAATATAAAAAATGGACTGTCAGGCCATTCAGCCTCAAGAAGATTGGACAATATTTTTTTCCTGCTGCTGGAATGCACTGCGGTGCAATTAGGAATTCTATTAAGGGAAGGTTAACAATGCATCTGAGGATATTTCCAGAAGGTCTACCAGCAAGGCCCCAAAGGGGAGAACTGACAGGATGAAGTGACTGTCAACTATCTGAGGAGCCCAGGATGGGGGAGGACAGTCAGCCAACCAATTGTCTTCAAGATATTAGGAGGGGCAACGGATATTGTAACTCCCTGACTATCCCACAAAACTCCCAATGAAAAAAACATATGGGAAAAATGTCTCATCTTTCTTTTATCCTGGCACCATATATGAGGGGGAAAGAGTCAGTAAATATAATCAAGTATCAGAGGGGTAGCCATGTTAGTCTGGATCTGTAAAAGCAGCAGAGTCCTGTGGCACCTTATAGACTAACAAAACTCCAATACGTCTGTTGCTCCAATATGTCTGTTAGTCTATAAGGTGCCACAGGACTCTTTGCTGCTTTTAGTAAATATAATGTAATGGCCAGAGGATTTATAACAAATACTTCATACTGTGTATAGTCAGTTGGTAGAATTCATTGTTGCAGGGAGTAATTGAATCAAACATTTACAGATGGAATGTTCAAAGAGCTGGACAGCTGTATGACATTACTACTTGTAGCTACTGTGACACTGGCAGAGTGGTTTTTGGAGAGATTTTTGGTGTAAGTGACCTTTTATCATAAAGTTCAGTTTGCCTGGGTGGCAAGATACATTGAAGAGTCTAAGGGGATTGTCTTCTTACTCTATGGTAAGACTGATTTAATGATCCAGGAGTTCACATTTGTTAATGGGTTGACGAAATCTAAGTATAGAACGTATCAGCAGTTTGGGGTGTCTGCCTTGTTTGGAAAGTCTGTCCTGAGGTAGGCACTCACAGTTGTGAGCCACTCCAAACAGCACAACACCTAACATATAAACTCATAAGTGACCTTGGGATTTCCCCATGTACTTTTGGGAGTAGGCAATTGGAGACATTCCAAAGCAGAACTACAAGAAAACACTGTTTGCCAGATATTCAAGCCCCTGTAGGTTTGCCTCAGAAGTGCAGGATTCTCCTTCATAAACTGTTAGGTAGGTATGTGGCTTGCTTTAACTTTACTTTTAAATTTACTTTAAAATATGCCTTCTTTGCTCCAGTGATGCCTTGAGAAGCTGTTGTTTTTTCTGATAACTGGCTGTCAGGTTTAGGAGAATTATAGAAAAAAATAGCATATTAGTCCTTAAAATAATGATGTTATTTAGAACCCTGAAGCTCTTTAAAGTAGTCAGTTTTAATAAACCTGATCCTACTTTGATGCTTTAATACAGACGCAGAGCAATAGCCTTTGGAAGCAGCTTCAGAACAGCAAGGCACATATAGCTCTGTACATACAGGTCTAATATAAATGAATGCATACTAATATATGTCATTAGGTGCAACACATATCATATAAAAATACCACCTTATGACTGGTGGCAGTTAGAGGTCTGCAGATTGAAGTTAAGCATTTTTGGCATCTGTGTCACAAACAAGAGGTAACTTTGCTCCTATACCCTGAAATCTGTTGCTGGATTATAAATTAACTATTAAAATTTTCTGTGTTGCCACAAGGATAGGTTCAATTACACATTTTTTATATATTGATAAATAGAAGGCAAGCTTTTCAGGGTGGGCTCATTGCAGGATTGAGGCCTAAAATATGCAACAGAGGCCTGAAGAGAATATTCAGCCAAATTCTTGAAATTGTCTATAGCAGTGGTTCCCAAACTTGTTCCGCTGCTTGTGCAGGGAAAGCCCCTGGCAGGCCGGGCCCATTTGTGTACCTGCCACATCCACATGTTCAGCTGATAGCAGCTCCCAGTGGCCACAGTTCGCTGCTCCAGGCCAATGGGAGCTGCTGGAAGTGGCCGCTAGTATGTCCCTCAGCCCGCGTTGCTTCCAGCAGCTCCCATTGGCTTGGAGCAGCAAACCGCGGCCACTGGGAGCCGTGATCGGCTGAACCTGCAGACGCGGAAGGTAAACAAACTGGCCCAGCCCTCCAGGGGCTTTCCCTGCACAAGCGGTGGAACAAGTTTGGGAACCACTGATCTAGACAATTTCAAGCTTGGATTCTTAACTGCACTCCCTGCCACACACACCAGACCACCTACAAATCCATGTTATTTTTTTCTGGGTTGATGGTAGGGAGATTTGGACTATAACCTGTTATGTATTTGGCTTAAGTATGTACTGAAGACATACAATTAGTTCACCTCAGTTAGTGAAGTAGTTTAGAAAACAAACACGAGTCATGAATAGATAGTGATTATGTATTTTGACTAGGTCTTGTTTAAGTTTTTTTAACAAAACTTTTTTTAATAACCTTTATAAAAATTAAAATTTTGCAAAGCCATTCTGTTTGTTCTGAAACTTTGTGTTACAGAATTAAAAAAACTTTGGCTAAAAAAAAATATTTGCTGTTGATTCCCCCACCCCCTCACTTTTCTTTACACTACTGTCAATTGGCTTGTTATGTTAGTCATCTGATTAGCGTCTTTTCAAAATAGATTTTTTCCTCCATAAACCAAAAGCTGCAAATTTCAATAGAAATTTTCAGATAATGCAAAACATTATCTCTTTCAATGACAACAGAATGAAAATGCTTTTCAAATTCCTATTTGCTGAGATAAAATTTCTTAATGGGAAAGATCCAGTTTCTTAATGGGAGAAACTCTGCCCACCACGGGGCCTGCTTGTGAAAAGAGTTATTCATGTGCTTACTTTTAAGCATGTGAATAGTTCCATTGAAACAGCGGAACAACAAGGAGTCCAGTGGCCCCTTAAAGACTAATAGATTTATTTGGGCATAAGCTTTCGTGGGTAAAAATAACACTTCTTCAGATGCAAGAAGAAGGGGTGGAACAACCCCTGTGCTTAAAGTTAAGCCTGTGAAGAACTAGACAGACTCACGGAGGATAAGTCCATCAATGGCTATTAGCCAGGAGGAGCAGAGATGGTGTCCCTAGCCTCTGTTTGCCAGAAGCTGGGAATAGGCGACAGCGGATGGATCACTTGATGATTACCTGTTCATTCACCTGGCAGTAGTCACTGTTGGAAGACAGGATACTGGGCTTGATGAACCTTTGGTCTGACCCAGTATGACAATCCTTATGTTCTTATAAGTCTTTGAGGGATCAGGGCCCAAAAAATCTGTCTTTTTCCAGATGTGGAATTTCCATTTTCAGTATCATAAGGAAGAAAGAAAACCTGTTTTTTGAAGGAGTCATTAATTCACATTAATTCTGGTGGTATTTCAAAGCAGCTCAGTGTCAGCTTGTTCAAGCACACTAGGAAGAAAGTGTTGCTTTTGATGTAATTTCTAAACCAAATATTTGAAATAAAATTTGATCCAATTAGGTGGTATCAGATTTCAATTTTGATTATTGAAATAGGTCCAATCCTGTAAACATTTTCATTCATGTTGAATTTAAGTATGTGAGGAATCGCACTGATTTCAGTAGGACTCTGTGTTTAAAGTTAAGCATTTGTGAAAGTGATTACAGGATTAGGGACTTCCAGAATAGAGACATTACAAACTTTTTAAAAAGCTGATAAAGCAAAGATTAAGTATGAACTCATGTTGGGGTCATGGTGTTATTGGTTCCACCTGCCACCTCCACCCAATAATAAGAGACAAAAGATAGGATTCCTGACTTTTACACAGTGGCCAAATAAGGTTCTGATAAAATAAATCAGAGAAGTGAGATGGTTTAATGGTTTTTTAATGAGTCTAATGTTTTCAGTTTAAATGAGCCCTCCTACATTAGCTTTAATTATTTTATTAGACTGAAAAATGATTGAGAAATGGCTTGCATTAAATTCAGTTTTCTGTGCAATCTTTTCAAAGCCATTATAGAATAGTGACTAATGGGAGTAAACTTGGATAAGTGGAAATGTAGACAATAGAATGACTCTGCTAAATGTATTTAGGCAACTGATATGTTAACTAATGATAAGGTTATTGGAGACTTATTTTTAATAACTGCTAACTTTTGTAAAGAGCATAAGTAAACACATTCGTCTACTGCAGTGCAGGTAACAATTACTTAGGATAGTTTAAATGAACTACAATTTGTTCTCATTAATACTGTGAAATTGAATTAAATTGTTGCTTTCCCATGGTTATATTATAGGATAAGTAACTCCCAGGATTAAAAATGAATGCAAATTGCTTAATTTTGAAAAAAAATTACACCTTAGTCTGGTATCTTTTTATATTAGACTAAACCTTTTCAGCACAGATCATCTACAGTACTAGAGGAAGGTCTTACTATTCACAATCCATTTCAGTTTTAAACGCTATTAAAGACAAAAAAGTCTAATTCTCGTCTTGATCCAGCCAGTGTTCAGCCCTCCAGCCCAATCTATCAAGGCGCTTAAACTTGTGTTTGAGGTTATTCATTTTTGTAGGAGTTTTGTTTGACTGAGTCACATTGCTCAGCATGAGGCAGGATCATATACTCCCTCCTGATCACACAGTTCCCTTATGTAACTTCAATTGAAGTATTTCTGATTTACACTTGTATAAGTGAGATCAAAATCCAATCCAGAACGTATAGAGTCTCCTCTCAGATGAACAATAAAATTATTTACTCTGGGTTTATTTCAGCTTAACAGTAGAATTTGCACCAAAAGGCTCAGTTCTGAAATTCTTATGCAAGCAGCTCTTTGGGAAGACAATGGGAATTTTGTTTAAGTAAGGACAGCAAGATCAGATTCAAATTACCATGCTCTGCATTTATTTTATGGCACTGTAGATCTAGAAGGCCTAGCTTAGCTTTGGTGTAATAACACCTACTTCTTTGAAGTTATGAAGGTATGAACTGGGCTCAAACTGTAGAACAGTAGTGAGAATAGAGCTGATCAGCAAAATTAAAAGGGAAAATACCCCACAGGAGGCAGGATTATTTCCAGGTGATGCACAATACTACTAGAATGCTACTCTCTGCTCCATGTTTTATAGCACACACGTAACATCTTGCACAAATGGCATCAGGAGGCTAGCATCTCTAATTTCTCAGGTAATTTATAACAGTAGGTTCTCTCTTAGAAGTATCTTTGCTTGAATGTTTCATCATCTAGAATGCCAGTGAAATGATGAGAAAAATAAAAGACAGTGAGAGAAAAATATAAACCTGTGATTGAAAAAAAAAAAACCTGTATGGAAACAACCAGCAGCCACTACAGTAAATCTGAATGAATAAGGAAACAGATTTAAAAACATTTGGGTAACACTTCTTCACCAACAAATACTTACAAACAAGTAAATAACAGACAGTTTTATATCAACTCATAATCTATGTATGAGATCTGTATAATTACACACAGTTAAAGGAAGATGTTCTGAGGCACAAATTATAAAGACATAAATAAGTTTTACCTATGACTAGACAGGACTGACAAGTATTTTCTCTTATCTGGAATGAGAAGATGGAACGAGGAGAAGCGGTACATTGCAATGAGTGGGGGCACAGTATTAGTCAGCATGATTAATGGATATAAGAATTTGTCTTGAGAAAAAAAGTGCTGTTAGTCATTGTGTGCGTATGTGTGTGTGTGGTGCGGAGCGGGGAGTATATTGGGTATACCAGTTAAATTGGGTAACTGGTGGTTTGTGTTGTATATTATCTTATCATGAGCACAGTATTATACTGTAGCCTTTCAGAGAGAATCTTTGAATTTTATTTGAACAGAGGAAAATTTTGTCCAACTCAGCTCATCATTCTTTAGCCCAACCACCCTCCAACTTCACTCCCACAGCCATGAACAGCTGGGAAGAGTTAGCTGACTATTGCCCTGCTCAGAGCTACACTCATTTCTGTTTGAAGGACACATCACCAACTCCGCTTTACTAACAAATATATGAGCAATGCTACACACTGTTATATTCCAGTAGATGGCGCTCTTTATATTAGCTATGTAAAGGGGGGTTCCTTGCCCTTCCCAACCAATGTGTATCAGGCTATGTTACTTGTTGCTCTTCTGGCTCTTGGGAGTTGCCTAGCAAAGATGGAGAAGCACTTTCCCTCTCCTCTAAGTTCATTTTGTGGGAACAGAAAATGGTCTCTTCTTGATGAAGCAAGGATTTTGCAGGCATTATGTGAAGGGATGTGTGACACAGATCCCTTGGTAAAGGGTCCAAAGTTCCTTGCAAACTCTCACATCAGACCTGAGAAATGCACTAAAACAAACATGTTACAGGATATTTACCCATAAAGAGTAAAATGTAAGATATCTACAGAAAGCTTGTAACATGTCAAGATTCATAATTATTATGAAGGATATGTACAGGTAATATTTGGAGAATAATGTATTTACACAGAAAATATGCTTTATGGACATGGAGTAAAGGCTAGTCACCTGCAGATAATGCGTCTTAATGATGACCCATTTAAGCAAAAGTGAGTTGTTACCCCTCCCTAGTCAGTGGGCAAAGTAATGCAAGGTTCTGTTGTCTATCCTTGCAACAGCCCAGAACAGTCAATGAAAAACCATCAAAGACAATTGCAAATGATGGGAACCACTTTGAGTTGGAAATGAAAGTTATAGCAGGTAGGAGATCATCCTGATTCTGAATAAAGACAAAAGACTGTTTCATTGTAACAGAGTATAGGGAAAGTGTGTGGGGAAAGTCACTCAGTGTATCCATTCACTTAGGAAATCCCTTGAGGAACAGGGAAGCTTTCATGAAGATTTGGATCTTAGTTCTTGTGAAACCAGCCAGCTCTGCAATCAACTGAACTTTGGGTGGAAAACCTACTTTACTAGATATGAAAGGCAACTATTGATAACTATAGACCCAGGTTCTCCTTTTATTATTTTGAGTCATAACAAGTTATTTCCATTACTTTCACCCCCTGGTTAAATCTCTATTCCTTCTTAAATAAACCTTACTTTTGTTTTATTATAAATGCTCACGAGTGCTGTGATTTATGGTAAAAATAGTAAATGAGGTCACACAGCACCTTTGTGTGCACAGGAGCTCAAGTTTCTGTGAGTAGCCAGTATCAAGGGCTGGATATCACAGGAGAATGATTCAAAGAGACTCGAATGTTGGGGTGCATGGTGAAAGTAAGCCGGATTGTACCAGCTTCCGTGGTGGGGATTTAAAGGGCTCTGGACTCCCCGCTGCAGCTGTGGTCAGTCCAGAGCCCTTTAAATCCTGCCTGTGGCTCTGATGGCTGGGCTGAGGCAGGATTTTAAGGGCTGTGGGCTGCCATGGCTGGGCTCTGGACTGCCGTGGCTGAGGTCAGCCCAGAGCCCTTTAAATCCCCCCCGCGGCTCCGGCGGCCGAGCTGGGGCCAGATTTAAAGGGCTCAGAGCTCCCTCCGGCAGCCGCAGCTGAGTGGGGGATTTAAAAGGCCTGGAGCTCCGTGGCGGCTGGAACCCCTGGCCCTTTAATTTGCCCCTGAGCCCTGGGGGCTCCCAGCCACCTCTTCAGCTGGGAGCCCCGGGTTGATTTAAAGGCCCTGGGGCTCCCAGACACAGCCATGCCCCAGGGCCTTTAAATCTTGAGAGGCACCACCTCTTCCAGTTGAGGCCATGCCTCTTCTGGTTGAGGCCACACCCCACTCAGAACTCCAGCAGTACCAGTAAGTCCTGTAAGTTACTTTCACCCCTGGGTGCATCTATTGTTTACCTGCAAGGCGAAGTTAGGGCTTGTTAGGACAGGGCTTGAGTGACTGAAAGGCTGGTGGGGTTAGAGAGCAGTCACCCAACTACCACAAGAAAAACTTCCTCTTGGTGGTAGCAGAGGGTAACAAGATTACTCTCAGCTGTGGACTTGCAGATGTTCTAGGAGCATCTGGGTATTAATACAGATGCCCAGATAGCATAGACTTCTCCAACTCTGGTTATGAGCACATGAACTGTGACTTTAGCTTAAAGAATGGCTGTGAGCGGTTTGGCAGGATACCAATCAATAAGCTACTTGTGGCATCTTGTGGCTTATGTGCTCTTCTGAGGAAGAGAAATGCATTTGTCTGTTTGGGCTAGGCTACTGGGGTGATGACACAGGAGTGTACATCTCCCAGAACCGTGGCATTCAGGGAGGTCCATTAGTAGAGACTGCTTGATATCTGGCTCAGTGCTGATGGTGATCTGCTCTACAGCCTGAAGTGTGAGACTTGTGACCAGGCCTGGATGGCCTGGATGGGTTATCTGGCTGGGTAGTTGTGACTATGGAAAAGTCAGGAGAAAAGATGGTTCACAGCCTAGCTGAGTGGCTACAGCCACCCTTTGCAACAAACACTATATTCATCCCCCTTTTTGTTTACATTTTTTATTTAATGAAGTTATAAATGACTCCTAGCCTGTGAGAAGTCTTTCTGGGGATCTTTTAGCCAATATCATTTAATCTTGCACAACACCTATTGGTTCACTTTATTACAATCTAAGGTTTATGTATATGTTTTTGCTACTCACCTCCTCCAAACCAACATCTATATAACAAATTAAGAGGAATCCACTTGGCTAGTAAGATTCCTAGTCTGATATGTATTGAATGGGATTTGTGCCTTGTCTCATTAGTCTTTTTAGTGTCTCTTGCTATTCCCTGTCAAAAAATATAATGAAGGTAAGGTTGAAATTAACACTGATGTAATTATCCTCAAAATAAGCATTATAAAGCCAAGAAATTCAGAGTCAAACTTAAAAGTAAATCAAATGTATTAAGCTATGGAAATGCACAATTCAGGAAACTTAAACAACCTAAAGTCTGTCCTGTAGTAATATCATGCAATCACTACAACTCATGCAGTCACTACAACACATGCAATGATTACAACATTTCAGATTGTTTTGAATAGGGTGAGCAGACAGCAAATGTGAAAAATCAGGATGGGGTGGGGGGTAATAGGAACCTATATAAGAAAAATACCCCAAAATCAGGACTGCCCCTATAAAATTGGGACATCTAGTCACCCTAGTTTTGAAAGTCATATTCATCATCTCCTTTCTGCCCACATAATATCACTTCTTAAACACACTGAGCACCAAATTATATAAGAGTATATATGCTTGCACAACATGTTAATAACAGTTAGCTTCCTGGCTTTGTTTGGGGTCAGTCATGGAATATGGATCTCCTGGGTGTGTGCGTATGTGTGTGTTCATACACAGAGAGAGTGAGGGTTTATTAACAGGTTTTGATACTAATACATTGGGGGTGGGTGCCATGGTATTCTATCCCCAATCTGAACCTTAGAGTCCAAAAGTTGGGGTACTAGCATGAATTCCTCTAAGCTTAATTACCTGCTTAGATCTGATACGCTGCCACCACCCAAAAAATTATAGTATTTTGGGGCACTCTGGTCCCCCCAAAACCTTCCCTGGGGACCCCAAGACCCAAATTACTTGAGTCTTACCACAAAGGGGAATAAACCATTTCCCCCCCTTCTCCTTTCTTCCTCCCAGATCTTTCCTGCCCTGGGTACACTAGGAGATCACTGTGATTTAAACTCCTTGAATCACAACACAGAGAAATCAGGTTTTTTCCCCCCCTTTCTCTCCCCCTCCCTTCTCTCTCTCTGTCCCTCACCAATTCCCTGGTAAGTACAGACTCAATTCCCTTGAGCCTCAACAAGGGGAAAAAATCAAACAGGTCTTAAAAAGCAAAACTTTTCATAAAAAGAAAGAAAAAAAGTAAAAGTTGTCTCTGTAATTTAGATGGTAAAAGTTACAGGGTCTTTCAGCTTATAGAAACTAGAGAGAAGCCCCTCCCCCCAGCAAAATACAATTTAAAATACTTCCAGCAAACTACACATTTGCAAATACAGAAAACAATCAAAAGACTATAACCGCCTTTCCTACTTAATACTCACTATTCTGAATATATACAAGACTGTAGCAGGGAAATTGGCAAGAAACCTGGTTGCACGTCACGTCCCTTTCAGGACTCAGAGAGAACAAAGCAAAACCCAAAACACACAAACAAAGGCTTCCCTCCACCAAGATTTTAAAGTATCTTGTTTCCTGATTGGTCCTCTGGTCAGGTGTTTTTGGTTCCCTGTTTGTTAACCCTTTACAGGTAAAAGAGACATTAACCCTTAACTATCTGTTTATGACGGGGGGGGCATAACAATGATGTTATTTAAGAAGCAAGTTAACTTTTTTCTCCAAAGGGCAAAAGTTTGCAGTTATTATCTGAAATAACAGCCACTATATTTCCTTACACTTGGGTTTTTGCCTGTTTAGAAGTCATTATTGTACTTTCAGCCACTTATACTTGATCATTACACAAGGGAGGGATGAAGGGAAGCATAGCTCAGTGGTTTGAGTATTAGCTTGCTAAACCCAAGGTTGTGAGTTCAAGCCTTGAGGGAAGCCACTTAGGAATCTAGGGTAAAAATTGGTCTTGCTAGTGAAGGCAGGGGGTTGGACTCAATGACCTTACAAGGTTCCTTCCAGTTCTAGGATATTGGTATATCTCCAATTAATTTATTATTTAAATGAAACATGCTTTTCTTACCACTCCTAATACTGTCTGTTGAACTCTGTTGGATCATTCATTATCATTGCACAGATGGCATATACAAAAATAAAGTCTAGAATTGTTAAAACTTTTGACATGTACAAGAAGAATACACTCAGTTATGAATACATCCATCTCAATTAAAAGACTATAAAATGTAGTGTGTAATATATATATATATATATATATATATATATGCATAGAGAGAGGGGGCAGAGAGAGGGAGAGAGAGATTGCATTTTATAATATTATAATTTAGATTAGTTGAATAAGCATCATATGATGATTCTATAGTTGGTGGATATTACAAAAAAGGGCAGAAAAATGTGTTTAAAAACATTGAAGAAATTACCTTAGACTGTTCCTGTCATTTTTATTTTAAAAAATCATTCTAAGGGGTTTGGGGCAATTTTTTTAAATGGTATAAGCCAATTTCAAGAAAATATCACAAAAAATTCATACAAAGTGATGTTTGAGTGAGAGTGTGTGTGTGTATATTGCAACAAATATACATCACGTGAAACATAACAGACTCTGCTGTCTGTGCAACATTCTCAGAGGACTAACATGTTGTGGCAACTGTTTGACTGTTTTCTCAGCTGGCATTTTTCCCACTTTCTCTAAAAATGGCTCATCTTAAAAGTAAAAAATAGCAACTTTTTCCTGAGCAAATCAAAGCCCAGGTGCCAGTAACAGAAAATAAGAAAAAAACTCTATAAAATACTTTCAAAACTCGCAATACCCTGGCAAAAAGCGTTAGGCCTTTGCAGAAGAAAAATCAAACGCTGGCCTGCACGTTTTTCAGCTCTAGGGATCATCACATGTGAAGTGGTGAAACACTTATGGGCCCCAGTGGGAGCAGTGAAGTTTGAGGAAGGAAAGGAGAGTCTGAATGTATGCAATGGTCTGGTTGGAAGACTGTGGTAAGAAGAGAGTGAGGAGTAAGGGATGGTGGAGAAGTTAAATAGGGGAGTCCAGGGCCTCAATACAACTGTGGGAAAAGGGAAGAGTCAGGGAATCCTTTAGGAATGATTGCCTCAGTGACAGCAGGAAAGTATGATTCCTCCAGGGCAGTGATTGTCTCTTCTCTATGTCTGTTCAATGTCCAGCACTATACAGCTCCAATCCTGACTGGAGTCTTTGGATGCTACCATAGTACAAATATGTACTACTACAACTAGTAAAAACAAATCTGAGCACTCCAAAATGATGGAATCTTGGATGAAGCAACAGAGCCGTGGTACATCCAACAACATTGTGCCAAATTCTGTTCTTCTTCCTCATTTAAGTAATCCCAATGATTTACGTGGAAATATATTTATTGACTTCTCTGGGACCTTTCACGTGCAAGGTGAGCTGCATTTGGAGAGGTCAGGCCAAGCACACTAAAATGTGCTACCCAATTTAAAACAGCTTAGGTTGTGATATTAAATCTGCAGGTGATGAAGAACCCTAGGGGATGCAAATGATTAATTTTATTAATGAAGAATTCATTCAATAAATCAACTCATTAATTCATTCATTTCTAATATTGAGTTTGTTAATATCAAGAATAACTATCTCTGAGAATCTAAATAGATACCATTTGGGCTCACATTTAGCATGTCAGGCTTCTAGAAGAGAACAAGATCAGATTCCCCTGGTGGAAGCCTCCTAAATTAATGTAAAAAGTATATAAAATAATATATTTAGAAAAGATTAAAAAGTAATGTGCAGAAAAAATATTGTAGGTTCAAAAGCCTTATGGATATATAATTCAGCTAAGAACATAATTTTGTTTCAATATAAACTTCATCGTTGTAGATTCTTTATAAACTATTTTATTGCAAAATGACTGACAGTTATCAATAGAATCCATGTATTATTATGCCTTTGATGTACCTGTACACATACACACTATGATCTTTGTAGTTCCACATTACAAATATCATTGCCATGTTTTTCGGTGAATGTTCACTTGTCACTTGTTCTGTTAACATCTCTTCTCTAAAAAAAAAATTAAAATCTACTAGCATACCACCTTTCTTTTGTGAATCTCAAATCACTTTTTGAACATTAAGTCTCATCGCACCATTGTGAGGTAGGTAAATACTATATCCTTTTAACAGAGGTGTAATCTGAATCACTATCAAAATGATGACCATAAACACACAAAAATTCAGTGGCAGAGCCAAGAATACTATAGTTCTTAATATAGCACATGAGCCAGTTGACATATTTTCTTCTTCCTGCTAATGGCTGAGGGTGGCCCAGGGAGCCCCTCAATGCCAGCTAGCAGAGGGCA
This sequence comes from Gopherus evgoodei, assembly GCF_007399415.2. Classification (NCBI taxonomy): domain Eukaryota; kingdom Metazoa; phylum Chordata; order Testudines; family Testudinidae; genus Gopherus; species Gopherus evgoodei. The sequence continues at coordinate 27,005,956 of NC_044329.1, read as the reverse complement.
CACTATACCATAACTCTCATCAGGCATGACACACTTATATCCCTAACTCACTGTTGTCATAGTCTGCATCTAAAAGGTGTCATATGCAAATTGGTAACATGTTGGCTATTAATATTTATTGTGTGATATATGTATGGGTGGTGTATAAGAATTATAAATTATAAATGTGTACTGAAAATATGTTCCTAAAACATGCTTGGCAGTCTTCGAGCCTATGAAAGTTGGGTTCCCTAGTCTGAAAATGGGCCATCCTGATTATCACTACAAAAGGATTTTTTTTCTTTTTCTTTTGCTCATAATAGCCCACCTTAATTGATTAGTCTCATTAGAACTGGTATGGCAACCCCCATTTTTTCATGTTCGCTGCATATATATATCTTTCTATTGTATTTTCCACTGCATGCATCTGATGAAGTGGGTTTTACCCCATGAAAGCTTATGCCCAAATAAATTTGCTAGTCTCTAAGGTGTCACAAGTACTCTTGTTCTTTTTGCTGACAACTTGATGTAAGTCAGAAAGCTGCTTAGGCGAAGACTGTAACTTGCTAGAATTAAGTTTTAATCATAAGAAATGTGATTTGTTTATTTTGTAACCTTTCCTATATCTTTCACTGTTACTTGAAATCACTTAAAGTTATGTTCTTTGTTAATAAGCTTAATAAGCTTGTTTGGTTACAAAACCACCTTGGTGCTGTGTATTAAACTGAAGTGAGCGTCTTCATCCAAATTAGCATCCTGGTGTGTATATTCTGTCTCTTTGGAGGCAACAAACAATCTTTTGGGATGGTCCAGTGAGTCAGACTGGACATTGAAGAGGAGATGGTTTTCAGGAGATCTGTGATTGGAAGTGTTGTGTATTTGGTTGTCATGGTTTTTGTTCCTATAGCAACTAAGTTAGATTATATGGGGATAGCCCAGCCAGCTTCGGCCGGTTAGGTGTAAATAAATGGTAGTTTTGTTAGCTGTCTGCTGTCTGGTCTCAAGTGATTTCTTCCTAAACCGGCTGCCCACAAGGATATAACAAGTGGCGATAATGGATGGGATTCCGGTGCTGCTCCAGTAACAGAAGGAAGTAGAAGTCAAGGTAAAGAACAAACAAACAAAAAAACTGCTTGTTTGCACTGACTGTGAAAGTGAAACTAAAAATCATGGCTACTCTGACCGGGCCACTGGAACCTTTTGATGAGAATATAGTGGAGTGGCATGTGTATACTAAGTGTTTTGAGCTTTTTGTTATTGCAAATAACATTACAGAAGCGAAGAAGGTGCCAATATTGTTAAGTGTTGTAGGGGCTAAAACCTACTCCCTGCTCCGCAGCTTAGTACACCCTGTTAGGACAGACTAAATCTTACAGTGACATTGTGGAAATCCTGGGGTCCCATTTTTCCCCAAAACCACTGGTAATTGCTGAAAGATATCGGTTCCACAAAAGAGACCAAAAAGAAGATGAAACAGTTGTACAATTTGTAGCAATTTATAAAAAGCTAGCAGAACACTGTGAATTTAAAGAGATGTTAAATGATGCCCTGCGTGACAGGTTAGTGTGTGGCCTCTACAGTGAAGCTATATGGAAGCGCCTACTGACAGAGGCTCAGCTTACATTACAGAAGGCTGTTGATATTGCTGTCTCCATGGAACTGGCTACAAGGGAGGCGCAATACATCGGTGTATCCCCTAGAGTGCAAAAGGTGTCACAAGAACCTACCCACAAAACTGTGCAGAGTCAGGAATGTTACCGCTGTGGTAAGCCACGTCACCAGGCATCAGAATGCTAGTGCAAGGACCTAGTGTGTCGACACTGTGGCAAAAAGGGACACATTGAGTGTGCCTGTAAACAAAAGAAAAAGAGGCCTGTGGTCTGGCCAACAAAAAGAGGAACCCTGCATACCCTAGATCAGACCCAGGATGATCAAGGTGACACCTCATCGCAAGAGGAAGTGCCACTGCATGTTTTGTCTTTGACGGTGGGCTCACGTGAATACTGGGTAACCCCGTTGTTGGATGGCAAACCTATACGCATGGAACTGGACACCAGTGCAGCCATCTTTCTGGTCTCTGAGACTGTGTATAAAAAAAGCTACAGCATCTTCCGCTTAAGGCAAATAAAACTGTTCTGAAGACGTATACGGGAGAAGCTGTGCCCATGTTGGGCACTACTGATGTTAAGGTGGAGCTCAATGGACAGCTGCTAAATTGCCACTGTTTGTGGTGAGAGGTAACTACCCAGCCTTAATGGATAGATCTTGGCTTAAGAAGATTCAGCTGAACTGGGCAGAAGTGCACTGGATGACTAAAGAAGAAACCAGTCTAACCCCTATACTAAGAAAACATGCTGCTGTTTTTGGAGATGATTTGGGAAGTATGAAGGGAATCACTGTGACATTGAACATTAAACCTGACAGTCCACCAAAATATCTGAAAGCCCGAACTGTGCCATATGCCACCAGGCCAAAAGTTGAAGAAGACCTAACGCACTTTGATCCATCCTTACCCCTACAATTGGCCTGCAATGCCTCCCCTTATGGAGTGGGAGCAGTCATGTCGCACATTATGCCTTCGGGAGAAGAGAAACCTATTGATTTTGCATCACGCACTCTAAGCAAAGCAGAAACTAACTACGCCGAAATCGAACATGAGGCATTAGGAATTGTTTTTGGAATTCAGAAGTTTCATCGGTACCTGTTTGGGCAGAAGTTTACTCTTCTCACAGACCATCGACCTCTGACGTCAATTTTTGGACCCTACACAGGCATTCCCCCATTAGTATGCAACATTGGGCATTGTTACTTTCAGCACACACATATAAAATCAAATATCGGAAATCCACTCTGCACGGCAATGCAGATGGCCTCTCAAGGTTGCCTTTGCCGGTCAAACATCAAGATAGTGCCCAAAAGGAAATCTTCTACTTTGAACAGGTAGAGAATACACTCATCACTGCTACTCAAATAAAGAAGGCAACTTGCGTTGACCCAGTATTGTCCCAAGTTATGGACCTGGTGATGCATGGAAAATCTCGACAAACCTCTCCGATCTCACCCGACCTTGTTACCTACATGTCCAGGGAGGACGGAGTTATCGGTCCAATCTGGTTATTTGTTGTGAGGGAGACGTGTCATTATTCCACCACCACTGAGATCACAGATGTTAGAACAGCTACATTCCGGTCACTGTGGAATAGTGCGCATGAAGGAAATTGCACGAAGCTATTTTTGGTGGCTGGGATTGGACAGTGCTATTGAAGAGAAGGCAAAAGCTTGTATGTCATGTCAGGGTGTGAGGAATGCACCCCAGTGGGCATCCCTACACCCATGGGATTGGCCTGAAAACCCGTGGCAACGTATTCATATTGACTTCACTGGCCCCCTTGAAGGAAGCATGTTCTTGGTGGCAGTAGATGCCCATTCTAAGTGGCCAGAAGTCTCTATAATGCAGTCCACTACTGCGGAGAGTACTATCCAAAAACTACGGGGACTCTTTAGTCGTTTCGGTCTGCCAGAATAACTTGTGAGCGACAACGGACCGCAGTTCGTCTCTCAGGAGTTTCAAAATTTTATGAAGGCAAATGGGATACACCACATCACGACAGCACCATATCATCCATCCACCAACGGATTAGCTGAAAGATTTGTGAAGACAATGAAACACGCTTTGAAATTAGCAAGGGGACAACACTCCATTCAAAAGCGTCTGGATACCTTCTTACTTTCTTACAGAAACACACCTTATGCTACGACCCAGGCATCCCTAGCCTTTCTAATGATGGGATGACAGCTGCGCACTTGCTTTGATCTGCTGAAACCTTCTGAACCCCAACAAATTGTGCAACATCAGCAGCAATATCAAGTCATCAGACGGGGACCCAGAGCAAAAGACTGAACTTTTAGCCCAGGACAGCCAGTTTTGGTTCAGAATTATACTTCCAGAGCTAAATGGGTCCCTGCCACGATCATCACTCAAACAGGACCTGTTTCCTACACAGTCCGGACTGCAGAGAATCTTACCTGGCGGTGACATGTAGATCAGCTGTTGCCAGGTCATGCCAGTCCTCAGGACACATCTGCAGTTGAGTGGTCTGAATTCACCTCTTCTGGTGAGACACCGACTCACCAATCATCTGTTCCTGACTGTTCTCCTCCATTACTGCCAGCGGCCGAGAAACCCCTTTGCCCAGCACGCGCTGATACCACCTCCTCACCTGTTCGTGCTGCGGACCCTGAGCCCATGGTACTTTCGAGTGCAACAACAGCAGAAGTTCACCATAATCCACCTAGAGACAGAAGGCCTCCTCATCGGCTGGATCTTTAGCTAGGGCTAACCCACAGTTATGGGGCAAAATAATCCCCAGGGTTTAGCCAGGAATGGAGGCAGTCTACCCTCCTTCTCTAGTCTAGTGTGTGTTATATTTAGGGGATGTTCTTATTGGGGGAGAGTGTATTTGGTTGTCATAGTTTTTGTTCCTATGGCAACTGAGTTAGATTATTAGGGGATAGCCCAGCCAGCTTCAGCTGGTTAGGCGAGCTCTGTATCTGTAAATAAATGGTAGTTTTGTTAGCTGTCTGCTGTCTGGCCTCAAGTGATTTCTTTCTAAACTGGCTGCCCCCAAGGATATAACAGGAAGGACTATTGACATCACCCTGCAAAGAGTAACCAGGCTGGTGCCAGTGTGAAGCCATTGTGCTATGAGCATGCTTCCAGGGCTCTGAGTCAAAATAAAACAACACAGAAGCATAGAAGTGCCCTGTTGCCAGGATTATGTACGCATACTCACTCTCCTTTCTCAAAGGGAAGTAAAGTTTTAATTCTCCTGGTGTAATATTTGCATGAGTAAACTTGTTCACTTGTGAGATTTTGTTGAACTGCAGTTTGACTTAAGATTTGTATTTTTCAGTTCTCATTTGCAGAAGACAAATTTGAAAATAATTAATGGCTAATTCCTGCTGTAATTGATCAGGTAATCCCATACCATACAGGTGTATTCCTATATTCCAAAATAGGTAGATAGAGATCTCCTTCACTGTGGATTTTATTAGCAGGCATGATAAAATTTGAACTGCCTCTTCTATTTACCCATACCAGTAAACCCTTAGCTTTGTTTAATTTCTTGTTTGACACAGGTGAACTGGACATGAATAAATAAAACTGAGCCACAAATGTTTTCTCCATATTGTTGTGCCCTACCAAGAGCAATCTCCTCACAGTGTCAATGTCTCATGTATCCTTTCCTGGTTTTGGTTTAACTAGTGTATTGTTTCTGCAGATGTAACACCATGCTTTGCAGATGTGGTGCTCCTGCAAGAGATCTTTTCTAAAGACTGACTCATTTGTAACTTTTCTACCATAGTCTAATGGAAAACTTAGACAAACACAGTTTCCTCCATCTATTCTTTATCTAGTTTCTGAGGATATGAAAAAAAGCATATTTAAAATGAGGTCCCTTCTTGCATCTACACAGCCTTGAGCATTTACTATGGTAAACGGGTATTCCCAACACCAGATCAACTGAAGTAAAGAAGTTAGTTCACATTCCCTCAAATGAGGGTATCAAGCTCAACCTTGAGCAGGTGGCAACAATCACTGAGCACTCTACCAGAGTATTATTATGAGCTGGTAAAAAGTGGCATTGTATTCTCCCCTGGTAGCACTAGCCACTAATGTATCATCCTTAATGATGAAAACCCATGAAGTCCCAATAAGTATTTCTTCCATCTTTAGAAACACTTTTTTCTCCCCTTCTCACTGCCCCAAATGAACACCAACGCTTAAGCTGAAAAATTTCTCTCTCTTTCTGGAATATTAACGTGATTGGCTATGAATTTTCTTTGTCTGCTATTATCAGTAAGAAATCAGGTCTTGCATCTAAATACACTGAAATTAGACATCAGCAAATTTAACTACATCAGTGAATACAGAAGGTCACTCAACTATTTACAGCTCATGTATCTATGTACATTTGCAGCCCTCCCATGTGCAGTTTCTCCTCTGGTTCCATGGAATTTACCCATTCCTAGGACCATCTGTTTGACAAATATTATTCCTAAATTTTCCATCCTCAAAATCTTTTTACTTAATTATTCTGGTATTGCAACTAGAATTTTTCATATATCATGTTTTATAGGTTCTATAGTGGAATGCACTTTAATGACATTTTTCCCAGGAAACTACCCTAAGTCAATAAAATACATCTTGAAAATGTTTTTGTCTATGAATTCAAAGCTTGCTTTCTGATCATATTCTCTAATATTGACTTAAAATGTGCTCCTCTGCAAACGTTCCTGACAGTAAACTGAATCAGCTAAAATATTAGTGGAAAGTGAACACAAAATGGATGTAAAACCAGCCACCACAACTTTCTTCAGGGGGAGGAGGGAGGATATATTCAAAGAATTTTTCAAGTGTACATTAACGTCTCCAGACAGCACATGAATATTAAGTTTTGTACGCTGCTTAAATATGATCAAAGATTGTGTGATATAACCCAGAGATTTAAAATGCCATGCTTTCATAGGTCAAGAGAAGAAGGACCTCAAAGAAATTGCCAACATTTACAATTATCCTACTCTTCCTTCACACACACACACACACACGGAGAGAGAAAGAGAGCATGAAGGCATATGCTTAAAAGTGCCTAGGGTACAGGTTTCCTCCATCTCTAGTAGTGATGCTGAACATTGATTCAGATATATGGAAACTGATTTTTGCAAGAATCAAAAACATACAAGCACTCTCCCAGATACCAGACATTTTGGATAATCAGAACACTCTTGTGAACCCACAGATACCCATATGTTTAACAATTTCAACACATGAGTATATCTTCTAAATGATTAAGAAGTAGGGTTGGAATTAACTTTAACCTGCAAATCGAGAGGAAACTGACCTGTAGCCAGGGCTGAATGAGGAACCTTTACAAGGTGACTTGTGTAATAGGATTTAAGAAGACAGAAATTTGTATAGTTATGGTTATGACAGATTTTCTGGTATACCATTTCATAACTGAGCTATTGTAATAATATTAATATCAACCTATTCCCTTATGTGCTGTACATAGGAAACTATGACAAGTAGTCAAAGTGATTCAGTTAATGGTCCAAGGTCTCAAAATCTGTGAAATATAATCACCTCATTCATCATTCACAACAAATAATTTTATCTTTTCCAACAGGAAATGAGAGAGTGAAACTATATATCCATCTTTTCTTTCTGCCTAATACAGTATTAAAAAGCACTAACAAACAGTGCACCAGCATCTACTGAGTCAGTGACACAAGTGCAGCAATAAACCATATAAAATATTCATCACTGGAACTTTAGATGTAGGCAGATTCACAACAACAGACACAAGCTTTGCCAGGAATTGTTGAGAGATTGAAAGCACACTTAAAGGATTTATTAAAGTAATCAGAAGAAACCTCTACTGCAATTACCATGATTTCAAGGATTTCATTGCAATGTATTTAATCTTCTTGCACTGTAGCAGATAAGTTATGCTTCCTTTTGATTTGTGTACAAAGAGTTTTCTCAATTTTTTCTAGTACTATAAAGTATAAAATATCATTTTTTACTTGCTAAGTGAAGCATTAATAGGAATGTCAGAAGCAAGATGAAACATGCAATAAATATTAAATTTTCATGTTATAATGATTTATGGTTCAGAGAGTATACCTGTAGATTATGAGATATGATTATTATCCTTTGTGATAAGAAATGACAGGAAAAATAATTTGATGGCAGGGGTAACTTTCTGAAACTTTATACTCAGCAGGGCTAACTTCAATATTAGAAGACAACTTGAGTATATGTACTGTAAAAGCAACTGAAACAGATGTTTAATACTATAATTACCCATTAAATGGAACATTTTACTGGACACTGGTCTTTTACCCTGACCACCACATTCATCATTGACAGAGAAGTGACAAAGGGAAAACATTGTACTTGATAAAGAAATAACATTATCTCAATAAATAAGGAAATGATAGATTAGGAAATAGGAAATGTTCATGTAGAGGAGAGTAAAACAGGATTATCAGACCAATAAAACTAAAGACCTTACTAAAGGAAGTAACCACACACATGAAGGTTACATACGTCTGCATTGTCTTTACAAGATTTTCAACTACATTTACATTTGGAGATTGACCATCAAAGTCTTTCAATTTTTGAGTGTCTTAAGGTAACTAATTAGGTGGAATAAAGCTCTCTCCACTGCACTGATTCACTGTCCACGATTTCCTCTGGAGTGAATTGATCACAGGAAAGACTTAGAAAAGTCTTAGAAGTATTAGCTGTGCACTAGAGTTATGTGAAATCCGAATGGTTTCACACGGGACAAAATTGGGAAATTCTGAATTTCACTGGGTTTGCAGAAACAGCTGAAAAAACCCTTTTTGATTTTTCAAAATTATTATTATTTTGGTTCATTCTACTCAGTGAAATCAGTCTTTGTGTGAAACAAGTGTATGCACAAGTAGCTTTAAAATCTTTATGTTCAAAATACAAAAGCATGTCCTACGTTACTTCAGAAGCAAGATATCAAATACCTGTTAGACTTTTTGAATCCTTGAGTGGAAGTGGATTTTGGGGCTTAGCAGGCATTGTCTGACTTGGAACAGAAATTGGTGATGCAGTCAGGTATTTACTTAATGTGATTATTTACAAAATGTATACAAGTCCCATTTCCTTGAACAGAGATGGCAACAAATTTCACCCAGGAGAAACCTCAGGAAAGATACTGTTGTCCTGTATTAAGAAGTCTAGGACTATTCTTTTTCTCCAGGACACTGATATATCCAGCTGGTTAAACACACTCTGTGGCTCTTTTCATCCCCTCATCCTGTGCCCTTTACACCAAAGAAGCCTTTAGTCCAAGGCTCTCAGAACAAATAATTTGAAAAAAAAAATGTGTTTTGCTACAATGCAAAGGAAGCTCAGTAAGGTTTAAGGCCCTGACAAAGGTCTGCTGCACTACACCTCTAATTCTTTCTATGGAGAGTTTCACTCTTGGTGCTAATAAATCAAAATCTTCTAGAGTGTGCACCATTAACACATTTTGTCAGAAGTCATGTTTCCAGCATTTATCTATAACATTTTAAAAAACTGTAAAAAACTAAATACCTCAGCTAATAAAGGTCTAAAGAAGTCTGTAGAAAAAATGTTGATTAATTTCTGAAAATTTAATGAGCACACTTTTCTCTGTGTGTGTTCTATTGTGTTTCTTAGTTTTCCCTACACAGAGTATGCTTGTGTTTTCATTAAAAAGTCATACTAGGCTGCACAACTATGTTGGTATTTAAAAAATTGCCAACAATATTTTAAGAAATAGAGAAGCAAAGAACAACAGAAGCAATGAGCTGGTACTTCCCTCTCAACTCTTACGTTTGTTTCCCTCCCATGTAAAAACCTCTAGGAGCTTAATGCTCACCTACAAAATTGTGCAATATTTGGGGACTGCATTTCCAATACATTCCTTCCTTGCAGGGCTAGCATTTCTGTATAACAGCTAAGAATGATGCCAAATTTTGAAGCACCTCTAAGAGATTACACAAATACTAATAATCATTACAATGAAAAAAAGAACAGTGTAATTCACACTGAAGCGATAATACATGGCACAGACCACAGCTACTAAACATGATGCACACAAAAAGCAGGATTGTCACCATAGATTTTCATTACAGAATACTTACAACCTTATTACAATCATAGAAATCTATATCTTCTTTCAGGTTCTGTGGGTTCATAAACTTTAATTTTGTTCTAAATGTTGGGCTGCAATGACACCAAAAACTCAGAGAAAATCTCAGCTATAAAAGCCACAGTTTCCATGGCTTCCTCCCAAGACCATAAAAAAGTCCACATTTGCACAGTTCTTAGGGAAACTATATTGCTTCTTGAGGTGGCATGATAGACATGGTACCATTCTTCACAGTTCACAAGCAGAAGAATCCACACTTAATTACAAACTTCATGATCATTTTCAGAACTATCTGAATTGACCTATATCTGTTTAGCCCATCTTTAATGAATCCCATCTTATGGAGTGCTTAGTGAATTGGAGGTTTATTAAACAACTGGATGGGTTAAATTGATATTTAGAACAGATTATCAGTTTTTCAAAAAAAAAATCAACTTTTATTTTACATTGGTAGTCCATGTTAAGAGGTTTTACAGCAAAACAATATTCTGTACCTAACAGAGAAATAGTTATATAAAGACAAGTTTTCATGCTAAACGAATAATAAATTATAGGTTATGTGTCTCTTTGATTTTAGAGGATGCATAATTTACAATGATAAATAATTAACATTTCAAAGCATTCTAATTTTACTGATGCCTTCAGCATCAGTGCAGCCAAAGTATAAAATCTCAAGTTTGGTGCTTAAAACTTACATTCATGGTGGAGATGAGTAGCAGCTTTTCATAATTAGCTGTTACAATTTTTAAGGGGTAATGTCTGCTTATCACTTAAAAGTATGAATACATGTCAAAAAGTTCCATTTTTTATGAATGATCTATAAGTACAGTGCAACATTGTAAGAAGTGAAAATATAATTATCATTACACTGTTAAAATATAACATTTCAGCTATAAATACTTGGTGCAAAAATTATTTTGAGTGGTATTTGCATTTGCATTTATACGCACATACATTTTGGAAAGAATCCACCTGTACAAAATAACTTATCCACCAGTGCCAGGGAAATGACCATATTATTCTAATAGCAACAAATATGTTTTTAATATATACATTGGCTGAGATTATTTTATTATTTAATATTTGTTTGCAGTAGTGACCAAAGTTCCAAATCAGAATCAGGGTGTCAGTATGCTAAGTTCTAATATAGGGGAAGAAGCTATCCTTTACCCAAAAAGTGTAAAATGCAAGATCCTGATCTTGCAATTGCATCCATGTGGACAGACCCATGTGACTATACATGGCTTTGCTGACATCAACCTCAACCCAGTTGCAGCATAGGGCTTAATCAAATAATAATGATGCTAGAAATAGCAACATGTAGGTTGGGCTAACTAAAGGACAATAAAGTTCCTCTAACTTCTTCCTGTGACTTTTTAAGCCATGATAACCTAGGAATAAGACCCTCTCTGTCTGCAAGTACTATTCAGTGATGCCTAGGACAGTGTTATGCAGTTGTTCATCACCGGTATTTCCTATTCTAATAATTTCTTTTACATGAAGTCACTTAGACTCAGCAGAGAAACTATAGCACAATTTGTGTATAAAGGGGTACCAATGTGCCCACTTAAATTTCATCAGCAGATTAAGATTTCCTAGCTTTCGGACCAAAAAAATCACACCACGCTCATCGTAATAGCTAATTTAACAGCTGCTAACATTGTCTGCAAGTGGCTCAGAGGATGAGACCTTTACAAGAACAACAAGATTTTATGAGCCACTTTAGTCCTTTTCTCTATAATATCAACAAGTATGACCAGTCTCCTGTGCGTGCTACAATGGAAGGAAATGGTGCAACAACATTGGGAGACCTGATACCACGGGAAAGATTCTTTATTCTTGTTCCAGGGGTTGTGGAAAGCTGGTTAACATACAATTCTAGACTTCCCCTACTAAAAATTAACTAGGGCCAAATTGTGTCCTCCTCTGATGATATTGCTGTGGAAGACAGACAAGAGACTTTGCTTTTCCCTTGCAGGTAAAATCTTCCTCTAGGAGATGATGGAACAATGGCCTGGAAGCCATGCTATTCCCCTGCTGTGCTGAGTTGCACTGGATCATAAACTCTCTCTGACTGACTTTTTAAACAAAGATTTTCAAAGCCTATTAAGATTTGGATGCCCAATTCCCATTAAATTTATTGGCAACTCTGCACCCAAATCCTTTCTTTAACAAATCATTTAACAATCTCTGTCTTAATGTTTAATTGGTGATTAATGATAAAGGTTGTGAAGCACTTTGGATATGTAAAGCCATATGTATATGTTAGTTGTGGTTTTCATTTTATCACAGACCCTATTGGCTGAGTAGCAGATAGCTGAAGAGCCTTCTTCATCCTCATAATTTAACTCTGTAGTAAAAGGAAATCACTAGAATATCCATAACACATACTTTCTGCACTGCAGCCCTAGGAGATTCTAAGAGTACATTTTAAGCATTTATGTAAAGTAAGACAAATAGGAACATATCTCTTTCCATACCCCTGTTCTAATGCACTCAGAAGAAAACAAGAGACAATGTTATACCAAGGGTTATTTTTAGTAACAGACAGCTTCTTACAACTCTATTTGTCTGAACAGGATCTGTAGTGAACCCCAAGACTTGGCCAACTGAATGAATATATTAGGCCATCTCAGCAAGTTTCCCTTTAAGCTGGAATGACAACCTTGATTAGTCAGTGTGCCCTTATACTTAAAGGTTCTTATTTGTCTACTGTTCCACAATAAAGCAATTCTGATGAATCGTGCAATTAACCTTTCTGTTATTAAAACAATTAACTGTAAAAATTAAAGACACGACAAAGGGCAAAATATTAATGCATAAATTATTGGGTTCAGGAATTGTAATTATTAATCTATGTACAGTAATTATTCCATAAACAAAGAGGACAAACTGTATGCAGAAGTCAGTGATAAAACTGATAGTCATTTGTTTCCTTAGAAGAAAAGAAATGTGACTTTTTATTTGGTATAAGGACCCAATCCTGTCGACACTTTCACCTGAGCAATTGAATCTACATTAATAGTCCCATTGACTTTGGCCCTGTAACGGGTTGGCACCCACCTCTCACAAGATCTCCTCTGGTTGGGTGTATCTGCATTCTTTTCAGTAAGTATCCCAGCCCTGATATGGGGCTCTGTCTCCAGGGCTTCCACCCTGGAGACACTATCTTCCTGCAACCCTCCTTGGGCTCAATCCCTGCAGCCAGCCAGGAGCTCCCTCAATGCCCCACCTCCCCGGTCTCTGCTAGCAAACTGTTTTCAGCTCAGCCCTAGCAGCCAGTCAGGAGCCTCTTGCTCTCCTGGTCCCTGCCAGCAAACTGTCTTTGGCCCTGCTCCTCTTCCAGACAGGCACACAGTCCTTTCTTCTCCAGCTACAAGCAGCAACTAACTACTGCTCTGTTCTGCAGCTCCTTTTATAGGGCCCTTCTGGCTCCTGACTAGCTGTTCCAGCAGCCCCTCTGATAGGTTGCTTCCTCACAACCATGCTAGACCACTTGGAGGACCTCTTCACTGCTCTTTTCCTGCGATGGGTGAGGCAGAACCTTGACACATTTAGCAGGGGGGCTTTTGGGCCTAATCTACCCCATTACAGACCCACTCACATGTTTAAATGTTGATTCAATCAGGCCCTTGGTCTGAACTAGACTATGGGAAGTTTTCATGCTGCCCAGCAACATAAATCAAAAATATTTAAATTATGTATACATAAATCAGTCACTTTTATGAGAAAAATAATAAATTATAATAAAGAAATACGCCACATAAAACAGTAGCCAGAATACATGGATATGCAGTATTTTAGCATTCCAATACAGAAATATCATTTTGATGTTGCAATGCTGGCAAAATCTATATTAAAGAAAGTGAACATGAGTGATAACAGAATTGCTTTATATATGAAACATTTGTAAGATTAATGACAGCACTGAAGAATTTCATATTCTATAGAAGAATGTATGGCTGATCTACACAGAAGTGTGGATGTGCAAGTGAAAGGAATGTGAGACCACTATTGAAGAGTTGTGAGTACAGCTGGTCAAAAAATGGAATTTCCATCAGATTGGAATTTCCAAGATGTAAAAATCTGGGTTCCTCCTGAATTAGGAGAAAAAGGAGAAATCTCATTTTATCACTAATGAAATCATTTCAAAATATTGTGTTTTGATCTTATCAAATTTGTTTCAAGACAAGGTTGAAACTAGGCCTTTTTGGATGGAAAATTTTCTGTTGAAAATATAGTTTATCTAAATTGAAATGTTTTTCTGGAACTCGTTACTTTCCACTACATTTTTCAATGGGAAAAAGTCACAAGAATCATAGAATATCAGGGTTGGAAGGGACCTTAGGAGATCATCTCGTTCAATCCCCTGCTCAAATCAGGACCAAACCCCAGACAGACTTTTTATCCCAGTTCCCTAACTAGCCCCCTCAAGGAGTTTTGTTTTTATAGTTTCAGAATATATTGTTCTAGCAGTTTTGTTTCAATTCATTTTGTGTTGAACTTTTCTTTTTTATTAAAAAATCATTTTATTAATTTTATGCTATAATATATAATATATTACACCCGCATTATATATTTTAATATTTAATATAGAATAAAAATTACATAAATTTGAAATGAAAAAAATCACATCAGTATTTTTCACAAAGCAGAATTTCAGTTCCTGACCAACTCTAGTCAAAATATTTCACTTTGACTTTGTTTCAATTTTTATGTGATATAAATTATAACATAAGTTAAAATGTTTCAACTATTATGTTATACTAGAAAAGTCAAAATGATAAAGTCAAAACAAAATGTTTAAACTTTAAATGACACATTTCAATCATTTTGACAAAATCAATATGATCTATATTTATTTTGATTTAACAAAATCAGCATGAATTGTTGGATAATTTTCAACCACCTCTAGTTGTCAGATTGTTTAGCAGTCCTGGACTTTTTTTTGTTAAACATTTGCTGGTCCATACTATGTTTGTTTTGAACTAGGTCCTCATCTGGGGTAAATCACCATAGCTCTTGTAACGTGCTTGGATGCTCTGCAAGAACGAGGCCCACACACACTGTGAGTTATTTGGCTTTAATGAAGGTAAAGTGACACATTCGCAACGGGGACCCTAGGCGTTGCTGTCACTTTGGTGGGGAACCCAGCACTGAAGCTCAGCTCGGCCTGGGTCGGAGTCCAAAGGCGGGACTGGGAGCATACAGCTATATATACACAATACAAAAGCAACTCATACATATGCAAAAAGGGACTTCCCACAAGCTATGCCCGCCCTTTGGCCTAAGGCCATATAAACTGGTTTCAACCAGTTAAAAGCAAGTTATAACTGGCATGCCGTGTCCTACAATGACCGGCCACTTAGCAAGCAGGGGCTTTCCACAAGGCTGCCGAGAAAGTGGAGATACCCTAGCTAGGCCGTGACACAGTTTTCTGCAGTCTCCTACAGCTCTATTGCAGTCAATGGAGTTAAAAGAAACTATACCATCTTACGATCTGTCCTGGAGTGTATCAGTTATATCAGTATCTTGTAGAACTGGTTCAAAATCAATATTGCAGAGAGAAGAAAGGAAAGACAATGGACTAATGCCAATGGTCTGAAAGCACAAGATTAAATTTTGGTTTGTTGTTTCACTACATATGTAGAAGGAAAGATAAAGTGGAATAGCCTAAACCGTGCCTCCAAATTCCTGGTGGGACTCTAAAGCTAAATTCTGGGGCACAATAGTTCTGAACTGTGCAGCAAACTGAAAATTC
Source organism: Gopherus evgoodei (assembly GCF_007399415.2). Lineage (NCBI taxonomy): Eukaryota > Metazoa > Chordata > Testudines > Testudinidae > Gopherus > Gopherus evgoodei. Next base: position 26,990,497 of record NC_044329.1, on the reverse strand, counting down.
TTCAGCGATGGAAAAACATTCAGAAAATGAAAGGTTTATTTTTAAATGAATTATATATCACAGCACTGACTGTTGTTCACTTTAATATTTCATAAAGGTCTCTCTGCCTGTTTGACATGAATTTCAGGTTGCTCCCTAACATATATATATATACAGGATGTAGTTTTGACATGCCACAGAAATCAAGAGGGCTAGGTGCCATTTAACCACCTTCATGCCTCTTAGCGGAACAAAATGGACAGGCGTGTATGCCCCTCTTCCTTTTGGTTTTTGGAAGAGGGTATCAGAAGGTTGGTCACAGAAGAGATGGAACTGGTCAGAGAGAGAATTGGAAGAGTTGGAAGTAGAGCTGGTCAGAAAATGGATGGTATTCCAACCCACAAAGAATTTTGAGATTAAAATACCACAAATCAGGATGAAACTTATTTCAATATTTTTCATGAAACAAAATTCTGGAAATAAATCCATTGTGGGTCAACTGAAACATTTTGTTTTGATAAATTTGACATTTTGATTCTGACCCTTTAAAATGTTTACATACAATATAGTATATTTTCAAACTAAAAGTTATGTCAAAATGAAAGTAAAATATTTTAATTCCAAAAATGTCAAAATAAAATATTTGATATTTTCAGAAGGTTTCTTTCCATTTTTTCTAAATAAAATTCCATCAAAACTGATATGATTTGCAAAAGAAACAATGGTTTAGTTGAAACAGCATTTTCTGACAGAAAACTGTTTTGACAAAAAAGTTTCTTCTAGCTCTGATTAGAAGTGTTAGGAATCATATAGACAGCTTTTGGCAAACAGAGTTCAGAACAGACATTTTTAAACCCCACCCCTGAAATAGAGTTAGGGATGTGTCTCTATTCAGGATTCACAGCCATAAACCCTTTCCTGTAGTTAAGCACTAGGACTAGACCCTGGTTCTCTTACATCCCAAATAAGTGCCCCAACCATTGGGCTAGAGAGTAATTCTAATGTGCTGTCTGGCTATTGACTATTTAATTATTTCTCCAAAATGGAACAGCTGCAACAAGAGATATTAAGACAGACCTGCCCATGAATACCCTAGGCTAGTGGTTAAATGCAGCCTCCTAGGGAGTGAGAGAACCAAGTCCAAATCCTTGTGACACATCAAACAAAGGGAGGATTTGATCCTGGGTTTTTCACACACTGGATGAGTTCTCTATCCACTGGACTCAAGGTTATAAAGATGGCACTCCTCCTACCATTTTATGTGAGTTTAGATGTCTACTGGATCCAGCCCTGACGGCAAGATAAGCAAGGGAATACCTAGTGTGTGAATCCTGCTGTGGCTTAGGCATGAGTTAGGCACCAAGTTTCTGGGCAATGTCAAGACTTAGGTGGCTGTCCACAGGCCCAGCTACTGAAATTTAGGCCCCTTGAGCACTTTAACAGTGGAAACGTAGGCACTTAGGGAATTTAGGTGCCTAAAGGCTTAGAGGCAACCAAAATGTTAGACTTGGATGCCCAAAATGGCAGTTAGGCACATAAGTCCCCCTTGTGAATCCCACCGATGGTATCCTCGAACATAGATTAGATAATTTAATTTGGCTTTCAGTTGGGGATAAAAGTAGTGTTTTGTAGCCATAGAAAAGCTTTGGAGATGAGGTATTTTTAACATTTTAAAATGCTTTTTCAGCATAATTATTTCCTTTGAATGTACAGCTACTGCATAATGTAAAGTATGAAAACAAGCAAAAGTCCCTCTCCTTTCAAATCTATGATTTAAAAATCAATCACAATGTGGCTTATGACTGGCCTGCACTCCAGTGAGATATGCGGAACCCCCAGTACATCTTTTTTTCACTTTACTTTGTTCCACTGTTTTACATTGAGGCACATTTTTTTTAACAGCTGCCATCTTCTTGGCCACAAAGCCTGGTACACTTGCAAAATCATCAGTACTGCTCCATAACTGGCAGCTGGTAGAGGGACATGTGATATGAAATATCACTTCATTACTCAGCCTGACTGAATATTTTGCACAGAGTCCCGTTGCTTATCAGACTGGTATGGTAATACAAACAGTAAATAAGATATGAAAAACAAAAGCCAATCTCTTGCATGACAGAGTATGGGACAGCAATGTGGTACAATTTTGATTCTCCTAATTAAGTTGCACTTGGTCATTAATTAATATTATTAGCTTCTCAGTTATGAAACCAAAGTTAGCATAAAACCTCTCTCCTGCATTCTTATTCTTTCAATTACCTTGTTCTCTGCTCACCTCCGAGTCTTATGCATTTATTCATGATGCACCAGGCAGGTGTAGAAGAAGCTAAAAAGGACAAAGGTATACTATACACTCTGAAAAGAGCCATATCACTCAGAACAAGGTACAATTTAGATATAGTCACACAGTTAATTATAAATGTTTGTACCTGAATGTCAATGAAAGAAAACAATCTTGTTACAATATCAAAAGTTATTATACGATGGCCTTTCCTAAAATTTACTAGAGCATGGCAGGTGGTGGACAGGAGACCAAAAACTGTAACAAGCAATTACATTAGGAAATTTATTTTTTCTCACTTCTATTAGCTAAATTTCTCTGAATTCTAATCTGACCTTTTTAATATTGTGTCAAGCCTGACACCCTTGTGGACATGAAACTCATAATGGTCATGGTTGAATGGATGCATCTATTCAATTTTTTCCCTTCAAATAGCTTTTAAAATTAATTTATCTGATTGCTCAGACTATTATATAAAATTTGTTGAATTTCTTTTATTACTAATAAGCTCACTCCTTGGCTTTCTCCTCACTATTGGCTAGATAAGGTTTCTCTACTCTTACTGATAATTGATTAAAAGAAATGATGAAACAGAGTGTCTAAAGTAAATTCTGCATAGCTCTCAGGAGGCTTGCATCAGGCACTGGGTGAATCATTACACAGTGGGGGCTGTTTCGTGGCTTTCAGCTACAGTTTTGCCTAAGGGTTATGCCTTAACTCAAGTCCTATCCACACACAAATCCCTTAAATCGAGTGCAGTAGTGCTTTTAACTTGAGTTGGCAGCTCAAGAGGGATACAGGTTAAAACTGGAGCAAGCACAACTTATCAGTTGCTAATATGACCAGTCTCTAGTGTGAATGCAGACTAGCGCTACTCAACCTACATACTCAGACAAGATTGGCAAGTTTTCCCACAATTCACGGAACAAATTCATATTGCGGCTGAGCTTACACAATCCTATGAAGCATGAGATGTGTCTCTAGAAGTTTTAGCATACAGGGACAGTATGGATAGAGCAGTTTCAGTGATATTTTGCAGTGTGGCTGCTCTCAGCTGAGCTTAGATAACTCAAAAAGAGTAGCTTGAGTATAGATAACTTGAGTTAACTCTGGAGTGAAGATATACACTTGGAGTTGTGAACCATGTGCGGGGAGGGGAAGGATGCCCTCTGCTTTGCTCCTTCTGTGGTTGCAGCATATACTCTTCTAATTAACACACTAGTGGGAGAGGACAAAGCCATGGCCACTTTTTCTGGAGTGGCTTGCGTGCCTGGGAGCACTAGATAAGGATGATGGGGCCTTGATATTGCCTAACCCATGACTGGGGGCATAAGTAGAGGAAGGCTCCTCATTTTGTGCACCTGCTCAACAGGAAGACACAATCCGGTCCTCTATGTGTGTATGTTTTCTTTCCCCACCTTGGAATCCACACAGGGATTTAGCATTCTAATTTTTGATGTAGTGGAGGGTAAAGCTGGAAATCACTAAGCTCTGAAGTTTACCTTATAACAAGAGTTGCCTTGTGCCTCTGTGTTCCATTGAGAGTTTATCTGAGAATATCTGTTGACAGCATCCAACTTCCTTTAGTAAGAAGTTTATCAAACAGTAACTATACTACAAGCAAGTGGTTAGATATGTTAAATTATTTCCTCTAGTACTAAACATATTCCAGCTGCATGAGTTTTTTTGCTAGTGGTGGTTTTGATGGGTTCAGTCACAGAGACTCCCTTGGGACTGTTACTTGATGTGCTGAGTCTACCTCTGAGCACATTTTATCTACCAGTTTGGACCTCCTGAACCCTGCCTTTTTGAGCCAGACACACAAGCCTGCTGCAACACAGACCCAGGGTCTGAACCATGCCCCCAAAGCTTCAGACTTAACTGAAAACAGCTTAGTGAGTGCTCCTGTCTCCTGCACTCAGGCACCCAGCTCCCAGTGGGATCCAAACCCCAAATAAATCCATTTTTCTCTGTATAAAGCTTATACAGGGTAAACTCATAAATTGTCCACCCTCTATAACACTGATAGAGATGCATAGCTGATTGCTCCTCCAGGTATTAATCACTTACTCTGGGTTTATCAATAAACAAAAGTGAAGTTATTAAGTGTAAAAAATAGGATTTAAGTGGTTCAAATTAATAACACACAGAAAAAAGGAAGTTACCAAGAAAAATAAAACAAAACATGCAAGTCTAAGCCTATACATTACGAAACTGTTTACAGGTAAAATCTCACCCTCAGAGATATTCCCATAAGCTTCTTTCACAGACTGGACTCCTTCTTAGTCTGGGCACAATCCTTTCCCCAGTACAGACCTTATTAGTTTCAGCAGGCATCTTAGGTGAAAAGCAGGAGATTCAACCTGACTGGGACCCTCTTTGTTTTGTTCCACCCACTTTAATAGCTTTGGCACAAGGTGGAAATCCTTTGTCTCTCTCTGGGTTCCCACCCCTGCTTCTAAATGGAAAAGCACCAGGTCAAAGATGGATTCCAGTTCAGGTGACATAATCACATGTCTTGTGAGACATCATTACCATTCGCTGGCACAGAGGTATACAGGAAGTCTTAGAAGTAATCAGTGCCATTTACAACCAATTGTCCTGGTTAATGGGAGCCATCAAGATTTCAAACCACCATTAATGGTCCACACATTGCATAATTACAATAGGAACTCAGAGTTATATTTCATATTCCCAGTGGATGACTACACTCAATAGATTATAAGATTTGTAATGATATCTTACAAGAGACCTTTCACATAAAGCATATTTCAGGTACATCATATCTACATGTATACACATATTTTTATAAAAATATGGAGTGCAACATCACAGTGGTTATTTTAAAGATGTATGTAATTTTATTGCAAAGTAAACCAGTTGCATCATCTCTCTCAGGATTTGTTTGTCTTCTTATTCGATCATTCTTACACTTAATTTTTTTATATACATGTGAATGAATGAAAAATGTATGTTCCATTTCATTTTAGGTAACATCCTTCTTTTTAAATATTCTAATTTCTAAAGCAGAATATCTATTTCCAGTTCTCTACAGAAGTATTTCCTCTGAATTGGGATATGAATTAAAATATTTTGTAGACAAATGTACTTGTGCATATAGAAAAAAAATTCAAGTTTAGAATTTGATAAATAAAACCCCTTAAACTGCTAATATATTTAAAGTTAAAATCTTCCAAATATCAAAATTATTCACTTATTTTTAAAAGGCATTTGAGATAATGAACCTTTAGAATATAGCTTAGTATAATGTGTTAATATGAAAGCAAAGGTGATAGGGTGGCTATTATACTTTGCATGAAAACTATGGTCATAACACAATCTGAATCTAACAGTTAAAAATCTGGCACTTGTAGACATTTAGTACATTTCCAAGGGGGAGGGGAGACATACTGTAAGGGTGGACTTTTCAAAAGTGTACAACATAACTCTGCTCCCATTGAAATCAATGGAAATTTTATTGTAGGCTTCAATAAGAGGAGACTTAGGCTAAGACTGAATGCCTGAAAATCTCAATCTCCGTGTATGACTTTTATTAGGGTAAAATTCTCTCTCAGATCTGAATGTTATGTCTCAACCCCAGTACTGACTTAATTGATTTACACCAGGGATTGCGTGGCCCATTGGTTGATCAAGCCTGGAGAACTCCCACTGACATCACCCGCAGATTTATGGATGTAGAATTTTGCCCTTTGGTTTTTCAGAGATGTGCCTGTGTTACCCAGGGTTCTTTCAACCCAAAGCTCTTGGTAACTTTTATTCTGTGTGAGGAGGTGTCAGGAAATAAATCAGGAGAGACATGGCCATCCGACGGATAGATAACTGGCACAAACAAGACAACACAAGTGTTTTCACCTAAAGCTAAACCTTTACTTAGTCTCAAGCACTTACACACATCTGCACAAGATTAGTAAAATACCTCCAACCCTTGATAATTACCAAAGCTGAGTGTGGCTTTCAAGTGACACAGCAGAAGCCTGCTGGTGTGGAACAGAAGGTGCATCCAGAGGGAGAGAGCAGTCCAGAAGAGTCCCCAAACGAGTCTCACTATCTCAAGCTTTTCCCCCTTATTTATACATTAGTAATAGAATGACATGTCCCTTAAAGAAACCTTGTTAAGTAAGCATTTCAATGATCAAGCAGGAAGTTCCCTCTGATTATTGATTAACCAGGTGTGGGTTTTTCCAGAGCCTGCAGCTTTGAGACCCCAATAGACATTCCTGGGGCACATCCTGATCTTCTAAAATGTATCTGCAACTTCAATACACTTTTTATCAGGAAGGATGCAGGGTCAAGCTGCCCTTTCTGTGGCAGCCAAAACTCCCTCCCCTCCTGCCTTGGTCGAGCTGAGTTTGCTGAATGGCCAATTTACAGCTTGCTGACTAGGCCACCTTTAACAATAAGCCACAGTGGTCTCAAGCACTTTACTGGTTTGCCAAAGTCTCCCAGTACCCCTGGAGCCATATCTTAGAGCTGAACACATCCTGAACTTTGAGGTAATCAGATCTGAACTTTGTGACATAGGCCTATTTCTGCTTGGTTTAAACTGACAAAATCTTTGTCCCTTTGATTGGAGTCATAGCTAGATAACACAACCAACTCATCAAATACAAATATTAGCAGCTTTTATGTTTGCTTTCTGTCTTGAGCCTAACAAGCAAACAACAGTGTGTTTGTCAGCATTTCACAGAGAGCTTGAAGTGGGACTTTTTGTCTAAGTTTCAATTGCTGTTGAACAGCTCGCTTCACAAAGTTTCAAACAATGGAAAATGCACAAAGACTGAATGCTTGTCAGAAGCTAGTTTATGTGGAAATAGGAATGCAAGTGTCATGAGATCAAGGCTTTTTGCAAGACTTCCATTACCTCCTGGTTACTATCCACCTTAGGTACCTACAAGGCCCCCATTACTCTAATATCTATGCACCACAATACTTAATATGTGTTGTTTCTGAAGCACAGAGACGCTAAGAACCTGATCTGTAAAGGTATTTAGTCACCTAAAGATGCAGATAGGTGCCTAGTGGGAATTAAGCAAACACACATACAATGATTTAAATGGGAGGTAGGTGCCTAAGCCTAAACACCTTTAAGAATCTGGTCCCAATTGATTTGCACAATGTCACACAGAAAGTCTGCAGTGCAGCAGAGTACTGAACCCAAGTTCCCCGATCCCCTAAATCATTCAAACATCGGTGAAGAAATAAAACAAACAAAAAAGACAACTGAACTCTTTTATATCTAAAATAAGAGGCTTAGCTGGCTTCCATTCACATTTTGAACAGAGTCACATCAATTCATAGAACTAGGGCTGCAAACTTTCTAATCACACAAAACTGAACTCCTCTGTCTGCCCCTGCCCTGCCCCTTCTCCAAAGCCCCGCCCCTGCTCCCTCCATCCCCCCCTCCCTCCATTGCTCACTCTCCCCCAGCCTCCCTCACTTTCACGAGTCTGGGGCAAGAGGTTGGGGTGCAGAGGGGGGTGAGAGCTATGGCTGGGGGTGAGGCTCTAGTGTGGGGCCAGAGATGAGAGGTGTGGGGTGCAGAAAGGGTGTGGGCTCCTGGAGGGAGTTTGGGTTTGGGAGGGGACTTTGGGCTGGGGTGCGGGATTGGGTGCAGGTTCTCAACTGTGCTTACAGCTGCTCCCAGGAAGTGGCTGCCAGGTCCCTTCAGCACCTAGGCAGAGCTGTAGCCAGGTGACTCTGCACAGTGTGCACTGCCCTCGTGCTAGCAGGCACCAGCCCTGCGGGTCCCAATGGTCATGGTTCCCAGTCAGTTGGAGCTACAGAGCTGGCACTAGGGGCAGGGGGAGTGTGCAGATCCTTCCTGGCCACCCATGCGCCTAGGAGCCGCAGGGACCTGGTGGCCACTTCTGGGAGCTGCGCAAAGCTAGGGCAGGCAGGGAGTTTGTCTTAGCCCAGGCCCCTGCTCCTCCGCTGACTGGACTTTTAATGGCCTGGTTGGCAGTGCCGATCAGAGTGGCTGGACAGCTGGCAACCCTACATTGAACACAGGACTGGAAGGGTCAGTCTGGGTAATGGAGTGCAGTCCCCTGCTACTGCAGGCAATTCTGTCACATAATCCTTCTCATAAATTTATCAAGCTCCAATTTAAAATTAGTTAGGTTGGCCCTTATTGTGTAGCTGCTCCAGAATCTCACTCCTCTGATGGTTAGAAACTGTCTTCTAATTCTTATTAGTAGGGCTGGTCCTGAAAACAGTTCATCAGAACTTTTCAAAATTGTTTACCTTTTTAAAAAAAAAAATGAAAAAATGCTGAAAGTTTTCAATTAAAAAACAAAAACAACAACAACAACAACTAAAGAGAACCCCAAACATTTCCAGTGAAACTCTTCCTCAATTTCATTTATGTATTTATTTATTTGGGGGAGAGTTAATAAAAAATGAACATTTAATCAAAAAACTGAAAATTCAGCCAATTTTAACCATCACTATATAGTGGAGACAAGCCCAGGTCAAAAACAGAGCTCTGAAAAGATAGGCAGTAAACATTTCCCACCCAAGAAATATTTCAACTAAAACAAAAAAGAAATGCTTTGTGACTTTTTTATGATTTTTTCAAGTTTTTGTTCAAAAAAATCTAATCCACGTTTCCATTGTTTTCAGCAACAGAAAACAAAAACAGCTTAACAGGACCAATATTTTTGACTGAGTGATTAAAAAAAAATCACCATTCCTGACAAAATTTCCATTTTAACCAAAAATCGTTTTTACATTAGATGAGGGAGCAGCTTTGAAAGAAAAAAATACTACCAGTTCTAGATCTGAATACCCATTTAGTTTAGTTTCAAAAGCAATGAATCCACTTCAGACCTGGATTCTTTAGTACCAAAGACAGAACTCCCTGCCACTTCAGTTACGGAAATAACTCCATTAGCTGTTAGCTGTAATAGATTAATCCTCTGTGGAACAACCTTTAGAACCATAGAATATCAGGGTTGGAAGGGACCTCGGGAGGTCATCTAGTCCAACCCCCTGCTCAAAGCAGGACCAATTCCCAAATAAATATCCCAGACAGGGCTTTGTCAAGCCTGACCTTAAAAACTTCTAAGGAAGGAGATTCCACCACCTTCCCAGGTAACCCATTCCAGTGCTTGACCACCTTCTTAGTGAAAAGGTTTTTCCTAATATTCAACCTAAACCTCCCCCAATGCAATTTGAGACTCCTTGTTCCGCCATCTGGTACCACTGAGAACAGTCTAGATCTATCCTCTTTGGAACCCCCTTTCAGGTAGTTGAAAGCAGCTCTCAAATCCCCCCTCATTCTTCTCTTCTGCAAACGAAACAGTCTCAGTTGCCTCAGCCTCTCTTCATAAATCATGTGCTCCAGCCCCTTAATCATTTTTGTTGCCCTCCGCTGGATTCTTTCCAATTGTTCCACATACTTCTTGTAGTGTGGGGCCCAAAACTGGACACAGTACTCCAGGTGAGGACTCACCAATGTCGAATAGAGGGGAATGATCACGTCCCTCAATCTGCTGGCAATGTTATATAGCCCAAAATGCCGTTAGCCTTCTTGGCAAAAAGGGCACACTGTTGACTCATACCCATCTTCTCATCCACTGTAACCTCTAGGTTCTTTCCTGCAGAACTGCTGCCTAGCCATTCGGTCCCTAATCCATAACAGTGAATGGGATTCTTCTGTCCTAAGTTTAGGACTCTGCACTTGCCCTTGTTGAACCTTATCAGGTTTCTTTTGGCCCAATTCTCTAATTTGTCTAGGTCCCTCTGTATCCTATCCCTACCCTCCAGAGTATCTACCACTCCTCCCAGGTTAGTGTCATCTGCAAACTTGCTGAGAGTGCAGTCCACACCATCCTCCAGATCATTAATGAAGATATTGAACAAAACCGGCCTCAGAACCGACCCTTGGGGCACTTTGCTTGAAACCAGCTGCCAACTAGACATGGAGCCATTGATCACTACCCGTTGAGCCTGATGATCTAGCCAGCGTTCTATTCACCTTATACTCCATTCATCCTGCCCATACTACTTTAACTTGCTGGCAAGAATACTTGCTGGCAAGAATACTGCTTTCCTGTCATCCACAGACCCAGTTATCTCCTTATAGAAGGCAATTAGGTTAGTTAGGCATAACTTGTCCTTGGTGAATCCATGCTGACTGTTCCTGATCACTTTCCTCTCCTCTAAGTGCTTCAGAATTGATTCCTTGAGGACCTGCTTCATGATTTTTCCAGGGACTGAGGTGAGGCTGACTGGCCTGTAGTTCCCTGGATCCTCCTTCCTTTTTTTAAAGATGGGCACTACATTAGCCTTTTTCCAGTCATCTGGGACCTCCCCCGATCACCTGAGTTTTCAAAGATAATGGTCATCATACATATTGTGGCAGAGCTCTGACCTTGCTCCCGTGGGTCCTGTGCTTCTAGGCAGTTTATGCTAGCTTCAGTGACTCACTGTGACCCTTCATGTAGCCCTCCTCTCTCTAGGGCGAGGGTTACAGTCTACTGAGCCCTTTTCATCAAAGGCCTGCAAAGAGGTTGGTGAGAGAACTCCCACAGTCTCTGTTGTCCCTGGGACCTTATTTCAGAACAGTTTAGCCTCCTGTCCTGACTTCCCCTCCCAGGAGATGTTCCTATAGTGGTGGGTTGGGGGGGAGGGAACCCGGGCTTGCCCTCTACTCCGGATTCCAGCCCAGGACTCTAATGGTAGCAGCTGCTTGCAGCCAACCTTTCACTGCCAGAGTTGCTACATTTCCCTGAGCCACTTTCCCCACAGCTCTCCTGCTTCTCCCTTCTTCACCCTTACCTTAGGGCTCCCTCAACAATGGTTTAGGGATGTCTTCATTAACCAGCCCTTCAACCACACTTCCTTTCCTCTGGCTTCCTGGCTCTCCTCTGCCTGACTGGAGTGACCCCTTTCTATAGTATCAGCAGGGCCTTAATTAGAGTCGGGTGGTCACATTAACTTAATGGCCTCACCTGACTCTTTGCAGGTCAGTCAGGGAACAGAAAACTGTTAATCCAGTGGCCAGTATATCTGCCTTCTGCTATTCTGCTGTACCCAACTGGCCTGGGTCTATCACAATATTTAACCAGTATGTTACCAACACTTCACTTGTGAAGAGAGGCTCACTCCAGCTGTCTGAAGTCCACAGAAATTAAAGTGCCTGAGTTTGATCTAAATATACCAGATTAAATCTGGTAGAGAGCAGTTCCACTTAAGCATCAGTATTAAACAGGTGACCATGAGATCAGAATCCAGCCTATTTTGTAGCAAGATCACAAAAAGCTGTCAGAGGGAATTGAAGCTCGGACCTTCATTACATAAAGCAGAAGACTCTAATCATTAAGAGTAACTCCCTTATCTTTAAATTGGAGATCGTTATAGTCACTGGTTTAAGTCAGTAGGAGGACACATAATCATAGAAACATGGCCACTCTCTCATTTTATCTGAACAAATTCAACCACCCTGTTCATTACCCACAGACAATATTATGCTAAGGATATTTCATCCTGATACTAGTACATATGCCTTTAATTGGATACATTTAAATTACCAATATCTTACATTTCGCATTCAAAACTAGATAGATATTTAAGACCAAATCTGGCCCTCAGTTATGCCAGTGTAAATCTGAAGTAACTCCAATGAAGTTAAATGGTTTACTTACTTCAGATTTATATCAGTTTAAGAGAGGGAAGAATTCAGCCATGGGGATCTGATAGAAATATAATATAATTTACTTTGGAAAGAAGGCGTAATCTATGTCCTTGTTTTCATACAAGTGTTTAGAAATAATTACATTGAACTACTTCATTTATATTTCTAAAGTTACTCTGAACCCAGTGAATACAAATATGTAAATATTTTGGGGGCTCGAGTTAATTGCACCACTATCACATGATTATACATACTAATGAATGTGTTTAACACAAGCTTGTTATGGATGTTCTTCACTAAAAGAATAATTAATGGAATTTAATATCACTATGGATAGCAGGTATCATAGGCCAGGGGAGGCTGATCCTCCCCAGACAGCCTGGCATGGCCCCACCCATGCTCTGCCCCCCAGGAGTCTCTGAGTTCCCGCAGTTCTTTCCTGGCCCAGGTGAGGGCTGGGGCTGGGGCCAGATGGCTTGCTGCCTGGACTCGGGGTGACTGGTGCTGATGCCCGCCCAGCACTCCATTCACCATGCTCCAGGGTAGCGTTTGGGGGCAGTGTGATGGTGCCACCCTTCCTGCCCTCCAGGACTGGGGTTGGAGGCGCTGCCACACTGCACTCTGGAGCTGGGATCAGGCACCCCATGCTCTGGGGCTGAAGTCAGGGGCTCTGGGGCAGCCCAGGGGCTCTGGGGCAGCCTCTGGAGCAGCCCAGGGGCTCGGGGCAGCCTGGTGGCCAAGATGCGGGTGCTCTGAGCTCCGGTGGGGAAATGGGGCAGATAGGGTGGGGCTAGGGGCTAGCCTCCCCCAATGTCTGGTTCACCTGCTGCCCATGGGTATAATCCACTGTACAGGAGAAGATGTACAAAGTGATAAGTTACAGTAAATTTACTATAGCAACTCTACTTCCCTCCCTTTACTTTTCAAAAATAGATCAGTTCCCCTGAGTTGTACTAGTTACAGATAAGCACAGCCTAAAACTTTTAGATTTCACATTTGCGTAATGCAAAAAATGCTTTTCAAATCACTAAACCCAGTGTAGAGACAATCAATCACTTCAGGCTGCCTAAAACTCAGTAAATTATGAATCTGAAGAGATTACAACTGTCATCGTCATCATTTATACTGGCAAAAGATTCATATTTCAAATCCTGGTTATCTTTGCATATAATTCAGTGCTATACTGTCCTGCCATCTACTAATCATGATTTTGGAAAAAGATGAATCTACCAAAGTCACACATATATATTTTTTTCTCTTATTATAGCAGCACTGTTTGCTCCAAAGTAGTTAAAGTAACACTGGTGCTGCCACTATAAACTTTTGGTTTTCAGGGGATATGTAAATTGTCTGCAAAATTTGCTCTGAGATGAAATTTATGCAGGTTATCAGGCCAAGAACTATTTGTCTATTTACCATTTACAAGGATCACATAAAAATACCAGACTTTGTGGTTTTACTATTTCTGTCTTCTCTTGCCCTCCCTAATCCCATGCCCCATTCAAAGCTATTGCAGCTGAAAGAGGAGCTCCCCTCCCCCATTCAAGGGCTGAGGTGATTCTACATAAGCTTTGACTATCTTAACTGGTGCATGAGTAGCACTTCAACCTTGCAGCTCCTTCAGTCTGCAGAATACAAGATACAACCTGGACATGAAGAGCACTGTCCCTGAGAATGAGAGGGAGAAGTGGAAGGAGTCAACATGAAACTTGGAAGGCAGCATGGCAATTTAGGAGACCTACACCCAGTAGGGAGTACCCCAGAGACACAGACAGGCAGGGCATTGAGGGACAGGTTAGCTGTACAGCATCCTTTGTCCCCTCTGTCAGCCTGGAGACTTCCACACACATGCATTCTCCTGCAAGAGGGAAAAGTAACAGGAACCACAAACAAACGTAAGGGTTACGGCAACCATGTAAGAGGCTCCTGACAACAATCCACCACCTTGTCCAGTGTCAACCTCTGCCCACTCCAGAAAAGAAAGAGTGGCAGGAATCACCAAGAAACTTAAGTAACAGGGCAGCAATGAGTGAAGCCCCCTTTCTTGCCCTTCCTAGCTAACCCCAGGTCTTTTCTCCACCATCCTCCACTGGAAGGGGAGAAATGAAAAAATGTCCTCAGGAAAATGGGTATCCAGGATGTTAGTATGAGGAGTACTGTTCACAAATGTATATCAATTGAAATGACAGGTGGCTGATTGATAGTGTTAAAGCACAATAAGAGGAAAAAATAAATGTTGTTACCTGTTTCTCCCATAATGACCAGTCTGATCTGTTCTTGTTGTTTGCTTATGTTCAAAATAACAACACAACACACCTAAAAACCTTTCTTGAAAAACTTCTAAAAGGTTAATGTCCTACCATGCCAGAGCTTAGACAGGTAGATGCAAACTGTTTGCTCAACTCCCTTATTGTTACTCTGAAAATTCAATTATCTAACAATCCAAAACCAGCTAGTCTCATATGTCTTTCATTCTCCAGGAGGACATGCAAGACGGTGATTCTACTCAGAGTTGAATTATGGCAGGTAAAGTACTTGCCAATTTTGAAAAGCCACCCAGAATAGTGAACTGCAGCAATATCCCCCACTGAACCACACACACTCACTCACTCTCCTTCCCCCTGAAAAGCAAGGACATTCTTTTTTGCAGTTTTTCAGCTTTAGATTCCTTTCTGAAAGAACAATAGAAAATGGTTTCACATCTCCCCTTAGTGATCTGACAAAATAAAGGTGCAGGCTTCAGCACCTATGCCACTGGTACTATTATGCATTTCAAGCAAAAGCAAATACTGGGCTTCCTATTCCATCACTTGACGGGTTTGACAGTCTCCACTTGTTGAAATCGTATGAAACAGCACATTCATAATGTGCACTCTCATGACACCCAATATTATCCATAGTCACAGTTACATACTGTACCCCAATAATGAACACTGATTCATTGTTACCTCAAAGCAGAGTCAAGGTTAGAATTGTATTTAGAAAGCAAATTATGTAGGGCTATGCACATTCTAATAGCCAGCTAATTGTTTATCATTATTTAGTGGTTAAATGCTTTCTCGCTTTATCTTCAGCACTGAGCAAGTTAAAGGCAAGGACAACTTTCAGCTGCCCTTTTCAACACATTAGCCTCAATTGCATTTTCCAAATACGTTATCAAAATGGTAATTCCATGCTTTCCTCTCTGTAGATAGTCTAGTATTCATAAAGGTAGCATTATTACTACAAATATATTGGGGGGAAACTATTTCAATTACTGGGAGAATATGTAACTCCAAGTCTATTTATTTCAATTTATTCAACTGTCTTGATATATTCGCACATAGAACTTTTACAAAGAATGAATAAATTCACCTTGAAATTGTACCAATTGACTTTGGCTGGGCGAGGCTGTGAGAAGGAATCAGAATCACTTTTTGAAATAAACCCTGACACCATTGATCAAAACAAAGTGGCTACTTATTTATTAAACTGACAGTTCAGCAGTGGTTTCAAGGTAGCAGATGATGTGGCCTGGGGTGTTGACCATGACCTGAGGTGAGAACCGTGGTCTGATGCTTTTATGCTAGTCACACATTTGGAGGCTACATCTGATGCGGTAACATTTTTTAGGGCTCCAGAACCTGCTTAGATGTCAAGCAGCTGGTATGAGCACTGTCATCCATTTCAGATTGTTATTTCATGAACGACAAGTTAGGCCTGAGAAAATACACTTAAAACCTATCCCATTTCTCGTTGTTACTAACACTCCCATCAAGAGCCAAATAAAGAAAGGTCTTGGATAGGAAGCATATTAAAATATGCATAAGACCATGTGTGTATTATATGTTTATTGTATATACCTACATTATAAAATATGATAGGAAACATTAAAATAATGCAACATTTACAAATATAATATTAATGGTTCAACCTAATTACTTGAGCTTCTTGGATTTAGAAAGCAATATGTTTATCAGAAGGCTCCTGCCACTGAATGTCGCTTGGTGTACATTAAACTGAAGGGTTTCTATAGTAAACTGCATCTAAAATCAATAGTAATTCAGTTCAGGCAAGTTCTTGAGCTAGCATAACAGGCATCAATGTGCTCGATCAGATCATTGTTGGTGTTGACACAATGGAAATTTAAGCTAAAGGAAGAAGTAGTAAGGGCCTATATCTGTTAGGAAAGGGGAGTCAGCTGAAAAAGGAGTATGAGTAATAGTGAAATGAGATTTGAGAATAGGATTAACTGAAGGTAGCAGAGCAGAGCCCACCAGCAAAACTGCAGATGTCATTCCTTCAGCTTTTCTAAAGGATGGGATTTTATTTCACTGAATCTAAGCTTTCCTGAAAAGTCAGTTTTAGCTGCTTCTTTTGCAGACAACATTCAGTAGTAATCCATCCATGGTTGTGCTGTGTTTCTGACAGAAAACTCCAGCAAGCGGCCACCCAGAAAGGCAAAGGTGCAGGTTTCACTCTATTTATTCCCACTAAAAGGGAGATGTGATGCATGCATTAGCATTTCATGTGGGTTTTTTAGTTCTTGTTAACTATAGAACATATAATCCTAGAATTTATGCTTTTCTAGAAAGGAATCAATTTCAGAGGCATTTCCAAATATCTGTTCATTTACTTGCATTTCCTTCTTATCCATCTACATTTTAACATTGAACGTCTACATTGAGACAAAATGATCACCACATAAGCCAGACAGCCTGCAACAACAACAACAACAAGAAAGGCAGATAAGATGCTGGAAGAATTAGGAGTTGTATGGTGCAAAAGGAGTTGTGTGGTGCATAATGTATATTAAAAGAAGAAGCCCTAATCACATAGTCATCTACAAAAAACTTTTCCCCCAGTAGTGGAAGGACAAAGTCCCATGGGAGCCTGAGGAGGTACTGAAAGATTAGAGAAAGCAAACATAATAGCAATTCTCACAAATCAAAAGAATAGCCACTTTGGCAATTGCTTTTATTTAAACTTAAGGTCAAATTTTCAAAACTGAGCATGCTTTCTTGTGCATGGGAAAACTCCAATATCGAAGGGCAAAATACAGTTAGTGCATCCAAATACATGCATATTTGTCTAAATCAGGGTTCTTGTATGCATGCAAATATGTACTTTAACCCAAGCTTCTGCTCAGGCTGCTTAATTCCAAGGCTTCCACTTTAGGACTTCTTGCCCTTCCCTGCAGCTCTTTTATCTCAAAGAGATGCTAAGACTTTCCACTTCCTTAGCTAACACTCTCTCCTGAGTTAAAAAAAATCAGTTTTTTATCTCCACAAAAAAAAAGAAACTTTTAAACAATGATATCCTGTAATATTAATGCGTCTGAGGCAAATCTGAGACACTGAGCGGGAAAGTAAAAGCAGAGAGGAAGCAAATTAGATATGTGTCTGTAATATGTTACTGCTATAAAGATGGCTAATGGGCTGCATATAGAAAGGCATCATCATCGGAACATGGAGGCAGAGTTCCTGTCTACATGACTCTGTTGCTTCTGAACCTGGAATAATTTATTGTGTTCTGGGCACTGCATTACCATAAAGATATTCAGAACCTGGAGGGCTTGAAGAGAAGAATAACATTTTTTTCAAGAGACTGGAGGTACAGACTTGAGAGAAAATATTAAAAGAGCTAAAGTGCAGCAGGGCTGGTCAAAATATTATGGAATAAATTATTAAATGAATTTAGACTTCTCTTCTGCGCATGAATCCTTTGCAAACGGATTCTGATTACTAAAACTGTATTAATTACAAGCATTCACCGAGCAGTCTGAGAATAGACTTGCACTATAGTTAGGTAAACAAATTTGCATCTGAGCCTTTGCAAAATTTCATTTAATAAAAAAATTACTATAAGTACTTACATTCAACTAATTATAATGCACACTAAGCAGTGTAGTTGAAACATAGTCAGGAGAACATTAAGACCGGGCCCAGGGGTCCAGACTTTGGCTGTTAAAGTGCCAATTTCTTATTTATTTGTCATTATTTGCATTGTACAATTGCTCGGCTACTCCATGTACTATTACTTTCCACTCACTAACTGGATGACAAACATTTTAAACAGCAGAATGAGAATAATTAGAATATCATTCTGTATATGCATGTAAAGCATTGTTTGCAAGGAAAGATGGATATTTGTATGAACAGATTCCATTCCCTAAACATTTGAGGCGTTCGCACAAGTGTTCTTATATAATGAAGGTCAAACTGAACAGTCATTCAGTACAGGAACAAAACATTTTGCAGCATTCAACCAGCTCTAATGTATACTGACGTGACTATGTAATGATTAAGGACGGGACATGATAACATCTACAGACATAATGAAGGGTGTAGACACGAAGTGTGCCTACAAAATTTTAATTTGATATTTCTGGGTATAACTGCTCCAGAAGTCAAAGGGTGAAATTAAGGAAGGGAAAATTAGTTCAAAGTATCAGGGGAAAACTTTCTGACAATGACAATAGTCTTGGCAAGAGAAATGGTAGAAACCCAGTCACTAGGGACTTTTAACCTAGAGTGGACTGAAAACTAGAAAATGTACTGCAGGGAACAATCCTGAATAGTGTGAAAGTAGAAAGAATTATATTGTGAAAATAGAAAGGATTAAAGAAATGCTATCTGTACCTTTAAGCAAAACTGTTGGAATGCTGCAGTCCAGGTGTCAGGAATACAAACATTAACATAGAACAATTGCACCGTTTAAGGGCAATTGGTGAAGTATTAGCCTTAGATCGATAAGGATTAGTAAGGAAGTAGGATATGCATGCTGTGCCCCAGGTGAATTTTACTGTTTTGCTTTCTTTGTCTCTTTGTCTAATTCCTGCTCTTTTATCTGTGTAAATAAGGGCTTGTCTACATCAGAAAGTTGCAGCGCTGGTGAGGGAGTTACAGCGCTGCAACTTTGAAGGTGTACACATCTGCAGGGCACCACCAGCGCTGCAACTCCCTGTTTGCAGCGCTGGCCGTACTCCCGTTTTGTCTCGGGTGTAGAGGATCCAGCGCTGGTGATCCAGCGCTGGTAATCCAATGTAGACAGTTACCAGCGCTTTTCTTGACCTCCGTGGAAGGAGGAAGCCTCTGGTAATCAAGCTGGTTTCCTTTCCCGGTTTGCTCTCTCGGTCCCGGAGCCACCCAGCAAACCGCAGGGAAGGAGACCTGCTTGCTCGGGGTTCCGGGACCGAGAGAGCAAACCGGGAACGCCGCGGTTTGCTCTCTCGGTCCCGGAGCCACCCAGCAAACCGCAGGGAAGGAGACCTGCTTGCTTGGGGTTCCGGGACCGAGAGAGCAAACCGGGAAAGGAAACCAGCTTCGCCGCGGTTTGCTCTCTCGGTCCCGGAACCCCGAGCAAGCAGGTCTCCTTCCCTGCGGTTTGCTGGGTGGCTCCGGGAACGCGAGAGCAAACCGCGGCGTTCCCGGTTTGCTCTCTCGGTCCCGGAACCCCGAGCAAGCAGGTCTCCTTCCCTGCGGTTTGCTGGGTGGCTCCGGGACCGAGAGAGCAAACCGCGGCGAAGCTGGTTTCCTTTCCCGGTTTGCTCTCTCGTCCCGGAACCCCCCTTGAAGCCGCCCAACAGCGCTGCAGTGTGGCCACATCTAACACCACTTGCAGCGCTGGTTGCTGTAAGTGTGGCCACTCTGCAGCGCTGGCCCTATACAGCTGTACTAATACAGCTGTAACAACCAGCGCTGCAAAATTTTAGATGTAGACATGGCCTAAGACTGTTTGGGTCTTGCATGGCCACTCACATTATCTGGGTGTTATTGGCGGAGCACTGCGCTAATAAAACAGAGTGGACTGACAAATTGTGAGTCCTGATTCTAACTTTGACAATTTGGAGGTTCCACCGAGATTGCAACCGTCTTCATTGGGGCTGTGTGAATCCTGACAGTTTTAGTAGGATGACCGTGGCAGCCGGCACCTGGGCATTTGGCCCGAGCGGTCCTCCACTAGAGTGGAAAGGTGCACAGCCACAGTGAGATCTACGCCATCGAACCTGTTGGTTCCCACTCTGTGTTGGTAGGGATCCCGGGATCTGACATCAGGAATCTGGTCAGGTAATTATTTCTGTGTTTTGTCCGGACTGAGGACTGTCCTGTCACTGTGTCTATCCATCCTCTTGTGGAGCGTTTGAGTCTGGGTGCCGTCTCCATCCAGGGATAGGCCGACCAAGGGGTTCCTGTCCTCACGGTCTGAGTGAGTGGAATCTGCACAATCACAGCCGCACTGCACTTTGGGTAAAAACCCTGATGTGAAAGCAAGGGCAACTGAGGCAGTAGCCTGTGGGCTCCTTTTGTGTGATTGCACTAGGCATTGCTCTGACGAATTTCCTTCTTGTGTGATTGGTGTGTGAAGTCCTCCTGTATTGGTAACCAGACATCTAAGTCGGCACCATTCCCTAAATGAACGCTGGCTCATTTTATGAATTTAGGATGTGTCCGGACTCCTATAAAAAGGGTCCAGACTCCCGTAAATTTCTGGAAAAATGGTCTAGGCTAACTCAGGGGGATCCCAAAACTCAGTGGTCACTGTTAAAATCTTGGAACAAAGACTGAGTGGACGTCTTAAAGGACAAACTTGGCCAACCTAAAACTAAATTAGCTAAAGGAGAGATTAATTGTTTCATGCAGTGGTGGCAAGAGGCAAATCATAGGTGGACAAAATCAAAACTCGCCTCTCTCAAATATGCAAATAATAAGTTAAAAGCTTTATTAAAAGCCTCCTCTCCCACGACCAGACTGAGCGCTCCCCTTTACCCCGTTCTCCAAACCCCGGATTGATCCAACCCCCTTCATACTCCCATCTCATTGTAAAAAGGACAAAAAGCCCCTTGTTCTGTTCCCCTTTGTTGTCTGCCTCAAAAACTGATTCTTTAGTGTTCCACTACCAATTCAGCAAGGAGGGTGGGCTCCTCAACTAGCCCCCACCCTTCCTGGTCCCTTTCCTTGAACATTTCTTTCAAAATTGTGAAATGACCACAATATCACTCACAAATGGTTCATTGAAAAAAAAAGCAGGATCGGGCCCAGACAAGCAGGCAAGCAACAGATAAACAAACTGAAAAACAGGTTGAAAGCCCTAAGGGAATAGTGTCAGGAGTAAGAAAAGCAGTAGGTGCAGGCACGAACCCCTGGAACAATATTTAAAATGGTGAAATCTGAGGTGATAAAGGCGTCATTTTGGGACATAAACAAGTGATTTAAGAAAAGAGAGTGAAAAGTTAACTCTACAGAGGCTGAAGAGAATTAAGCAGTTAAACTTTGTGGAAAATGTTAAAAAGGACCCATGTTAAAGAGAAAGAATTCTTGGTTTCTTTGCAGCCATTCTGAAGGGAAAATGGGCCCTATTTCCAGAAGAATGCCTGTAAATAATCCATATATATATACAGCTATGTAAAAACAAAGCAGTGTAAAGAAATGTTAAGGAAAAGAAAATGTGTATGTATCTATTTGTCTGTGAAAATATGTAACGTTCTAAGAATCTAAACCAACACATCTGGTTTGTAAAACTCCTGTTTTCTAGGTGTGAGATAAATTGGTTTTGTTTTTCTTTTTAATGCCACCAAAAATTCATTTGACTCTTTAATTCAAAGTTGCAAAACTGACAGACCTTTTTGCAAGACCCAGATAATTAGTGCTGTTTGGCTTTGGGATATAGCATTTAACCCTTAAGGGGTAACTTGATTCTTTACAAAAATTAAAATGTTTTTAAATAAAGACCAAGTCATGGCTGCAATAGGGCAGTCAAAATCAGGAGAATAGGGAGAGATTCTGAAAGTCTTTTTGTTTGGTTGGTTTTTTCCCTGTAACAATAGCAGATAAAAGCTGTAATGAAAGAATAAGAAATTAACAGTGACCCTCTGAACCAACAGCAGAGGTGAGGTGTACAAAACAAAAAGAAGCAATGTTAAAAACACAGAGCCTTAAAATAGCTCTGTGTAATCAGACTGTCACTTTTATAAGGGTACATGAAAACTCTGTGAGAACAAAACAAACAGTTACACCTTATGTAAAAATTAATATGGCTAATGTTTTTAAAGTCATAGTATAGAAAGAATGTACATTTTCTCTAGGACATGTGCAGTGTATATTGTAGAAAGGGGTAAAAAAAAATGCAAATGAAACGTGCTGCTGAATTAAAATCCTATTAGGGCTCCAAAAAGAGCCGCAATAGGCTGTGTTTTCTTTTTCAGATCCCTGTGTGTTAAGACAGAGTCTCTGAGCTCTGCTGATGGCTTTGAATCCAAAAGTCAAGCCTGTGTTGATGCAAATTACCTAACTGATAAAGAAAGGTGAGAACTGCCAGCACAAAAGAAGCTGCAGATAAAGAACATACCTGGTCAGCAAACAAATCGCCTACATAAAAGGCATGGTATAACAAGATACCTTTAATAGATTTGATGCTAATATTATTGTTAATATCAAACATTAAAATAAATTTAATGTTGGTAAGTACCCCTGTAACAACTTATAGTGTGTATGATTTTTGGAAAAATCCTTTAAAGTAATATGGTGATGCTTCTCAGCTATTACCTGTGAATAAACTTAAAGCTTAACACAGCAGGAAAAACATTACAGACTTGGTCTGCCATATAAGAGGAAAAACTTGAGGTACACTACCTCATGAATTTAATAACTAAACAGTGGAATAATTTCCGCATAACCCATAAAAAGTAGAAGCCATTAAAACCTGGCCTGCCTATAAAACAAACAACAACAAAAAAACACAAGAAAATATGGGGGTAATTCCTCTGTTTTGCCTGCAATCAGCAAGAGTATTTGTAAAAGAAAGGAATCTTTTAAGTAATAATCAATGCCACCCCAAAAGGAGTAGAAAAATGTTATTTTTGTCTTTCAGATAATCCAAAGTACTGTATAACGGGCTATGTGTATGTGTTAATTCTTGGGGAAAAGTGTTTAAAAAGTGTTAGCAACCCACCAGAAGACAAATGTAAATGTAATGTAAGTACTGTGTTTACCAATAATCACATTTACTATTTGCCACAACAACAACAACAACAAAAGAGTTGCAGCTTACAGTAAGCACTGATTTAGCTGAGTTCTCTATCAAGCTTGGCATTGAATGGCAAACAGTTACCAATCATCTGTAAAAAGGTAACATAGTTCCTAAAAAAAAACCAAAAAAAAAAAACAAATGTGGAAAACTGGACTATTCATATTATACACACAAATGGGGACATGTTAAGAATTGCCACTACAGAAAAACATAACAGCTTACCATTGGTATAACATATTTTCTGGATGGTCTCCCACAACTACTGGCATACTAATGTTACTACCCCTAATTGTGTTTTTGGTTTTAAATTGTATGTGTTTAATTGAAATGTTTAAAATGTGCTGGTGGTTAAAACAAATGTGTGCAAAGTTAAAGCCACAGGCCCAAATCACCTCCCAGTATTTTCTATTACGTGGACTAAATAAGAAGTGACACTGGCAATTAATAATCTTAATATCAAAAGGGGGATATGTAGGAGCAGGATTTTATAATGTCCCATAAGAATTAAAGTATAATTTGATTTCATCCTGCTAGCCACTTTTTTTAAATAGCAGAAAGAAATGACCCCCTGGGACTATAAGATTCTGTTTTCCCATATGTATTACAAATTGGGCCCTCTCTTAACTCTTTGTTTTAAGATTTAGTTAGTAAGAGACAGGATTCTCTATTGTGTCTATGTTAAGTAAATTAGAGAAACATTAAAGGCCTGGGTCTCAATGTAAATTGTCTTGGTTATCAATTGCAAAACTTAGCAAGGTTTAATTTGCAATGCCTTTTTTTTTTACTCGATATAAAATACTACTGTTTGTATTCTCAATCTATTTGTGTGAATGAGGAATGTATGCATCAGGAAAAGATAAGTGTGAAGGCCATTGTTATAGCCAGAGTCAAGGAAGAAGTAGTAAAGAGACTTAAAGAACATCAAAGAATCATCAGGCACTGCTTACTACCCTGACGGCTGTTAAACTGTCTGGCATCTCAGAGTGGATACATGCTTCGCAGCGTAAGAGTGCACCACCCCTAGTGAACCAATCATCACCTCAGGACCACGCAGAGTCAATTTTGACTCCAGAAGAAGATGTAGAGGAACAGCCTGCAATACCTTACAATCTACGCTCTCATAAGGGTTGCCAGAAGCAGTCGACTACATAAAGCAAGGCCCAAGAAGAAGCAGTAGTGAGCCTAGCGCCTGCTGCCTGGTGGACATAAAACTGTGACTGCAGTTCCCTCAGTTGAGGTTGTCAGAACCAGAAGGGCCCTGCCTCCAACATGCACCTCTGGTGGTGCCTGTTCCTCGCCTGTTGGTGTCTTAAGGTCTGGGGAGTCCACAATGACAATTCTTTTATCCAGCAGCAAGTGTGGATAGCTCAGACCCTTAATATTTCTAAATGCTAGGTCTGCAGCCACGTCCCAGCCCACTCTCAAACTGGTGTCCCTGTCCTGGCTACCCACTCAATTCCCCAGACCTCACTGGAGGACCTTGTCCGTTTAACACAATATGGAACAGTAATGACACCTGGGAAGAGGCTATTGGCAGTTCCTTTATCCCACTTGGGGGAGTAATACACCAGGCAAAAAGGCTCCTGAGGTTACAAGCAGTAGTTGAAATAATGGCAAATGAAACCGGAGAAAGTTAAAAAACCCTGGCCAAAGAAACAGGGGTGATCCAACAGGTGGCCCTCCAAAACCGTCAGGCATTAGACATAGTGCTGGTGGCCAAAAGAGGGACCTGTGCTCTCATTGGAAAAGAATGTTGTGTGTTTATACCTGACAATACCAATGAGGTAATAGATCACGCTAGCCACTTAGAACAAATCGCATATCTTCCCCGTGAAGAGCCCAGTTCTTTATGGAAGTGACTAAGTAACCTGTTCAATTTCTCTGGCATAGGAAACTGGTTGTTTCAGGGAGCCCTAACTATCCTGTTTGAAATCTTAGTGATTTTTGTATGCTTTCAGTTAATCTCCTGTTGTATCCAGAATTGGATACAATTCCAATTCTGCCCCAAAACAGAGTGCTAATATGATGATTTTGAATATCACTGATGAACAAAGAGATAAGGAACGGTTAATTTGTGGAACCCAGTAATTGTTGGTCATGGCATGTGCTTGACCAAAAGGAGGGATTGTGAAAGTAGAATGAATTATATTGTGAAAATAGAAAATAGAAAGGATTAAAGAAATGCTGTCTGTACCTTTAAGCAAAACTGTTGGAATGCTGCAATCCAGGTGTCAGGAATACAGACATTAATATAGAACAATTGCACCATTTAAGGGCAATTGGTGAAGTATTAGCCTTAGATCGATAAGAGTTAGTAAGGAAGTAGGATATGCATGCTGTGCCCGAGGTGAATTTTACTATTTTGCTTTCTTTGTCCCTTTGTCTAATTCCTGCTCTTTTATCTGTATAAATAAGACTGTTTGGGTCTTGCATGGCCACTCACATTATCTGGGTGTTATTGGCGGAGCACTGCGCTAATAAAACAGAGTGGACTGACAAATTGTGAGTTCTGATTCTAACTTTGACAATAGATAAGGAGATGGACAGGAGATGGACTGGATGATCTAATTGATTTTATCAATTCTAACTTCTCTGTTCTATTATCTTATTACATCATGCTTTAAACTCTTAGATCAGAGGCCCTTGGAATAACTGGTTCCCTCTTTGGTCCAAATTCTGCTCTGTAAATTCTGACTCTAAATCCTTCAGAACTACTCTGCATTTATTGGTGGGTTATGCAATCATAGAGGATCTCTCTAATAAGATGTAGACCACACTGTGGAAAAAGTGTGAAAATCCTGTCTTATATTATTGTACATTGTCATTTAGCTTGTATTCAATTAATTTGCAGGAGACACTACATTTTACATAATTTCTTACATAATTAAATTTGTATCTTGCTCTTGAATTAGCTTTTCCTTCCATTAGCAACTTAGCATGGATACTTTCTAATGCCATCAGCTAATTCATCCCATCACTTCTAAATTTAGCAGTAGGAAGTAGATATCCCTTCATGCTCTTTATTTGCAATAGATAATTTTGTTTGAGCCCTTGGAGAACTTGCTGGAAAAATTCCAGGCATTTGCATCTGTGTAAAGGCTTTCACAGAGATGCAGAAAGTCTATTAGCATTTTTGACCCTTGGGCAAAAGTGTGTCTTCAGAGTCATTAAGTGTTCCTGCTTGGCAGAAACAATGCATCATATTTTAGCCTCCCCTGGATTAGGGCTATACTATAACTCTCTCCTTTGGTGCTTTCATATTGGTAGATCTACTGCAGAAAACACAAAGCAAGAAAATCTCATTTTAACAAAGACAGTGATAAATCCTATGATACAACAACAGGGACATAAAATTCTGTCCTATGCCTACTATTAAATTCTGTATTACATTCACCATCTCAGCTGCTGTCATTGATAATTTCCTATTTCTACACAAGAGGAGCTCCTAACATAATGAACTTTTCTGTTCTCTGTAAGCCAGCATCTAGAACACTTCAAAAGCCTCACAAGCAAGTTCATTCTAGGCAATCTCGGTCTGGAACTGGGCTACTGAATAATTATATGATGTTCAGGTATGTGTTATGCATAATAATTATGCATTCTCTAAAGGCTGAAAGTGATATTTGTTATTTGTCAATGATGCCTCTATTTTTTTAAATATAGATCAGTTAGTCATTGCTGTTTTCCTTCCGCAGGACATTATAAAATATTTGCTTTTCAAACTCCCCTTTCTTTGTGTGTGCAGGGAGAACAGCTGATGGAAAAAAATCTTCTCAGGTAAAATAGTGTAGCTTAGTAGCTGACCTGTAGACCTCTCTCAGACTTTTATTGCTCCCAGGAGATATCACTTGCTTTGTTATTTTTTGAACGTGTACCTAAATCTGTAATTATTCTTCTCTCCCTCAGTGAAGTTGCTGATTTGGTATCAAGTTGCATTCGGATGGTTTTTATAGTACATAAAGTCAGTTTTACAGAGCTCTCACGAATGTCCCCAATTTAGTTTTAATGTCTTCTCTTGTTGTCAGAAATTAGATGACAGTTGTTCTTGGAAATCTTTCCTATTAAAGCAATGAACATCCTTCCTTTTGCTACAGCTGATATGCCACATACCTGTACTAACACCCTGAAAACTTCACCAGTATTGTTTGCAATTCACTTTGCAAACTCTTCCACATATTCATTTTATGTCATTATTGGAAGTCAGTTTCTACAGCTCTGTCCCATGTTCTGCCTCGTTCAGAGGTAAGAGGTTAGCTCCCTTGTATCTCAAACCTCCTTGAAGATGGGTTGAATAACACATTGCTCAAACTTGCCCTGAAAGAAATGTTTTCTTTTGCCTCACACTGAGATCCTCCATTCATTATGCATTTTTTTCACTACTCACAGCAAAAAAACACTCTCTTCCCATAATGTTTGCTTTTATAATTGATTTAGTTGTGGATTGGTCCTGCTTTGAGCTGGGGGTTGGACTAGATGACCTCCTGAGGTCCCTTTCAACCCTAACATTCTATGATTCTATGATAACTCACCCCAAATAAGTTCCTTGGTAGATAATAGAGGCTGCATGCTGTAGTTTAAAACATGCTTTTCCCAGTTAACTCTTCAGTCTTAGAAAGCACACTACATGTGTCCACATTCTCTAGTAAGTGCTTTAACAGAGAAACATTTTTATACAATCTGAAAATTCCCAGGAGGCAAATTGTTCTATTAAAGTTCATAGGCAAAATCAGCTTTTGATGGGAGGGGGTTATCTGTCTTCCAAATTCTTTATTACTGTGTGATGGCAGGAGAGAAAAAAAATGGCAGGAGAGAAAAAATGGTAAATAATCATTTCATGTGTGTTTAGTAGCTGACAGCTTTCTGTAGATTTATTTATTTATTTATTTCACTTTACAGTTTATTAGAACTATAAATCACAGCAGGGGTCAATTAGTGTAACTGTAAATGTTTTTATGATTGTCAACTAGGTTTTAGATGTTAAAGCATTGTATAATGTCTTGAATTGTAATGTAAGCAATTCTCTCTTACTGTAGGACTACTAATTTTCTTGCAAGAAAAAGGCTGGGTTTCATTCTTTTTTTCAATTTCCTGTGACAAACTGACGGCACTATTTTGATGGGTCTCGCGCTTTCTCTTCTTTGGGGAGGGTTCAGGGCACCATTTCTTGCCCCTGCAATGGAATGTTAACTGCCCCACTAGTGTCCTAGAGAAGGGGAGTGGAGAGGGAGGGACCTGGGCCCGCCCTTTACTCCAGGCAGCCCAGGGGCCCTGAGGATAGTGGTAAACCACTTGAACTGACACTTCCTTCCCCTGGGCGACTTCCCTATCCTGCCCTTCAGCTTGTGGGGGGCTTCCTACCCTTCCTCTGTACAAGCCAGGTGCCCCTTTATCTAGGGTCTTGGACTTAGCTCACCGCAGCACTTCTCCAAACTGTCCTCTGCTTCCCTTCAAACTGTTCTCTGCTCCAGCACCAATTCCTCTCTGCTCCACACCGTCTGATTGGCAGGGGGTTTTGTCATGTGACGGGCTTCAGGTGCTCTAATTGGCTTCAGGTGCTCTAATTAATCTATAGCAAACTTTCTTCCCCTTACAGGGAATAAGGCTCCCTTCTAACCCTCTCCTGCTGCCCTCTGGCCATGCTGTATCACATTCCCAAAACTGTTAGGCTTTGCGGGAGTTTCTCTCTGGCTCACAACATGAGTAGCTGGAAGATACTGCGTTGCTTTTAAAGTATTTTCTATATTTATTCTTATTTCCATTTCAGAGGTCATATGCACTTATAGGTTAGCAGGAAAAAATTCTGATGGCAGTGTAAAGTGCAGTAACCTGGCATTACAGAGGAAACAGGAAGAGGTAGATAACATGGGGGGTGAGAATAATGAAAAGTGTAAGAGGCAATTTTTGCTGTGGGAAGAAGGAAAAAATGAATTAGAAATGCAGAAATAGATATACAGAGATCAAACAAAGGAAAAATGATAGAAATGGGACAAAATTTCATTAATAAAGAGAAATGGAAGTTTAGAAAATCTCTGAGTAGCCAATCCCTCACTGTTAGCATGGGTGGAGTTAAGCAGTGAGGCTTAATATATAAGTCAATTGCCCAGTGAACTTCTGAGTGGGTAAACAAGGGAGCTTCAGAGCAGCTCTTTTTCTAGGTGCAGTTTTAAGCTAAATACCATAATGACCAGGGATGGATCAGTGGCCGAGATCTGCAATGGATGTACCATATTTTCTTTCCTATTCAAGGTCAGAAGGGATTCCATCATCTCAATCAAAAAGGAACTAATTGTGTAGGGGCCAGGCTAGCTAGACTAATCAGAAGGGCATTAAACTAATACAAGAAGAGTAGGGTGAAAAAGAGAGAACAAACGATCACTCATTTAGCACAAATTCAAGATGTTGAGTACAAAAATAATCAAGACAAAGAATGTGAAGAAATGCTTTAATTATCTATTAACGATGCTAGGTAATAAACAAGAGGAATAGGAATGACTCATTTATGAGCATAAATTCAACTTAGTTGCTATTATTGAAATCTTGTGGGAAGATCTGCATGACTGGAATGTTAAAGCAAAGTTCTTATGTTCGGTGTTATAACCTATTTAGGAAGAATAAAATGGACAAAAGGGAAGGGCTGCAGAGTGGCACTCTATCAAAAACAACATTACCTGTTTTTGAGTCAATGACAATGATCTTGAATGCTTATGGATCAATGTTCTACAAGATGGTGTACCTATTGGTGTCAGCTAGCAACCAACAAATAACCCTAGATAAACCACACTAGAGAATGGCTGGCTCCTTAAGCACCTTTCTATATTATGTAGGGGGGGAAAGGAGTGACATCAATCAGAGGCCATGGCTACCCTTACAGCTGTACAGCGCTGGGAGTTACAGCTGTCTTCGTACAGCTGTGTAGGGAAACGCTCCAGTGTGGCCACACTGACAGCTACCAGCGCTGCAGTGTGGCCACATTTGCAGCATTTTCAGCGCTGTTGGGAGTGGTGCATTATGGGCAGCTATCTCAGCGTTCAAGTGGCTGCAACGTGCTTTTCAAAAGAGCGGGGTGGGGTGGAGTGTGACAGGGAGCGTGGGGGAGATAGAGAGAGTGGATTTTTGGAGGTGACACTGTGTCAGCTCCCTGCCTTGCAAGTTCTAAGGACTGGAGGATACACAGCACCAACCTTCAATCATTTTAAAAGTTTCGACCCCTTCCTCCACCCCTCTTTTATTCACTAAATGCAAATAGCCTTCAGACTAGATAAGCAGCTGCTCCAAAACGGGCTCCCCCTCCCCCCCACTGTGTTGCTTTTTCCTCAAGCAAACACTATCAAGCTGTGAACATTCCAAAGAAATTCCCCTGTCTGCCTCTGCTCCAGCAAACGAGCTGTGTTTGTTTTTTAGATAAGCAGCTCCGGGAGCCCGGAGTTCATAACAAAACAGCAGAGTGGCTGACCAGGCATTCTGGGATACCTCAAAAAACCTCAGAGGCCAATTACAGTGCTTTTGGTGGCCACACTTGTGGAGCAGCGCTGCATCACCAGCGCTGCAATCCTTATACCCGAGGCAGAGCAGGAGTACAGCCAGCGCTGCAGCCTGGGAGATGCAGCGCTGTATGTGCCTTGCAAGTGTAGATGGTGAGTAAGTTGCAGCGCTGTAAACCCACCACCAGCACTGCAACTCTCCAGTGTAGCCAAGGCCTAAGTGACACAGACTAGAGGGCTCATGTCCTTGGCATTTCTAAAAATTATAGATGTCAATTTCATATATTTGGCAATTGTTTAACAACACTTCAGTAGATGCTCAAAAATCCACTATCAACAAAGATGACTACATTGGTTAAAACAACAACCTAGCTTAGACTGGACGTGCTATACAAATAATAATAAACATATATAACATATGGAAGAAAGAGTAGTTGATAGCAACCACTTAGTTTTTGTCCTCCTATGTGAGAACTGTTTAAAAAGCCCAACAGGCATCTCCCACTATCCCACTGACTGATGAAACTAGAAATAGAGTATGAGTATGACACTACATGGGGAGGGCTCTGAGTTACTAAGAGAATTCTTTCCCAGGTGTCTGGCTGGTGGGTCTCGCCCACACTCTCAGGGATTAACTGATCGCCATATTTGGGGTCAGAAAGGAATTTTCCCCCAAATCAGATTGCCAGAGACCCTGGGGTGGTGGATTCTCCTTCCACTGCAGAATGGGGCATGGGTCACCTGCTGGTTTAAACTAGTGTAAATAGTGGGTTCTTTGTAACTTGAAGTCTTTAAACCATGATTTGAGGACTGTCAGTAATTTAGCCAGAGATGATGGGTCTATTACGGGAGTGGGTGAGTGAAGTTCTGTGGCCTGCAATGTGCAGGTGGTCAGACCAGATGATCACGATGGTCCCTTCTGATCTTAAAGTCTATAAATCTATGAATAATGAATATAAATCAGATGCTGGGAATTGAAGAAAACTGATAAGGAGAAATTTTTGCCCAGCAGAGTTAAGGACAACAAGAAGGCAGGGATTTTTTGTATTGTTTTAAAGTATATTAGGAACAAAAGGAATTCTAACAATAGTACTGGTTCCTTAATAGATGGAAATGATATAATGGTCAAAATAACGTGGAAAAAGTGTTCAATACATATTTCTGCTCTATATTTAGGGGAAAACAGATGACGTAGTCATATCATATGATGATAATAACTATGAACTTTCCATTACAATAGTAATTTTAAAAGATTTTAAACAGCAGCTACTAAAACTAGATATTTTTAATCAGTGGGTCAGGAAAATTTACATCCCAGGGTTTTAATGGAGCTGGGCCATCAGAGTCTTGGGATACTGGGGAAGTTCTCGAAGACTGAAAGAAATCTGATGTTGTGCCACTATTTAAAAAAGATAAATAGGATGACCCAGGCAATTATAGACCTGTCAGTCTGGCATTGATCTTGGGAAACATAATGGAATGGCTAATACAGGACTTGAATAATAAAGAGTTAAATAAGGGTATTTTAATTAATGCCCAGTCAGCATGGTTTTATGGAAGACAGATCTTGTCAATTAAGTTAATATCTTCTTTTGGTGAGATTATAAATTTGGTTGATAAAGGTAATAGCATTGATCTAATAGACTTAGACTTCTGTAAGATATTTGACTTGGAACTACATGACAGAGAATGATACAGTGAGGAATCTATGACTCTGAAAATGACCTTTGAGGTCATGATGGATAAGCAGCTGAACATGAATTCCCAATGTGGCCAAGTGTGATCCTTGGATGTACAAATACAGAAAACTGGAACAGAAGTAGGGAGTTATATTACCTTTGTATTTGGCAGTTGCACTTCTGGAATACTCTGTTCAGTTCTGGTGTCCATAGTTAACAAGGACATAAATAAATTGGGTTCAGAGAAAGCGACAAGAATGATTAAAGGATTGGAAAACATGCCTTAAGGTGAAAGGCGCCTAAAATGCATAATGGTGAAAGGTGTTTATCTTAAAGAGAAGATTAAGGGGTGACTATCACAATCTGTAAAAACCTACAGGTGCAGGCTCTGACAAAGAGGTGCTTAGCACAGGCAGTTCCCAACCAGTGGTGTAACAGGGCTCAGGCAGGCTGCCTGCATGCTGTGGCCCCACGCCGCTCCCAGAAGCGGCTGCGTCCAGCTGCTGCTGGCACATTTCAGTGCATCCCTTGAGGGGAGCAGGTTTCCAGCCAATGAGAACAGTGCATGGCACCATCTCCCTCCACCAGGGGTGCGCAGAGACACGCCTGCAGCAGCCATCCTCTTGCAGGAGCGGCATGAGGCCACAGCAGGCAGGCCCTCTGTGCTGCATCAGTTTTTAACAGCCTGGAGATCACGAGGGGATAGCCAAAGAGCCTGGTGGGCCAGACAGACATATTAGATGGGCCGGATCCGGCCCCCCGGGCCATATTTTGCCCACCCCTATTCTAGATTATGCTGCTTAGTTGTATCATGATTGGATTACTCTTGACTGCCAAATACGGAAAGCGTGCCCATGACTATACAAGAAAATTGACAACCCGTGCTAGGAAAAGCTTAGTCTAGGAGGGGCATAGAATGTAGAGTGTGAGGCCCTGAGGAAGGAGTCGCTTACATAGCTTTCCTCAAACTTTCAATTCTGTTCATTTGTTTTGAGGGATGATTCCTAACAAAAGTAGATCTCTCAGAGGGATTTGAGGAAAGGATTGCTGCATTGGTATCTGGAGTGTGGGAGGGATTCAGTGCACAGAACATATAGAGATAGATAAAATAATGAGCCAGGAATAGAAGATCAGAGTGGAAAGAACATGGGGGTAAGAGGTCATGGTTGTGTTAAGCAGAAGGAAAAATATACTTTAGAAAAGAGCCTTTAGAAATATCATATTGCCTCTATATAAATCCATGGTATGCCCACATCTTGAATACTGTGTGCAGATGTGGTCGCCCCATCTCAAAAAAGATATATTGGAAAAGGTTCAGAAAAGGGCAACAAAATTATTATGGATATGGAAGGTCTTCCACATGAGAAGAGATTAATAAAACAGGGACTTGTATCTTTTCTAACCCAAAGACTAAGGGGGGATATGATTGAGGTCTATAAAATCATGACTGGTATGGAGAAAATACATAAGGAAATATTATTTATTCCTTCTCATAACACAAAAACTAGGGGTCACCAAATGAAATTAATAGACAGCAGGTTTAAAACAAACAAAAGGAAGTATTTTTTCACACAATGTACAGTCAGTCTGTGGAACTCTTTGCCAGAGGATGTTGTGAAGGCCAAGACTATAGCAGGGTTCAAAAAAGAACTAGATAAGTTCATGGAAGATAGGTCCACTGATGGCTATTAGCCAGGATAGGCAGGGATGGTGTCCCTAGCCTCTGTTTGTCAGAAGCTGTGAATGATGATTGCCTAATTAATGATTGGTGATGATTGATGATTACCTGTTCTTTTCATTCCCTCTGGGAATGGCCACTGTCAGAAGAATGGCCATTCTGGGCAAGGTGAACCTTTGGTTTGACCCAATAGGGCTGTTCTTATGTTCTTATTCCCTACGCTATATTTTCCAGTGAGCTATCCAACTCCATTTTAAATATATATTCCAGTTAAATCTCTCACATATTAAGGTAAATATGAGCACATTTATTCTTCAGCACCCTAACTTTGCTACTTTTGAGGTCATAATTCCACCATCTATGGCATATTACCATTGTCTCCATACGGAAAGACTCTGAGATCTAAAATACAAATATCTATGCAAGATAGAGGTACTTTATGAACCCTTAGGAATGCCAAATGTTAAAAAAAAACTAAAAGAAAGTCAAGTGTGCAATAGAGAGCATTCTTTATCAATGACATAATTATTCACTAATTATTCTCATTGTACTTTCAAAATATGGCACAGTGTTTGTATTTGTAATAGTTCTGTCAATTTGTATATGAATGCCTATCCATAAATATTTGCCTAAGCAAAGACCCACTGTGTATCTAAATGACTATTAGAATGGAACATTAGAAAAGAACATAAGCTATGTTTTTCTTGAGAAATAATGAAAGCATATTTGATAAATAATTCATAATAACCTATTATGCATAATAATCACTGTTAATGTAACAGCTTGACAAAAAGATCAAGTTGTCCATCAGAAAATAGCGTGCACAGGTATGTAGTGCAATGGCCCACAAATCTGGGAACTAGAAGATCTGTGTTTATGCATAAATGGGACTTCTCCTTGGTTAGTGTGTCTAATCCGAATCCTGCTTAAGCACATACAAACATACCTCAAAGTGTTTTTCCCTCCTTCGTATTTTTTACTGACTTGCGTACTCTTCCACCTTCGTGGTATAGGATACAGACATGTTTCTCTACACATTCCTCAAAGATGTCGTCATTATCACTTTCGATTTGGTGGACAGAGTAAACTAAAGATAGACGGTACATTTATTTTTGCTATCTTCAACCAGTGCAGCATAGAACATTGCCAAGCCATTCAGTCATATGCAAAGAAGCCCACCTGACTATAGCATGGCTGCACTCTGCACTTATCTATCAGCATTAGTATTCATGGCTGAGAACGTTTTTGTGACCCACCTTTTAAAAAAATTAGCTGAACTCTTTCAAGTGATTGAAGTTCATTTTGGTTTGAATTGTGGATTCTGTTGTATTTGAGAAAGAGAGAGAGCTTTGTGTTTGTAAAGAGTGAAGTCTTATCTGATCCACTGAACAGGTAAAGCAAAGGTAAAGCAGCAGATATTTCTCTACCCTGCTTCACCAATAAGCCTTGTCCACGTTCTAGACAATTCATCCCTTGGGATGACGTGGCAGTTGACTTTTCATACCCCGTTTAATATTTGTCCTCTTCTGTGAGGCTTCCAGTAGCACAATGTAAATTGTGGTGGGTCCACTAAGAACTGAACTGACATTGATTTGTTTTATTTTCTTCATTGAAACTGCCCAAGAAAAATACTTATCAAAGAACAACAGATCTCTCAAACAGTATAAAAATGTTCTAAACACCTCTTCCAATGCCGTTTGATGTCAAAGGGTCTTTCAGTGGGTTTTGCATCGGGCCCCAAATCAGCTGGGGGCTGTATATTTTTCAACAGAACTAAGCAAAGCCTAAATGTTAAGTACCTCATATCAAAATCCCATTGTAATGGTGTATTACAAATGGCGAAGAGAAAGTCACTTAAGTTAGGCCATGTCTACATTACAGAGCTTACAGCACCACAGCTGTACTGCTGCAGCTGTGCCACTGTAAGGTCTCACTGTAAGGCTCTATGTCTGTGGGGGAGATCTCTCCCGACAGCATGATTATACCAATCCTAATGAACAGAAGTAGCTATATCGCCCAGAGATGCTCTCCTGCTGACATGGTTTCTATCCAAACCGGCACTTTTGTCAGTGAAACTTATGCCAGTCGGGGAGTATTTTTTCATACCTCTGACAGACAAAAGTTTTACCAACAAAAGTGTTAGTGTATACAAAGCCTTATCTATGCTGACAAGCAAAGTAGTCTTTTCACAGATTCACAGTGCAAATTTTGTTTCTGAGATCTGGCAAATCAAAGTGCTATGTTTGCTACCAGATCCATAGGAGGTTAACATTCTGATTATGAGCCAAATCATCTGGGAGGAAGAATTTAATCAGAAAAATGTGAACGATAATTTGGAATTGCTTAGAACACTTTACTAGATACCCTAAAAACCATAATCAAGGAAAAAGACTGTATTTTTAAATGGTTTAAAGGTGAAGTGAAGGCAGTGTTATATTTTATTTAACAAATGGAAGAAAGGGGAAGAAAATCTAAATCGGGTGCAAGAAACTGTAGAAAATTGATAAGGGAAGCAAAGGAACATAATGAGAGATCGATGGCTAACAGAGTTAAACACAAGAATAAAGAAGTTTTTTTACAGTATATTAGGAACAAAAATAATCTTAACAATGGTATTGGTTCATTATTAGATGGAAATGGTAGAATAATGCAGAAAAGGCAAAAGTGTTCAATAAATATTTCTGTTCTGTATTTGAGGGGGAAAACAAATGATGTAATCATATGATGATGATAACACTCTTTCCATTCCAATAATGTCTCAGGAAGAGGTTAAACAGCAGATACATTCAATGTCCCACAAAAGCAAATTAGGAGAGTGAAGAATCTGAATTTAGAGGACTGAAAGTCCATTAGTATTAGATACACTGGGAAATACAATGAAATATTAAACACTGGATGAAATCCAATCTAAGTGCACATTGCACAGGAATGAGTCATAATACATATAAACAAGAGAGAAAGATCTTTGAGAGAGAAAGGACACAGGAAGAATAGTACAAGGACATAGACTGTCAGCCTGCTGCTACAGAAGACATGTGACATGCGATTTGAAAATGACAGCTTTGCTAAAAAGACACAGATAGGTGAGCAGGATGAGCCACAGTTATAAAAGGAGCTACACCAAGCTCAGAACATCAAAGAAAAGACTTTCACAATTATGTGGAAGATACTATTTAGTACTTAAACTTCTATGCTTATATCTTGGTAAACTAGAGTTATGCATAGTATCTAAACTCACCCCCTAATTTTGACTCCTTTTTCTTAAAATAAATAAATAAATAAATATTGCCCTGTTACAGATGAAGCTGGTAGTGATGTCAGTACTGAAAGTTGCATAACACTATCATAAGCCCCCATATCTAGTTCTTATAACTTTTCTCACTTTTAACTGTTTGACCTGAAGTTTTCTATACTTGGTCTCTGCCTCAGTCTGAGTATTTAGGAAAGTATAAGCAAAAACTGTTGAATCAGGAATAGAATCCACAATTCCTGACTGCATTAAATTCAGTCATTATTTTTTCTTTCTTTGGTGCACAAGCTAGACAGAGAAGGAGGCAGAGAATTACAAAAAAACAAAACAAAACATGCACACGGGCGTTTTTCTTTTTGTTAAGATTCTGGTCTAATCCTGCCTCTGCCACAGACTTCCTATGTGATGTTAGGCAAGACAATCATAATACAGAAGCAGAAGGGGACTGAATTAAAGTTGTACAGGCAACATTTACTCCAACATTTCCTAACTTCTGAGTGCTTGATTTTGTTATCAAGCCCCTAATTTTCCTGTAATATAGTTTTTGTATGTGAGTTTAAATAAAGGTGGATTTAACTGTCTTATTTGGGATCTGTGCTGGAACCTAGTCTCAGAAGGGAAAACAAGCTTGGGGTTCAGACAAGTTGGAGTAGAGATAGATATTCCCTTCTGGTGCACTCATGGGAAGCCTCACTCCAGGAAATATTGTCAAGAAACTGGGTACCTCTGCTAAGCCTATTTGGAAAAGATTAAAGACAAAGAAATGTTGCAGGCACAGTGCAGCTGAAGGTTACAGAAATGCTAAAATATCTCCAGACATACTATATGTTCAGAGCAAAAGAAGTGTCATATTTGTAAAACGCAGTTCAGCTTTATGGTCTTCATAAATGGGTTTTATAACTATTTATAAACAATAACAATGTTACCTTTATGGGTGTGCAAGTAAACTATGGTTGTCCAGATATCCCAAGGGACATCTGAAACATTTGGGTAATCATAATTTCTGATAAATGAAATTAATTTCTACAAAATTTGTAGATTTGGGGGCCTCTACAAATGTTGGGTGTTCTGAAATTTTCAGCGGTGGGGGGTGGGGGTGGGGGTGGGGAGGATTACCTTTACTGGCATAATTTAAACTTTAGTCAAAGCAGAATCATCACATATGCTAAACATCCAGAAACAGAAATGCATTCATTTAATTGTGTCCAGATATATCAAGTACAAAACTGCCTTTTACTAGTGTTGAATAAACTAGATCAAACATACGGTCCTAGTGTAAGTATTTTGGATGCACTCATGCTTTGTGTTTAATCTATAAGCATTTGATGAATAATTTCTAAACAATGCAGTGGTTGAGCCAGTGCTCACTGGGTTACTTACATTCAAAGTATTTCAGAAGTAATACTGTGGAAAGAGAAAATGACTTTTAAAGGATGTTTAAAGTGGGAGAGACCGCAGTGCAACCAAGTCATTGGCATTAGCAATATGACGCCACTTTGACAAGGCCTATAATTCATCACAACGGTATTTCACTTTGTTTACACAGAATCCTTTGAAGTGAGAACACTCCTTTGATGTAATTATCTCTCCTCAAGGGATTGAGATGATGAGGAGCGTATTTAATATCGGTGACTTCTGTAAATGGAATGGATACATTTAAGATGATAATAATGGACAAGGGAAAGAAGTATTGGCCAAGAAAGTAGGCGAAGGGCAATCTGGATATTCTAGATTTAGTTTATTTCATGACCGTCACCTAATTTACCAGCAGGCCAGAAGAAAACCTAGAGACTGAGGAAATTGGGAAAAGAGTAAAAAAAATCAATGAATATATGTTTTAAATACTTCATTATTCTGGAAACGAGCTATACAAATGTTTCATATGCCCCCTCTTTGCACACTCTGCAAAAGTGTTAGATAGAATCACAGCCTCTATCTACCAGAGGAGGTAGATTTGGGCAGAAGGTGTTCCCAGCCCCAAAGTACCAGCCAACAGAACCGGCCAGCAGCAAGGGACTGAGGGAAAAAATTGCACTCCCACAAAGGGGAGTGGAGGGTAGGGGGAGATTCAGGCTTTGCACTGTTCTTTCCAATGATCTGTGCCTAAATTGTATGCTCCAAATCTAGGACTGTTAATTCAGAGTTTAGAATGCATCTTCCTTTGTGACTTGTACAGCACTAAACACATTGTCTTTGCTCAACAAATGATAACTATTATTGTTATGGCTCAACAAATGCTCAACTGTAAGTATCCTTTTGGAGTGGATGGAGGGTCACAAGCAAAATGATGAATCCAAGGGTTCAACCCTTACGGTGTCACACTAATCACTTATCTGCTGTATATCATGTTCACTTTCCTCATTGCACCGAAATGAATCTCTTGATATAAACTGAACAGAAACCTTATGGATAATCATATAGATTTTATAGGGAATGGAATGTTCGATAGTCGGCAAAACACCACTTAGAAGGAAGAAAAATCTCTAAAATTCTATACATTGGCTTAAAAGTCTGTAGTGAGGATAGAACTTTGTTAAATTCTATAGAATTTTGAGTAATATCTAGGGAGCTCTAGGTGGTTTAAAAACTATTACATGCTACCAAATTTTTCATAAAAAGAAAAAAAACACTTGAATATAGGAATGGTGATATTGCCTATTAAAGGCCAGCAAAATATTCCTGAAGACAATGGTAATATACATTAAAATCCCTTAAATTATTTAAAGTAATTATTCTTCAAATAAATTATTCAAATACATTATTTAAATAAAGAAAATTTGTCCCCCAGGCTGGGCTTTTTAAAAGATTTAGGCACCCAATTTCTATTGAATTTCAATTTGATTTTCTTTTGTGCTTATCCATGAGTCTATGTAAACATTCTGCTTATGCAGAAACTGCCATATAGTAGCCCCTCTACTGCAGTGGGAAAATCACTGTTCTGGACTTGAACAGTATCTCAATAGTGTTCTTCTTAGTGAAGCTAGGAAGGTCCTGGACATTAAAAGAAAAAGGAATAGAAAAGAAGCATTAGGAATACAAAACATTGCTTTAAGATAAAAGTCATCTGCCAAGCTGGCACTGCTGGTAATGTTTTAGTTCTGTGAGTAAGAAACACTCTGTGTGAGAAAACCTACTTTCAAATAATTAAACGTGTGCTAAAAAGGTCTCATTATAAAATCAACCCTTATTGAAAAGTCCTATAGAACTGAATAGTTTTTAAACCAATAGGATTCTGTAAAAGTCACTCTAAAAAGCTATAGAATTCAATAGATAATGGTATCCTTTCTCTAGTTTTTTTCTTTTTTAATGCTTTTAAATATCCTATAGACAAGACACAACTTTCTGATCAGTTGCGTGGGACTTTTCCATACGGAACAATCCTTAAATTGAAAGAGTGACAAGAGTTAAAGTACCTTGTACATTATTTGAGCATCGCCATTATGATTTTATACTAAAGGCAACTCTAATGTGTGGGTTGAATACTCATTTGATGATATTTGAGTCTATTTACTTCTTTGGTTACCAACTCTTGCATTCCTCATGCAGTCCAAAGTCCCTCCCCTTGCATTCACTTAAATACAATGGGACTTTCCCCCTGAATAAGGATTCATTAGCAACTACAGGATTTGGCTCCAAAAGAATAAGACTGGACCTTTGGAAAGTTCTTGTACCTGATTTGCACTGGAGGATAGCCAGAGGCTGTAAAATTAGACAAAACATGAGTAAGCACATTCATATTGATAACTTTTCAAATTCACTCAAATATTGCATGTTTAGACCTCCAATAAGGAATAAAGCTAGAGTGGGTTGAAAATCTTTCAATGGAATTGTTATCTATTGAAAACCGGTGATTCAACATCATTAAAAAGTTTCATGGGAAACTTATCAATTTTGTCAATATTGTCAACAGGAGATTTCCAAAATGTTTTGTTTCAATAAGATCGAACTGTTCTGTTTTGACTAGTACTTCAGCTTTTTTATTAATATAATATATCTCCCATAAGTAGGGGAGGCAGTGCATCATGGGAGTCCCTGACCATGGTGCAGCTTGGGAGCCTGGCTGACATGCGAAGTTTGAGAAACATAGAGGAGAAAGGGAATATGAAACAGCTGAACTACAGCTCCCAGTAAGCACTATCGTAGCATATCCAAATAATTTTTTTTCTATTTTCAGCCCAATTTTTATTAATATGAAAAATCAAGATTTCCATGGTAAGTAGAACTTAAAGTAAAAACCCAGTTTTCCATCAAAATACAGTTTTGATGGAAAAAAATGTTGACCATCCCTAAAAATGACCTTTCCCATTATAAACTAGCCCTAAGCACATGTGCAGGTCAGGGTTTCCTTCCCCCATTTCACTTATCCACTGGTAGAGAACTTCCCTGGCTTTTCCCTCTCATCCCAGCATGAGCAAGACTGAAGAAACCAGTCTGCATTTGTGGTAAGAGATGATACAGGTATTCCAATTACAACCTAGGTCACTGAGTCATGTTAGCACCATGCTTTCAAATTTAAGGCAATAATAGAATATAAAATGTCAATCATAACCAACCACAACCATCTAAATTCTGTAACCATGACATTTTTAAAAGCTGTTTTACTTCCAGACAACATTAATGTTTTGCCACTTTTTGCAATTAATTGTATCTACAAGAAATTACATATTTCATAATCTAGCATGTAGCAGGGAGCTGGTTCAAAGGCATCTAATTAGCCCCTGCTCAGCCAGCCCCAATCAGGGGAAATATATTGGGGCTGGGGAGCAGTCTGGTGCATGGCCTTTAGAACTGGCTGCACCTGTGGGCCTCAGGGTTCAAGGGCTATAAAGGCTGGCTGACAGCCAGCCAGAAGACAGGGGAATGGCCAGAGGAAGGTCAGTCTCCAGGCTGAGGGCAGACTTTGGGTGGAAAAGGAGACTGTAAGGCCTGCTTTGTATATAGTATATGACTGGTGGTGGGAGAACATGTGTAAATAAAGCCACGGGTGCTGCAGAAGAAGCCGCCTCTCTGTGCTTTATTGGGGCAGCCAGTGGCCCCCAGGAAGAGGGGTGGGCAGAGGACCTGTTACATAGCACATTTAGGATGTTTGCACTGAACATATTGAACGTACTATGTTATGTAAATCATGTAGTTGTCCAACTGATCCATCACCCTGTCTAGCTCACTTTAGGTAAGCATTGATGCAGAGCAGGCTGTCAGGTATTCTGCTAGAGACAGTTATCCATTTAATGTTTCTGGTTTCAGATTATATCTGATATTTAATTTAGCACCTTGGATATCTTCATTCAAGAAAACCCTGTCACACTAATTGGGGTTAAACAGAAGGGTACTCACTGCATTCCTGAGTCTGTAAAATACTGTCATAGGATAAAAAAAAAGACTGGAAAGACAACATACACAAATGCAAAGACAACAATTTAGGAATTCACACATGATAAGTTTCAGTGTCTAGATTCAACATGGAACATCACTGGAACCAGTCACTTTAGAGCTGGGTGGAAGATGACTGTTGAAATTTTTTTTGTCAATACCAAAATAACAACAAGTCTCCTAACTTGGAATTAAATAGCTATGTTTTTCTTCTCTGCTTGCAACTGGCGTCTTTAGTACCAGTATCCATAGCAACTCTTTCAGATTGCCAAGACTGGACACTGCTCTGAGGTTCCCCTTAGCAAAGCCTGCCTGCGTTGGGTATTGAAATCATTTGCATTTGTAAAACAAGCTTACTCCAAACACCTCTCTGCCACTATCCCCAAGCA
Source organism: Gopherus evgoodei (assembly GCF_007399415.2). Lineage (NCBI taxonomy): Eukaryota > Metazoa > Chordata > Testudines > Testudinidae > Gopherus > Gopherus evgoodei. Next base: position 26,947,725 of record NC_044329.1, on the reverse strand, counting down.
TATGAGAGTGGGTTTATTTAAAGTAGATCAGTAGCAATTGAAATACTTTTAAAAATAGATATGACCACTCTTCACATGGAAATCTCACTGTCCTGCTAAAATTTAGGAAAAGCAAGTGTGGAGCTTGTGACACAAAACACCCTTATATTGACAGCCTACGGTAATGATCTTTGTACAAAATATGCCTTGTGAGGTATCATTTGGAAACAAAAATTCACCGATCATTAATATTCTTGTGTGATGTACATGGTGGGTATTAAGCGTGATGACTATATACAGGAGCGGCGCCAGGGTTTCTGACGCCCTAGGTGGATGGCCATTTTGCCGCCCCCTGCGGGTCTGGTGGACCTACCGCAGTCATGCCAGCAGACGGTCCGCTGCTGGAAAGGCTCCAGTGGAGCTACCGCAGTGATGCTGGTGGGCGGTCTGCTGGTGTAAAGGTTCCAGTGGACCTGCCGCAGGCATGACTGTGGTAGGTCCGCCGGAACCTTTAGACCAGCGCACCGTCCACCGAAATGACTGCGGCAGCTCCACCAGAGCCTTTCCATCAGCGGACCATCCGCCAGCATGACTGCGGTAGGTCCATCGGACCTGCGTGCTGCCCCCCCCCCCGGCAAAATAGCAACCCCCCCCAAAATTCTGCCACTCTAAGCCATTGCCTAGGTCGCCTAAATGGTAGCGCCGGCCCTGACTATATGCTGGAATTATGAATAAAGTGTGTGTAAACCAGGAATGTCAGGGAGAGCTGTTAAACAGGTCTATCAGACTCCATGTCAGCTTCTTCACAGCTTGAATAAGGTTTACTTTGAGGGGTAAGCATCAGGAGAATCCATTTCAAAGGTTTACAGTTCTATAAAGACAGGGGGGTGTGAACCTCAAGTGATAAGCAATTGACTCAACTGTATTATAACAATGTATAGAATGAGGCCTTTTCTGAAAGCTAATGACACACTGATGATTAATGTCATTGTGAAATTGATGTATTAATATTATCTGAGGAAATTTGGATACTTAATCATATTACCTTTTAAAGTCTGTGCTGAACAGGGAGAAACAGTTTCCCCTCAAGACAGGAGAGAAGGAAGCTATTACCTGTCTCCAGTGAAATTAAGCATGTTATGACTAGAAACAATGGAAGCCCCATTTACATAGAAATTCACAGGGGGGTGGGCATCCCAGTGGAGGGGACAAATAGCATAGGTCATCCTTTCTCTAAAAACAAAGTCATTGAACTTTGGAAGATATAGGCAAAGACAGAAACCATCTTTGCCATCCATCACTAGACGGACACAAGGGAACAGAGCTCTTGCAAGCTGAGCAAGACAGGTCCTTCATCCGGGATGGGTGGGGAGGGGAAAATCAAGTCTCTGGGAATTGAATATATGTGAGAAAACATATATTGGACAAAGCCTGTACCTTGCTAGATTAAGTTTTAAATTTTGAGATGTGTGTTTTCACTTGTATTTGCTTGTAACCCTTTTGAAGTTGTTCCTTTCATGCAACCTATGTCCTATTTTTAATACAATTGTTTTCTTTTTTTACTATAAAACAACCCAGTGATGTATTAAAATGAAATAGTGTGTTTATCCCAGTAGAGTTAATAAGCTGTGATGCGCTTTTCAGTCTTTAGAGGAACAAATGAACCATATTGTTACTTTGAACTATTAAGGTGAGGGCTGGACATTGCAGAACAAACTATTTTGGGAAAATTCAGGACTTGGCATATGTTGGAGTCACCTTGCTGATTGTGACCAAGGTTGGTAGAAGCTAGAGTGGGGCTTCTGGAGTTGAAGACAGACTGGTGGGGTCAGAGCTGTTGAACCAGGGCTGTCTAGCACATGAACATTCAGGGTATAATCTGCATGCTTGTAGGCTGGTTGTTGAAAACTACAGCAGCAAAGCATTGTGAGCACTCAGGGCTGCAGGGCAAGTGGTGACACAATCCCTTACTGGTGTAGATTGCATCCTGAACCCTGTCATGGAGATGATCAAATGTAAGCCTCAGAGGGATATTTCACACTGCGCTTGTAACATGGGAAATATGAGTTGTAAACTCATGGAAAGACTAAGAAAAAAATGACAGAAAGGTGCCAGAAGTTAGTTATAAAAAACAGAATTAATTTAGGATCCAATGGAATGTACATTAGTGTGGCTCACAAAGTTCTAATAACAACAGTCCTGCATAAACGTATGCATGTGCGTGCACAGAGGGAGCAGGGGATGTGTGTTGAACAATTACACAGGGAATCCTATGAACCACTTTTGTTCTACATAGGTGAGTGGAGTTGGTGCAAAAAATGCACCAATGCAACTGGCAATTAGGAATGGGCCATAATGGAGAGCAGAGGGAGACATGTGACCATTGATCTAGTGACCAAGCCTGCCTCCCTCCACCTTGTGGTGGGGTGGGGGTAGCTGCTATTCCTGAGATGCTATTTCTTCACATGAATCTTGATTTGCTTATTTCTAATGATGATTTATTTCACACCATAATCAATGGGTGAAAAAAAACAATAAAAATCCATCCCACACTTCCGTTCTAGTAGAGAAGGAGGTGGTAAAAGACAGCTGGCGAAGAAGTAGGTACCCAGACTGACCTGCAGAATGCATACCTAAAATACCTATACTGCATTCTCTCTCCTCCTTTACTCTGTATTGCCAGGATGTCAACTCTTCCTCCCATAACAGCTGGCTTGTAAAAACAAGGGAGATACAGAAGTGGCATCGCCTAAAGGGGGTTGCATGAGTCAGAAAATTGCTAAAATCCTTCATTTTGATACAATATATGCTGACAAGTCATGGGAGATTGTTTTGTATTGTTAAGGCAGCAGGTTATTTGCAAGCTGCAGCCTAACCCTTCCCTTTATTTTTATTTTGTTCCACGACAGCTGTATTAGTGCAATCAGCAATATACTGTTATTCCACACTTAAAAAAACAAACCAAAATCTTCTTGAGTATTTTAGATTTCACATAGATTAAAAACCAGCATTAATGATACACCTGAATCAATAACTAACAGATTTCTGACAACTGCACTAAGCATTTTTTCTTTGTTAATTACAACAACTTAAAATGCTAACAGTCCCAGCTTTAATCAAGTGTAACTGTAAACTACAGAAAATGAAAAGAGCATAAGACATTTCACACTTGGAGCAGTCAGACAATAATAAGTTTCCACCAGTTAACATATTAATAACAATGTTAAAGAGTATGATGTTCCCGACACAGTGCCTGAGGTTTTACAAGCCTGTGCAATTTTACATCTGTCAAGAAGTGCTTTTTGCTTGTTAGCAGCTGACTGAAGTATCAAAAAGGGGAGGGAATGAAGGAAAGAAAAAATTACTACATAAAGGTTTGAACCTAGTTGTGGAAACCCAGCGACTTGGCTCATTTAGAAGTAGGCTGGATAAAACATTGGAGAATATACAGGAAATAATATTTCACTGGTGAGGAGGTCGGACTCACTGACCTCACAGGTTTTTACTGTCTCTAATTTCTATGATTAATATGATATACATTTTCTGAAATGGAAAGCTGATGAAGAAATAGGATATTATCAAAGTTCTATAAAAAGAGATAATGGATCAGAAGAGGAAAGAGAGTAATGAGATAATGCTGATAATCACTTGCACTGGTACAATAAGTAGGACATGTTGTAGGGCATGATACTATAATGAGAGAAAGGCAAGTTGATGGTGATTAGATTTCTGGAACCAAAGAAGAATCATAGAATGAAGGGATAAACATGCTTGTGTAGAGAGGAGCAAATAATTCACAGTGAATAATTTGCCTTCTTTTTAGTTCTCAAACATTCCCCAAACTGACTACAATTTCTTCACATTCCTTAGTTGAAATTTACACACCATTTTGCATGAATGGTTCTTTGATTTTATGGATTGATTGCAAGCACTTGGAATATTTGTAACAGAAAGGCTGCTTGCCCCTTAAGGGATTACAGAATGAGCCACATCTGGGAGAGATCACAGTGATTACCCTATACAGAGCAACAGGAGACCACAAGTGGGACTGGGGCTCAGGGATTACACACTGATATGAGTGAACAGGCTCTAATAGAGTCTCCTTGGAGTTAGGATTGAGACTCTAGCCAGGTAGGACCTTGGAGTGGCCTACCAAAGAAGGAAAGGTCCCAAGCAGAAAGGCCTGGGAGGACAAAGAAAAACCTCTGTTTGTGTGGACTTCTGGATGAAACTGAAACTTTATTCTGAATGTTTGTTTATGTAATAAAGTATATCCCTAGAAGGAATGGGAATAAAGAATGGTCCATCTAGTCCAATATCCTGTCTTCTGACAATGGCCATTGCCGGATGATTTAGAGAGAATGAACAGAACAGGGCAATTACCAAGCGGTGCATCCCCTATCATCCAGTCCTAGTTTCAAGCAGTCAGAGACTTAGGGACACCCAGAGCAAGGTGTTGCATCCTGACCATCTGGGCTAATAGCCATTCGTGGACCTATCCTCCAGGAACTTATCTAATTGTATTTTTAACTCAGTTATACTTTTGATCTTCAGAATACCCCCTGACAATGAGTTACAGAGGTTGACTGCGTGTTGTGTGAAGTACTTCCTTATGCTTGTTTTAAACCTGCTGGCTATTAATTTCATTGGGTGACCCCCTGCTTCTTGTGTAATGTGAAGGGGTGAATAACACTCCCTTATTCATTTTCTCCATACCTTTCATAATTGTATAAATCTCCACCATATCCCCTCCTCCCCCCATCAGTTGTGTCTTACCCAGGCTGAACAGCCCTAGCCTTTTTAGTCTTTCTTCATATGGAAGTGATTCCATACCCCTAAATCATTTTTGTTGCTCTTCTCTGTACTTCTTCCAATTCTAATATACCTTTTTTGAAATGGGGTGACCAGAACTGCATGTAGTATTCAAGGTGTAGCTGTGCAATGGATTTATATAGTAGCATTAAAATATTTTCTGTTTTATTATTTCTATTCCTTTCCTAATGGTTCCTAATATTATTAGCTTTTTAACTGCCACTGCACATTGAGAAGTGTAGTGGGTCAGATCTCTGTCTGTCATTTCATTGCCTCTGTACCAGGGCTTTGGAGAGGGGTTTTGAGAAGCCTCTCTTTCAGCTATCTCAAGCAATGTCCCATCTCATATAAAATATAGCTCTTCCAACATGAATGCTTGTTTGTAAAAGCTTAAAATGAGCTTCTTTCAAGCATTTAACTGAATAAAACTTCATCACCCTAATGGTCAAAGAAAGAATATATAAAAGAAACATGAATAACTTCAACTTTTATTTTCAAGCAAACACTCAGGGGAAATAGATTGTGAAATATGCTCGAATCTATGGATGTAGAGTAAGAAAGGAATCAGGAAAGAAGGAGAAACAATGAATGAAGAAAAAAGTCAAGAGGAGAGCTAAAATGTATAGTAATATGATAACCAAGGATAAGTTTAAGCAAGAATTATTCAGTTACTGTATATAGAGTGACCTCTGGCGGAGGAGGACTAGTCTGATTATTTATTTAGCAACCTTTGCTTCAACACTTAACTGTTAAATGATATAGGAATACGCATATGTTTGTATCTATATTTAGACAGGATGACATTGACTACCTCCAGTGCCATTGGGGGATGGAGCATTTAATACATTTGATAATCAAAAGAATTTTCCCCTTAATTAACACCACAAGGGACAAGACCCATTTTGCATAACAAGGAATTTTAGCTAATTGAGGTTCAGATGATTAAAGTGGTCCTACAATGTAGACTAAAGATTGTGTGTTCTTTATATCAATTATATGGAAAAGGGACACACTTCAGAAAAACAAGTTGAGCAAAATTTAATCATATTCAGCACGACACTCTTAAGGAGGTTGCAGGTCTAGCAAGGTCAGCTGAGTGACACTGTTGACAGCCCTGAGTTCCATTCACTGCCTCATTCAGGGAAATACAACACTATTTCTCACGCAGCATGGAAGTCATATCCTAGCTCATTTTTCTGACATTTTGGCTTCAATCATTTGCCCTGTCAACTGTTTAAGTCACCTCAGTTGGGAGCCTCTGTTACAAGAGTCAGTAGTTCAACTTTGCTATCAGCACTGCGAACAAGGTCAAGCCTGGGAGACAGCAAATGATTGCAGAACTTTTATTTTCAGTGCCTTAATCTTAGCCTTGTTCCTTGCTGTCAACACCTTTGTGTTTTGACTAGGGAATATAGGAAGACGTATAGGCCATCCTGAAAAAAATGACAGGTTGGCTTTGGCCAAAGTATCCACTTTGTTTATCATTATGCTCCATAATTCCCAGAGCACAAATATATATTTGGCTATATTTTGTTTGTATGCTCTTGTCACTTGAAGCAGAATTAGTTGAAATCCATGGATTACATACATGTAACCCACTGGTCAGTGTGTGCTGTGTGTTACCCTCCTTGCCTGATCTGCTGAAGATGACAGACTGTTACAGTCTCCAGCTAGAGCCTGACTCTATAGACTCATGCTTTCAGCTCTGGAAATTCATAATTCAATCACAGAGGATGCCATCACATAATCACCAGACTAAGTATTTTAGTTACGTCACTAAAACAAGAAATCTGTGTTTGTGTGTGCGCATGCACTTCACAACTGGGGTAAAAATTTCCAAGTTGAAACCATTTATTGAGTTACCATTCATTAAGCCATTAACACCTTTGCCCATCAACAGTTTGCATCTACTGCAATAAAATACGCTTGTCTCTGTCCTTTTGTACAGTAAGAAAGAACTCTCTTCAAGGGTTCATTTGCCTTCTCTCTGGTATGGAGACAAAGTAATGAACTAGTAAAAGTGTGCTTTTCATTGGTTCCTTAATATCTGCATCTTCAGCCTATTAAAAGTGTCCCCTAGCTGACAGATAATTTTACAGTGCCTGTGGGTTCCTCATGTAACTATATAGTAGACACAGATAAATGCTGTTATAGGAATATGTGGATGAATTTTGTAGTGGATGTTTTTCGATCATGTCTGAGCCTTTGTGTTTGCTTTTCTTAAGAGTTAGATTTCAATTGGCATGAATGACTATGGAAAACTTCAAATTTGTTATAAGCAAACACTTTTGTGTGGTCAATTTTACATTCATAATGATGTGAGTTCCCAACAGAACCGTTTGGGTGCTCATACACTCAATCGGGGGATAGGAAATGTGCCTCATCTGACCAGTCACAGCTAACAATGAAGCTGTTGTGATGACCTTGAAATAAAAATCAAGTACTTGTAAAATGTTTCCAGCTGATCTATAGTTTAAAAAAATTCTCCCTCTCACACACACAGCACTAAATACTTCTAAATAACAAACAAATATGAGGAAAGGTGCTCTCTGCTTAAAGACTTTCTATGGACAGGAAAAAAAGGAAAATTCATTGAATACATTTTTTGTCATGGATTAGTCACACAATTCCAAGAGGCACTACTAAGGGTTGAAAACAAAGGGATAATTACAACTATAAAGTCTATTTTAGCAGACATTCTTTAAACAGGCCTTTAAATTAACATCTTTTAATACTAAATAATAGCTATTAACGTTTTGCACTTACACATCTTTCTAAAGTCCTCTGAGATAAAAGGTAAGTGTAATGATCCTTATTTAACATTCAGTGAAAGACAGATACTAAGAGATGAAGTAAGTGAGAGATGAAGGCAGAATCAAGAATAGAGCCCATGGCTCCTAGCTCTCTACAGGACCCAGTTCAGCACCAGCTATAGGCTTTTGCCACAGCAGCTGATGGGCAGTAGTAAAGGCAATCTCTTTTTTGCTGCACTTCTATTGGAAAGCCAGACAAAGCATCAGTATTTTTATGTTTTATGTAAGGTTTTACCTAACGTTATAGGAAGAAGCTTATCAACAATTGTGTCTGTCTTCTTGTGATTGATATAGGAAGACAATTTTTGATTTGGCATACAACAGTTGTTATCAAGGAAGTATAGCCTGTAATAAACACAGACTTTCTGTTGCAATATCCTGCTGAAGTTCGGTTACCCCCAATACCAGGTTAATGCTTTTAAGCATTAAAAGGATAAATCTTCCTTTCTTCAATAAAATAAAGGCAACATCAAAGAGCCATAAATTTCTTAATGCCACTTGGTGTCTTGTGAGAAATGACAGCCCTCATTCCATATTTTGAAACATTAGCAGTCAAACCCATTGAAAGGGTTGGGTAGAAAAGTAGTTAGGATGACACAAGACAGACCAGCTCAGCATCTCTTAGAAGGACATCCTTCTGATGTTTGACATTATGACTGACCAGGGAGAAGATGGAAGCATAACAGGGAGTAAGAGCTCAATGGGAGAAATATGCCCTTGATAGAAAGAAGTGGAGGTGAACAGCTCAGTCTCCAAGGACCTCCATGGTCTATAGAGTCAAGGAGTAACAGTAGAACCATAAAACACAAATCACATACAACCAAAATTTTGCTTAGCTAGTTAGACTGTTCAATGTCACTGTTAATTTTTCTATAACAGACCTCTCAGGGAACTTAGTAATGATCCAACTCTCATAAACAGATATAATTGAAATTTATCATAATTTAAAAGTGCAAAATGGTTTTCAGCTTGTATTGTTGCATTGAATTTATCCAATACCCAGCATTTTTTACTCTAATATAGTACATCTGACTTGTACAAAGACACAAAATTTATCTTTCATTTATACTTTGTAACTTCAGTACATGTTACACCAGAAGTTTCAGTGTTGTCTCCAACTATTGGAGGTGATTTGAGTTAATTTTCAGTGACTGCAATTTCATGCAAATAGCAAACAACCAGAGTCTAATGCTAGCTGGATTTGAGCAGATACTTTCTGAAACATTCAAAAAACCTGTGCCCGTACCATAAGACAGCTGGTTACAGTGATACAGCCTTTTATGAATATTGATGATCAAATATGGCTTCAAGATATCATCTCCCATAATCTGTTGATAAAGATGTGATGAATTAAAATAAGTACCTTTGACCCTATCTTCATCTATACTTTACAGTCATCACATATTTCCACTATATTAATGTGTTCAGGTACTGTATATATAGAAATACATCTTTTCATGTATATCAAACCAGTTTCCTTATTGGTGAATCTTTAATAATGGTTTCAGTGCTGAAGGCAATAGGATAGGACTTTTAAAATTGTGTTAAATTATTAGTCACATCTTAATTTTATGCAGTGAATTAATCCAACTTCTGACATTGAAATTGAATTTGAGAAAAGACGGTTACTCACCTTTGTAACTGTTGTTCTTCGAGATGTGTTGCTCATATCCATTCCAGTTAGGTGTACGCGCCGCGCGTGCACATTCGTCGGAAAACTTTTACCCTAGCAACTCAGTGGGCCGGCAGGTCGCCCCTAGAGTGCGCCACCATGGCGCTTGATATATACTCCTGCCGGCCCACCCGCTCCTCAGTTCCTTCTTGCGGCTACTCCGACAGTGGGGAAGGAGGGCGGGTGTGGAATGGATATGAGCAACACATCTCGAAGAACAACAGTTACAAAGGTGAGTAACCGTCTTTTCTTCTTCGAGTGATTGCTCATATCCATTCCAGTTAGGTGAATCCCAAGCCTTACAAAGGCGGTGGGGTCGGAGTGAAATGTGGCAGAATAAAACTGCTGAGCCAGAGGCTACAGCCTCTCTTGACTGCTGAACCAGGGCATACTACGAAGCAAAGGTATGGACCGAGGACCAATGGAGCTTCGCGACAGATCTCGTGGTTAGAAACACGAGCCAGCAAGGCGGCAGATGAAGCCTGAGCCCGGGTAGAATGCACGGTGATGTGGCTTGGGGAAATATGAGCCAAATCATAACAAGTGGGGATGTCCGCCATCACCCAAGATGAGATCCTCTGAGAGGAAAACAAGCAAGCCCTTCCTGTGGCCCGCTACCGGGACAGAGCTGGGGCAACTTAGGAAATGGTTCTGTCAGCACAATATAATGCGAGCACTCCACAGATGTCCAAGGAGTGCAACAGTTGTGCCCATTGCGTTGAGCTGTGGGTAACATGAAAGGCCAAAACCACCTTAGGGAGGAAAGCCGGGTGCGGTCATAAATGCACCTTGTCTTTGTGAAACCTAGTGTACGGCGGAACCCCCGTAAGAGCTCTGAGCTCGGAGACCCGTCTGGCCAAGACTAGGTTGAGGTCCCAGGTCGGGGCTGGGCAGCGCACCCGAGGGTGCAAGCGCTCCAAGCCCTTGAGGGACCCCGAACCCATAGAGCGTGAGAACACTGAACGTCCATCTCAGCCTGCTGGAAGGTAGAGATGGCTGCTGAGTGTATCCTCAGCGCTGATACCGCCAGGCCCTGCCGCTGAAGGCCAGAGGCAGGCCAAATAGAGGGGATCGAGACCTCAGCAGGAGCAAGATCGAGCGAATTGCAGCTGTAAAAGAAACGCTTCCACCTGGCCCGGTACGTTGACCAGGTGGAAGGCTGCCTGTCATCCCGACTCAGGTACGCAGCAGCCACCGTGAGGCGAAGAGGCTGCAGGTCCAAGTGACGAAGCCTGTCGTTGCCCTGAGTGATGAGGTCTGGGCTGACAGGCCGAGCAACGTGGTATGTCCGTGCTGCCTGGACCATTCTGGAGTGATCATGATGATGCGCGCTCTGCCCCTGCGGAGTTTGAGCAGGACCTAATGAACCAGTGGGAACAGTGGGAAGGCATAATGCAGTTGGCCTTTCCACGGCATCGGGAATGCGTCCAAGATCGATTCCGAGGAGGAACCTTGGAAGGAGCAGAACACTTGGCATTTCCTGCTCTCACGGTGAGCGAACAGGTCTGTGTGAGGAAACATCTCCACTTCCGGAAAGCGGGACGCCTCACATGGGGCAGAGTGATCACTCGTAAGACAGGAAAGACCTGCTGAGTCAAAGAGTTAAGACGTTCCGAACGCCTGGGAGAAAGGACGTCGCCAGCTCCATCGAGTGGGCCATGCAAAAGACCCGGGAATGGATGGCCTCCTGACAAAAAAGGGGGGAGGACTATGTCCCCCCTGAATACTTATGAAGCACCTGGCCATTGTGTTGGCTGTAAACACCGAGATACAACGGCCTCGCAGCTGCCACTGGAACCCCTGGCATGCCAGGCGGACTACTCTCATTTTTGGGGCATTGATGAGGAATGCCAGCTCCCTAGAAGACCAAAGGCCTTAAGCTCGGAGGTGACCATGAGCACTCGAGCAGAGAGATGAGGCGTCCGCCGTCAGGGGCAGTGAGGGCTGGGGTGGATGAAACCGCATCCCTGTCCACACCAAGGAGGGAGTTAGCCACCACTCTAGGGAGCCTAAGGCGTTCGAGGGAACGGTGACTACCATGACCATTGGCTCCCTGTCCAAGCGGTACGCCAAGGTTGGCCGGACGTGGAGAGGACGGAGGCGGAGCTTGGCGTGTTTGGTTACAAACTTGCGGGCAACCATGGACCCAGGAGACTGAGACAAGAACGAGCTGAGGTCATTGGGAAAGCCTTCAGACCTCAGATGATTGTTGCCATCGCCCAAAATCGCAGTTGTGATAAGCAGGCTCCGGCTAGGTAGGAGACCAGGATAGCCCCTAGGAAGCCCAACCTCTGCGTGGGAACCAGAGTGGATTGCTCTATAGTAAACAGCAGGCCTTGACCTGTGAATAAGATCGTGACGATGCCCACGCGCTGAGTGGTTTGTGTCTCAGAGTCTCCTCGGATAAGCGAATCGTCCAGATACGGAAAAACGCATATCCGACATCAGCGACGGTAGGCGGCGACTATGGCCGTAAACCGGGAGTATTGACCGTTGGCTATAAAGCGGAGGCATCTCCCGTGCGGAGGGAAGATGGCATTGCGAAAGTACGCGTCCTGCGTATCCAGGGCGGCATAGTAGCCCCCAGGAGGCAAGGATGGAATAATGGTTCCCAGGGATACCATGCAGAACTTCAACCTTATCCTAAACCGGTTGAGTCCGTGCAGGACCAGGAAGGTCTGAGACCTGTGTTCGAGTGGGGGACTAGGGCATAACGGGAGTAAAACCCCTTACCCCTTTCGTCCGCTGAAGGGGGACAGGGCTGGAGCAAATTAAAGGTGGTACCTATGCTCCATCGTGCGCAGGACCCAGCGATCTGAAAGTAACTGGGGCCATGCCAGGAGAAAGCGGGATCGGGATCCCGTCCTGCGACTGGTACACCGCCCTAGGCGAACCTTGGAAGGTCCGTCTTTGGTCCCAGTGGTAATTGCGAGGGACCTTGACTTTGGCTCTTTAGGGGTCCTGACGTTCGTCTGCGACCACCTTGGCCTTGCCGTTTGCCAGAGTTCTGCCTCTGGCTAGGCACAGAGTATGGCGGCTGGGGCCAGAAAGGCCTGCGTTTGGTCGCTGGCGTATACATGCTGAGACGCATTAGGACCCTATTGTCCATCAGACTTCGCAGTCTGGGGCTGTCTCTGCCGCGAAGATGCCTTTACCAACAAAGGGTAAATCCTGAATGGCATACTGCAGCTCCGGCCGGAGGTTTAAAACCTGAAGCCATGAAATACACCTCATGGCGACACCCAAGGCCAGAGTGCTGGCCGCAGAGTCTGCTGCGTCCAACGAGGCCTGGAGGGACGCTCTGGGAACCTTCTTTCCCCCGTCCTCCAAGACGGCAGCGAACTCCAGGTGGGAGCCTTGAGGGAGAAACTCCTTCACCCAGGTGATATAATTATCGCAGCTAAGCAAGGCTTGTTGCTTTGCTACCCAGAGCTGCAGGGCCTCTGCTGAGTACACCTGGCGGCCAAGCAGGTTCATTCGCCAAGCCTCTTTCTGCTTCGGGGCTGGCGCCCGCTGGCCATCATATCAGGTTCGTGGTCCTGAGCATAAAATCTGCGCATATGGGATGACACGGATGCGTGTCCGGACGGCCATGGAGGTACTAAAAGAAGGCACAGGCAGAGTCTCTGACTCATTCGGACCTTGCCCAACTCGGCACCGGGGACCGGCATCGGGAGGCGTATCGGTACCTGGAACGAGATCCAGACCCGCAACCAGAACGGTGTCGGGAGGTCGACCGAGATCTCGAGGCTCGGAGAAAGGCTACAGGAGTCAAGGTACCTGCCCCGGTGCCAGGAGTCGGAACGGTGCCGATAGCGGGTCGGCGAACGGGATACCGACCGGTGCAGCGAGTACGACCAGTACCGAGGAAAACAGCACCGGGACTGCCAGTGGTGTCCGGCGTGCCGACAGGACTTGGAGTGTCTGCGGGACCGTGATCATGAACGGTGCCGCTCTGCTGTGCTGACAGAGGACAGTCACCTGAAAAGACTGTATTACCCGCACCGGCGGTGCCGGGGTCAGGCAGCATTGACTCTGTCATGGCACTGAGAGCCCTCGCCGTTGGTAACGTCTCCGGCGTGAAGGGAACAGCAGGCTCAACCACAGTGCATACTGGGGAGCTGTCAGGCACCGGATTCGACGGCCCTCGTGGGACCGGGATCCACGGTACCGAGGTCATCAGAGCTTCGGTAGGTGTCGGTGCCGGGCGATCCGAGTTAGATAAGCTGTCTGGCTGCGGTGCCGTCAACACGGAAGCAGCGGGAGTAATACGCTCAACCACGGCGCGTGCCGGGGAGCCGTCGGGCACCGGATTCGATAGCCCTTGTGGGACTGGAATCGATGGTGCCGACGTTGTCGGTGCCTCAGAGGCGTCGGTGCCGGGCAATCCGACTTAGACTAGCCCTCTGGCTGCGGTGCCGTTGGCACGGAAGCAGCCGGAGCAGTAGCTCAACCACGGCGCGTGCCGGGGAGCCGTCAGGCACCGGATTCTACGGCCCTTGCGGGACCGGGATCGACGGTGCCGACGTCATCGGTGCCGCAGCAGGTGTCGGTGCCGGGCGATCCGACTTATACAAGCCCTCTGGCTGCGGTGCCGCTGGCACGAAAGCAGCAGGAGCAGTAGCTCAACCACGGCGCGTGCCGGGGAGCCGTCAGGCACCGGATTCTACGGCCCTTGTGGGACCGGGCATCGACGGTTTTTGTCGACGTCATTGGTGCCGTAGCAGGTTGTCGGCGCCTGGGCGATACGCCTTCTTAGACGAGCTCTCTTGGCTTCGGGTGCCGCTGGCACGGAAGCAGCAAGGTAGCAGTCAGCTCAACCACGGCGCTGCTGCCGGGGAAGCCGTTCAGGCACCGGAATTCTACGGCCATCGCCTGGGACCGGGATCGACGGTTTTGCCGACGTCGTCGTGTACGGGCGCTGTAACCATCTTAGACGAGCTCTCTAGCTGCGGTTGCAGTTGGCCACAGAAGCAGCAGGAGCAGTAAGCTCTACCACCTGGCTGTGGGCCGGGGAGCTGCCAGGCACCGGATTCAGCTGGCCCTGGTGGAACATGGAATCGGACGGTGGCCGTGTCATCGGTTGCCTCTGCAGGTGTCGTGCCGTGGTAATGCAATCTTAGGCGGAGCTTCTATGGCTGCGATGTAGGTGGCACGGAAGCAGCTGGGAGCAGGGGGCTCAACCACGGCGCATGCCGGGGAGCCGTCAGGCACCAGCAGGAATCGTAGGCTTTCTCGACCTCGGAAGAAGGGAGCGGTGCCGAGTCGACATCGGTGCCGGTGACGGCCGGTGCCGAAAAGCCTTGGTAGTACCGGCGGGGTCCGGTGCCGAGGAGGCGCTTCTGCCCGCCGCTTGAACATCGCTCGGCGCCCAAGGTGGAGGGGTAAGTGAAAGTCCCGCGCCTTTTTTGTTCTCGGCTTAAAAGCCTTGCAAATGGGGCACTTAGCTGTCAAGTGTGATTCCCTGAGGCACTTCAAACAGGAGTCATGTAGGTCTCCCTTCGGCCGCGGCTTCTGGCAGGCCGGGCCCATTTTAAAATCCGGTGAGCCATGCATGGGCTCCGGCACTGGGCTCATGGAAGGGGCTACTTCCTGAACCCCGCTAACTAAACTAATCATGTTAGCAAAGAAACACGTATAACTATACAAATATATATATAAAAAGGTTATAACTGCATAACTATATACGAGAAATACGAGTAGCTAGGGAAGTGGAGGTCAGCTAAGCCGCGCTCCACTGTTCCAACGACCGACACGGGCGGTAAGAAGGAACTGAGGAGCGGGTGGGCCGGCAGGAGTATATATCAAGCGCCATGGTGGCGCCACTCTAGGGGGCGACCTGCCGGCCCACTGAGTTGCTAGGGTAAAAGTTTTCCGACGAATGTGCACGCGCGGCGCGTACACCTAACTGGAATGGATATGAGCAATCACTCGAAGAAGAAGCAAAGTTCCTGGGATGTCAAGTGCCATATGAAAGCAACAATGACCCCAAATCACTTTTTCTTAAATAATTTCTGTCTTAAAATAAAGATATGTTAAAAATAAATCAGTATCAATCAATCTGATATTAAGTGTCAGATTCTAACAACTTTAGTCACTTAAAAATAGTTCCTTAATCCACAATCACTCCTGTTCATTTTGGTGGGGCCTCTTCTGCAGCAGGCCACTATTCAGCACAAGTAAGGATATCAGACTTTGGCCCTAAGAAATGCAGGTTCCAAATAATTTGAGATCAGTTTTGATGAAGTCCCAAAAGTTTAGGTGCAGATCTGAACTATCCAAACTTCTTGGGTTGAGAACTCTTATCAGAATAGAGTGTTTTCTGAGGTGTCATGCTTTCAGCAACTGGAATTAGCCAAAATTTAACAAAGATATATAGTCTAGCTGCTTACAGCAGGGGCCTGAAAGTCAGATATGGGATCTATTCAGGGCTGAGACAAAGATATCCTGTGTGACCTTGGGGGAAATCACTTAATTTTCCTGTGCTTCAATTTCCTCCAGATGTACTATAGGGATAATAGTACTCGCCTACCTTGCAGGGGGACAGTGAACTTAATCCAATAGTGTTCATAAAGGCACTGTAGGATTATTATGTGGAAATTGCTATAAACATTTTATTTAAGGGATCATCTGGGTCTGACTTTTGTGATTTGAGGAGAAGCTTCATTATTTATGTCAACAACTTCTTCCCAATCCTACATTTTATGTCACAAGATTGCAGTTTTCCCCAACATTCCTAAAGTTTAAGAGTCGTTAATCTAATTCATTGTAATTACCTCGCGTTATAACTCTTCTATGACTATAGCCTCTGCTGCCCTAGTATTAATCTGCATTACTACACAGTTTTGTCATGTACTGTGACAAATTCTGTTAGGAGTCATAGGTTTCAACCAGTAACTGTAACAATGATGGAGGTGGAGGGGAATCTCATCCTAGACTTCCAACTGGGCTTGAGTTAAATTTGACAGCCTCTTTCCCTTTGACCTCTGAATACCTTGGGGTACAGTCTTGACAGCATTAGTTCCAGTTTGAGCTTAGGTGTTACCCTTTGACTCTATAAGTCAGACGTCTCTCTGAACATTCTGTATCCATATAAAGAATGAATCAATATCCATGGTTAAGGACAAAGTTAAGTTGCTTAAATATGTCCTGTATATAATACTTTTCTTTCTAAGGTTTGGGCTTTGGACTAGAGCTAAAGAGTATTTTTCAGTTCACCTAATAAAAGTATTGTAGTGCAATCTCTTTGCCATGAAGGTTGAACTTACAAATGTAGAATTACGTAAAAAAATAAACTGCATTCAAAAGTAGAACAATATAAAATTTTAGAGTCTGCAAGTTGACTCAGTCCTACTTCTTGTTCAGCCTATCATTAAGACAAACAAGTTTGTTTACATTTGCAGGAGATAATGCTGTCAGCTTCTTGTTTACAATGTCATCTGAAAGTGAGAACATTAATTTGCTGTTGTAGTTAGCATTGCAAGATATATTTAAGGGCCAGATGCACTAAAGATTCATATGTCCCTTCATGCTTCAACCACCATTCCAGGGGACATGCTGATGATGGGTTCTGCTCAATAACAATCCAAAGCAATCCAAAGCAGTTTCACTTTTACAACAAAGATTGCACTACAGTACCTGTATGAGGTGAACTGAAAAATATTCTTTTGTTTATCATTTTACAGTGCAAATATTTTTAATAAAAAATAATATACACTGATTTCAATTACAACACAGAATACAATATATATGAAAATGTAGAAAAGCATCCAAAATATTTTTTAAATTTCAATTGGTATTCTATTTTTAATAGTGTGATTAAAACTGTGATTAATCATGATACATTTTTTTTTTTACTTAATCGTGTGAGTTAACTGTGATTAGCCAACAGTCCTACTTTGGACACAACATACTATCATTTCACAGTTACTTCATATCATCTGGAAAGTCCCTACATTTTCAGGTTCAGTATTTGCTAAATGTATTTGTGATTTAAGCAGTTACTACATTGTCTAAATCATTCATCAGGAGCACTGGAGTCATATGACTCTGCTTTAAAAATGAATCTTGGGTGCAATAACTGTACACAAGTGTAAATGAAAATTTTAACACATTATTTACACTTATGCTTCCTGTGATCTATAGACAACATTGTGGATTTGTATACCAACCATCATTAGAAATATGACTGTCAGCTTATTCTCCTCTCTGCAATTTTATACTACATATACTATTTAATATATATACTATTGCACTAACTGGTCTAAGTTTGATTTAATTTTCTCTTCTTCTCACTTCTCTTTCCACTAAAATAAATCCACTTTCCATCCCAAAAAGACTTTCAAAGTATGTTAGCGAATTATTTCAATGATTTCTGTTTGATCGCAATTTTTAAGCATAAAACTCTGGCTTTCATTTTCTTTTCTCCCTCCAACTGGTTACTATTTTAATTTAGGCTACTAAAATGTGCCATTCATTATCCAGTCTTTAGTGTCAGCATTCATTGGCACACACTCATATCCCATCCATGTTATTTTGGAGATTTGCTACTCATCTCCAGTATGGTAACAAACATAATGAGAAATAACTTTATTCATGTTTCAGCCTAGTACATGTATCAGGAACATGATAACAATAGGAATTGATTATGTTTAGGAGGTGCATGTTCCTCATCCAGACTTACATAGAATTGAGACATTTGTACAACAGTCATTGTGGTTCTGCATTCCCTTTTTACTGTATAGAGGATCTTACAAAATTAGATATTGTTCTGATTTTGTGCTGTCTCACTACATTGTTTCCTAGCTCAAACAATAAGATAAATATTGTAATGCTTTACATATGTAAATACATTATTGAAAATAATACGAACATTTTCTTTGATTTACCTGCAATTTTACAGGAGTCACATGCTTTAAGATGTCTCATTCCTTAAAAAGAAACTGATAGAAGAATAATTTGATTCATACTGCTCACGGCTTGATTATACTATTTAGGTACATTCCTCTGCTGCTCCTGCACAGATACTTCCTCCAAGTCCCAGTCCCATCCTGATCTCTCAGATGTGCACAGAGACTGTAGGGGTGCAACCTGCTTCATAGAGTGTGGAGGGTTATAGTAGGAAGCAATATACCCTCCCCTCCATACACACACCCTGTGGATCCCTTGCAGGAGCAATCCCTGTGCTGTTCCTGAACAAAAGGACTGTAATTGTCCTAGGCTTGTTGTGCCTTCCCCTACTTCCTGTGCATAAAAGGCAGGCACAAATGGGCAAATAGTTAGACATGTATGGCACAAAAACATATATGGCACATGAACTTGCCCTTTAGATTGGAGTGCTTTTTTTAAAGGTAATTTAGCAACTCCTTTACAATATTTTTTCTCAGGAAGAAATCCAAAAGGTATATGAATAACAACATTCACATCTGATTTTCCAGATTGTAACACTTTCCAGATAGTCTGTATTGATATGTTCGGCTCTATGTGCGCACATGGCTTGAGATTTTTGGGGATTGATTTCACCACCTTCGAGAGAATAGCATTCTGGACTTTGCCAACTGTAGCCGTAAACTTCTGTCGGAGTGTGACTGTGCTAACAACCATGAAGTGAAATATAATACCAGATGGGTTTAGAAGGCTTTTCAGAGCTCTCCAATGTAACATTGCATTCCTTTGCCCAGCTTGGATACTGCCATTACATCGAGCAGCTTGGATTCTGTTTCCTTGGCCTGCAAGAATTTTGTATCCTGCCAGGATACTTTGTTCACTCTGAAAAGTCTGTCTCTGTCTTTCACTTCATGTTTCCAAAATGCCTAATTTATCTCACTACACTCTGCTTATTAGCTGGAGTTTTCTGCATTTCTAGCACAGCTGACAAAATTGCTGGAAAAGATTTTGCATTAAAAGTTTAGCCAATTCACTTCACATGGTTTTAGAACCCACAAAAAGCATTGTTTTTCACAAATTGCTAGGGCACAATTTTGTTTTGTTTTTTGTACATTGGATTCTGAAATCCACTTCTGCCATGAAATTTCACAATGTTGCATGTTCACCATTTATCAAGAAAGCATAATCTTTGGCATTTTTTTTTCATTTGGAGAAAAGATAAGGAGGGATAAAGCAAGAAAGAATCGTATATACTTGTTAGGGATGCTCTTGCTTGGTGTGACTGAGCTCTGAAAGATCATGGTCAACGTATAATAAAGAGCTCCAACTGCTTAGATACAGTCCCACCCTGTCCCTATGAAACCAGAGGCCAAAGTCCTACAACTAGTGTTGCTGTGATTGCAGTGTACACTTTTGATGTGGGCACTATAAACATGGGTGCTCCTCCTTTGATCACTTTCTCTCTTTTTCTTGCAGTGAATGGGGACATAATAGATTCCCTGGAGAGGAGCCTGTTGAAGTGTGTCAATTCAAACACTCTTGTTCCCCTTGTCCACCAGGATCCTGCATTCATAACAGCATTTATTCACATTGACCTGTACTGTGAAGGAGATAAAATATAATCCCCAGCACTAACATAACCCTATGATGAGAAAAAAATATTAGGTAAAGCAGCCTCAGCATAGACTAGCTGTCAATCTAGTGATGGAGGGGAACCTCAAAAGCTTGAATGTTTAACTGAACTAACCAAATATCAGGATTCTCCAAGCTCAGAACAGCTCTCTGTCCTCACACAGTTCCCCTGGAGCTATCAAGTAACTAGAAAGGGGGAAATGATGCCAATATCTTTGTTAAATCTCTGAGCACACCTGTTTTAAACCAGCTTTTTTCATAAGTTTGGACAGAGCCGGAGACTCAGACTGAGCTGAGTGGTTCTGCAGTGAGCAAAAATATTGATCCTTTTTCTGACAGATCTGACTCAGGAGTACTTACAAGGTATTACAATACCTCCTTGGGAGTGTATTTTTGTAGGGAAATACTGAAGGCCTGCTATTCTTTTAGTATCTTTGTTGGAATAAATTTTCTTCCCTTGGGTGTTTTGGGGGTCCACTGCTCTACTTTAATCGTTCACAGGCCATTAGAGAACAGGAAGGAATTCCTCCTCTGAGACGCAGAGTATAGGTGAAAATAATGAGATGTCCTTGTGACACCTTAGAGATTAACACATTTATTTGGGCATAAGCTTTCGTGGGCTAGAACCCATTTCATCAGATGCATGAAGTGAAAAATACAGGAGCAGGTATAAATATATGAAAGGATGGAGATTGCTTTACCAAGTGTGAGGTTAGTCTAATGAGATTAGGTTAGTCTAAATCAATTAACAGCAGGATATGAAGGGAGGAAAAATAACTTTTGAAGTGGTAAGAGAGTATCCATTACAGATAGTTGGCAAGAAGGTGTGAGTAACAGTAGGGAGAAATTAGTATTGGGGAAATTAAGTTTAGATTTTGTAATGACCCAACCACTCCCAGTCTTTATTCAGGCCCAATCTGATGGTATCCAGTTTGCAAATTAATTCCAGTTCTGCAGCTTCACGTTGGAGTCTGTTTTTGAAGCTTTTTGTAAAAGAATTGCCATTTTTAGGTCTGTTATTGAGTGACCAGAGAGACTGAAGTGTTCTCCTACTGGTTTTTGAATGTTGTGATTCCTGATGTCAGATTTGTGTCCATTTATTCTTTTGCAATACAGACTGTCCGGTTTGGCCAATGTACATGTCAGAGGGGTACTGCTGGCACACGACGGCATATATCACATTAGTAGATGTGCAGGTGAATGAGTTCCGGATGGTGTGGCTGATGTGGTTAGATCCTATGATGGTGTCCCTTGAATAGATATGTGGACAGAATTGGCACCGGGGTTTGTAGCAGGGTTTGGTTCCTGGGTTGGTGTTTTTGTTGTGTGGTGAGCTGTTGCTGGTGAGCTTTTGCTTCAGGTTGGCGGGGTTATCTATAGGTGAGGACTGGCCTGTCTCCCAAGGTCTGTGAGAGTGAGGGATCATCCTTCAGGATAGGTTGTAGATCCTTGATGGTGCACTGGAGAGGGGGCTATAGGTGACGGCAAGTTGTGTTCTGTTACTCTCTCTGTTGGGCCTGTCTTGTAATAGGTAAATTCTTGGTATCCTTCTGGCTCTGTCAGTCTGTTTCTTCACTTCACCAAGTGGGTATTTCAGTTTTAAGAATGCTTGATAGAGATTCTGTAGGTGTTTGTCTCTGACTGAGGGATTGGCGCAAATGTGGTTGTATCTTAGAGCTTGGTTGTAGACAATGGATTGTGTTGTCTAACAGCCTCTTGTTCACATTCTGACCTATTCATGATGACTACAGCACCTCCTTTCTTTATCTGCATTTTTCACTTCATACATCTGATGAAGTGGATTCTAGTCCACAAAAACTTATGCTCAAATAAATTTGTTAGTCTCTAAGGTGCAACAAGGACTCCTCATTGCTTTCGCTGATACAGACTAACACAACTGCCACTCTGAAACTTCTCACCATGCAAGGCACTGAATTTAGCAGTATGAAGTGGAAATCCATTAACTTCATGAAAAAAACTCATGCAGATACAGACAGACATCATCTTCCTTTCCAAATGCAAACAAATGGACATAATATCAAAAGGACTGAAGGTAAAATGTCCATTAAAGTCCACATTCCACACAGACTATAGTGAGAGATTGTGCCACACACTCTCAAAGAAACTAGCAAACCTGGTGGCTGAACTTTGTGACTTTGTCCTCACTCACAAATATTTCAGATTTGGGGACAATTTATACCTTCAAATCAGTGGGGCTGCTATGATTACCCGCATGGCCCCTCAGTATGCCAAAATTTTTATGGTCGACTTAGAACAATGCTTCC
Organism: Gopherus evgoodei; assembly: GCF_007399415.2. Classification (NCBI taxonomy): domain Eukaryota; kingdom Metazoa; phylum Chordata; order Testudines; family Testudinidae; genus Gopherus; species Gopherus evgoodei. The sequence continues at coordinate 26,925,646 of NC_044329.1, read as the reverse complement.
TCAGCTCTCATCCCCTTACGACCCTACTCTACTTGAGCTACATTAATAACATATTCATCATCTGGACTCATGGGAAGGAGGCCCTTGAGGAATTCCACCATGATTTCCATGATTTCCACCCTACCATCAACCTCAGCCTGGACCAGTCCACACAAGAGGTCCACTTCCTAGACATTACAGTGCTAATAAGCAATGGTCACATAAACACCACCCTATACTGGAAATCTACTGATCGTTATACTTACCTACATTCCTCCAGCTTTCATCCAGACCACATCACATGATCCATTGTCTACAGCCAAGCTCTAAGATACAACCGCATTTGCTCCGATCCCTCAGACAGAGACAAATACCTACAGAATCTCTATCAAGCATCCTTGCCATAAGGACTTCTCTTTGTTTTTGCTGATACAGACTAACACTGCTACCACTCTGAAACCTGTTAGAGTACAAGTGGAGTCACTCCGTGGCCTCCACTTCACCTTAATGTGTGGAAAGGAGGGATGGTCTGGGTACCAGCCTTGGACTTGTGGAGCAGGGAGTTTAACCCAGGTCTCTCAATGGGCTTCCTAGGTGACCTTGGGCAAGTTACTTTGTTTTTCTGTGTCTCAGTTCTCCAACTATAAATTGGGGATAATATCACTTCCCTAACTTACAGCTATGTTAAGAGGATAAATACATGAATGACTGTATGGTTCTCAGATATGATGGTGGGGGCCATCTAAGCACCAATGATAGAGTAGCCTCTGATGCCCTGGCATGCTCCTCCTCACACACTGCCATCTAAAGGGTATGGGGAGTAGACAAGTGATCTATGAAGTAATAGCTCCTGTTATAATAACTTTCCACTGTGTGGGCCTTAAACTACCTCCCAACCTGCAGTTTTAGGCTATGTCTACACATGGAGCTAGGAGTCACACCCCCAACTCTAAGTGTAGCCATACCATAAATGAGAAAACACATCAAGCTATTACAGTGCTGGACTCTGGGCAATGGGTGATCTCACCCAACACTCTCCTTCTTGTACAGTGAAGTCACACTGTTTCCACACAAGTGGAAGAATAGGCATCATTGCCCCCATAATATTTTTACGAGTTACAATTTCTTGCTAAATAGCCTAGGGTTTCTCATATGGGTTATGTGCCTGGCTCAGAGAACTGTGGCAAATTGCTGGCACTACTATGATGGGTCTCGCACTTTCTCTTCTTGGGGGCGGGAGAGGTTCAGGGCACGTTTCTTGCCCCTGAACTGGGATATTAACTGCCCCACTAGTGTCCTAGAGGAGGGTAGTGGAGAGGGAGGGACCTGGGCTAGGGGCTCTAGGGATAGCAGTAAGCCACTTGAACTATCATTTCCTTCCCCTGGGCTACTTCCCTCTTCTGCCCTTCAGCTTGTGGGAGCTTCCTGCCCTCCCTTTGCACAAGTCAGGTGTCCCTTTACCAAGGGTCTTGGTCTTCTTAGCCCACTTCAGCACTTCTCCAAACTTTCCTCTGCTTCCCTCCAAACTGTTCTCTGCTCCAACGCCTCCAAACTGCTCTCTGCTCCAACACGACCACTTGTCTGATTGAAGCAGGGGAATTTTATCAGGTGACTGGCTTCAGGTGCTCTACTTGGCTTCAGGTGCTTTAATTAATCTAGAGCAAACTTTCTTCCCTCTACAGGGAGTAAGACTCCCTTCTAACCCTCTCCTGCTGCCCTCTGACCATGCTGTATCACAGAACACATATAGGGATCATTTAGGTCTCATTTTTATTAGCCATTCACACTATTGCACAGGTATCCTTGGCCACTCCAATCATTTACATGTTAACAATTCATTTTATAAATAAACTAATTGTCTCCAAAGAACAAAGTCAAATTTGGGCTACTGTTGTATAAAACTCTGACACTCATTTAATCTGTTGCTTTTTCCTTTGCATTCTAACTGAACATTAAGATTTTATAGTTCCTTTTTTCCCCTGGCTTGCCACCATCTGCAATCTCATTTTTGCCCCTCTAAAATAATATACAGTGCTCAACAATCCATCTCCTATATACTAGCTGACTTTATAAAAGTCTGCTCACTGAATATTTGTCAAGGAAGTTGAAATTTCCTCAATTTATACATTATTCAATGTATGTGGTGAGTGTAAGTTTGGATTTTTTACTGTATAGATCAATCACAAATAATGTAAGGTTGAATTTAGGTGCTAAGGTATGATAGGTCAGATATATCGCATAGCATTGTATCTGTTCCTTCATCAGAGGAGTATGAAAGAACTTTAGGTGTGGATACTTGTAAACAAAAAGAATCCTGACAATGGTATTGATCTATTAGTAGATGGAAAAGGGAGAATTCTCAATAATGCAGAAAATGCAGGAATGTTCAATAAATATTTATGTACTGTTATTTGGGGAAAAACAAATCATATAGTCTTATCACATGGTGATACCACTCTTTCAATTCCATTAGTTTCTCTGGAGGTTGTTGGACAGCAGTTACTAAAATTAGACACTTTTTAATCAGAAGATCCAGATAACATGCATCTAAGAGTTTTTAAGAAACTAGCTAAGGAGCCCACTGGACCATTCATGTTGATTTTCAGAAAAGTTTTGGAGCACTGGGGAAGTTGTAGAAGACTGGAAGAAAGCTAATGGTGTACCAATTTTTAGAAAGGGTAAATGGCCTATGACCTAGTCATAGGCCAGTCACACTGACATCGATCTCAAGCAAGAAAATGGAGCAGCTGATACAGGACTCGATTAATAAAGAACTAAAGGAGTGTAATATAATAAATGCAAATTAGCATTCATTTATGAAAAATATATCCTGTCAATCTAACTTGATATCTTTTTTTATGAGATTACAAGTTTGGTTGATAAAGGTAATAGTGTTGATGTATACTTAGACTTCCGTAAGGTGTTTGAACTTGGTACCTCATGACATTTTGATGAAATAATGAGAACCATATAAAATTAACATGACATACATTAAGTGGACTGAAAACTAGCTAAAATGATAGTCTCAATGAAACTGTAAACATGGAATAGTCATCAAGCAGGTCTGTTTCTAATGGGGTCCCACAGGGATCGGTTCTTGACCCTATGCTATTGAAGTTTTTATTAATAAGCTGAAAGAAAACATAAAACTATCTCTGATAAAGTTTGCAGATGACATGAAAATGAGGGAATAGTAAATAATGAAGAGGTCACTGATTCACTGTTATCTGGATCACTTGATAAAGTGGGTTCAAGCAAATAATATTATTTTTAATATAGCTAAATGTATATAAATATGAACAAAGAATGTAGGCCATACTTACAGAAGATGGGGGAGTTGCATTGTATGTAACAGAGCAGTATGACTGCTCAGAGCTCTGGTATGAAAATGCAGAAAAACCTGAGAGTCTCTGGATTAAGTTTCAAGTATCAGAGGGTAGCCGTGTTAGTCTGGATCTGTAAAAGCAGCAAAGAATCCTGTGGCAGCTCATAGACTAACAGACGTTTTGGAGCATGAGCTTTCGTGGGTGAATACCCACTTCCTCAGATGCATGTAATGGAAATATCCAGGGGCAGGTATATATATGTGTGCTAGCAAGCAAGCTAGAGATAACGAGGTCAGTTCAATCAGGGAGGATGAGGCCCTGTTCTAGCAGTTGAGGTGTGAAAACCAAGAGAGGAGAAACTGGTTCTGTAATTGGCAAGCCATTCACAGTCTTTGTTCAATCCTGAGCTGATGGTGTCAAATTTGCAGATGAACTGAAGCTCAGCAGTTTCTCTTTGAAGTCTGGTCCTGAAGTTTTTTTTGCTGCAGGATGGCCACCTTAAGGTCTGCTATAGTGTGGCCAGGGAGGTTGAAGTGCTCTCCTACAGGTTTTTGTATATTGCCATTCCTAATGTCTGATTTGTGTCCATTTATCCTTTTCCGTAGAGACTGTCCAGTTTGGCCGATGTACATAGCAGAGGGGCATTGCTGGCATATGATGGCGTATATTACATTGGTGGGTGTGCAGGTGAATGAACCAGTGATGGTGTGGCTGATCTGGTTAGGTCCTGTGATGGTGTCGCTGGTGTAGATATGTGGGCAGAGTTGGCATCGAGGTTTGTTGCATGGATTGGTTCCTGAGCTAGAGTTATTATGGTGTGGTGTGCAGGTACTGCTATGTACATCGGCCAAACTGGACAGTCTCTACGGAAAAGGATAAATGGACACAAATCAGACATTAGGAATGGCAATATACAAAAACCTGTAGGAGAGCACTTCAACCTCCCTGGCCACACTATAGCAGACCTTAAGGTGGCCATCCTGCAGCAAAAAAACTTCAGGACCAGACTTCAAAGAGAAACTGCTGAGCTTCAGTTCATCTGCAAATTTGACACCATCAGCTCAGGATTGAACAAAGACTGTGAATGGCTTGCCAATTACAGAACCAGTTTCTCCTCTCTTGGTTTTCACACCTCAACTGCTAGAACAGGGCCTCATCCTCCCTGATTGAACTGACCTCGTTATCTCTAGCTTGCTTGCTAGCACACATATATATACCTGCCCCTGGATATTTCCATTACATGCATCTGAGGAAGTGGGTATTCACCCACGAAAGCTCATGCTCCAAAACGTCTGTTAGTCTATAAGGTGCCACAGGATTCTTTGCTGGATTAAGTTTAGAAGTGTGAGCAACAAGGGTGATGTCGTGGTGGGAGTCTGCTATAGACCACCAGACCAAGGGGATGAGGTGGATGAGGCTTTCTTCCAGCAACTAACAGAAGTTACTAGATCGCGGGCACTGGCTGTCATGGGAGACTTTAATCTCCCTGACATCTGCTGGGAGAACAATACAGAGGTGCACAGACAAGTTTTTTTGAAAGTGTAGGGGACAATTTCCTGGTGCAAGTGGAACCAACTAGGGGCAGAGCTCTTCTAGACCTGCTGCTCACAAACCAGGAAGAATTAGTAGGGGAAGCAAAAGTGGATGGGAACCTGGGAGGCAGTGGCCATGAGATGGTCAAGTTCAGGATCCTGACACAAGGAAGAAAGGGGAGCAGCAGAATACGGACCCTGGACTTCAGAAAAGCAGACTTTGACTCCTTCAGGGAACTGAGGGGCAGGATCCCCTGAAACAATAACATGAGGGGGAAAGGAATCCAGGAGAGCTGGCTGTATTTTAAAGAATCCTTATTGAGGTTGCAGGAAAAAAACATCCTGATGTGTAGAAAGAAGTAAATATGGCAGGCAAACACCTTGGCTTAAAAGTGAAATCCTTGCTGATCTTAAATGGAAAAAAGAAGCTTACAAGAAGTCAAAGATTGGACAAATGACCAGGGAGGAGTATAAAAGTATTGCTCAGGCATGCAGGAGTGAAATCAGGAAGGCCAAAATCACACTTGGAGTTGCAGCTAGCAAGAGATGTTAAGAATAACAAGAAGCGTTTCTTCAGATATGTTAGCAACAAGAAAAAAGTCAAGGAAAGTGTGGGCCCCTTACTGAATGAGGGAGTGACAGAGGATGTGGAAAAAGCTTATGTACTCAGTGATTTTTTGCCTCTATCTTCACAAACAAGATCAGCTCCTAGACTGCTGCGCCGGGCAGCAAGGTGTGGGGAGAAGGTGACCAGCCCTCTGTGGAGAAAGAAGTGGTTTGGGACTATTTAGAAAAACTGGATGAGCACAAGTCCATGGGGCTGGATGTGCTGCATCCAAGGGTGCTAAAGGAGTTGGTGGATGTGATTGCAGAGTCATTGGCCATTATCTTTGGAAACTCATGGCGAACAGGTCCTGGATGACTGGAAAAAGGCTAATGTAGTGCCCATCTTTAAAAAAGGGAAGGAGGAGGATCTGGGAAACTACAAGCCAGTCAGCTTCACATCAGTCCCTGGAAAAATCATGGAGCAGGTCCTCAAGGAATCAATTCTGAAGCACTTAGAGGACAGGAAAGTGATCAGGAATAGTCAGCATGGATTCACCAAGGGCAAATCATGCCTGACTAACCTAATTGCCTTCTATGAGGAGATAACTGGGTCTGTGGATGAGGAGAAAGCAGTGGATGTGTTATTCCTTGACTTTAGCAAAGCTTTTGATATGGTCTCCCACAGTATTCTTGCCAGAAAGTTAAAGAAATATGGGCTGGATGAATGGACTATAAGGTGGTTAGAAAACTGGCTAGATCATCGGGCTCAACGAGTAGTCATCAACGGCTCCATGTCTAGTTGGCAGTCAGTTTCAAGCGGAGTGCCCCAAGGGTCAGTCCTGGGGCTGGTTTTGTTCAATATCTTCATTAATGATCTGGAGGATGGTGTGGACTGCATTCTCAGTAAGTTTGCAGATGACACCAAACTGGAAGGAGTGGTAGATATGCTGGAGGGTAGGGATAGGATACAGAGGGACCGAGACAAATTAGAGGACTGGGCCAAAAGAAACTTGATGAGGTTCAACAAGGACAAGTGCAGAGTCCTGCACTTAGGATGGAAGAATCCCATTCACTCTTACAGACTAGGGACTGAATGGCTAGGAAGCAGCTCTGCAGAAAAGGACCTAGAGGTTACAGTGGATGAGAAGCTGGATATGAGTCAGTGTGCCCTTGTTGCCAAGAAGGCTAATGGCCTTTTGGGCTGTATGAGAAGGGGCATTGCCAGCAGATCGAGTGACGTTATCATTACCCTCTATTCAACATTGGTGAGGCCTCATCTGGAGTACTGTATCCAGTTTTGGGCCCCACGCTACAAGAAGGATGTGGAAAAATTGGAAAAAGTCCAGCGGAGGGCAACAAAAATGATCAGGAGGCTGGAGCACATGACTTATGAGGAGAGGCTGAGGGAACTGGGATTGTTTCGTCTGCAGAAGAGAAGAATGAGGGAGGATTTGATAGCTGCTTTCAACTACCTGAAAGGGGGTTCAAGAAGATGGATCTAGACTGTTCTCAGTGGTAGCAGATGACAGAACAAGGAATAATGGTCTCAAGCTGACGTAGGGGAGGTTGGATATTAGGAAAAACTTTTTCACTAGGAGGGTGGTGAAACACTGGAATGGTTTACTTAGGGAGGTGGTGGAATCTCCTTCCTTAGACGTTTTTAAGGTCAGGTGTGACAAAGTCCTGACTGGGATGATTTTGTTGGAAATTGGTCCTGCTTTGAATAGGAGGTTGGACTAGATGACCTCCTGAGGTCCCTTCCAACCCTGATATTCTATGATTCTATGAACTGAGGACTCTATCCTGGAAAGCAGTGACTCTGAAAAAAGATTTGGGGGTTCTGGTAAATAATCAGCGGAAGATGAACTCGCAGAGTGATGCTATGGCCCAAAGAGGTAATGTAATTCTGGGTTGCATAAACAGGGAGATTTTGAGTAGGAGTAGAGGGTTTATTTTACCTCTGTATTTGGCACTGGTTTGACCACTGCTGGAATACTGTGTCCAGTTCTGATAAAGATGTTGATAAATGGAGAGGGTTCAGAGAAGAAGAACAAGATTGATTAAATATTTAGAAAACATGGCTTATAGAGATAGACTCTAGGAGCTCAATCTATTCAGATCAATAAAGAAAAGATTAAGGGGTGACTTGATCACTGTCTATATGTATCTACATGGGGAACAAATATTTAATAATGGGATCTTTAATCTAGCCAGGATTGGTATAACATAATCCAACAGCTGAAAGTTGAAACTAGACAAATTTAGACTGGAAATAAAGCCTAAATTTCTAATGGTGAGGGTAATTAACCCTTACAACAATTTACCAAGTGTCATGGTGGATTCTTCATCACTGATACATTTAAAATCAAGATTTTTTCTAAAAAGATCTGATCTAGGAATTATCTGGGAGAAATTCTTTGGCCTGTAATATTCTGGAGGTCAGACTAGATGATCATAATGGTCCCTTCTAATCTTAGTATCCATTAAAAGAATGACTTAAAACTTGCTTTCAGAAAATATTCAGGCTACAACTTTGAAATTCACTCTCCGTGAACAGTAAAACCTGACCACTCAACTGTGAACACAAGTGAACACAAAAGGGTCGTGAACAGATCTGGGTGAAATTTTTTGTGCAAAACATTTTTTCCACCAAAAAATGCAGATTTGGGTTGACCAAAATAATTTGAGAAGTTGAGTCAATTTCAGCACTTTTTTTTAAAATCAGAAATGTCAAAATGGTTTGTTTCAGCAGAGCATTTTATTTTGGAATTTCCCTCATCTTTTTTTTATTATTTTTAAATTGCAAATGTTAAAAAAAAATCTTAAAATCAAAATGAAACTTTTTATTGTGGATTGAATTGAAATATTTTAGTCAAACCAAAATGAACCTTTTTTCAACATCTCAGTTGTCTGAAAAAATTGAAATATTTTTATTTCAGGTCACTCAGAGTTTTTAAAGGATTTTCAAACCTGCACCCAAACTGAATATTAAGTCATTCACATACCCCTAGTCACAAACACAGCTGAAGGAATTAATTTTAAAATAAGTACATAAGAACGGCCATACTGGATCAGATCAGTGTTCTATCTAGCTAAGTAACCTATTTTCTCACAGTGGTGGGTGCCAGATGCTTCAAAGGGAATGAACAAAGTCAGAGGCTTAGGGAAACCCAGAGCATGGGGTTGAGTCCTGACCATGGGGTTCTCCATGAACTTGTCTAATTCTTTTTTTTTCTTTTTAGCCAATTACTTTTGCCCTTCACATCATCCCCCAGCAAAGAATTCCACAGGTTGATGACTGTGAGTTGTGTGGAGTACTTTACCTTTATTTTAAACCTGCAGCCTATTATTTTTACTGGGTGACCCTGGTTTTTGTATTATGTGAATAAGGGCAAATAATACTGCCTTTTCATTTTCTCCACACCATTCATGATTGTATAGACCTTTGTCATAATTCCCCTTAGTCATTTGTGGATGCAAGAGTTTAAGAGGCTGATTTTGCAGCCATTTGCAGCAATGGGAACTTTATGTCATTTGTTCAATGGAGATAGGATGGATCTTTAAAGAGCTCTTCTCTTCCTTATCAATTTGCTTCGGTGTATATTTTTCTGACAATAACTAAGGTACCCATTTAAAAAACACTTTTGAATGGGTTTCACTCATATATGTAGTCCAACTGACTTCAATGTGAGTAAAGTTATGCATATAAGGGAAGTGTTTAGGGACTTACATGCTCTTTTTGACCTTCAAATTGTATTATTTAACTTCTCTTAATCTAGCTAAATTTTAACTGTTATACCTACCATGCTAAAAAGACAAATAAAACCCATGAGCTTACACACTTAACACTTCTTTCAGTGGAAAATATAGAAACTGAATCCAGCCAATAAATGAAGTGATTTAGAGCATGCAGCCATTCTGTCTGAACAGTTTACAAGCCTGAGTTTCATTATGTTTCCACGATGGCAAAACTAATTTTCAGGCCTGCAAAGAGTTATGCATGCGAGTAGTCACACTGAGTTCAATGGGAGTATAATATGTACAATGTTACACACATGTAAAAGTGTTTGCATGATCAGGGGCTTAGTTATTTAGTCATGATGGGTGGCATGGCTAAAGTGGCGGCTGCTTATTTTAAAGTCCCATACATGATAATCTGGCTTCATTAATGTCTTTATATAATGCAGAATATCTTGGTTCCACACATCCACCTCAAAAGAGTATTTTTTTAAACTTCTGGAATGTTGCCAGGTTAATGTCTGTGATTCCCCTGCCCCCTCCCAAAAAAATCTTTACAATATATACCTTGTAAAAACTAATGGTCTTTGAGTGGCCCTTTCCCCTCCCCAATTATATGCTTAAAAGTATTGTACAAAATTCTTTTTTCTTATTTGTAACAGCAGGAATACACTCTGTACTGCAGAAGTTAGAACAAGTTATTATGACTTTCTGAGGAAATGGAAGGATATTACATAATAATCAACTTCCTTTATTGATTTTACACTTTGCTCTATCTATAGAGAGAGGGGAGAGTGCTCAGCAAACACTATAGAGTATGCTTTTGTGACATCATTTTTCAGTGGCAAATGTTTATTTGCTGAAAGGTCATTTCTGTATTTCTTAACCTGTCAATTTCTTTTGAAAGCAAAAATATAAAAATACAGTTCTTGATGCAGCTTGATACTATTCTGAAAATACATTTTCACATCTTTAGGATGAAATAACAAGGTTTTGTTAAGTTCTCTTTCTATCTCTGGTTCAATATAGCAGTAATTATTAAAACTTTCAAATAAGTTCATGCTAAAGCACAATGGAATTCCTATGGATACAAGATGTGACAAAATTGACTATTAGAATAAGTCAGCATGATTAATGTTAATTCTCTGACCACTAAAAGAGGCAATGATGATTTGTCATGCATTGTAATAGTGTTGTTATACAGATCTCATGCAATTTATTCCTGTGACACTAATTCAAGGATAGATATTAACCTCTTTTGTACCCAGGGATTATGATTGCATAAAACAGTGATTTCTCCACAAACCTGTGAACATTTGTTGTAGTGCTTTATTTTCAGGGAATATCTCTTCACTTGCTTCCTTTCTAGCTCATGCTTGTATTTCAAGGATTGCTTAGAAGTAGGTAAATACATTTAAAAATGAATTATATATGCAACATGATTTCTGTTTTAATATAGTGGTTTTGCTAATAAATTGCTGCTGTTTGAGGACATTGCCTAGGTAGGGGAGGATTGAACTGAGGAGATGAGATAGGAGGCAAATTCACTTTTTAGTTATTCTGGTACAGCTTTACTGAAGTCAACACACTGACACAACAGAAAATAATTTCCCCCTAACTTTTTAATGCCATAAGCAAGCAAATTCAATAAAAGTTATTACCTTTGGTGGTAATGGCACTATGCAAGCAGAAATTGCCCCAAATCCTCAAGCTGCATTAGCACTTAACTGCAAAAATCTAAAATCCAGCTCCTTAAAGGAAGCATTTTTTTAGTTTTATCTAAAAAAAAAAATATGAAAACCAACACCTTAGCAGTTTCTTACGCAGCATAAACTTTACATAAAAATGATTCTATCAGTGAGTGCTAATCAAATGTCAGTTGTATATGATTAGAGGCCATTATGAAGGTTTGCCTCTATGGAAACTGGGATAAGTTTTATCTTCAAGCCATGGTTATGAATAATATATTGTCCCATGTGCATTTATCAGTCATTGATGCACTGATTAATCTGTTCCTCTTCTTATGCCATAAAAGATCAGTAACTTGAAATATACTCAGAAGGCCAGTTTCTCCATGCAGTTAAGTAAATTTATTTTAGTTTTCATCCATGGAGATCCATGCAGGACCTAAACAGATAAACAGCATCTACAGAGTTTTCACATTGAGAAAGGATACAACAATAGTAAATGATCTTTAGTGTTGCTACTGAAATTAAGGCCAGATCCTGTGCTTGTTCTCTAAGTACTCTCGGATTACATGGACAATTATATATTAAAAACAAACAAAAAAAACCCTACTTTATGCATAAAGTAAAGGTATCTTGTCCTCATTCTTTTTGCTAGTGTTGATGGGGGAAGGGCTCAGTCATAGAAACTGTAACTCTTTGCCCTCTTTCCATTAGATAATTGATTATACATTAGATACAGGTTAGGCTGGCAAAGCACCTGTGACTACTAATTTATGCAAATACACATCTCAACTGTTAGCTTGTCTTTCCTGACCCCCTTTTGTGAAAGCATTCACTTGTATATTGTCTAAATACTGTATTATGAGCTCTCTGGATCAGGAACTGTGTGTGTTTATATAGCGTCTAGCACAATGGAGCTCTGATCACTGATTTGGGTCCTTAAGGAGTTACAATAGAAATTAATAGGAATAATACATCCAGAATGCACAGTACTCATTGTTCCAAATATACTGTATTAACAGAAATCCCAGGGTAGTTTCTTGCTTTTACATGTATTATTTACAAATTGAACATGATTTCTGTGTTAGACAAATATGAGAGTTAACTGTGCTTTAACTGAAGATCTTGGAAGCTGAACTACTTAGGAAAACTCTTCCCATCTTGGATCAAAAATATAGAGAAAAAATCCAAGTTACTGTTCTAGGTTTATTATTAATTGAGTCCTACAACCCTCATTCAGGATAAGAATATTAAGTATTCTTTTGACCCTAAAGAACAGCTACATAAATCAATTTTTAAATGTTCATACTGACACAATCAAAGGATATGGATTTTCCCTTTTAAATTTAGTACTGTACTCAGAGATGGATTCTGATCTTATGTTGGTTTTACACTGGTGTAAGTATTTGCCTCAGTAAAGTTACTCCAAATTTATACTAGCATAAGTAAGATCAGAATCTGGCCCTCAATCTTCTGTAGATGTGAAAGGCAGCCAAAAAGGACCTGGCTTGATTACATTTATAGTAATCCTTCATAGCTGCAAAGCAAAAGAAAATACTGCCAAGTATCTAGAGTGCCTCAACTGTCTAAACTGCAACAGTGTGTCACTAAAGGTTTCCGTAAATAACAAAGTCTTGGACATAAAAGTCATATAATCATAATCCCACTGGGGAACGTGTGGGCTTCTATAGCTAGCATTTAATGCTTGACAAAGTAAAAGGGGTTAACAGAGGTCAACTCGAGGAAGCATGTGGTGAACTTGAGGGTTGAACAGATAACTGCTTGGGATAGACGCTGTGCAGACTGAGAGATAAGCATCAGTAGCGATCAATACAGCAGAGCAAAACCACAAGAGTTAAGAAATCATACAGGAGCAGCTTAAAAAAAATCAATTTTTTTCTCCGTCCAACAAAGTACTTGCAAGATTATATTTGGGTCAATGTCACTCAGACTTTTTAAATCACTAAGGTTTCTTGGAACTTATATCATATCCATCTCTCTCACTCTTGTTCTCTCGTCTCTTCCTCCTCTTTTCCCTCTGAAAATTAGGAAACCTAACAAGCCATAACAAAATATTACTTAGTTTTCTTCTTCTATGTTAAAAGTTCCCATACTAATCTTCACATAGCATTCTCACAATGTAACAAACGTTGTTTCAATACTTACCCCATTTTTCATACAGTCAGGACTGCAGAACAAATACATTTTACATTGCCATTATTTTTTTTCCTTGAGCAGTGGGCACTATCAGTGTGCTTAGTACTGGAGTAGAAAAGTTGCCTTGACCTGAGAATTGTATACATGAAAGTTGTGTTGCATGATAAAGTGTCATGGTCTTTGTGTTGTAGCATGTTTAGAGAGAAATTTAGATGCATCCTGAGGATGGAATGTGGTCTGAGGTTAGTGGGGACAACTGGGGGCTATTTACAGATCTGTAAATAACGAAGTGCAGCCTTGCAGAAGTCATTTAACTTCTCTGTTCCTTTGTTTCCCCATTTCTACCTATTTTACAGGGGCTTAGGGAGAATAAATCAACAAAGGATTGTGGAATGCTGTGAAATCATGGGATGAACAGGACTACAAAAGTGTTAAGACTCAGAGAGTTTTGAAGCTTGCTGCTTATTGCAGCAGAAATGCCATAGCAGTGTAAAGGGGCCCTAGTGTACCTGATAATCAGGTACAGGTTATTTACAGCACTGGAAAAAAAGGAGCAAAAACATGGTTTTGGAAAATATGTTTACCCCTTTCAAAATAAACAAATACAATATTTCAGAATAAAATCTAATAGTGACAACCACAGCTCAGACTGGAACTGCATCCTCTTAACGAGTGAAGCTATCCAGATTCTTTGTAGGCACCTGTAATGGAGCTTATCTCAGTGATGGGGGAAAGAAAGAGGAGGGGCTTAGCCAAGCGTGCCTGTAAGTACACAGGCATAAGCAACTTCTTGTATGTGTAAACACCCATTGTCATCAATGAGAACTCAATGCAGAGAGCAAACATGGCTTTACAAGTTGTAAAGCTGGATGCAGTGAGATTGATGTCACAAATTTAATGAGAGCACTAGTGAGACTCCAGCTGTGGGATAGCATCATTTTATTGTGTTTTTTCTCCCTGTGTTATAGGTATTGTATAGTTTATAATGTAGCACGTGACTGTGTGTAATAGCTCCCTGCAGCAAAACCTTCATGAGAGGAAGGTGGTTTGTTACCTTACTGAAGCTTTCATGTGTAAAATGATTATATAAATAAAGTAAAAATAAAGAAGATCAAGTTTCTGAACAAATGAAATAAAGCAGTTATAAAGGGGCTCCTTCCAGTGCAATGACACCACACTGAGCAGCTATATCCCATGGTCATTTTAAGGAAGACTTCAGACATGAGAAGTTGGTAGGGAAATTCTAGACAGAGAACAAATATTTCCCAATCTTCTGATTATCTTTTCAGATGTCAATCCAGTCTAAACAAAAAGTTTAGAAATCTTATTGCAAGTAGCAACAAATTTGGGTTAAATAAAGTCAGTCTGGAAAAAAAAAGAACGTTAAGTCTTTGTAGTGAAAAGCCAAAAATAATTCTTATTCTGCATATAAATAAAACCCAGTTGTCTTTGTCTACCACAGCATTCATCTGTCATCTTTTATTTGCACCCCAAATGCCAACCAGTCTTGATGCACAATTTGCAATCTGTGGCATCCCAATTATTCATCTGATAGTTCACACCTGCTGGCTCTCAACTACTACATTATAAAAAATTTCCCTAAAAATATATATAGTCAAAATCCTTTATATCATGCAGTCAGTCACCAGGTATTTAGCTCTCAGATTGCTGTTTCTTTCGCTTGAGTAAACATTTGTGTTATTCTTAGTTCTCTTTTCCCAAAACTGGATTTCTCTTTTCCTTTCTCCTTTGTCTTGATTATATTTTTGCTTTTCTCTTTATCTTACTTTCGCCCCCATCATACTATTCAGTCATTTATCCCATATCCTGTCTTTGGATTTGCACAAGAAATTCAAGGATATAATAAATTTAAGGAGAGGTTTGGATTCATTGGCTTCAAGGTTGGGTGATATTTCTCTCTAGGCCAAAATGAGATCTATGCAGCATGGCCAGCTCTAAAAATAACCCCTTTAAGGCTGAGATTTTTCAAAACAGTCTAGAGAATTTGGGCGTCTAACTTCCATTATTTTTTAATGAGAATTGGGTATCCAAATCTCTGTGGCAACTTTGAAAATCTCAGTCATATCCATGTACTTTGTGCCATACTGTCCCAATTTTGACAGTAGTAAGGGGAAAGAAATGCATGTAGAAAAGCATGGAAGCAGAATAGTGCTAGTTACATCTTACTACTTTCTAATCGTGCTTCTTAGCACACATGAACAGGCTGTACAGGAGAGGAGTAGCAATCACACTCCAAGACCAATCAGGCTGCAGTAAATTCAGATTATTTGCTGATACTGTGAAGGTTATAAGAAGCAAAAGATGGCATCATCAGCCAGGTTAGTGTGCTGGAGAAGGATCACTCCTTACCTATTCAGTCCACGTCAAGAGATCAATGTGCATATGGTGCTGAGACCTATCTAAGATGTTATGATTTGGTACTGTTTCCTCCTGCCAGTGCAGATATATATGGAACCATTTCTGACAGAATGCTAATACTGTATTATAATGTTCAGCTATTAGGTGGTACCATGAGTAAGATACCTTACCTGAGCAGCTAAGAGCCGTACCTGACAGTGCATTAAAGTATGTTAAAGATAACACATCCCCCCTCCCCATGATGGATGCTCTATAACCAGTCCCAATCTGGTACAGAACCTTGACCAGCTAGTAGCAGTCCTGTATCTACCATGTACAAGCAGTACATGACATCTTTCCCTACACAAGAGGCACAACTCGCTAGCAATTCCTGTGCTTAATGAGCTAAGGGATTGCTTCCTTCTGTTGCCCTCAAGGAGCACAAATAATTCCAAATGACCTATGCCTCTTTCTCCAAAATGTTCTTTGCCTGCTTGCAGAGTCTACTGGGCATGCCAAGAAGAGTAAGCTACACCATTCTAAGGGATGGTGCAGTCTCGGTGCTTGCTCCCCACACTATGTGTCAGTGAACTCTGAGAGGCATATCTCTCCTTGAACTCTCCCTGGGGCTATGTAGCTCTGCACCACACTACAGTACAAGCCAGCACCTACTGGGGCACAGGCTGGATCCTCATACTCAAGCAGGATTTACCCCTTGGAGTAGTATGACGTCAATGCAAACAACACCTAAGATATCCCCATTACCTCATTAGCTGGTACAAGACGGGATAACACTTTCTAGACAGTCTGCCTGGACAAATAAGCATTCTTGTCAAATAAGAACCAGCAACCTTGCAGAATAATATCACTGAATACTTCCTGACTGGGGCTTCTCTGCACAGTGGTCACCTATGCCCACTGTCGCAGCAAACTACCAAAGAGGCACATTTTAAAACATCCTTTGACCATGCTCACATAGGGCTCATCTTATTCACCTTTCTTATGTGTAAGAAGGAGTCAGGATGAGCTCTACCCTGCATCTGGTGGTGAATTATGGGAAGTGTGGAAAGAATTCAGGAAGTGTGAAATCTCAGGTATTTGCATGGGCACACCCAGCATAGCCCAAGGCAGCCTGGGATGGTTTTTTGACAGCTCTGGGATCCCAAATTTCTTTGTTATTGGGGCAGGATAAATAAAGTGTTGCCACCTGATTATGTGAATGAGGAACTATGAGACTGCTTTATGACAGAGAAGTCTCAATATCAATTAAGTGACACTTGCTAGACAAGGGACATGGGTTCCAAAACCCAGTGACTTGAGAGAGGTTGAGGATTGGTGTGTGTGCCAGATGGTATGGGCCCCTTTTGAGGGCCTGGAACACCAATTGCACAGCGTCCCTCTCTCCACTGTAAAAGAGTAGAGCTAATTTGTATTCCATTAGGAGACCATCTAGAGACTGTTGAGATGAATTCATGTTCGGTCCAATGGTGCACCAGCACTAGGGCTTCCCTACTAAGAGCTGAAATCACTGAGTGCTGTGTTAACTAGTGGGGAAGCCCTGAAGACCTATAATTAAGCGGCTGGACAGAGCAGGAGCAGTTTTGCAGCATGTTGGAGCAGCCCATGGAACAGTGAGCGGAGTGAAAGTGGTTTGCAGGGACGATTTGGAGGAGCGGCACAGCTGGTGTAGTGGAGCTGGTCGTGGTGAAGGCTGCAGCAGAACTCCATGGAGAGGCAGAGCAGTGGCGCTGGCCCACGTAAGGTGCCCTTAACACCTTGTGTGGACTCTTCCCCCCCGCCATTTCCACCCGGCTGTGGGGGTAAAACTCTGCAGATAAACTTTTGAATTCTGGGTGGCACTGACCAGAGACTTTCGGGTTGTTGGTCTTTGGGGTGATTGGGCTTAAGACCCTAAGGGAGGAAAGGACATTGCCAAAGTACTTGGAGGTGGGTTTTTGCTTATAGTTTGTGTTATAATCCTTTTGTGGTGTTTCTCCAATGGGATGCTACGTTGTTTCCTTCCTTTATTAAAAGGATTTTGCTACACTCAGACTCCGTGCTTGTGAGAGGGAAGTATTGCCTCCTAGAGGCGTCCAGGGGTGTGTGGTATGTAAGTGTCCCAGGTCACTGGGTCGGGGCTTGAGCCGGTTATGCGTTGTGTTATTGAAACGGAACCCCTGGATTCTGAACCTGGCCCTTGTTGCTGCCAACTCAGAGGGGCAGAAGGGTTACATATGGAAGGCTGGAATGGACAATGGGACACAGTTCACATGCCCCGATTACCTCTCCATTTCACATCCTGTATCCTGTTCAGACTTTCAGTCTAGTACTCAAAGTAAAGGTTCACTGTACTTCAGACTGCTTTGAACAGGTTCTGCCATACCTTCTGTAAGCAGAGTCAGGATGAGCGCTACCCTGGCATCTGGTGGTGAATTGTAGGGAATGTGGAAAGAATTCCAAGAATTTCAAAGAATGGGGAAAGATTTGCATTGGCATCCACCCTCCACTTAGCATAAGCCCACAGCAGACTGGGATGGTTATTTTAACAGCTCTGGGATCCCCAATTTCTTTGTTATTGGGGCAGGAAAAAAAGTTTGTCACCCGATTGTGTGACTGTGAGCTGTGGGACTGCTTTGTGACAGAGATGACTCTCACCTCAGTTGGGTGGTAATTGCTAAACATGGGGACATGAGTTCCAAAACCCCATGAAGGGAAGAGAGGTTGGGGACTGGTGTGTGTACCTGATGGTATGGGCCCCTTGTGGGGCCTGGAACACCAATTGCACATCCTCCTCTCTCCACGGTGGAATGTCAGAGAGGTTTTCTTTTATTCTCTTAAGAATCCAAATACAGGTTACTGAGTTGAACTCACTTTTGGGCTAATGGTGCCCTAGCACTGGGCCTCCCCTATATGAGCTAAATCACTAAGAGCTGAGAGCACTGAGTACTGTGCTAACTAGTGGGGGAGCCTGAAGGCTATACTGTGGAACAGAGCAGCTGGCGGAGTGGAGCAGTTTTGTAGGGATGGCTGGTGAAGCAGAGCGGCTGGCAGAGCGGAGTAGCTGTGGACGGGGTGGAGCGGCCCAGGAGCGAGCGGAGCCGAGCAATTTGCAGGGGACAACGGAGCAGCTCATGGGACAGCTGGTGGAGCGGAGCAGTTTGTGAGGACGGCTGGAGGAGCAGAGTAGAGCGGCTGGGTAAAGTGGAGCAGTTCGTGGAGAAGGCGGGAGCAGAACCCAAGGAGAGGCAGGGCAGTTGGCCCGGACACGTAAGGTGCCCCTTTCTACCCAGGCTGGGGGGAGGGACCTCTGCAGATAGACTCTCGAACTTGGGGGCTGCACTGACCCAAGACAGAGATTTTTGGATTGTGGGACTTTGGGACTTGTGGGTGATTTGGGGGATTGCTGGACTCAAGAGCTCAGGAAAGAGCACAGCCCAATTTCCTGGTTGGTGGTCGTTGCTCATGGTTTGGTCTATGAACTCTAGTTGAGGTGTTTTCCCAATTTAGTGTTTGTGTTTATCTCATGTATTAAACCTTTTCTGCTACACCGAGACTCTGTGCTTGCGAGGAGGGGAAGCATTGGCCTCTTTGAGGCGCCTAGGGGTGTGTGTAAGATTTTCCCAGGTCACTGGGTGGGGCTCGAGCTGGATTTGGCTTGGGTTATTGAAACGGAACCCTTGGATACTGAAACCCGGCCCTTGTTGCTGCCAACTCAGAGAGGCAGAAGGGTTACACTTCCATAACAGCAATGTGATGTGCAATAGACACCATGATGAAGCTCTGTCTGTCTGTATACATCCTCTTTTATCGAGACTTTCCACAAAAGATCGGGCTATAAGTATTTCAAAGTATTTCTGGAATAACAACTGTTCATGAAGCACATCTGACAGTCTGATTTACTAATGCCATTTCTGCTAATTTATATAATCACTTCTGCAGATGTTAATATTAGACAGATACAGCTATGCACAAACACACACACACAGATTCTGCATGACATTTTTCATGAGAGAAGGAATTACCCCAATGTCCTTGGCTAAAATAAAACTTTCACATACTCTTGTGTATTAATATATAAACTAGCTGCTGCCCAGAATCAGTAAAGTTTCATACCTGTGTTTGTGTGTGTAGATCATGAAACACAGGGCAAAAGTTACCACATATAGAAAATAATGTTATTCCAGACGGGAGTCTTTCTGAGAGCAAACTTACTGAGTGGCAATCACTTACCAAGTTTACTCACTCCCAAACAAAGCTTCTTCTGATACTTTAACAAAACATACAGCAAGACTATTCTAATAGCCATATGACAAAGTTCCTTGCAAAATGGACTTGTCCATTTACCTTCAAAAAAGTGTCAACTATTTTTCCCAAACAATAATGGTGATAAGAAAAATACATTGTGGGAAGGTTTTTAACACTAATTTGATGTAATTCATGAAGAAAGACAATTGTAACTCTCTTCCCTAATTTTTATTTTAATTACTTACTGGAGTTTCATGACCCCATCCTTATTTCCGTAAACAAATCATCTGTAATTACGCATGGCAACTTGTCTCTAACCTCCATCTCTGCTAAATGTATTCTGCTAGCTGGAAACCTACTGCATGTGGGATTCCCTCCTCCCTTGTATGGTTCTTAATTGTAAAAATGTAATTGTTTTTTATGGAGCTTGAGGAAGGAGTGGAGTGTGATCATTCATTTTCTCTAGTCACATCAAGGGGGAGTGATATCACTTGGGAAGGCCTGTTATTTTTAGCAGTCATCAATGTCTATGTTTTCAACCAGTAAGGACAGATCTAGAGCAATGCTTAGTTGGCTATATTAATGATGAATGAGGCAAAACAGAATACAGCTATACAAGCTATACAGTGCTTACACTACCGATGAAGAGCTGGTTTTGTTAGTAAAATACTGCAAACCAGCTGGGACTTAGAATACATGAGGCCTTTTTGTTCTGTGTTAGTACAATGCCTAGCACAATGAGTCCTGGTTCATGACTAGGACTCTTGGCATTCTGGTATCACAAATAATATATACTAATACAAATAATAATTTACAATTGTGCAGCACACGCATTAGAAAAGGCACTGTTTTCAAAGTTACTTTCCTAATTATTGCAGTAGGTTATGTGGTGGGGTGGCTTGCACCATCCCCATGTGAGAGTAAGCCCTGAGCAGCTAATCTGGAAAAGGGCTTACTGAGAGTCAATCAAGGCCGACATAGACCAGCCACTCAGGGTTAGGCTAGGCCCTATATAAAGGCTTCCTAGGAAAGGAGAAGGTAGTCTCTCCCAGACCTTCAGAGGAGAAGGTCTGTCTCCTGAGTGAGGAGACCACCACCTGAGACAGTGCAGTGCTGGGCAGGCTCAGGGGAGTAGATGGAAATCCTGCCCGCTACCTGCCAGGCGCAGGCCCTGAGGGAAGGGCCTAGCGGTGCAAAGGGGCCGAAGGGAAGCGGCCAAGGAGAGAGGCACACAAGGGGAGCAGAAGGAGGGCAGGAAGGCTGCCACTGAGGGTCCCTGGGTTGGTACCAGTGTAGAGGGTGGGCCTGGGTTCCCCCTCCCCTTCCCCTTACACGAACACCCAGCCAGTGGATGTGGTGATAGCTCCAGGGAAACCAAGTGAGACATTTAAGATGGTGAGCTTTAGGGACCAGGATTCCCTCTCTTTAGGCACAGATATTTGCCTGATGGAATGTAGGCTATTAGGCGCTACCATACTAGGAAAAAAAAAATACATGGATTTGCAGCTGCCTAGAAGCTGGCCATCGTCTTTCATACAGGCCCACAGCTTCTGAAAAGACAAAAAACATCATAATGAAACCTTTGGAAGAAAGATTCATTGTATTCAAAACAGAATGCAGGGATGAAATTATTTGGTTTGTACTTCCATATTAAAATTTCATTCTGTCAACAGCAAGGCTACGCAAACATCTACAATCACAAGCAAGGATTCTGTTTTTCAGTAAAGTGAGGCTGTTAAGCCGTCTGTATCATAGGAGGTTGGAAAGCAGTGCTGCTTATCATGCATTGATCTGTTGTCTTTGGCACAGCCTGGAGTTTCACACATTTCCTAAGGGCATATAAAATCTTTACAGCAAAATGCAAAACTACTTGAAATTTAAGGTTTGACATCTTCAGCTATTAACTCAGAAATAGGCCAATTTTCTTGGAAAATTTAATGAACATAGCATTTTTAGAGCGAAAAAGGGCATTTTTGTATTTGAAAATTCTGATTTGGAATGAAAACAAAAAAAAATATGAAATTCTCTGTGAAACAGAAATCCCTGGGGTCTGTTGTATAATTTAGATGTTAACCAGAGGCGAAAGTAAGCTGGTATAGAGTACCGGTAAGAGCCAGTACACAGATGATCCTACTGGCAGGGCCATTGATGAGGGGGCCCAAAAGAGGCAGCTTTCCCGGGGCCCAGCAATTTAAAAGGGCCTTAGGTTCCTGACAGCAGCCAGAGCCTCTGGCCCTTTAAATTGTGACCAGAACCCCAGGGCTCCCAGAAGCCGCTGCCGCCTCTGCCACCACTACCATAGGTCTCTGGGAGTGATAGACCCAGTACTTCCGGCCGCTGCTACCACTACCGCGCCAGTGGCTGGAGCCCTAGGCCCTTTAAATCGCTGCTGGAGCCCTGGGGCTCCTGGATGCTACTGCTACCTTGGGGCTCCAGTGGCAATTTAAAGGGCCCGGGGCTCCCGGACACTGCTGCTGCTACCGCTACTATAAGGTTCTGGTGGTGATTTAAAAGGCCCAGGGCTTCCGGACACCACTACCATGTCCGCAGCTGGAGCCCTGTGGTAGCGGTAGTGGTGACCAGGAGCCCTGCTGGCGCAGGCTGGGCAGCGATGAAGAGCTGGCTGGGGGAGTCTGGCCCCAGTCCCGCCCCTTCCACCTGAGGCCCCGCCCCTTATGGCTGAGCCTGACCTCCTCGCCGCTCAGGACCCCAGACGCCCTGCGTACCAGTAAGTACCTAACGTTACTTTCACCCCTGATGTTAACATAACATAACACAAGATGTTAACATAACTCAGTCACAGTCCTACATTAAACAGTGATAAATAATGTTCGGGGGGGGGGGGGTGCACAGAGACCTCAGCCTGCTTAGTATAATAGCAAAGACATTACAACTTATACATACCCTTGCAGATGTAATCACTACTAGGAACGTGGTTTTCTGACACAAGAGGACCAGTGGACAAGATGCTAGGGTTCAAACTGAGGACCCATGAGAGCCACCAGAACCATATTTAGATCCCACTATGGGACAAGTTCTTGGACTAGAGGATGTAGATGGAGAAGCCTTTTCAGGAATCAAATCACCATTGGAGAAGACTGATTTTCCCTGAATAGGGGGATGAAATGCTGCTGCAAGATGCACTCTCAATGAACTAAGTGCAAGTCCTGATTTCTGAACGCGTAGCAGGTACTCTAATATGTCCTGCATAGAAGTCCAGATTTGTTGGCTCGGACCAAGGACCACACTGAAAATCTCTTCAACATCATTAAGTAGGTCATCCTGTAGAGGACTTCATACCATTGAGTAGGACTTGTAAGACAGCCGCAGAGCACTGCTCTTCCCCTTCATTCAACCATGAAGAAGCCATGCCATGAGATGTAGGAAATCGAGCACAGGATAAAAGATGCAAACATGGTTCTGAATGAGCAGCTCAGGAAGGAGAGGATGCGAGGCTGAATCAACAGCATGAAAGGTCAGAGAATCTGCACTGTCTCAGCCATGCTGGGGCAATGAGAATGTGGTTGGCCCAATCTGCCTTGAACTTGAGGATGACCAGAGGAATGATTGGGACGAGGGAAAGGCATATAGGAGAGTCAAATGCCACTTGCAGTGAAAGGCATCGGAGAGGGAGCCCAGACTGAGACACCCCAGAGTACAGGAGACATTTCCTGTTCTCCCTTGTAGCAAACAGGTTGATTGTGGGAACTCTCCATGCTGCAAAGATGATATAGAGAACTCCAGTCTTCAGGTCCACTTGTGACTCAGGGGGAAATACCTGCTGAGATGGCTCACAAGATAATTCTGTACCCCAGGCAAGTGAACAGCTATCACAGCACCATTCTCCTCAAGGCAAAACCACCACAAAATGATTGCCTCCAGGTAGACCACCTTGGAATGGTCATCCCCATGTTTGTTACCACAGAACACTGAGGTGGCATTTTTGGTAAATATGTGAACCAGTGAGTCTGATAAGGTCCTGGAAGGCACAACATTCATTGTGGGTGGCCTGAAGCTCCAGCATGTTATTATAGAGTGACAATCCTATTGTTGCAACCACAGTCCCTGTACCTTCAGTGACCTCCAGTGCAACCCCAACCCAACAGGGAGGCTTTGGTAACAACTGACTTGGTTGGTGGAGTCTTGGCAAAGGAAATGACCTGGCAAACATTCTGCAGACACATCCACCTTTGCAAGGAATCTAGGACCAGTGGAGGGAGATGATCCAGTCTGTCCAGAGAATGAAGGGTAAAACAGCAGATCATCCTGAGCCACATCTGAAGGTGGCAAAGATGCAGCCTTGCAATCTGGACAACGTGCAAGTGGACATCTGGCCTAACAATCTCAGAAACACTCAAACCCTTGTGGAAGGCTGAGATTGTAGATTGAGACAAAGATATTGCATTGTCTGAAAACAGTAGGATGGTAGGAACACTTGACATCATGGAATCTAAGAGGACCCCAATAAACTCGATTGTTGGAGTGGAAAAGGTTGACTTTCTGGTGTTTAGACTGAGACCTAGATGGTCAAGCAAGTGCAATGTAGCACTGCCAGGTGCGAGAACTTCCTCTCTGGATCTACCCTTGAGCAATCAATCATCAAAGTACAAGAAGATGTGCATTCCCCTTTTTTTTCTGAGATATGCCATAACCATGATCATGCATTTGGTAAAAACTCACGAGGTGGAAGAGGGAAAGGAATTTTCTATGGCTTGGTAAAAACACCACATGAAAGTAAGCATCCTGAAAGTCTAGAACAGCAAACCAATCATTCTGAGGAGGGAGGATAGTCACTAGAGAAGGATAGTTCCCTATGGGGAGGATAGTCACTAGATTGACAATTCAGAACTTCCTATATCTAATGTATTTCTTGAGGCCACAAAGGTCAAGGATGATGTTGGCCAGGAATCAGCAATCTTAGGCATGCGGCTTGCCAGGGTACGCACCCTGGCAGTCCGGGCCAGTTTGTTTACTTGCCGCGTCTGCAGGTTCAGTCAATCGCAGCTCCCACAGGCCGCGGTTTGCCTCTCCAAGCCAATGGGGGCTGCGGGAAGTTGCACAGGCCAAGGGATGTGCTGGACACCACTTCCTGCAACCCTCATTGGCCTGGAGCAGTGAACTGCGGCCAGTGGGAGCCGCGATCGGTCAAACCTGCAGATGTGGCAGGTAAACAAACTGGCCCAGCCCGCCAGGGTGCTTACTCTGGACAGCTATGTGCTAAAGGTTGCTAATCCCTGATATAAACTGTGCTAACAGTATAGGGCCAGTACAATGAGTGCAGGGGCTGTCAATCGTGGTGTACACAGGGTACCTTGGTGGATGTGCACAAATGCAGAAGGGACTCCTGGGCAGAGGAGCAAAGGTCTCCAGGTATTTCTGTGATTGTGACTCAGGTGAAGGTTTCTAGTCGTATTCTGCTCACCACCAGTTTTCACTGTGCCCAGCAACAGTTTGATTGTCCATTCACAATAAATCCAATTAGTTTAATTATCCATTCGCAATAAATATTGAATGCACACAAAATAAATGTATAGTTCACAATTAATGTGTAGCAGGGATGGAGGCTAATCAGAGACCCAAGAAATATTTTTGTTTATTGTTTTGGGGGGGGGAATAGTTTAATTCAATACCTAATATTTTAGTCGTAGAAGCATCTCTCCTGTGAATTTGACAGAAAGAGAAAGAGACACAGATAGCTGTGTGCACTGCTTGTGAGCCAAGCTTAGCCAAATTCACTGGAGACATCTTTATAAACTAAATGGCAAATAATTATAATTAGGCTGTAATCATAATATCTACCTCTTTGCTAAAGGATAACATCAGTTTCATCACAACAGTATGCCATGTGATGTTGCCCAATAAAAGTTGAAGACCACATATGAGAAATTTAGTTGCATGTTTAATAATCTATGAAAATTAGCATTTCAAAGTTGTTTTTAGTAGTAAGGGTACAGTTAAAATATTGTGTATTTTTGATGGTCCAAACTAAAAATCAGAATGGGTCTATACTGCGTAGGCACAAATCCCAATAAGAATATGCCACAAAAACTGAAGGAAAGATCTGTAGATCACTTCTCTTTTGTAGGCATAATTTTCTTGCTGAGGCTGGTATATTAATGAGATCATTGCCGGTGACAGTTGTCTTCTCTATCCCCCAAAATACCGAAGTAGATTTACTCATTGAAATACAGGAAAATGTCAAAAAGATGCATAACAGACTAAGACAATCAGCTGATTTTATACAACAACATTATTTTTTCCCAGAAACCGAGTGATTGTTTTCCACACCACATTCTATAGCATCTAACAACTTTGATCCCAGGTTACATGTCAGATCACATTTGAAGCTGGTGAGGCATTATGGACTAAAAATAGAAAAAAATGAAAATATCAATGGGGACTAGTTGGATAGAATCCCTCTCTGTACATAATTATAATTCTGTGCACCTTCCTGTAGACTAGTGGAAGCAATGCATCATCAGTTAAAGGCCACTGATGCTCATGACTCGTGCACTGAGAGAAAAAGACGGTTTTACCCCTTTCTGCTATGTCCAACAGTGACATGAAGTATATTGTGTCCTGAAGATTGAGATTGAGACAGGCAAAAGCAATGTGTTCATCATCTGATTTAAACAGTTCAGAAGCAGTGTTGGGATTTAGTTATGGTAAAATAAAAATAGAAAGTCTCTTTTCATACTTGGAGACAAAGGGGAATATATTTTCCTGCACTTGCTGAAGTGGAGGGGTTAGTCTCCAACTTAAGGAAGTATTACTATCTCTGACCCCACGAACCTGTTGAAAATGTGCTGGGAGGATTCTGACTCTGAGACTAGTTCCTTTGCCTGGTGTATTATTCTGCCATAAGAGATGAAGAATTGGCAGCGACAAAGCCAAGATTTTTATACACTGATTTTTAGAACTCATTGAAAAATGGAATTTTTGTCCTGTGGGAAATCCAACATTTTAAAATGTGTTTTTGTTCTAAACTAGAACAAAAAAAGTCAACATTTAAAAAAAAAATCATACAGTAAAAATTCCCAAAAATTCTGATTCAGAGACATCAAAATGTTTAATTTAAACAATGTGTTTGATAATGTCAAAAAGTTTCATTTTATCTTAACAAAATATTTTGATATCAAAACGTAACTGTGACTTTATTGACATGAACTGTGACCATATAACTGTGATCATTATTGCAACCAAGGTTGCATAGTTGCACCAAACCTTGGACAAAGAAGGTCAAGTAAGATGCCTATGGAAAGGTTGTAATTTGCTGGTTATGATTATGCTGTCTGTATGTGTGTATCATTTTTGTATTTGAAGTTATGAATATTGGCTATGTACTTGTATCTCAATGTGTTTGATTCTAAGTAGCCTCGGTGAAGCATTTGGTCAGCTTCTTGAGAAAGGACTATTCTCAGTAAGTGCCCGATCAAGAAACACTTAACTGGACAATGGACTTTGGGAGATGCCAATCCACATCTGAGCTTTCCTGAGAATGTTCAAGCTAACATGTAAACAATGGTATTGGCCTGAAAAAAGCTGAATCATTCATGGACATGTGACTTGCTCAGGTGGATACAAACTCCACCTTGCTGCTGTGATTTTGCACAGGAGAACAAAGGGGTTTCTGCCCACAAGAGAGAGAATATAAAAGCCTGGAAGCCTCCTCATTTTGTCTTCAGCTGGCTCAAGAGATGGCCTCTCCACCCCAAAGAGATGCTTGAAAGAAACTGGAACAAAGGACAGAAACTATGGGGGTGTGAGTAATTGCTGGACCCAGGCCATAAGCCATAACATTGGTCTGAAAAGAATTAGGCCCAGACTAAGAAGGAGTCTAGTCTGTGAAAGAAGCTTATTGGGAAATCTCTGAGGGTAAGATTGACCTATATTCAGTTTCTTACTGTATTAGGCTTAGACTTGCTTGTTTTGTTTCATTTTCCTTAGTAACTTACTTTGTTCTGTCTGTTATTACTTGAAACCACTTAAATCCTACTTTTTATATTTAATAAAATCACTTTTGCTTATTAATTAACTCAGAGTAAGTATTAATACCTGGGGGAGCAAAGAGCTGTGCATATCTCTCTATCAGTGTTATAGCGGGCAGATAGTTTGAGATTACCCTGTTTAAGCTTTATACAGAGTAAAACAGATTTATTTCAGATTTAGATCCCATTGGGAGCTGTGTGTCTGAGTGCTAGAGACAGGAGCACTTGCTAAGCTGTTTTCAGTAGGTCTGCAGCTTTGGGGACATGGGTCTGTGTTGCCGCAGATTAGCGTATTTAGATCAACAAGATAGGGTTCTGGAGGCTCAAAGTGGCAGAGAAAATGGGCTCAGAGGCAGTCTCAACAGATCAGGTGACAGTCCCAAGGAGGTTTCTGTGACTGAACCCGTCACAGTAACGTAAAGTTGAAATGATTAATTTTGTCACTTTTCCACCTTAAAGTTCATTGAAATTGGCACATTCCTGTAAAATGTGTTAATTTCAATTAATCTGAATTTTCCAGAAAACTGCTCCATCAAAATATTTTTTATTCGTTCTACTAATTTTATATGTTATAGAAAATATACTCAAACTGTCTGGAGAAGGAACAAGAAAAACTAACACAGCTGCAGTTTTCTGAACATATTATTTTAATGAACTTCTGGCCACATGCAAGGAAATAACATGGTCATTAGCAAGGTCAGAATCTGAGATCTTCAGCAGCAAACCCCCCTAATTCTCAAAACAAAGAAATAGTTATGTTTATTGTAAGTGCGAATAAGATCTTACTGAGAGCAGCCTGTAGAAGGAGGAATGAGGAAATGCACTTGGCACAAGAGTGTCACATGCTCACCCTATTAAAAATGTTGCTATTTTTCTGAACTTTGGAGTCATGTAAGAGGTTAAGTCCCATTTGAAGTGCCATTTTGTAATTAAATCATAACCGTATAATACAGTGTTTCCCTCACTCTCACGATTTTATCACGAGTCTCATGTTTTTTTCCTGTGTTTCTCAAGGCTTGAACTGCTGGAATCAGGACAACACATGAGAATCTCAGTTTTTATCTTTAAAAAAAGCTTCTATCCCTAAGTTTCAAAGTAAATCTTCTAATTGTGACCAAAGTACTCCCTAATGATTCAGCTAGCAGAAAGCAAATAAAAATAATTCAGTACTCTTAAAAAAAAAAAAGAAATCTGAAGATTTAAGACAATCTCATGATTTTTGAATGGTTGTGATTGGCAATACTACAAGACACGAGCTGTCAGCAGAGATAACTCGAGTGGTAGTGGCTTGTGCTTTTGAGATTTCTTAAAGTATCTGGCCACAGGATTGTTACATTACCATCCTCAGGCAGGAGTGTAATTTTTTGTGGAAAATCAAAGCAATTCCCATGGTGGGTTGATAATCCTGCCACAGGGAAGTAATACACTCTGCTTTCTGCTAGTGTAGGTCTTATCCCACCTTTAAATTAGGCAATTCTGTGGATTTTTTAAGTGTATAAGACTAACAGGGAAAAATATTCAGTCCATTATTTGAGTGGAATTAATGAAATAGGAGGGAGTTATGTTATTCATTAAAAGACAAATGAATTTGAGGTGAAACTGTCTGTCCCCAGATAAATAATGTAGCAACATCAGGTCAGTAATTGGGATTATATAAATTTGTCCATGCTGTAGGAGAATGTGTGGGTGTGAAAGTTCTATATTAATAATGTTTAGCTAGATCTTTAAAAGCAAGCCTGATTTTTCTCTCCCCATCCCTGTATTCTTGTCTTACACACTGATCATTTTTGTGTGTGAAAACAGTTTACTGCAGATTCCATGGAATGTTTCAACTAATGGCAACAGCAACCTTTTGCAATCAGAGAAGCCTTCTCTGTTGTAACAAACAAAAAACAAAACAAAAAACATTGGCTCTCAGCCTTAAGGACTGCATTTAGGAGAGCTATTTAAATAAAAGCTTAAATCTACACTTGTGTGACCTGACCTTGGAAGGAGAACTCTTAATTTGAACAAGAGAGAGAGAAAATATTCAGTTTGGCAGCACTGCTGTCCTGGCTTTGATGAGACACTCAGATGAAAAGCAATTGCAAAGCTACCTTCCTAAATTCAGGATAAAGAAGACAAGCAGGAAACCAAAAAATTCTTCATTATCTTCCTCTGTACCTGCACCTCAAATAGGTAGCTAACGATGGCAGTAAGCACACACACACATACACACACAAACCCACATTCCTGTGTCATTTTTTAATACCTGTTTCTGATATGTCACAAAAGGCACCTTGATAAAAGAGCGAGTACATTTACGAATTCCTCTAATCTCTTTAAAGTTTTTCAATAGTTCTAAATTAAATTCCTTTCACTCTTATCTCTTTCTCCATCAGAAAATCCAGGGGGTATTTGGACTCAGACATCTATTGCACCAAAGATCTTTCATTACAACACACAAACAAGCACTTTTATTGAACAAGTACCCAATTACTTAACCCAGCTTCAGGTTTCATTCTAGCCTGCTGCCTCCACCTTGACATGGGCCTACTAATCTCTTCTGACGGGCACTGCTACATATCAGTTCTAATACACAGAGATGATTCCTAACCTTCCTTGCAGAGAGCTACTGATTAAATAAACTGAGATGCCCATCTCAGCTTTCTCGGACCAATGAATAACAATGAGGAATCAAAGTTGGTAGATATGGACCTTTTCCCCTTTAATATGAGCCACATTCACAAATGAAAGGAAAATGAAGAGAGCTAATTCAGATAGAGAAATAAGATGAAAACCAGCTAAATGTTTATATTGCCATTTATAAATCAACTACTTTATTATATCAGCCTATGTTATGCTTCCTTTTTTTGTGACCCTGCTGTAAATCAGTAAACATTTCCCTTGCTATTGTAATGTCTAAAAAATGATCTATGCCATAACTTGAAACTGCTTATCACGCAGGAAAATAGAAATATTAGAAGGTGAAGATTTCCATCTGTTCTGCTTAGAATTAGTGAAAGAGCTCCAAAGGCTAGTTAACTGCATTGATAAATTACCTCCTTGGTTTATCTCTTTCCCCAAATGGTGACAGACAATCATCATATGTTCCAAGCATATACCACAAGACCTAAGACACTTGAGTGAATGCTGATAACTGATGCATCTTGGAAACTTGACTTAACACAGCCACACAGCAGAAAGACAGGCAAAAAGAAAGAAATCAATAATGGAGAGAGAGAGACAGTTTTCCTCCCACAACTAAATTCATTCTTTGAAAAGGAGATTACAGTAGGGCTTCAAAGAAAAATACAGTTCCTATATCAACAGTATTTACTTAAAAGTAACTGATGTAAATATAAAGTAAAGGTAAAATAATGTAATCATGAATTGGTCCTGTATTTTCTTTCACAATAACAATTAACCACAGCAAAGATTCTCAAATGGTGAGAATATAGATACAGATGTAAAGGCAAATGAAGATAAGCAAAGGAGGAAAAAGAAAAAGAGAGAACATAATGGAATAAGTAAAAGAACTGAAAATATCCAGCCATAATGTAATTGGTACTTCACTCTGAAGGTATGGGACAGTGTAAACAACACGTTATACCAAATATGGGTCATATCTTGCATGTTCATGTGATTTTTTTTCTATCCGCTCAAGAGCCTATATGATTGATTTTCTTCAAATATGGCAGGATTAAGTTCTCTGTTCCATTGTATTCTAGGTAGAGCAGGGTGATATTTTTTGTTTGTTTGTTTGTTTGGGTTTTTTTTTTGGACAAACAGTAAATTCCTTGGGGAAAAAATTTAGGGCAGCAAAACAAAATTGGAAAAAAAATATTTTGGAAATGTTGAACCATTTTGTTTCAACTTTTCTGAAACAAAATATTTCAGTATTTCTATTTGAAAATGCATTTCATTTAGTAATGTAGCTAACAAAAAGGATGAAAAATATCCCAAAACTACCTGAAATGCAAAATGAACCCTTCCCCACTAAAATGAATTTGGAGTCTAACAATAATTTTTGTTTGATCCAAAACAATTTCTTTTGAGGGAAGGAGCGTTCACTTTATCCCCAAACTGAAGAATCCATTATTCACTCAGCTCTAATTCTGGATAAGAGAGGATTGTTACAGATGAATTTGTTGAAGCATTTCCAACAGTAGCTTTCAAAATGAAGTCTAGCTTCATGGAATCTAAATTTCTGGATACTTTTTTGAACCATGTTTCTTTATGCGTGAGAACCTATCCCCTGCTCACTGGAATCAGTTTGTTTATATATTGTTGAGATTGATTTCCTGCATGCTCTTATGTATTTCTATCATAAAAGCATGTAGGAAACTGCCCTCAATGAATTAAAAAAATTAGCTGTAGTTTATCGCATGCTCAGAGACATGTGCTGGAAAAGCACTGGGTGGTTTTGTGCTCTTCCTTGTATTTGGGCTATACTCTGTGCTGGCAGGTTCTGTGGTGGTAATGTGTTTTAGTTGCATCATTTTAGAGGCTGGTTCCCTTCAAGCTTCATACTAGTGTTTTGCTTTTTGTAGCTTTGCTGTATAATCAAATATACATACATATATTCTGGCAGTGATTGTCTTCAGCATGTTCCTACACAATACCTAGATGACCATAGTCAAGCACAGGTTTGCATTTGTTATTGTATCAGGGCTGGAGCAACCATTTAGGTGACCTAGACAGTTGCCATTTTCTTCAGCAGCGATTGCAACAGCTGGATCTTCGGCTGCCCCAGTCACCACCAGCATTTAGGCGGAGGGAGCTGGGGCAGGGGACCGTGGGGAGGGCTTCCTGCAGCAAGTAATGGGGGAGAGGCGACGTGCAGCGGAACTCCCCGCCCCAGCTCACCCCTACCCTGCCTCCTCCTCGAGCACACCATGGCTGCTTCACTTCTCCCGCCTTATCAAGCAGCCACGGCGTGCTCGGGGAGGAGGTGGGGCAGGGGTGAGCTGCTTCCCTTCTCCGGCCTCCCAGGCTTGCGGCGCCAATCAGCTTAGGTGCCGCAAGCCTGAAAGGCTGGAGAAGTGAAGCAGTGACGGCGAGCTCAGGGTGATCCTGTGAAGAGCAGGGGTGAGCTGGGGCGGGTAGGGGGCACCGCTGTGGGGGGGGGGAATCTCAGGGCGGGGGCACGGTGGGGGGCGCAAGGTGGACTTTTCGCCTAGGGCACGAAACATCCTTGCACTGGCCCTGTATTGTATCCCCCTCATATTCCAGAAGCAGAGTGAGATTTATTGGGGGGAGAGAGGGATTATTTTGTTTGTTAATGTCATGAATGAGCAGCAGAAACCTAGCAGAAACTGTAGAAATTGTGTTATACTCCCAAAGATAATGAATCTAAAATCAGGGGTGGTTTTCACCCTGTCACTGAAATATGAGACCCAACAAGTGAGGTTTTGTCAAAATGAAAGTGTCCATCTTACCCCATGTCTAGTTTAAAGAGGAATTGGTTTTGATCTTTAATATCCAAGAACCAAAAGGCTTAAATGTGGATAGAAATGGAACAAGTGACTCAGTACTGCTTCAAATACTTATTCCATTCACATTAAAACATGCAGTTGTATAACCTTGTCTTAGATTTTTTTCTGGGCCTTTATAGATATATATATATAAAATCTGAATGCAAGTAAGAAATAAAAGCCTGTAAAAAATGTTTGAGCTAGATGCCTTAAGTGTACACTGAATAATTAGGATAGCACATTCAACAAAATTTGGCTTCTCTTAACTTAAAAGTTTAACATAAAACAATTAGGTTTTCTTTTTATTAACCTTAACTAAACAACAACAAAACCCCACTCCTTTTATTTGTTTTGGGATTGGCTACCATCTATGAA
This sequence comes from Gopherus evgoodei, assembly GCF_007399415.2. Lineage (NCBI taxonomy): Eukaryota > Metazoa > Chordata > Testudines > Testudinidae > Gopherus > Gopherus evgoodei. The sequence goes on along the minus strand of NC_044329.1, from coordinate 26,892,258 downwards.
TCTATGTCAAAGGTTTGCTGGTATATTTTTCTTTTATTTTACTCTTTTCTTTTGATATAACATTGAATGGTTCCTGCTGTTTAATTGAAAGCTACCATCTTATTTTCCAGAACATACCTTTTTCATAAGATTGAATTTGTCTTCAGGCCATGTCTGCTGTCTAAGGATTTTATTTTAATTTCCACTCAAACTCATTGGCCCTTGTATATAGATTCTGATTATATCACTCTGGTCCTTCAGGACACATGTATGCACCAGATATTCAGCTGGTGTAATAGGTATAGTTCAATGATTCAGTGAAGCTAACCCATTTACATCAGCTGAGGAAGTGTCCTATAGAGTTGAAGGTGGAATATTTTCCATTATAATTCTGTTAATTGCCAGAATTCTTGATTTTTCTTATTCAAATTTACAACCAAGTGCTTTAGTGGAGGATGTGTGGTAATCCTTACTTGTGTCAAGTTTTTTTATTCCTAAGGGCATTTTTAACCTAATACTGTCTATAAACCCATCAAAGATGTATTCATTCATTTGAGGACTGCATCTCTACCTTGATTTTGTTCACCTATTTCAGCCTTTAAAGAACTAAATAAAACTACAAAGGGGAAGTGAAGTCTTTGAGACAGTCCTCTCACCTCCTATGCGCTTTAACTGCAGAACTTTTCAAAGGGAGCACCCCTGGGGCTTTTATCACTAAGTAGAGATTTAGATTCTTTCAGACAATTTCACGGGATCTTCTGTTATCTGCAATGGCTTGGCCCTTTAAGAGGGTGGCAGATATGGACTATTGTGATGTGATATAGAATTCATTCTAGCAGTTAGATTTCTTGCAGGTTTGGCTGATTCCAACTTCTGACCATATTAATAAGATACATAGGATTTCTCCCAGACAGAACTGAAAGCTTCACAGATTAGTCCCAATGACATTAACGCAGACCTCCACTTAGCTCATATTTTAAAAATCTGTGTTGCCTGAAGATTATTCCCTGAATATCTTTTTGTCTAGAGGACTACTGCACCTTATCTTCTAGCCAGCTTGAAATTGATGGCAAAACTCTCCTCTCCTATTTCCAGTGCGGATCTCTATAGCATATTCTGCACGTGGAATGAGTACAAAATTAGCAGTAGGAAATGGAATGGAGGGACCATCCCAGGAAAATTTTTACACTCATTAAATTTGCTGAAATATGCTCTTTGCTTAAAGAAGCTATTTCAAATCGGAGATAGCATAGCTCAGGCAGGTAAATACTAAGAGCTCTATCTCGGCTGTAATTCTTCCTGTAGAGCACACATGCTGCCATATGTTTAATGGGTGCTGTGCTCTGCCATGTGAAGCACAATGTCAATACTAAATGCAGTAGAGCCTTCTTTACTCTGCCACATGATACCTTATCACCTGATTTCTGGATACAGATTGGTAAAATTCTTGCAAACTTTCCACCCAAGCTTGCTTGCCCATAATCACACCTTAAGCCTATTTTTCACCTATCATGATGAAGTACATGATCTTTTTGTTATTATTTTTACAAAGGTGTACTACAGTAGCTTATTACTGTACATTACTTAGATGTATAGTTTTTGATGTAATCAGCATGCAGATTAAATTATGTCTAGTTAATGCTTCTGTAGCAGAGTCCCTCAGCCAATAAAGCTACAGATAAATGAAAACAGCAGAGAGGATCATAGTCTTGCATTTTCAAGGTCAAGGTGTCAAAGTTTTGGCACCAATTCATTAAAAGAAAAAAGTGTGACTAGGAAGGAGAGCATAGCAGTGTCCGGTATGTCCTAATAAATCCCTTATGAAGGGATTTTTTTTCTCAATGTGAAATATATTAACTGAATTTTGTCTGTATAATCCTCACAAGCAAATGTTAAACAAAAAACATCTGCTTGTTATCAGTATAGCTAAATGGGGGAAATGGCCATCTCTCTTTAAATATTTCGTCAACAAAGCTGTAGCATACTGCCCTTTGTCAGAATTCCCAATAGTATTCTGGAAAGGTGACTAAGAAGTGTCACTGATGTTCCATCTGTTCAGGAGATTAACGTACTCCTCCCATGCTATGCTGATACTAGCAAATGTGCATTTAGTTTGGGCACTTTATGTGGTTTGACAATCTTGGTTGTTGTGTCACATTCAGAAGTTTACTTTGAAGGACCCAGCTTTTAAACATGACATTAAAACCACAGAAAGACCGAGAAACTGAATCAGTGGGCTAACTGTATTCCAGGCTGACTTACATCTGGTCCAATAAACAAGGCTTCCTTCAGATAAAAGCTTACAGGACCCCAATAAGACATTTAAACCTAGGTACACTAACATTTTGTAACCCATACTGAGTTTTATGATAATCTCTTGCTGAATACAAAGCAAGACTCAACAGTCATGTTCCAGATCACACCTGTATTTGAGTTTTAGAGTTTTATCCATTTTGTGTACAGAATAGGAAGCGAGTGCAATTCAACAGGATATAGGGGGAAGTTTAACAAAAAAAATATCACTAAGTGTTTCTGCCAGCTCAATTTAGTTTGCACAGTTTTCAGACTCAGCAGTGCCATGCATTAATGAGTTCACTATGTAATCAATGCTCATTCCTGTTGCATGGTCTGATTCTTCACTCCCCACCTGAGGGAAAATTCCCATTGAAGTCAGCAAATTTAACTGGAAAAGGAGGTATTGAAGGTACAGCAGCAGAGGAGACCGGCTTGTTATTGGGGACCTTCATCTCATTAAGAAAGCTTCTTGACCAGATAGTATGGGGGCTGAGAAGTTATATGAAGTAGGAAGAGGAAAGCATTTCCCTAATCTGAGTAGGGGCTCAGTGCCATGCTTCTGCTTTGCTTCTGAAACCCAATGTCATGTCTCGTTTTACTTTTATAGGTATGTATAAACTGTTTGACTTGCAAAGGCTTTGCAGATTCCATGAACGTGGCAGGATGTATGTGCTCACAATAAATCAACACGGTTTGTCAAGACTCAAAAGTAGCAAACAGCTGTGTTTTATTGTTTTAATTGAAAAAAATATGCAAGAACCGACCAGTTTTAAAATGCATGGGAGTATATTGTGACAAACAATCTTGCATTAGCAGAAGGATGAAAAAGATGAAAAGGCCTTTTCCTTGTCTAATTACTAGGACACTAGCAGCTCCACTGAAGCTTGTGAGATTCTTACAATTTATCCTCTGGGTGGTTTTTTGCACTGTGTGCCTCAATGTGTCCATATGCAAATAGAGTGCAAGTCAAAACCACCTATTCACTTGCCATTATTAACTGCACTGAATTGATGAGATACTGAAGTCATGGAAGAACATGGAAACAGTTCAGAGCACAAAGAAAGGGATCCTGCTCCCCATTATGGTCCCGTGTGGTGCTCTAGCAACTATAAGAGATGTAAAAGACCCTCAAGGGTCCAGGGATGGAATTATCCTGGCAAGGAACTATGGCTACTATAAATTACAACACAGCATATCACCCAGGGAGTCAGAGTGTCATAGAGCGGTGAAAAGGATAGAAAAGCACTTCTAGGTAGATTTCTGAGAAACTTTCACAACAAAACCTAAATCAGGCAGATCTGGGTTTCATTGCAAATCTGAAACCCAAGATAGATTAACCACCACTTAATAAAATATGTTTGTGTTCCCTCACTAAATTAGCATAATTCTGAGAATCTAATTTGATGTGAATACCCTTGAATGTGAACTTTAACTTTGCTTTCCACAAATATTCTGCAATATTTGCTTTTAATTCACTATTTCAGTAAACTTTCCTGCCAGCAACTTCATTCACAGAAATATTTATAGGAAAAGAATTCAAAAAAGGGTGAATCAAAATGAATTAGTTTGAAAATTTAAAACAACATAGTATATTTCTATTTAATCTCCGATTACTGAAAACTCCTTGATAATTTCAGGCATCTGCCTTGATAATAATTTGAAATTTCCCTACTAGTTCAAAACACAGAATAGTTTAAACCTTAATGTTTGTTTCCCCCACACTCTAGTTGCATGTGCATCTGCACTTCTCCTTGATTCCAGGTCTAGGAACAGAAATGCCACAATACTAAAGAGGATTAAGGGCACTTAGATTTAAATACATTTTAAAAAGGGGTGTATTCCAAGGAGAATGCAATATGTATGACTTAGAAAACCTTATCAAAGTTCCAGGGCACACAGGTGCACAACTCCCAAGAACAATGGGAACTGGTGCATACTTACACCAGTTCTTGCCTTGTGTTGCATGGGTGCACTGAGGAGAGAAGTTTGAGCTGAGAGCCTGTTTCCGCTGTGCAAATAGCTAGGCAGGATCTCTACACTGGGCTCAGGAGAGATCTCTACCCTGTACAAAGCATTGTGGACAAAGTTTATTTGCCAAAAATGTATTTTTGGGTTGACCAAAACTATTTGTGATTTTGGTAAATAGTTTTGACTGAAAATAATGGGGGAGAGTAGATTCCAAAAGAGTGAAAATGTTTCATTTTGATATTTTGTAAACAAAATGTTTTGATTTTTCATTTTGAAATTTAGCTAAATTTATTCTTTTAAAAACAAAGGGAACACACCAAAACATTTTAGTTTTGGGTTAAATGATCTGTTTCATTCAACCCAAAATTTTGTTTTTGTTTTGGTGAGGGGGAAAAAAAGAAAACTTGTTGTTTTTGGCCAACTACAAACAATTTTGTTTTCTGATTGTTTGGTTCAGCCACCAAACAAACATGAATTATTCATTTAGCTTTACTAAGAAGGGGATTTAGCTTCTGCACCAGTCAGTGCTCCATGAGAGCTGTGGCTGTCCTCAGCCAGCTAAAGCAGATATTGTGTTCGGTAGTACATCCATAGAGCACTGATCTAAATAATATTGAGTTCTACCTTGAGTGCAGGGGACTGGACTAGATGACCTCTTGAGCTCTCTTCCAGTCCTACAGTTATTATGATTCTATGTGCCTCAAGTAGGTTAAAGTCTGGATTTCATGGGCTATATAAGAGGAATTTTGACCTTATACAGTTTTTCCCATGACTTATTGTTTCAAACTTTCTATTTTAAAAAGTCATTTTTATAATTGCCAGCCCTACGTACTTAAAGAAAGCCATAGTCTTCCTGTTCTTTGTCTTTACCATTAAGCAAGACTTTGCAAATCAAAACTCAGCAGATAATACAGTTTGTTGCTTGTGGCATAATAGGACCCATAACCAGATCCAAGAATTAAAAAGTTTTCTAAGACAGCAAAATACACAGCTAATACACAACAGAAACAGAGCTACAACACAATACATTGCCGTTCTTATCGTGAATCTCTCTCAATCTTTCCCATCCCCATCTAACCAGTTACATATTTGACCAGAACATCACTTTCATTTTCTAAGAAGCATATTGAAAATGTTCACTAGTGCAATTCTTTTAGGAATCAATAATTCATACAGGTATTGTATGTGGTAAAATATTAAGATTATTTGGCACTAGAAGTATCTGTTAAAATATAAGACAAACATCAACATTAAAATATTTTGCTGCCTTATTCATAACCTGTTAGATACATTTGTGGATATTAGGTGCTATCCACATCTAGTATTATGAACATTTCTTTTAGGTGGGAGGTTTTTTTTGTTTCATTGGGATGGGAAGTGGACAGAAAACTATTTCTTACTTAATTTTCTGTGTTTGATCATATGATCATAGATGGATTTCGGTAGGCAAGAGGTATCTCCAGAAAGCATAATACATATATTACTTCTCGTAACATTCAGAGAGTGCAATTTCTTAATCCCTTGGCCTGTTCTAGTAGACCTATGAAGTGAATGTTATAGTAAGACAAAAATGGAAGTGAGGGGGAGGTTGAGAAATCAATTCAAAAGTTTGGTTTTTTTTTTCACTTTTGTATTTCGACTAAAACACTTTAGTGTTACTATCTACAGGGCTGGAAAAGCAGAAGGCAGTTTTGCTCAGAGGCTGACAAGCTGAACACACTTTCAGCTGAAGGTGCTTACCAGTTATGTAGAACTACTCAAAGATTCTCATCTATTCCAGGGTCTGAGGTATGGAAATATTTCATCATTTCTCCAATATCCAGTTAGTACTCCAGGCAGTTTAAACCAGAGGAGAAACAAGCTGTTAATTGGCAATTCAAACTCTGCTGCTAAGGCCTTTGTTAGAAAGATGGAAAGTAAATATAAAAGGAACCAATATTTACATATTTGTTACCTATATACTTTGGGCACACAGTACAGATGCATATGGAATACATGGTGGTGTGATTTGTTTCTAAAACTATTTCCACCGTCCAGCAGTGTATTTACTTTTCAGATCGTACTGTCCCTCTCCAATATCTGGTAAAGGATTCATGAAAAGTATTCCCTTTCTAATAATAAGTGAATAGTGTGGGGAAAGAGAGAATATGTTGTTTTACAAGTTTGGCAATCAACTGAAGCTATAGCTGGCATATCATTATCATCATTCTATGGTACAACTCCATTAGTGCATTGCCAATCATCTGATTACAAGACATTCCTCCCTTTCAAAACAATAGAGTAATCCTGTCCAGCGACTTTAGCTGAAATCCCTCAGTATGCTCATGAGATGCCACAGCATCAGCTATTATATGTTCAGGATAAAGAAGAGAAAAGAAAATCAAACACTGGCAAGACACTATTTCTTAGGTGTGCTCTGGATTTGTCCACTACTTGATCCTCTTAAAAACAAAATTAAAAAACAATCAACTAACAAGTGGCATGATTTACAGATGGGTCAACTTCTCTTAGCAGAGGAGTCTTGAACTTGCATCACACCTATGACCATTACAAAATAAATTAGAGTATTCTGCACTAATAATCCATATCACTTCATTGTCCCTATTGTACGCTATAGAGTGAATTGGAGAACAGATTATCGAATAATATTTTTTTTTAAATCAGGGCCCACACCAGTTCAGAAAAAAACATGATGTCCAGAAGAATTCCAATAGTTCTGTGCCTGCTGTAAAAACCTTTACATTCCTCACTAAGCTGAAGGCTCATACTGCCATGGTGAATCTTGTGAGTCATCCTGGTGAACCCTCTCTAGAGGATGAATGTATCTTAAAAAGAAACCCTCAAATGGCAGAAAATTTGCCAGCTCTGAATGATTTATTCACTCGAGCTAGCCAGAGGCCTAAGTGATTGCTGCAACTCTTACTTTATCAGAGCAAGACAGACAGTTTGGGAGAATTTTATTTTACTTTTTTTAAACCCAGAAATAATGCTATTTCAGCTGCCTTTTTTGTTTTCTTTTCCAAAATTTCTCCACCAACTAATTAAGCACTGTCCAGATTCACTATCTTAGAAAGAGAGAGAGAGAGAGAAATAAGAAAGTGTGTCGGGTATGTTCTTCCAATCTCTTGCATTTACACCTTTATTTACTGGCAGCAAAGCCATCAAACTATTGCCATCTGAAAGGCTCAGTATGTGTATCCCCTGCAAAATTCATTGTACCAATGTAATGTATTATCCAAGATTCCTTTATCTGCTCCTATTTTACTTCCTGATTTCAAATGTATTGGCTCCATACAGATAGTGCTGGTATTTATCCACTGTCAATGGACTCTGAAGAGTGTTTGAAAGCTTTTAGAAAAGACAGTCCTGCCAAAGCAGGACATTGATCCAAATACTTTTGTACTTAGCTGACATATTCAACCTCTCTCTGTAAGAGCAAATTGGAGAATAGGGCATATAACAGCTCCTGTTCTTTTGCAGATTTATTCACTACATGCTAAAATTAATATTTTTTTCTGGGTAAAATTCCCTTGAATCCCACTTTTTAATGTGTAAATGGAAATCTGCAGTGTCATGTGCAGGTTGCAGATGTTAGCATGCATGGTAGCAGGTAATTATCAAAACAATGAGATACAGGGGATAACAGACCTGGTCGAAAAGTAAAAAGACATTTACAATTTCAGAGAAATAATGAGCTAGGTGAACAGTGCTAGAGGGTGTCAATCAGTGCAGTGGTAAACCGAAAAAGGAACATTCATCCTCTTTCTATGGTTGCTATCAGTACATGGCTCATCTTGAAATTATCACTTTTGCTAAAGACTCTATGATTTTTATTTCATCATCACAGTAAACTATTCAAATTCATTCCTTTTAAAATTCCTTTTGAAATCAAAACATTTTGTATTTTTGTCCTTAGAAAGAAATCACAATCCAGTTTTACATAAACAATTTGCTCTAACATAGTTCTTTGCCTTTAATAATCTCAAAGCTGTGTATAGACAGTCATCACACAGCATCTCCACAAGGTAGGTGATTACTTTACTATAATTACTATACATATGTGTGAAGAAAAATACTATAGGGCAAGGTCCTCAACTCATGTAAATAGGCATAGATCCACAGACTTCACTGGAGATACACTGATTTACAGCAGCTGAGAATCCCAAACAGGGAAATGTAATCCCTTTCATGAAGTCATTAGAAGAGCCAGACAATAGAAGAGTAAGAGTAAGGCCATGTCTACATCTAAAATTTTGCAGCGCTGGTTGTTACAGCTGTATTAGTACAGCTGTATAGGGCCAGCGCTGCAGAGTGGCCACACTTACAGCAACCAGCGCTGCAAGAGGTGTTAGATGTGGCCACACTGCAGCGCTGTTGGGCGGCTTCAAGGGGGGTTCCGGGAATGAGAGAGCAAACCGGGAAAGGAGACCAGCTTCGTCGCAGTTTGCTCTCGCGTTCCCGGAGCCACCCAGCAAACCGCAGGGAAGGAGACCTGCTTGCTCGGGGTTCCGGGAACGAGAGAGCAAACCGGGAAAGGAGACCAGCTTCGCCGCGGTTTGCTCTCGCGTTCCCGGAGCCACCCAGCAAACCGCAGGGAAGGAGACCTGCTTGCTCGGGGTTCGGGGAACGAGAGAGCAAACCGGGAAAGGAGACCAGCTTCGCCGCGGTTTGCTCTCGCGTTCCCGGAGCCACCCAGCAAACTGCAGGGAAGGAGACCTGCTTGCTCGGGGTTCCGGGAACGAGAGAGCAAGCTGGGGAAGGAGACCAGCTTGATTACCAGAGGCTTCCTCCTTCCACGGAGGTCAAGAAAAGCGCTGGTAAGTGTCTACATTGGATCACCAGCGCTGGATCACCAGCGCTGGATCCTCTACACCCGAGACAAAACGGGAGTACGGCCAGCGCTGCAAACAGGGAGTTGCAGCGCTGGTGATGCCCTGCAGATGTGTACACCTTCAAAGTTGCAGCGCTGTAACTCCCTCACCAGCGCTGCAACTTTCTGATGTAGACAAGCCCTAAGATTTGACTCCCAATCCACTGCTTCAACCATCTGATCATTCATGTTTCCATAAGGACTTCTCCAATACCCTACACACATGCCTTTCAAATAATGTTGCATTTCCCAATTGCATGATTCTGAGATCTCTTTTAATATGTGGATATACGTTGGGATTTTCAAAAATACTCAACATTGGCCTAACTGCACCCATTCACATCACAGGTAAAACTTCCACTGGCTTCTATAGGAACAGAGTTAGGCCACTGTTCAAATACTTTTGAAAACCAAACTTATGTTTCACCAAAGTTAAGTGGAATTATGCAAATGTATGCAGGGGAAAATAGAAGCCTCCTTTAACAGAACTAATCTACTAAATTATTTATTTATTTATTTATTTATTAGCTAAACACCACAGACTTCAGTTGGTTGAAAACTAGTATACCCAAAGTAAACTGCAAAGAAAAAGAAAACATCTTCTGATCTTTTTTGCCTCTATGACATATGGAATTCAGGTTCCTGAAGAAGTGAAAGATGAGCAATTGAGAGTGGAAGAGATTTTTTGGTTAGATTGTTCAAAACTCCCAGATTATTTGTTTTTTTCTTAATATCTATTTGACTTCAATGACTAACTGATACTTTGGAGAACGGAAGCCTTTGTTGAAGATTCAGTCGTCTTCTCCCCATCCCCTATGAGAAAATCTACACCCTCTGAGACTACCTACAAAGGCAGTAAAGACCAGAGTGGACATTTCTAATGTTTTTAAGGTACAATCAGCAGGACAAAAAACCACACTATAAAATAACTTTGAGGCCTTTTATCTATAATAAAGAAGCAATAAATGAAATAAGTATAGGGCAGAAGCACCACTCAATGGTTAACTCTTTTTTCAGTCACTATCATCTATTATTCTTATAGTAGCACTTACAGGCTCCAGTCAGGATGTGCATAGTTCTGAGTATATGCACAGTAAGACAGCCTCTGCCCTGAAGGGTATGCTTGTGTTCGTTTGGATAAAATGTGTAGTTTTGCAGGGTGCTTATGCATAGGGAAGCATGCTGAGGCTCAACCACCCTAGGAACATTCTAGAGAAGGCCAGGAGAAGGGAAAGGTGAGCTCAGCATGTGGAATGGAGAACTATGAGCATGTGATAAATCTATATATGGAAAGGTTAACTCTTATTGGTTAGAGGTACTTGTTATGTAACTTGTTATGTAAGTGCGATGTGCTATAAAATAGCAAGGGGAGGGGCTCCTTGCTGGAGGGACTCTGCCTGATTTTTTGTACCAGGGGCTTCCTTTTGTACATATTGAATAAAGCCTTGTTGAATTGAATTGAATCGCGTTGAATTGAATCACATTGAATTGAATTGAATCGCATCACTGTGAATCAAAGTCCCTTGTTTCTACCCAGCACCAGGCTCATTGGGAACCACAAAATCCCAACAGCCCCAAAGAGCTTAACATCAAAATAGACAAGACAGACAAATTTAATAGTAGTATCTTCATTTATCAGATAGAGAGCTGAGGCACGTAAAGATTAAGTGAATTTCCTAATGGCATACAGGAAGTCTGTGGCACATACAAAAACTGAATCTACATGTTTTGAGTTCCAGTCCACAAAACCATCCCTGAAGAGCCTCAAAAATATCTTCCACCCAGTAGAATTATGGTGTTCCAAACAAAACAGGATTTTACCAGAGCTGGTCAAAATGTGTGTGAACTTTTTCTACCAAAAATTACAATTTAATGACAGACATTATGGGGCGGGGGGAGTGAATCTCAGTGGAAAATTTCTATTTTGCTACAGGATATTTTGAAACAAAATATTTTTTTCTTCATTTGACTTTAAATATAGCTTTGTTTCAGCTTTTCCATTAAAAAAAACTGAACAAAATGACATTTTATGTCAGCATTAAGGTTGCCACATGTTCCAGTTGTCCCAGGATCATCCCTTTAAGGTATCTGTCTCAGGAAATCTTCAAAGGTGCTCAGGACACACTGTCAGCTGTCTAGTTTCATGCACTCGGGATCATCCTAGATACATTGTTTTTTGTAACTCAGAGGTGGCAAGCCTAGTCAACATTGATTCAAAATGATCATTTTTGTTTTGCTTCAACTTAATATGTCACTTCATTATTTTTAAAATTTTAAACCAAATATCTGAAATGAAATGACAAGACAAAACACAAAACCACACACCACTGAAATGCCATTTTAAGCTGAAATGAAATTAACATTTTTATTTTGTTCCAAAACATTAATTTGAAATGAAAATTTACATTTTCCACCAGGAAAACATAAATTTTGGGGTTTAAAAAAAAAAACCAAACACTTTTTTGGTTCCAGATTTCTTACTGGAAACATTGGTTTTCCAATCAACTCTAGTTTTTAGTGAGAGTTGTGCTTAAGGATTCTTGATCACAGACCCCTCTAGAGCAGAATTGACGTGTTAGCAGGACAAGGGGGAAACTTGCACCATTGCGGTCTGTGCTATATTTGTTAGAGGACTTTAGTCCCCCAAAATGACAATGTATTAACTTTCATGAGAACTACAATTCACATACATACAAATTATATGTAATGCACTGTGCAAATATTGGAGTTTCCTGCTGAAGGGAAACGCTAAGCACTGATTACACATTTTGAGGAAATATAATTGAATTCTTTTTTGCTGCCAAATTGATAAATTCACTTAGTACTTCTAACAAGAAACAAAGTGATGTTTGATGCTTTTTCTCTTGTGCTGCAGAGCAAATTGCAAATAAATCAGGCCTTAATACTGAAACTTGGTCTATAATGGAATTTTCTATATATCTCCCCTATTGTGTCTACTTCATTTTTATAAGAACATTTTTTTTCTTTCTAAAGTAATTGCTTATGCAGTAAACACATAGTCCTCTGTGTGAATGGATGCATAATGTAGTGATATAGAACCAGTTGCCAGGCAGTTGTGGGATTTCAATCACATAAGTAAACAAACAATGGAGAGATCACTAGTAGTGAAGTGATGGGAGATATTAGAATGGTCAGAGGTCTAGCTAGGAGATGACTCAGATATCGTTACATTGAAGGGTGTAGCAATTCTAGCATTCCCTGGTTTCTTAAAGCATCCAAAATCTGGAAGAACAACCTTTTTCATGGAAAAACTTCCATTTAGGATCTCAGAAACCAGAAAGCACAAAGATATATGGGCATGTTTCTAAGAACTATGACTTTTGAATCTCAGTGAGGTTAGGTTGCTGTAGTTTGAGCTTTGGACAAAAGCTCGCGATTATTTAAAACAAACACACACACACACGCCAAGTCATCCATGATGAAGTATTAGCAGAGATGTGACAGTCAAAAAGATCTGCTTTACTAGCAAGCTGGGTTTTTGTTTTTTATCCCCCAAGAAAGCTTCTCAAGCATTATTAGTATCAATAGAGAAACTGAAAGCTCAATGAGGGAGACTTCTCTCTGGGTGTGCATGCTGTTATCATTCTGTGATGTTGCAAAAGCAGGATTATGATTTTATCACATGGAAAAACAAGGGGAGAAAATGGATTATGAAAAGAGCTGTGGAAAAAAACCCTCCTGGCGAGCAAGCTCACTAATGAAAAGCATCTTAATTAAGTCAGTGGAGGAATTAAATGGGGGGGGGAGGGAAAGAGGGACAACATAGACAGGGTCCTAATTCCATTTTTATACCTAAAACACGGTCTATAACATTCACTCACAGAGAGCACTGGCACCACTCCTGCCTCACCTGTCTCCACAGCTCTGCACTCTCTTTCCTCCTTTTGTTATGAACTCAGAAAATGTACATGCCGCAGCTCTTAAACTACAGTGATGCTGCAACTAATGATAACAAATACCTGACCATAAATGATCACCATGCAAATGTACCAGGAGTGCATCTATCTGTTATGAACCATTATCACAACTTTCACAGTCCCCTTTTCATCAGCTCTCACAAGACTATGTAGCCAGTGCGCTCATCTGCAAAGCACATAGCTCTTCAATCCATTACAATTTAAAGGAAAAGAAAAAAAAAACCCTCGCCCTCTCACCTTTAATTGCCCCTTAAAAATAACTAATAAGCTTCCCAGGAGGAAGAATTTCTGTAAATGGTGGTTTAATAAATATCATCTATTTCATATGTAGCAAAGAATCCTGAAGTAAGATGAATGACATTGATCAATTAAAAGAGAAATAGGGACATTTTCAAGAGAGCCTACCGTGACTCTAGGAACACAAGTCCATTGAAAGTCAACCCTTTAATGATTTATAAAAGTGTCCATCATCTTGGCACCTGGGTGCCTTAGCTTAGACCATTTAAGTGTACCATAATGAACAGCAACAAATAACTTATTACTAATGTTAAAAATGCCTCAAAGACATACATTTGCTCCCTGCTGCTAAAATCTTGTAATTGTCAAAGGCCCTTATTAACTGCTGGTGGAGGCCTTAAGTAGCAACCTTATCAGATTTGGACTTGCAGACAGAGCAGGGTAATTCATAGGGTCAATGGCCAGTGCTCAGGGCGAAAGATTTTATCTCTATGGCTGTATTGCGGGTTTCTTTTGGCATGTTTTGGGGGTTGGGGTGGGGAGGAGAATGTTAATGTTGAAACATCAACCCTTATTTATCAATAAGTACTTCAAAACCACACAAAGGTGTTCTGGTCATTACATATGATGTTAATACCCACAAAACAGGATCCAGGATATAGGTTAGAGAAAGACCCAAACTTTAAACTCCCACCTTCACAACCGGCTCATTTAATGCCAAGTCTGAATGATCCCCAGTAATGATGCAGGGCTAAGCACTTGCAAAGCCCTTTACTGGGTTTGATTAGTCCTGCTGGAGGGGGCATTATATCCCCAGTTTACAGATAGCATTACAGTACTGATTCAAAGAAATAAAATGAAGCCCAAATCTACAGAGAGAGCCATTTTAAGAGCTGGGTTTAGAACTCAGGAATTTGACACCACAGCCTTCTCCTATTGATGATTCTGCCAAAGACTGCATAGTGCCACCTCTCCAGTAATAACATAGTTATCTCCATCAGGCCCAAGATATATAAACAGTATCTTCCGAAACAAGACCAGTGGGATGAGGTTGGCGAGGCTTTCTTCAGACAGCTAACAGAAGTTACTCAATCACAGGTCTAGTTCTCATGGGGGACTTCAATCACGCCAATATCTGCTGGGAGAGCAATACAGCGGTGCCCAGACAATCCAGGAAGTTTTTGGAAAGTGTAGGGGACAATTTCCTGGTGCAAGTGCTGCAGGAACCAACCAGGGGCAGAGTTCTTCTAGATCTGCTGCTCACAAACAGGGAAGAATTAGTAGGGGAAGCAAAAGTGGATGGGAACCTTGGAGGCAGTGACCATGAGATGGTCGAGTTCAGGATCCTGACATAAAGAAGAAAGGAGAGCAGCAGAATATGGACCCTGGACTTCAGAAAAGCAGTCTGACTCCCTCAGGAAACTGAGGGGCAGGATTCCCTGGGAGAATAACATGAGAGGAAAGGGAATCCAGGAGAGCTGGGTGTATTTTAAAGAATCTTTATTGAGGTTGCAGCAACAAGCCATCCCGATGTGTAAATATGGCAGGTGACCAGCTTGGCTTAACAGTGAACTCCTTGCTGATTTTAAGCACAAAAAAGAAGCTTACAAGAAGTGGAAGATTGGACAAATGACCAAGGAGGAGTATAAAAATATTGCTCAGGCATGTAGGAGTGAAATCAGGAAGGCCAAATCACATTTGGAGTTGCAGCTAGCAAAGTGATGTTAAGAGTAATAAGAAGGATTTCTGCGGGTATGTAAGCAACAAGAAGGTGGTCAGGGAAAGTGTGGGCCCCTTACTGAATGGGGGAGGCAAACTAGTGACAGAGGATGTGGAAAAAGCTAATGTACACAATGATTTTTTTTGCCTCTGTCTTCATGAACAAGGCCAGTTCTCAAACTACTGCACTGGACCTCACAGTATAGAGAGGAGGTGACCAGTCCTCTGTGGAGAAAGATGTGGTTCAGGGCTGTTTAGAAAAGCTGGACAAGTACAAGTCCTTGGGGCTGGATGCACTTCATCTGAGGGTGCTAAAGGAGTTGGTGGATGTGATTGCAGAGCCATTGGCCATTATCTTTAAAAACTCATGGCGATCAGAGGCGGTCCTAGGTGATTGGAAAAAAGCTAATGTAGTGCCCATATTTAAAAAAAGGGAAGGAGGATGATCTGGGAGACTACAGGCCAGTCAGCATCTCCTCAGTCCCTGGAAAAATCATGGAACAGGTCCTCAGGAAATCAATATTGAAGCACTTTGAGGACAGGAAAGTGGTCAGCAACAGTCAGCATGGATTCATCAAGGGCAAGTCATGCCTGACTAACCTAATTGCCTCCTATGATGAAATAACTGGGTCTGTGGATAAGGGAAAAGCAGTGGAAGTGTTATTCCTTGACTTTCGCAAAGCTTTTGATAAGGTCTCCAACAGTATTCTTGCCAGGAAGTTAAAGGAGTATGGGCTGGATGAATGGACTATAAAGTAGCTAGATCGTTGGGCTCAACAGGTAGTGATCAATGACTCCATGTCTAGTTGGCAGCTGGTTTCAAGCGGAGTGCCCCAAGGGTCAGTCCTGGGGCTGATTTTGTTCAATATGGTCATTAATTACCTGGAGGATGGTGTGGATTGCGTCCTCAGCAAGTCTGCAGATGACACTAAACTAGGAGTGGTAAATCGCTGGAGGATAGGAATAGGATACAGAAGAACCTAGACAAATTAGAGGATTGGGCCAAAACAAATCTGATGAGGTTCAATAAGGACAAGTGCAGAGTCCTGCACTGAGGATGGAAGAATCCCATGCACTGCTACAGACTAGGGACCGAGTGGCTTGGAAGCAGTTCTGCAGAAAAGGACATAGACTCTCATAGACTCTAGGACTGGAAGGGACCTTGAGATGTCATCGAGTCCAGTCACCTGCCCTCATGGCAGGACCAAATACTGTCTAGACCATCCCTGATAGACATTTATCTAACCTACTCTTAAATATCTCCAGAGATGGAGATTCCACAATCTCCTTAGGCAATTTATTCCAGTGTTTAACTACCCTGACAGTTAGGAACTTTTTCCTAATGTCCAACCTAAATCTCCCTTGCTGCAGTTTAAGCCCATTACTTCTTGTACTATCATTAGAGGCTAAGGTGAACAAGTTTTCTCCCTCCTCCTGATGACACCCTTTTAGATACCTGAAAACTGCTATCATGTCCCCTCTCAGTCCTCTCTTTTCCAAACTAAATAAACCCAATTCTTTCAGCCTTCCTTCATAGGTCATGTTCTCAAGACCTTTAATCATTCTTGTTGCTCTTCTCTGGACCCTCTCCAATTTCTCCACATCTTTCTTGAAATGCAGTGCCCAGAACTGAACACAATACTCCAATTGAGGCCTAACCAGCGCAGAGTAGAGCAGAAGAATGACTTCTTGTGTCTTGTTTACAACACACCTGTTAATGCATCCCAGAATCACGTTTGCTTTTTTTGCAACAGTATCACACTGTTGACTCATATTTAGCTTGTGGTCCACTATGACCCCTAGATCTCTTTCTGCCATACTCCTTCCTAGACATAGGGGTTACAGTGGATGAGAAGCTGGATGAAAGTCAACAGTGTGCCCTTGTTGCCAAGAAGGCTAACAGCATTTTGGGCTGTATAAGTAGGAGCATTGCCAGCAGACTGAAGGACGTGATCATTCCCCTCTATTCGGCATTAGCAAGGCCTCATCTGGAGTACTGTGTCCAGTTTTGGGCCCCGCGCTACAAGAAGGATGTGGAACAATTGGAAAGAGTCCAGCGGAGGGCAACAAAAATGATTAGGGGGCTGGAGCACAATGACTTATGAGGAGACGCTGAGGGAACTGGGCTTATTTAGTCTGCAGAAGAGAAGAATGAAGGGGGATTTGATACCTGCTTTCAACTACCTGAAAGGGGGTTCAAGAAGATGGATCTAGACTGTTCTCAGTGGTAGCAGATGACAGAACAAGGAATAATGGTCTCAAGTTGCGGTGGGGGAGGTTTAGGTTGGATAATAGGAAAAATTTTTTCACTAGGAGGGTGGTGAAGCACTGGAATGAGTTACCTAGGGAAGTTTTGGAATCTCCTTCCTTAGAAGTTTTTAAGGTCAGGCTAGACAAAGCCCTGGATGGGATGATTTAGTTGGGACTTGGTCCTTCTTTGAGTAGGGGGTTGGACTAGTTGATCTCTGAGGTCCCTTCCAACCCTGATATTCTCTGATTCTAAGATGAGGAACCAACCACCTACCCGCACACATACTCTATGTTGAGAGTATCACACCTTTCTGATGTATTTGGTTCTTGAAATTCCTGCTGCACTAGCCCAGGTTCTTCCTGTAAAAATTGGTACAATGCCTTTCATCATCATTCCATGGTGCAATTTTTCAAAAGCTCTCAGTTTTGTTCTAACTCTGCTCCCACTTTGAAATCCATTGTAAAAGTCAGGTGAAATCCTGGCTCCATTTAAATCTATAGCAAAATTCCCATTGACTTCAGTGGAATCAGGATTTCATCCATTGACTTCAATTGGTACACAGTTAGGACAATGCTGAGCACTTTCGAAAACAGAAGTGGAGTTTGGCCACCACTGAGGTCTTTTGAAAATCCTATCTCAAATGTCTTCTCAAATTAAAGTTGATTTTTCCAAGACCAAATGATTATTCAGGGATAAGATTGTATACATGCTATACTTAATTTCCTTATATAGAAGAAACATAAATGCATTTGTCTCAAACATTTCATCTATCTACTAACTATTAATATTTTTTTTTCCACATCATGTTGAGCCCCTCATGAAAGCTTTAAATTACAATGGATTAAGATGTCACCTGGTAATTCTTTTGAATGATATAACCTTACATTTTTATAACATTCTAGACCATCAGGTGCCCCCAGCCATTTCATCTTTAGCTGCAGTCCTGTTAAATTTTATAAACTAAGCAGGGTTGCTTGGGTCTGTGTTTGGACAGACCTCCAAGCAAAACTTAAATAAGGCAAAGAGAAGTGTCAGTGATTTAGCAAGAGATTCTCTAATGCTATCAATGCAGGAACAATACCCCACTGTAGGGCTAGGGAGAGTGTTTCACTTGAGGCAAAAATGATGTTTGAACAACTAAAGATCATTAAAATTCTCAATTTTGTGAGAGTAGAAGCATTGGTAACCTAGGCAGAGCGGCCAAAGGCCATCTATTGTAATTATATATTCTTAGTCTTCTTCAACGCTTAGCCAGACAGTTGACCATAGCGATTGTTTGCCATTTGGGTATATTGGGTACCTAAATTCCCACTGACGTTGCAACTGGAATTGGGATTCATCTCAGTGTGTGTAGTTATGAACAATTATTGTGTTCTGTTCCAAAGGGCTGCATTTCAATCTTGTGTGAAGCAACCCTTGTATACTTGTTGGTGTCTTACAGAATGTTGTAAAGCTTAGTCAGTGAGATAACTGTTGTAATATGTTTGAGCTCCATGGATGATTGACATTATATCAGTGCACATAATTATACATATATTATATATACCTACAGTGAAGAAAAACACACTATCCTCAACTGAAAGTTATTCAGCCTGAGGTGTGAGTAAGGAGGATACATGCCAAGGCTACATAGCAAGGGCTGGTGAGATGGGGGACTGAAGAGTAAATTGCTGAACTGAACAACAGGGGAATTTTCACTAAGACAGCAGAACTGGTTCACTTTGAACCTTCACTCAGCACCAGGGTTGCCAACCTGGTAATATTTAAAAATTGGACACTCCAGCAGGAGTTCTGGTATCTCCCCTGCCATGCCTCTTCCCCTCGAGGCCCCACTCCTGCCCTGCCCCCCCCATCCACTCCTCTTCTCCCCTCCCCCTTATTGCTTGCTGCTTTTCTCCTCTGATCACCTGTCACATGGGTCAGGAGAGACTTGCCTGCGGAACCGGGGCTGGGAGCTACAGCTGCCCAGCAAAGGTAGGAAGTGGCCCTGGCTGAGTGGGGCTGGAGCGGGTGATGACCCAGTGCCTCCCTGCCACCCCCACTTGCAGTAATTGGACTTTGAGTGTCTGTTTGGTAGATCTAACTGGACATGTCAGGTCCCCTTTTCGACTGGATTTTGCAGTTGAAAACCAGGTACCTGGCCACCCTACTCAGCACTCAGACAACACTTCTATTCCAACATAGAATTCAAGTAACTTTTAAAGGCAGTTTAAAAGAAAAAAGAAATCTCTCTGATTTTTCCTGAACTGAAGCAAATGTTGTGGTATTTTGGACATAACGCAGATAGAATTATTCACTCTGGATTTTCCTGGGTATTTCCCATCCAATTACTGATTAGGCTGAAGCCTTCAGGTAAGATCTGAAGAGAAACCTACAGCTCAAGGTGGTATGGTGGCAGATGAATTTCCCATTAGAAATTAATTCCTTAGTATTGTATTTATGGTTGTCATAGAGGACAGCTTGCACAATAGACTCTAAATAACTTGGCAATGCCATTAATGTCACAAACGATTGTTTTTCAGGGTATGTCTACACTGGCAGAGGTACGTTGCTGGCAGTTACAGCACTGCTCAGAGAGCACTGAAGGGAAACTGCTGTTGTGTTCACACTGTCAGCTGTCTGCGCAATAGTGTGTTCACACTTGTGGCAGTTGCAGTGGTATTCGAGTGGTGCACTCTGAGCAGCTATCCCACAGAGCATCTCTTCCTCTTCTGCTGCTAAGACTTATGGGAAGGTGGAGAGGGTCGTGGGAAATCCTGGGTCCTGTCCCAATGCCCTATGATGCATTGCTTCGCATCCCAGCAAACCCTGTGCTTCCATCCACATTTGGCACCATCTTTCAACAGTTTGTGTACTGCGCGCTCTGCCTCTTTGGTCTGCAGGAGTTGATCCCACACTGTTGACCAATATGCTGTTTGTTCTCACAAACATATCGTGAGTGGCAGTGGAGTTATTCCTTAACCTACAAAGGGAAACGGAGTTAGACATGGATCTCGCCACACATAGTAGCTATGACACAAGATTGCATGTGGCATTCACAGAGTTGCTGACCACAGTAAAACAATGCTTTGGGGCTCAGGAAACAAGCACTGAGTGGTGGGATCACATTGTCATGCACATCTGGGATGACAAGCAGTGGCTGCAGAACTTTCGCATGAGGAAAGCCACAGTCATGGGACTGTGTGATGAGCTTTCCCCAGCCCTGCAGTGCAAGGACATGAGAATGGGAAGCAAAGAATCCTGTGGCACCTTATAGACTAACAGATGTTTTGGAGCATGAGCTTTCGTGGGTGAATACTCACTTCGCCAGATGCATGTAGTGGAAATTTCCAGGGGCAGGTATATATATGCAAGCAAGCTAGAGATAATGAGGCTAGTTCAATCAGGGAGGATGAGGCCCTGTTCTAGCAGTTGAGGTGTGAAAACCAGGGGAGGAGAAACTGGTTTTGTAGTTGGCAAGCCATTCACAGTCTTTGTTTAATCCTGAGCTGATGGTGTCAAATTTGCAGATAAACTGAAGCTCAGCAGTTTCTCTTTGAAGTCTGGTCCTGAAGTTTTTTTGCTGCAAGATGGCCACCTTAAGCTCTGCTATAGTGTGGCCAGGGAGGTTGAAGTGTTCTCCTACAGGTTTTTGTGTATTGCCATTCCTAATATCTAGCACTGTGGGGGAGGGGGGAAGGGAGGATCCCAGGAGGAGGTAGGGTCCCAAGATGGTTAAAGATTTGTGTATGTCCAGGTATCATATGTGACCTTATCCTTTGGAGTACAGTGCAGCGGGCAGTGATGAAAATAACATAAAAGACTTACCAGTACGCTGGAGTCCTGAAGGGTGTGTGGTCTCAATCGGAAGAGGTGGGGCCTCTCAAGATTTAAAGGCCCTGGGGCACCGACTGTGGCTGGGAGCCCCAGGGCCTTTAAATCATCCCGGGGCTTCCAGCTGCAGAGGTGGCTGGGAGCCCCTAGGGCTCAGGGGCAAATGAAAGGGCCCGGGACTCTGGCCGCTGCAGAGCTCCGGGCCCTTTAAATCCCCAGTGCAGCTCTGGCAGTGATTTAAAGGGCTGGGGCTCCCAGCAGCAGCAGGAGCTCTGGGCCCTTTAAATCCCAACCCCAGCCTGTATGCCGGAGCTGCAGTGGGGATTTAAAGGGCTCGGGGCTCCCCGCAGTCGCAGGAGCTCCGGGCCCTTTAAATCCCCGCCCGAGCTCAGCTGGCCTGGAGCTCCTGCCACTGCGGGGAACCCCGAGACCTTTAAATTCCTGCTGCCAAAGCCGGTGCGGTCCAGTATGGTGTACTGGCTCTTGTTGGTATGCCGTGCCGGACCGTACCAGCTTACTTTCACCTCTGGCAGCGGGTACTGTAATTTAGCATGGCTAAACTGCAGGGGTGTTGAGTGCAGTGGGTACTGGGAGTCTGCAGGGTGGACTGTGATGTGGCAGAAGTGGAATGCAGTGGGTACACTCTGGAGCCAGAAGGTTGATAAAACTGTGTTGATGGTGGCTGGGTAGTGCATGGGAAAGAGTTTTGTGACTGTGGCTGCAGGGGAGGGGGCGCAGAGCTGCTCGATTTGCAGTGCTAGTAGTGCCTGAAGCATATCTGCTTGGTACTCCATAATGTTTAGGAGCCTCTCCATGGCTTTGTTCTGGCGCACCGTGTTCTCCTTTCAGTCCTGATTCTCACTGTCCTGCTACTCCCTCAATTCCTGTTTTTCGGCCATGGAATATATCATGACATCACGCAGAAAGTCCTCTTTAATTCTTCGTGGCCACTTTCTAATTCTGCGCAGCCATTCAGTCACCGATAACAAAGAGGAAGGCTGGGCTCCCAAGGTCATTTTGAAGCCAAAATGCAACATTTTACAGAAGCAGTGTTGTTTGCAGAGCACTGATTCAGTGATTTAAAACACAGCCACTATTCACATACCTCTCACTAACTGGCTCACCCCAGGCAAGCACACATGAGCCACAAGCCCCCCCCAAATGGTGAGTAACTGCCTCTTCAGTGATGGAACAGTGGCATGGGAAAGTTATCTTTAATGGGGCAAGAAACAAAGCAGCTCTGCCAAAGAACTTGCAGCAGTGGATTGCCCAGTATCTCCATGAGATTTTGATGGAGATCTCTAAGGCAGATTCCCATTAAGTGAGGGAATCAATCAACACCCTGTTCCGCTGCTCAGACTAGGCATGTGGTGGTACGTGAGTCATACAGACACAAGCCTGCTTTCTGCAACCCTCTTGCCCCCAACAACTCGCTTCAGCAATTCCCAAAATGAAAGCCACTTACCAGGAGCCTCATGTCCTGTTTGCGCTTCACCAAACTCTGACAGCTGTGACTGGATAGCCTCCTCTGGGGTAGAGAAGAGATCATGGCTGCATGCATCTCTGACCTCCAAGTTGTCCTCTGCCTCTGGATCCCCCTCCCCTTCCACAATCTTATCCGAGATTTCCTCCTCCTGGCTCAGTCCACTCATGACTGGCAATGTGAGCCACTGAAGTATCTACAGTGGCCTTCGCAATGCAGGTGGGGTTGTCACCGAGTATCACATCCAGCTTTTTGTAGAACCAGCAGCTTGTGGGCAGAGCACCGGAAAGGAGGTTTGACTTCCATGCCTTGTGGTAGGCATTCCGCAGTTCCTTCACTTTGACCCTGCACTGTGGTGTGTTCCAGTCATGGCCCCTTTCAGTCATGCATCATGAAATCTGTCTGTAGGTATCATAATTCCTACGGCTGGAGCACAGCTGGGGCAGTCTCCTTTCTCCTAAATGCTAATTATGTCCAGCATCTCGCCATTGCTCCAAGCAGGAGATTGCCTGGTGCGTGGAGCAGGCATGCTCACCTGAAAAGATGTGCTGAGACCACTGAACATGTCACTGAGCAAACAGGAAGGGGACTTTCAAAATTCAAAAAGAATGTATGGGGTGGGGATGATGGTTGGTCACCTGAGGACAGGGCAACAGAGTTCAAACCGATGACCAGAAAAGTGAGAACAGGCATTGTGGGACACCTCATGGAGACCAACTGCAGCACTGTAATCGACCAGGGTATCTACACTGGCACCGCAGAGCTGTCGCCCCAGCGCAGAAAGCTGTACCCCTCTTGTGGGGGTGGTTTTTTTAACAGCACTGCATCTGCACAGTTTCTGCGCACTAAGTAGCTTGGCAGTGTGTACATCTTGGGAGCTACAGGGTCAAAGCTACTTTACTGCGCAGAAACTTGCCAGTGTAGACAGGCCTTATTTAAAAAGAAGCTTGAATGCATTCGAAAGTGGTTATAATAATGAGAAGCAGATGTCCAAGCCAACAAACATCCAACATTATCAACAAAATGCTAGTTCTTAGAATATCAAATTAAAAGACAAATAAATGAAGTGGAGTGAGTAAAGATGTATGTTTGCCAGCACGAGTAATGGAATCTATGATCTTCTAGACAGACACAACCAAAAAGTCAACTCTTTAAGAAAAACACAAAAACAAATCTAGAAGATTAAATTTGATGGGGTTTATGGTCTTTTTTCTGCCAATTCTTGTGTTGTGAGGACCAAAGTAATTGACCATGAAAAATAAAGTGTTTGCATCCACGACTATGTTCACTAGTGCAAGAGAATGAAAACTAGAATATTTGTAATTATTGCCATGCTAACTGGTGTGGACGAATTTTTTACACTACTTCTACTTTCCTGCTATACAATACTTAAGAAAAATAACTGCCTTTCTGGGAGACTGGCGGGCTCAAATGATTGATAATAGGATACAAAAATCTTTGATTTCCCAGGTCAGCATATAAAATCCAGTTCACATCAGTTGTGACTACTGAAGTGTGATGAGTTTGATGATGTCACTCCACTTCCTGGAGGAAACCCCTGGCAAATTGGCAAACTTGTTTACAGTCTCAGCTGACAGACTGGGATTTTCATAGGGGTCTAAGGGAAATAATGTGCCCTCCTGCTATGGAAAGTCCTATTGAAACTCCATTAGGTTCTTCTGAAAGGCACATCCTTAATGGGAATGAAGATGGAGTTCACCTGCTTTTCTAGAGGTGGCTGTTAGAGTTAAGGATGTATTGGTGGATCAGTATGGAGGAAGTTTGCATCGCTCTTCCCCTTGATGTACCTGTTTAACTGCTTAACAGTACAGCAGTTTTCACCAGCACTAAATTATATGATTTGTTGTTGCTCTTGCTGGATTTGGATGTCTACATCCAGATCTGGGGCAGGGTCCTGACTCTGGCTTTAAATAAGGGCCATTCATCCAACTCCTGCCTTGTTGCATTTTGACTTGTTACTCCATCCACGTGAGGAGGAGTGAGATTTTTATAACTCTAGTGTAGCAGAAGAAGAGATCATGTTTGAGGAATTGGATCCATCTGCTGAGCTCATCTGTCATAAACAGATAGTTAAGGGTTAATAGAACAGGAGTACTTCATGTCTCTTTTGACTGTAAAGGGTTAACAAGTTCAGTGAGCCTGGCTGTCATCTGACCAGAGGACCAATCAGGGGACAGGATACTTTCAAATCTTGAGGGAGGGAAGTTTGTGTGTGTGCTGTTAGTGTTTGGTTATTGTTCACTTTGGGGGCTCAGAGAGACCAGACGTGCAACCAGGTTTCTCTCTAATCTCTCCGATACAGGCTCTTATAAGTTCAGGAGTGTGAGTACTAGGCAGATAAAGCAAGTTAGGCTTATGTTTGTTTTCTTTATTTGCAAATGTGTATTTGGCTGGAAGGAGTTCAAATTTGTATTTTGCTGAAAGGATTTTAATTTGTACTTGTATACTTAGGCTGGGAGGGTATTCCCAGTGTCTATTGCTAAAAGACCCTGTGCCTATTCCATTTTAAATTTACAAAGATAATTTTTACTGTTTTTTCTTTCTTTAATTAAAAGCTTTTCTTGTTTAAGAACCTGATTTTTTTTTTATTCTGGTGAAACCCCAGGGGGCTGGGTCTGGATCCACCAGGGAATTGGTGGGGAGAAAGGAGGGAAGGGGGAGAGAAAGGTTAATTTTATCTCTGTGTTAGGATTATTCTCTCTCTCAGGGAGAGTCTGGGAGAGGAAGAGAAAAGGAGGTGAATTTTCCTCTCTGTTTTAAGATTCAAGGAGTCTGAATCACAGTGATCTTCCAGGGTAACCCAGGGAGGGGAAGCCTGGGAGAGACAACGGTGGGGGAAAGGGTTTACTTTCCTTGTGTTAAGATCCAGAGGGTCTGGGTCTTGGGGGTCCCTGGGCAAGGTTTTGGGAGGGACCAGAGTGTACTAGGCACTGGAATTCCTGGTTGGTGGCAGCGCTACAGGTTCTAAGCTGGTAATTAAGCTTAGAGGAATTCATGCTGGTACCCTATCTTTTGATGCTAAGATTCAGAGTGGGGGTTTATACCATGACATCATCTGACAAGTTCTAAATCATCTTGCTGCCAGTCTTGTACCAAAATATAAATCCATGTGATCTGTAGCCCACAGCAGTGACAATGTGAAAAAGCATCAGGAAAGGCAAGGTGTGTGCATACAGAAAGGCAAACAAGTCTGCTTTCAGGGTTTCCCTTTCTGTACACAGTGAAAATTCCTTCTTGAAGATCTAGAAAATTCAGAAATGCATTTTGGGATCAGACCTCATGACTGTCTCTTCCAGATGTATATGTTTATATTCCAGTACAGTAATTTATTAACTATTTCTTACTTCCACTCTTTGGGTGCCATGCTGTTTTTGTCAAAGATTTCCATTATGTGAAAGCCATTGTCCTTTTCTATTCTCTGACTCACAGAATCCATTTATTGCTAGATCAGAAGTTTATATTTTTCACATGTGCTTCTGATGTAGGTTCATAAACATCCACTCTGCAGTTACTTTTCAAAGAACTTAAATTATTTCATGCACTTCATAAATGCATGTGATTCACTGAAATTACTAACCGGATTATGTGTGTGGGAAGGCTAATTCAAAGTGGTATGAGACGTAGTCTACCTCCTGATGAGTTACACATGCCTCTTATTGGAGAATTATCCCCTAAATTTGCATTCCTCTTCTTATCTAATCTACTGCAGTGTGCATAGATTACAGTACAACATCAATTATCCAGAATTTTCACATAATCAGGGGACTGAGATAACTACAGGTGCCAGCAGGTTTTAAAGACTGCATTTGGGTTTTGGAAGTCCACAGAGAGCTAAACGAAATGAAGGACACCCTGTATTGATCTTGAAGTTGCTCCTAATAAATAAAAATGCAATAGCTAAAAAGAAGGAACACTATATCTCTGGGATCCTTCTTCTGCCTAAGAGTATTGCACAGCTGAGTCTCTGCTCAAATGGTACTTACAACCCATAATCCAAAAGCTCCTTTCCCTACCCAGCCTTAATTGTTGAGGCAGTGGAAACAGTGAAAAAAGTGGTTAGACATGAACATCTAGCAGAGCCAAATAAAGGTTAGAGTCTTAAAATACATCTCCTCTTCCTGACTGAGATGAATTAAAGTGAATAGAAGGTTAGCTGTTGGAAATTTCCCACTGAGTCAGAAAAAGAAACCCAGAGGATGTCTCTGGGCTGATTCAGCTTTCAGAGAGAAGTTGTTGTTCAGATGCCTTATAGAAATATGGTTTGAAAAAGGAGTTGGGTACTTTCTAGTTTGATAGGAGTTATTTTTACATGGTCTTTTCTATGTGTAACAAGTATTCCTCCTCCTTTTCAAATGAGTTCATCGCCTAGTTTATGTACACACTTGGCCTTGTAATATTTACATTAGATTTAAGAATTAATCTACTTTAAACTTATTTTTTCACCTTGTGACTGTTTATAGCTAGAAGGTATTGAAATGTAAACAGAAAAAGAAGAAGGCAGACTATTATAGCATCCAGAGAGACAGCCCTTAGCTCTGAAAACATGTACAAACAAAATAAGGATTATTCAGTCACAATGTAGTTTACAATTCATTTCCCCTTTGAAAGTCCAAAACCAAATTCCCTTATCATGGTCAGTTTCTGGGTCTACAGACGCAGCTTCAATAAAAGCACTAAAATGGTAGGGACCTTCCTTGAACTACATGGGATTTCCACTAGAGTAAAACTGGAGCAACACAGTAGTCATTTGAGTCCATATTGTATACTACACCAGCATAACACATTCCAAGGACTTGCCTTCACTTGCTTCAAGTTACTGTGCAACAAGCCAAGATGTGAACCTACAGTGCACCAGCTTACTGCTCAGGAATGTCCCATGTGGATACTAGTAAAGCACGGTGAAAGTTTCAGAATGCTGCTTGGCATTCTACATTTTCAAGTAGTGCTCTGCAACAAGCTGGTGGCTTACCATACAGCAATTTGCCATGTAGAAAAGCAGTGCAGCTAATATGATAAAGCAGTGAACATAAAAGGCTAAGTACAGATACAAGGCACCAAATACAAATAGGTATTTCCTATGTCTAGTCAAGTAAGTTTAGTTTATAGCAGTGTAAAGTCTGAAATGGATTCATTCAATGATACATTGCTAGAATTTTAACGAGGAGCTCCCTCAGAGATGTTTCACTTTCACAGCAATTTGGTCATATTCCTTGGGAAAAAAAAAATTCTCTTCTTCCCCACAGGGTTTGGTAAGAGATTTCCCTCCACATAATACAGGTCGCCACAGTTGTGGCGCTAGTGACCAGACTCAGGGAGAGCTAGATATTTTAGCAAACAGTGCTGGACTTTTACTTTTTGGATGGAGTACAAAACAATGTGTTACTTCCTCTGGCTCAGATGCAGCCAGTTTCTGTCCACAACTATTAGCCTAAGAAATGGGGGATCATTAATGAGATGCTGCTTTAGGATATGCCCCAAACAAAACTGGCATTGAAGAAAATGTCCATGGGGATGATCTTTAAATGCAGCCCTATGCTAGAAAAATGGAGACTTGCTTAAAAATAATACACAGTTTACTCCTTGACAGGGCTCAAAGTGTGGCTCTGTTGATAAGGGGTCACACATAAGCCTTTTCCATCTCCTCTGTGAACTCATTATAGTATCAGGTATGCGATATAAATGCAATACATTTCTGACACTGTTGAGGATATTAAACAATACATTAGAAGATAGAAAGGCTATCTTAAAACATTTTGGGTTTAGATACAAAATGCAGCAATGTGATCAATTTAAATATTTGACAGAGAAATAATTTCAGTGCCTCGTGTAATAAGAATAAACATAGAAACAGAGAGAATGGAACTCTAAAATGTAGGGAATGAGTGTTGCTGAGAAAAATAATAGAGCTGTTAAATATAGTTACTAAAAATAAAAACACCTGAAAAACAGGGCAAAGATTTTTCTGAAGTGACTTCAAATTCCCACCATTGAAAAATGACCTTTTACAATAAAAAAATAAAATGATGAGATTCTTACCTGTGGATGTGCTGTGGACAACAGATTTTGATGAAGACCAACCAAGAATTCTCCCGTAAGAACATAAACAAAACCTTGTGTCACAGACTGTAGATAGTGATGGAAACTGTCATTGCAATTTTCAACCACAAGAGCGCTTCATAATCTGTCAAAATATAAATTGTTGCTATTGCATGAGTAATTCAGATATTCCAAGATTCCAAGGCCAGAAGAGATCATTGTGATCATCTAGTCTGACCACTTATAAAACACAGGTCATAAAACTTATTTTCTAACTCTTTAATGAACATCCTTCTTGAACTCTGGACACCAGAACAGGACACAGTATTCCAGCAGTGGTTACAGCAATGCCACTTATAGAGGTAAAACAACCTTTGTATACCTACTCAAGATTCCCATTTATGCATCCAAGGATTGCATTAGCCCTTCTGGCCACTGTGTTGCACTGGGAGATCACATTCAGCTGATTATCCACCACAACCTCCAAATCTTTTTTAGAGTCATTGCTACCCAGGATAGAATCCCCAATCCTGTAAATATAGCCTACATTCTTTGTTCCTACATGTATGTATTTAGCCATGTTAAAAGACACATTGTTTGCTTGCATTCAGCTTACCAAGTGATCTAGATCACCCTGAATCAGTGATCTGTCTTTTTCATTATTTACCACTCACCCAGTTTGTGTGTCTTCTGGAAACTTTATCAGTAATGATTTTATGTTTCCGTCCAGGTCATTAATAAAAATGTTAAAAAGCATAGGGCCAATAACAGATCCCTGCAGGACCCCTCTAGAAACACAGTCAATGTTTACCCATTGCAATTAAATTGAGACCTAACCATTTAATGTGTGCCATGTTATTTTTATAACTTTCAAAATGTCACGTGGTACCAAGTGAAATGCCTTACAGAAGTCTAAGAACATTAACCCTATTACCTTTATCAACCAAACCTCTAATCTCTTAAAAACAATCAATTTACTTTCGTAGGATCTATTTTCTATAAACCCAAGTTGATTAGGATTAATTATATTCCCTCTCTGATGAGTTGCTACTCCCACTGCCCTATATATATATACACACATATACATACTCGGTGACTATACCTGTGCCTTTATTGCCAGCATCCAATATTCACTCCTTGTGTGGTTTACATATAACGTTAAAGTGTTTTAGTCTTTTCTCTCCAGGAACTGAAAACCCAGAGACACACTCTAGTATATGGTAATTATTATGTAGTGTCCCTTGGAGAAGCACCAGTCAGGTGTCTAAATCACTTAGTAGCATGTCAGGCTTAGTCTTAGAGTTAGTGAAAATAAAGTAGCTATTTATTACATTAAGAACAAATATAACAAGGGGTGTCAAACGATTAAAAAATAATTGTGATTAATCACACTATTAAGCAATAATAGAATACCATTTATTTAAATACTTTTGGATGTTTTCTACATTTTCAAATATATTGATTTCAATTACAACACAGAATACAAAGTGTACAGTGCTAACTTTATAGTTATGTTTATTACATATATTTGCACTGTAAAAAACTCCAGAAAGAAATAGCATTTTTCAATTCACTTAAAACAAGTACTGCAGTGCAATCTCTTCATTACAAAAGTTGATCTTACAAATGTAGAAATATGTACAAAAATAACTGCATTACATATGCAGCCTTATAAAGAAAGCACAATTGATACTAGCCATAAAATGTGTGGCTATTTAGTTAAAAGGGTGGAGCTTTTCCTTGTTAGGGGGATTATTTTCACCCAATTTCATTCAGGCAAGCTTGGGCCTGCAAAACCATATGGTTTTTAATAGTGTTGGTCAGCACTAGGGAAGACTTTCTCTGATTTGAAAGAAGTCAGTTAATGATGAACAGAGACTAAATGTTTGAGCAGAAGTCAATAATCAAAGTAACTTCAATAAAGCTGATTTGAGTGCCTTTTAGACTGTACCTGCACACTCTGCAGACTAGGAGAGTAAAGACGCATAATTGACACCAGCACTGGAATAAGAATGCGCGTGTCATTAATGTATCATTGGATCCAGATGAAGACAACTCCTTTGGAAAATTCAAACTGCGTGTTAAGCATACTATATTGAGGGATTGAGAGAGAAAATTTAAGAACTTGAAGCTGTGATTTTACAAAACTCAGTAGAATTGAGTTCTGGCAAAAAACTTAGATGTCAGCATTAGCGTTCTGCAGATAATATACTAAATGTATGAAACTAAAACAATATGTATTTTCAAAGGAACATATTTTCATGGGATATGGTTTATACACTGTTCTCTATAGAGTCTCTCTTTCACTCCTGGTGCAACATTTGTTTGCATAATAATATTTCCATAAAATTAGTCTATTCCCAGGCTCTCTTTCCACACAATATTTTTAGAATAAAAATAAGGGCAGACATATAGAGCAGCACCTAAACTGGCAGCATCACACTGGCAGCAAATCAAAGCATGTTACATAGTTGGAGCAAAGCTAAGCTGAACAGTTTATAGTATTACACATCTTCACCCCAACTCCCATCCTCAAAATGGGAAACACATAGCCTTCAAATTATATCTGCGATGTCATATTAGGAAAATTGTGATGTATACTACTCATTGCTAAATTAACAAAACCCTCCTAGAGTCATTAATTAGCCTTAAGAATTAAAACTGCTAAAAACCACCTAGGTATTACTGTTCCTATCTGATTTATAGAAAGAGTTAAAACTCTTGAGTCCTTCTCAGTGGTCCTTGCCCGTTACAGATATGAGTTACAGCCAAGTGTGATATCATGGATCAGATATTCCCCAGGGGCCTCCACAAAGAGCCTGAAGTGGAAACCTAATGTCTCAAATGTTAAAATAAGCAGGATCGGTTTTTAAATACTTATACAATTAAAATAAATGTTTAATAAAACTGAATCATTCTCCCTACATCAAAATGGAACATTGAAGAGGCACCAATTAATTATTGATTAATAACAGTTCACCTTTATAAAAGTCAGTTATTTATAAGAATGACACAGCTAATTAACACTGAAGCTGCATTTGGACTTCTATTACATCCGAGAGATTATAGGCTTGATTCTACTAATTCTAATGTCAAGATCCAAACCAACAGCAAACTTTCCCTGTTGTAATTACCCTGGGTCTCTTTGTATTTGTGTAATGATGTAAGTTTACTGCATGCTACTGTATCTTAGCTAGGGACCAAGCATAGTAAAGTAAATCAATACAGTGAGGGAAAAGGTTATGAATGACACATTAATATTTATAAACAAAAATGCAGTTACAGGTCAGTTTGGTTTGATGTTCAGAAGAGATCTTTAATTTTCATTGAACCCTATTCTTTAAGAGCCTCACTGCGTAACATTTTCATCTTTATATAAGTGACCTTGATGAAATGAGTAAATTGAGCAATAGTATCACCCTGTGGTCAAACAGAAGCAATATTTTCTCTTATTTCTTTTAAGCTTCTTTTACAGTGTCATGAACTCCCCCCATCATCACCAAACTGAAATCTCTCAAATGCTAAACCTGCAAAGTGATATTACATAACCAGCAAATTAATATATCAGGAAAACCCATTGTGCCAATGTTTTATTATATACAATTTTTGCTCATCTCTAGCAGCTTTTTAAAAACAATCTTTGTATACAGAAAGAATTCTTCTAAACCCTTGACTTCACTAAATGATTTTTTTCTGCAGCAAACCAAAATGTTTGCCCTAAAGTTTATTTAGTTATATATATATATATATGTAGAACCACAGTAGGTTTAAAAGAACACTGTAAACTTTGCTTCATCTGAAGACTAAAAAATAAGTATTTCAATATATTTCTTAAAAAATCACAATAAAAAGTGGAGTTTGGGATGTAATTATAATTAGCAATAATCATTAGAGCACTTTTGCAAAGAGTTGCTACACACATTTGGGTACTGCTTTTCAGTAGTGACACAACTAATCATTTGCATGCAGAAGTACAACAGTGAAAATCTGGATCTTGCTAAACATTGCCTCAAGTGTTGTGAGTTGAAACAACATTGCACATGATCATGAGACCTGAAAAGTAAAACTGAACAGATACTATAACTAGAAATGGAAGTAAAACTCTGAGAGCAATAAAGAAAAGTGAAAAAGAAAAGTTTCAATGTCCAACAAACTGAGCAAAATACAGAAAGGAAATAAATAGCATAAATGCTACAAAGTTTTAAAAATATTTCACTTTATTGTGGTTAACACAAAGATTTTCAAGTAGTTATTTCAAGTTATTCTTATTATTTGTTCATGATAGCGCCTCGGAGCTCCAGTCGTGGACCTGGACCCCATTGTGCTAGAGACTGTACAAACACACAAGAAAATACCATTTCTGTCCCAAAGAGCTTACTCCCTGCTCTGATACGCTGATTTTATGACATTATAACTTTGCTGACCTCTATTACATGTAATAGAGTGGAAAATCAGGCCCATGGTTTTATCTGGACAGTCAGGGTCCTTTAGTAATTATACATGTTATTCTCCAGAAAAGATCCAGGACTTTTTTACATTTCATAAACCATTTTCATTGACTTTCCCATCAGATTAATTAATCAGCAGAATACTGTCTTTTAACTAAAGCAGTTTCAATCAATGCCAGGAGGGCAATGGGCATCCCCAGAGAGGATATAGGGATACTAGAGAGCTATCTAAATAACTCTCTCATATTTTGTTTCCTGATCCCAACAAATATTGCTGCGTAGGGATTTTAACCCCAGTGCTCTCTGTAGTGTCAGC
Organism: Gopherus evgoodei; assembly: GCF_007399415.2. Lineage (NCBI taxonomy): Eukaryota > Metazoa > Chordata > Testudines > Testudinidae > Gopherus > Gopherus evgoodei. Next base: position 26,858,884 of record NC_044329.1, on the reverse strand, counting down.
TGCAGTTATTAGCCTCCAGTCCCAAAGCATTTGGTAATATTAGTGCTGAACAATGTGTGCATTTTAGCAGTAGGTGAATGATCCTTGCTTGTGTGACAACTGAGTTACTCTGCACATTAATGAGAACATGTGTTTTCCAAAGGTGCACCTCTCAGTGTAACTAGGATGAAAGCATAATATAATCTTTGGGAACACTTCACATTTTGGGTTTTTTTTCATGAAGAGTGTGTACGCATGGGTACATATGCATTACATTAACCTAAAATAGTTGTTCAAACTTTATCTCTGCTTAAAATTTTGTATACATTAAATTTGAATTACAGAACATTTTTTGTACAGCGTGAAAGTGGCAGACTCAAGCAAGGACTAGGCAGAGAATGTGAAGGAAGATTTAATTGGAATCCCCTACTCAACATCCTTTCATTTTCTGAGATTATAAAGCATTTTTGTCTTAAGTATAAGGGTACAAGACAGGCTCAAAACAGAGAAAAGAGATGGAAGGAAACTAAGGAAACACATAAGAATTTGGGAATTGCCATTAGCAAGTGCTGTGCTGAGTACTCATTTTGCTCTACAAATTAAATCTGATCCTTACTTACCAACTCAAAAGCTGGAGTTTCAACTGCATGTATTTCAAGAAGGGTCTGTTATTACCACTTTCTAAACTGGATAGTTTATCATATTGACACAAAGCTTGGCATAGGCCCACATAAAAGGGTTAGAGAATGTCTCAATCTGGACTCCATAACTGTACTGAGAGTTCTGATTTTCAATGTTCTATAATTGCACACTGTGTTATAATTGCACAGTGTGTGTGGATGTTTGCTGTTAATTACCAAAGGATATGTACTAGTCAAATCTTCTTACTAGTAAAAATTAGTTTCAGAACAGTCCATCAAGTACATGAGCATCATTCAGGATGCTCTCTGTTACTGAGGTAGAAGTAATCAATTCATTTTTACTTCCAAATTTTGTTATGCATAAGTCAAAAACATGGACATGCCATCAGAACCCATGGAATTAACTTTCCATTGAATAAGGAAGGTCTTTATTGGCCTTAGCAAATCAAGGATTGCCAACTTTGTATTCGCAAAAAACCAAACAAACACCCTTGCCCCCCCTTTTTTTTTAAATATATAATTGGAGATATACCTATCTCCTAGAGCTGGAAGGGACCTTGCAAGGTCATTGAGTCCAGCCCCCTGCCTTCACTAGCAGGACCAAGTACTGATTTTTGCCCTAGATCCCTAAGTGCCTCCCTCAAGGATTGAACTCACAACTCTCGGTTTAGTAGGCCAATGCCCTTCCCTGAGGCCATGTTCCCACACCATCCTTTCTTTGATGCCACGCCTGCTCACTCCATTCCCCCTCCCTCCATCACTTGCTCTTCCCTCACCCTCATTTACTTGCTTATTTTCACTAGGCTGGGGCAGGGTGTTGGGGGTAGGCTCTAGGGTGGGGTTGGGGTTGCAGGAGGGGTCTTGGGCTGAGGGGTTCATAGTGCAGGAGGAAGCTCCGGGCTGGAGTAGGGGTTTGCGATGGGGGGAGCTTTGGAAAGGAGTTTGGGTGCAGGATAGGGCTCAGGGCTGAGGCAGGGGATTGGGGTGAAGACTCCAGGAGGAAGTTTGGTTGGGGAAGAGGGCTCAGGGCCAGAGTGTGGGAGGGGGTTTGGGGTGCAGGTTGTGAGCAAAGATCACCTTAGGTGGCTCCCCGGAAGCAGAGGAATGTCCCTCTGGCTCACAGGTGGAGGTGCAGCCAAGTTCCAATGGGAGCTGCGGAGCAGGCGCTCAGGGTGGGGGCAGTGTGTGGAGCCGCCGTGGCCACCCCTATGCCTAGGAGCCAGAGCGACATGTTGCCACTTCTGGGAGCCTGTCTGTGCCACAAATGGACTTGAAACAGCCTGGCCAGCAGTTTTGACCGGAGCCACCAGGGTCCCTTTTTGAAAACCAGATGCCTGGCAATCCTAAGCAAGTCTCTTACTTAAAACAAAATGCAAAAACACTTTTATTAAATCCAGGGTCCTGTTACTCCACATGGTACAGGAAAAGTTCGTCTGATGAAAATCTGTCCTCTAATCTTTACACTGGCTTCCCAGAAGAACATTGCATCAAATATGAGACCTTAGTCCATACATTTAAAGCCTCAGATACCTAAAAGAGCACCTATGTTTGGGACAAACAGTATGATTGAAAGCTCCACTCTTCGGGCACAATGGTGCGAGGGTAAAGCTAGTTTATGAAGGAGACAGAGCTTTCCTGGTGACCAGGCACATACTGTGGAATCAACTCCCTCAGAATCTAAGAACCATCACCAAGCTCATCACCTTCCATTGTAAGTGAAAGGAGAACTTCTCTGACCTTGCCATTGCTCATATACATGCATAGTGCATTCAAAAATAAAATAAAATAAAATAAAACAAACAACAAAACAAAACACAATTTCCACTCCCAGAGAGACTAAGAAAGAAGGAAGGAAAGAATCACACATGACAGAATCTAGCCACCCTTGGAAGGTGTTAAAATATCAATAGGATGGGTATAAGGGCCTGAAAAAGATTAGAATAGGAGAGATCATGTTTAAATAATTCACTGAGGCAGCTCACAATACACAGAAGATCCTCCTGAGAAGTGCAAGCAGATGCCTGTACACAAAGCCAAAATGTAGTTCATCCAAATCTTACTCAGTAATGATAACTCTGGGTAAACACTTTTTTTATGCTTGGCAGGATTAGATTAAAATCATTAGTTGTTGGTGAATGTCTATTTCACCTGACAATAAATTGATGAAAAAACATCCATCATTAATAGTCAGCAAGCACAGCCTCCCCACCCTTTGCATCTTCTGGGATCCAAAGGAAGCCTCTGTAGCCTGGCTGTCATGGCCCTGCTTATTCACTCACTGACTAGGAGTAAGGAGGCCATCACCAGGAAGGAGATGTTCAGCAGTAGGGTGATATCCTCTAAATCCAGGGGTTCCTCCTCCTCACAGGCCCAGCCATGGGTCTCTGCTCTGTCCCACCAGGATCATAGCCTTTCCTGCACCTTGCACCTGCAGGGGTGTGGTGTCACTGGCCCCATGGCCGTGTAAGAAATCCCCTGCAATATCGCTGTGAAACTAAACATTTAATAAAAATCAATTTTAAAAAAACCAAGAAAAGTATTTAAAATATTGATATTAACTTAATTTACAGAAAACAATAATTCTGCCAAGCATCCCTATTTTCCAGGCCAAAGAGCAAAAGAAACTGCATTTCAATGTCCAGCAGGGAGAGCTAGGCTGCTAGAATAGATACTATGTTGTGGTTTAATGTTACCACAGACCATCAGGAAACACACAAAAGGAGGAATTGTCATAGAGACGGTCCCAGGCAGCATTATGAACATATAAGGGAAAGGTGCAAATATGAAGTTATGCAGCCAGGCCTACAGGAGGCCGTAAAGGAGATAGCGTTGTCAGGTAGCACAGCAGCACACAAGCGAACGCTGCACCACCCCATAGTTAATACTGTTCATACCTACAAAGACCAAAGGGCACAAAATAGAACAACACTCTTGCAACTGGGAAGGGGATATGGAGAGAAAAGTACAGCCACATAGCAGCACCAGGAGACATTTTAACATAAGGTTATCGTGGCAAACCCAAGGACAAAGAAGCAACTTGCTACACATACGGTGCCATGCGCTGCGTGAACTATAGCTGACTGGCTGCGACATAAAGGGCCTGCAGACCCTGCCACAGCTCACAAATCATAGTATAAAGGAAACAGGCAAGGAACAGCATGTAAAGGCTCCCTGGTGTAACACAAAACTCCTCACACAAAGAGAGCACAAGAAATCACAGAGGCAAGTATTGACTGTTTCAAATCTTGCTTCAGACATTCCAGCAGGCCTCTCTGAGCTGATGCTCACTCTTATATGTGAAATGTTAAGCTACCTCTGGCTGCTTTACTTTAAACTCTCCTCCAGACTTCTCTGAACAGATGTTGTTAGGTGGACCCACCACTAAGTACTGCTTCCTCTGGTCATGTCACTTAGAGATGTGGAAAGGGTGCTGCTGATGGGTGAAACCGTCCTTACTTCACCACACACAGGGGCAGCATAACTGTACTGGCTCATTTTGTTTTCAGGTAAAGCTACTTACGCTTTATTCATTCATTTACATGATGCAACACCGTATATATTCAGCAGCCAGGGCTCTGGTTAGGAAACATTTGAGGTTCAGAGTAATAGATCATCAAACAGCCGATGAGCAATCTCTTCTTAAGAAAGGGCATATGTCTTCCATTGGGAAAAGAAGCAATAATAGCACATACCTTACCAATTTCTCTATTTTCTAAAAGACAATTAGCAATATGAACAGAAGGAAATGCATATGTGCAACTATCCGTGCATGACCATTCCATAACTGCAACAAATTTTCCCATTTCATTTCATTACAATTGATCTAGTAACATTAGAGACAGGATGACTGGCAATGTAAAGTTAAGACCTCTCCAATTTGCTGCTTCCTGTGAATTGTAAATAGATTTCTCCACATTCACCACCTTCAGAACCCTTTGCAGCCAGTATGAGGGATTTACCAGGGATTATCAGCCTGGACCAAGAGGGACTATGTACAGCAGAAGAGAGAGATTGAAAAGGCTCCTAGTTTTCCCTGAAATTGTTGTTAAACAGCCAGGTCTATGGCTTTGGCTCACATCTTAATCAGAGGGAGTTGAGCAAATTCATCACAGGATTGGTGTAACTGCTTTCATGCCCCACTGTTGAGTTCCTCTCCACAGGGCCAGCTCCAGGTTTTCTGCTGCCCTAAGCAAAAAAAAAAAAAAAAAAAAAAAAAAAAAGCCGGACTGCAGCTACTTGAAAAGAGCCATCCCCAAAGGGCTGTAATGCCGCCCCTTGAGAAGTGCTGCCCCCAAGCACATGCTTGGAATGCTGGTGCCTAGAGCCAGCCCTGCCTCCACTTCCAGTTCCCTTCTCTTGCCCTGGAGATAAATGAGACAAGTCCAGTAGAACCTTATATAGTGAAAGAGGAGAAGAATCTACTGTTGTCTACACTATTTTTCCCCAGGAAAGGAAGCCCATTCCCACTTCCCTCTTCCAAGGCTGAGAGTTTGTTTGTGGGGAGCAATTCAGAAGGGACTGTGGCTGCTGGAAGGAAGGAATGTACAAGGTTGTATGTGGAGAGCAAATGAATGGGAGGAATGTTATAGCAGGGAGAGGTAGTAAGATTTATTGACAATTTTGCAAGTTGTGTTATATGCATGAAGATGATTGGATAGAGCTAGATTCAAAGCTTCAGTCAATGAGCCCCTCCTAGTCATCAGTCAGGAATATTCCACGGAAAGGACTTCTTTAATTTTGGCAAGAGACGAAAGGAAGAGAAATCTCTGTCACAGTGTCTATTGTAAAATTAAAGGATTGGTACCCCATGCCAGAACATGCAAAGTGTAGCAGTGGGGGAAATGAAACATGGTTCTCATGGAACTATGGCAAAACTACCCTTTGGCTCCCTGAGCAGCACAGATCTGATTTACAAATAGTAGCTAAGAAATTCTCTGCAGAGGTGATTACCATGCAAAACATTTAATGTTAAATCCACTATTCTAAGCTTGTTCTTTTCTTTACCTACAGGCAACACAGTGGACTAGAAAGCTTGGCAAGAATCTATTTCTTTTGAACTGCTTAGTTCACTTAGGCCACGTCCAGACTACCCGCCGTATCGGCGGGTTAAAATCGATTGCTCGGGGATCGATATATCGCGTCTAATCTAGACGCGATATATCGATTCCCGAGCGCCCTTATATCGATTCCAGAACTCCATCAACCCCAACGGAGTTCCGGAATCGACACGGAGAGCCGTGAACATCGATCCCGCGCGGTGTGGACGGGTGAGGAATTCGATCTTAGATATTCGACTTCAGCTACGTTATTCACGTAGCTGAAGTTGCATATCTAAGATCGATTTCCTCCCCCTAGTGTGGACCAGCCCTTAAAACAGATAATTACTTTGTATATCTGCATCCCTAACTCCCTGGGCAGTGTATTTTTAGTGCTCTAGATGCAGGTTCAACAGTCAAAGATGACCTTAAAAATAAACTTGGTTTTATTCTTGGTCATCCAATAACTATTTATTTATAACTATCATAAAAAATACCCTTAGCACGCATTTTAAATGGGTGATGCCCTGGCACCATTAAAGTTAAGTTTAAAGCATTTTAGTTTTGATTACTTGGCTCTATGGATTACTACAAGTTGCAATTATACAATATTCTTTCAACCCCATCCCAAAGAGAAAGCAGGGAATACACATCATCTTAAAACATCCTCACTCCAGGGGAAGGGCTGTCTCAGGGCGCTGCTAAAAGCATACAGGGCTTTTCCCTTTCATATCATTCTTTGGATCAGGCTTGAGTGTCAGCAGTGTTTTATGTTTTTTTGTGAATCAGCTCGATGGGCTTAATCCAATTCCCAGTAGAAAAGTGTCAACATCAGGGGGAACATAGTTTCTGATTGATGCCTTTGTTTAAACAACAAAGTCTGCTTGTCCGTAAGAGAGAACTACCTGCTCCCCCTGAGGTCTAGTTTACACTTAAAAGTTTAGCCAGCATAGTTGTTAGAAGTATTGGGGGGTGGGAGGAAAGGAGGAGGAAATCACACATGTAACCAACAAAATTACACTAGCAAAAAGCCTTAGTGCAGTTATATTTATGAAAAAGATCTTTTGCTGATACAGTCTATTTTGTTCAGTGAACTGGTGGTATACGCTATATATTGGCAAAATAACTCTTTTGCAAGTATAAGCTGCATCTCCAGCAAATATTTTCTAATGTAGACAAGGCCTACAGGTCTAAGGACTCAATTCTGTACCTGTTACTCACATCAAGTAGTGGAGCTACTCACATAGAATTGGGCCTAAATCTCGACCAACGCACAAAAGCATTGCAAAGAATCTTGCACTGCTGCTACTTGTGCTGTACCTGTTGTGTGGATGCCTAGAGAACGTCTCAATTTCCACTGTCACTACTCTGACATTCTGTGTAAACTTCACATTTAGATTTTCAAAAATCCCCAACTCCTTTCACTCTGACTTCTTTGGGAACAGAAACTGTCATTTAATATGTCTATGCACTGCACCTAGCACAATGGGACCTAACCTAGGACTCTAGCCATCACCCTGACACAATTGCTGCACATAGACATATCCAATTTAGCATTGATCTAGCTAGGTCAAAGGAAGCTTGGACAACCACCATAGCACAGGAATCAATTGCTAAAATATATACCTAGGATTTTATACAGATGGGGGTAACCAATGTTTCTGTCTGCGCTGCTGCAGCATTGCTGCTACTGTTACTCAAGCTATCTTTGGTCTAGCTCAGGGGCTGGCAACTTTTGGCATGTGGCTCGCCAGGTTAAGCACCCTGGCAGGCCGGGCCGGTTTGTTTACCTGCTGCATCCGCAGGTTCGGCCGATCATGGCTCCTACTGGCTGTGGTTTGCCACTCCAGGCCAATAGGAGCAGCAGGAAGTGGCAGGAGCCAAGAGATGTGCTGGCCACCGCTTCCCGCTGCCCCCATTGGCCTGGGACAATGAACCGTGGCCAGTGGGAGCCGCGATCGGCTGAACCTGCGGGTGCGGCTGGTAAACAAACCAGCCTGGCCCGACAGGGTGCTGACCCTGGCGAGCTGCGTGCCAAAGCTTGCCGAGCTCTGATCTAGCTACATCAAAGCTAGCTCAGGTATGTCAACAGGTGCTGCAATCACACCTCCTGACTTCAGTGTTGACACATCCTGTGGTGGGGGGGAACATGGGTCATGCCAGTTCTACACCACTTGAACAGTCCATTACACAAGAGCAATCTTCAGCTGGCTGCAGATTTAATGGGCCCAGGATCCAGCTCTAAATGTGTGTGCTGACCTTATAATAAGTTTTTTAATGAGTTTTCATATCAACCCTCAGTCAGTGTTTTGCTCTCCAAAATTTACAGCACATACTTGCAGCATGTTTCCTTGCAGCCTACTTTTCACTAGTCTCTGAAGTAGACAAGAGCAAAAGCTGGGCTTTGTTGTTTGCACAGACAAAGCAAGAAGGAGGAGTTTTCTCTCTTTACATTCAGCACACTGCCAGCACATACACACTCACAAGTTGAGCTGTAATGTAACTATTATTCATAGTAATTGCATTGTTTTATCATGACTTAACAAGTTGCAGTTAGAAATATAAACAGCAGGTCATGACTCTTCTGTGTAGCCAATTTTGTACTGATGTTTCAGATATGAGTCTAAGCTGAGCTTCAGTGTAAAATGAAGTTCCTCTCCGATACCATCTGTGATCATATCTGCAGGTGTTAATTGCTCTTTTGATAATACCAAAACTAATCCTATTAAGGTTAACAGTGGAAATGTAGGCTACTGCAACTTATTACTAAGGTCCCAAAGTATAAAGAGATATCTTGTCCCCATTTGCCCCTCCAAATAAGATGGTTTAACATCAGAGCAGCAGCCAATTCCCTAAAGACATTATTAACTCAGGCCTGCAGTGTTAAATAAGTCAGATACCAGATCAGACAGACAGCATTAGAATAGACAAATTAATTGGGAAAGGATGCATTGTACAATATCCAATGCAGCTTAACTACTTTTTCTTTTTATATATATATATATTTAGAAGAGCCAGGCTTCCAGGGTGACCAGATAGCAAGTGTGAAAAATCATAACGAGGGTGGGAGGGTAATAGGCTTCTATATAAGAAAAAGCCTCAAATTTTGGGACTGTCCCTATAAAATCAGGACATCTGGTCACCCGAAAGGCTTCTCTTCAAACCCTAATGATAGAATTGTTTTCCTCTCAATGTAGCAGCAGAAAGCTAAGACAAATATTTCTTGTTGGTGCCAATGTAGAGTTCAGTGTAAAAGTGGGTGAGCTAGCTGTAACACAATTTGCCTAATTCATTTTGCCATTTTTTCTGTTCTAGGCTGTTCTCAGAGAACTTGTGATTTTTACTAACATATATGTTATTTGCAATCAAACATTTCTGCCAATGTATTTCAGCCTGTGGGTTGTTTGTGACCTAGTTGCTTTCACTATATCTGCCATTATTTATTTGTGTCATCTTTTAGTTATCCAAGGCACACGTTATTGTTTGTGCTGCCTGATTGGATAATTGAAAATATCTACGGAGGGTGAAGTTTCCCAGCACACACAGAGCATATTTTTGCATTCATAAAAAAACCTAACACAATACTCCACAGACACACAAACACGGTTTGTATCTATCTATCATTGGTACTTAATCTGGCCTCCGTTATTGCATTATCTGAGCCCCTCAGCCTTTAATGTAGTTATCATCATAACACCCTGTGAGGTATAACTATTATCCTCCCTATTTTACAGTTGGGAAACTGAAGCACAGAGCCTAAACAACTTGTCCAAAGTCTCACAAAAAGCATGGAGTTGGGAAATGACACTAGGACTCCACACGTCCCAAGAAGTGTCCTAACCATTGTATAATCCTGCCTCTGTCCTAGCTGAATTCACCTCAATAGGGGCTACGTGGAATTTAATTGGGACATAATGTTTGCACAGGCTCTTTGCACAGGGTTCCTTCACATGTCTGCATGAATGTTTGTGGAAAAGGGAGTGCGAACACCCTCCCCCCCCAAACAAAACAGGAGTACAAAGACGGCCAAATCAAAAAATAGTTTGAATTATTTTTCTCCCAGTTCACCTAGCTTCTGTATTATAGACTCATAGACTTTAAGGTCAGAAGGGATCATTATGATCATCTAGTTTGACCTCCTGCACAGTGCAGGCCACAGAATCTCACCCATCCACTTCTATAACAAACCCCTAACCTATGTCTGAGTTATGGAAGTCCTCAAATTGTGGTTTGAAGACCTCAAGCTGCAGAGAATCCTCCAGCAAGTGACCCATGCCCCATGCTGCAGAGGAAGGCGAAAAACCTCCAGGGCCTCTGCCTATCTGCCCTGAAGGAAATTCCTTCCCGACCCCAAATATGGCAATCAGTTAAACCCTGAGCATGTTGGTAAGATTCACCAGCCAGCACCCAAGAAAGAATTCTCTGTAGTAACTCAGATACCAGCCCATCTAATATCCCACCACAGACCACTGGGCATACTTACCTGCTGATAATCAAAGATCAATTGCCAAATTAATTGCCAAAATTAGGCTATCCCATCATACCATCCCCTCCATAAACTTATCAAGTTTAGTCTTAAAGCCAGATATGTCTTTTGCCCCCATATTCATGGATCCCAAGATACTTTACAAACTGCAGTTAAGCCTCACACAGCATAATCTCATATTAGACTCATTTAACTGACGGGTAAAAAAAGAGACAGTGAGTTTGTGATTCAAAGTCACACAGCAAGTCAGAAGCAAAGCTAGAAATAAGTGCCAACAGTCCTGACTTCTGAGCCCTTTTTGTAGCCCTTAGATTATACTGCCTCCAGCCACATCCTTTAAGTACTTACAGCAGGAGACAGATCATAGGCTTCACTTTCACAAGCACACGCACAGACTCGGTGGACTTGTGCTGTATTACATACATTCCAATGTGTGGCTGGAAAACAGTTCTGTCCACACTTTAGTTGGAGCGACACAAAAGTTAGTGAGCTTTGAAAATCAAAGTTTATTTTATTTTTTAGTGGAGGACAATAGCATCACTTCATTAGATTTAATCTTAGCACTTGTATTTTTGAACACTTAGTTTGCAGCAAGGTGGATGTCTGCTGAACATTAACTGTCCATGTGGACTCTGCTACTATGCATTAAAAGCTCCCGAGTGCACTTTGGCCAACCCTGCTGTGTCATGGGAGTAGGTCTCTGGCTTTTTGCATGAGATAACTCAAAATCATGGGGGGACTTCCTCAAAATCAAAGCAGACATGTCTCTCACTTATGCTTGTTCAAATCAGTCAGGACACAGGACTACCATTGGGGACAAAACTTAGCCCCTTGAGTTCAAATTTTTAAAGACATACATACATGAAAACTAGGGCTGTCGATTAATCACAGTTAACTCACGCAGTTAATTCACGCAATTAACTCAAAAAATTAATCATGATTGAAAAAAACAATCGAGATTAATCAGAGTTTTAAACACACTGTTAAACAATAGAATACCAATTGAAATTAAATATTTTTGGATGTTTTTCTACATTTTCAAATATATTGATTTCAAGGAACACAGAATACAAAGTATACAGTGCTCACTTTATATTATTTTTATTACAAATATTTGCACTGTAAAAGTGATAACAGTATTTTTCAGTTCACCTCATACAAGTACTGTAGTGTGATATCTTTATCGCAAAAGTGCAACTTAGAATTGTAGATTTTTGTTACATACATACAAAAAAAAACAATGCAAAACGTCACTGCCTAGAAATCGACTCAGTCCTACTTCTTGTTCAGACAGTCGCTAAGAAAAACAAGTTTGTTTACATTTATGGGAGATAATGCTGCCCTCTTCTTATTTACAATATCACCTGAAAGTGAGAACAGGTGTACGACTGACACTTTTGTAGTCAACATTACAAGGTATTTACATGCCACATATGCAAAACATTTGTATGCCCCTTCATGCTTCAGCCACCATTGCAGAGGGCACATTTCCATGCTGATGATGCTCATTAAAAAAAATAATATGTTAATTAAATTTGTGACTAAACTCTTTGGGGGAAAATTGTATTTCTCCTGCTCTGCTTTACCTGCTTTCTGCCATATATTTCATGTTATAGCAGTCTCAGATGATAATTCAGCACATGTTGTTTGTTTTAAGACTACTTTCACTGCAGATTTGACAAAATGCAAAGAAGGTACCAATGTGAGATTTCTAAAGATAGCTACAGCATCAAGGTTTAAAAATGTGAAGTGCCTTTCAAAATCTGAGAGGCACGAAGTATGGACCGTGCTTTCAGAAGTCTTAAAGCACAACACTCTGATGCAGAAACTTCAGAACCAGAACCACCATAAAGAAAAATCAGCCTTCTGCTGGTGGCATCTGACTCAGATGATGAAAATGGACTTGCATCAGTCTGCATTGCTTTGGATCATTATCTAGCAGAACCCCATCATCAGCATGGCCACATGTCCCCTGGAATAGTGGTTAAAGCATGAAGGGACATATGAATCTTTAGTGCATCTGGCATGTAAATATCTTGCGACAACGACTATAATTGTGCCATACAAATGCCCATTCTTCTTTATGTTATCTGAAAGTGTGAAGGGGGCAGCATTTTCTTCTGCAGATGCAAACGAACTTGTTTGTCTGAGCAACTGGCTGTACAAGAAGTAGGACTCAGTGGACTTTCTGGGCTCTGAAGTTTGATATTGTTTTATTTTTGAATGCAGGGTTTTTTTGTACATAATTCTATATTTGTAAGTTCAAATTTCGTGATACAAGTACTGTAGCACAATCTCTTTATTAGCATTTTTCAATTCACCTATTTCTTTTGTTTTTTACAATGCAAATATGTGATATGAAAAATAAATATAAAGTGAGCACTGTACACTTTGTATTCTGTGTTAAAATTGGAAATAGAAATATTTAAAATTGCAGAAAACATCCAAAAATATTTAAATAAATGGTTTTCTACTATTAACAGTGCGATTAATCATGATTAATTTTTTTAATCGCTTGACATCCCTAATGAAAACATGTTTCTATCAAAAGTGGGGAAAAAAAGTAAATATCAAAATGTAATTGTGTTTGTCCCATCTGCCCTAAATATTCTTGGACTCAGACTTGCAAGGTTGTAGGCATTTGATTGCCTTCCTAACACGAGCATGAAGATAACAGATGTCAAACAGGATTCTGGAGTGGCTGAAGAGCACTCGGCACTGGCACAGAATATTTAGGAGGAATATCTAAACCAGGAACTTTGAGGTTTATAAACAAACTAGATCACTGGATTTGTTACTCATGGAACTTTGGATCTGAATAGAGATTTCTCATCTAATCTTAGGCCCAACTCTATTAGCAACAGCTGAATATTTTTGTTTTGTTTTTTTTTAGGCTTGACAAGGAGTTACTCTGATGGGAGTGTAATGGTCATGTTACATGCATTTGTATCTACGTTTTGGACCCCACCACACACTGTTACTAGCCCCCATGCACCAGTTAGCTGTCACTCATTTGGAGTGAGAGAAGAATTGTCTGGGATTAATTTTCAGGAAGTTGTTAACGTATCTCACTCTTATGAACCGTTTTGCAATAAGCTTCAATGAGACATTTAAAATCTCACTTCTAATCTTTTGAAATTTCACTCATGTAAATTGTCACAGCTAGAAAGCCCTGTGCACATTCCCATTTGCAACCATTTTTAAACTAAATTCCAAGGAGGAAATACTATCACAATGCACCTATATATAATCTACTGGGAACTGAATAATAATAATAATGATACTTAGCACTGATATGACACTTTGCCTCTTCAAAGCACTGCACAACCATTAACTGAAGAATCATCTGACAACAATGGTTGTTATCTCCTGCCATCAGTTACATACTAAACATGCCTCTTCATTCAGCCTTGCTGGGGACCTTGTTCCAATGAGTATACCGCTTAGTGCATCCAGTGCTGAGTTCTTTACTTTAAAAAGTTGATCTGGTAAATTTCCCAGATGAAAGTGCACATTCCTCACTGGAGGGAAAAATGGGAGGCACAGTGAGAAAGATTAGAGGTGACAGGAAATTATGTGGCATGATGCCCAAATAAACTGGCTGCTGATAGTCATCCTGCAAGTACCAATCAGGTAGCTGTATTCCATCTGCATACATTGGCTTGGCAGAATTCGATTTAAACATTAGTGTCTGTAAACATCAATTTCAGGCAAACAGAAATCAGTGGGAAAAAAAATATCCATCGGTAAAAGTTGTCAAGTGCAGCCTTCCCCGTAACTAGATCACACATACGTCCAGTGTTGCTGTGAGAAGGCAGTCCTGGAAAGGAGCTGTTCAGCAACAGAGGAGTCTCCCCTGCAGCCAGGGGCTCATCCTCATTCAAGTGGCCCTGGACAAGGGTCTCTGCTCTGTCCTGCAGCCTTCCCCAAACCTTGCACCTGCAGGCTGTGGTGTCACCAGCCCGCAGTGAGCCCTCTCCAGTTCATTGTCACAGCCCAGCTCGCTAATTCTCCAGCAGGGAGCATGGGGGCTGTCCCAGGGCAAGAGTTGTTCAGCACAGGTGGTGGTCCTTCTTCTCCTACCAGCCCAGATTGAAGGTCTCTGCTCCACCGGGCCAGAACCGCACCTTGCACCCAGGTATCTCAGGCCCCTCAGCTGCACAGGCAGTCGCTCTGTCAGTGCTGCCCTACCCCAGTAATAACCTCCTTAATCTCCTGAAACTGGGAAATTAAATTAAAATAGTTACAAATAGGGAAAACAATGGTTAAAAATAAAGTTATTTTTAAAAATCAAAATTACAAATAAAAATTGAATTCTGCAAAGTCTAGGTATACAGCTGTATTTGTACCAATAGCTACTGGTTTACGGGCAGCATATGATAGATTTTTAATTTCCAGCGTATGAGAGGATAGACTAGTTAGAGAGAAGATGCTCAATTTATACATAGACAGCAACTTTTTATTTCTTCTTAATACCTGGGAATTTTCTCCCTTTCCCCCCTCTGCTTTTTTGTATGCATCTGTGACAGTGCTGAGTACCACTCTGGAGTTCCTTACCTCTAAAAGACGCTGTTACTGGCCACTGTAAAAGCATGGTACTGATCTAAGTGGGCCTAAATGATCTAAGTAGGTGTTCACATACTACGAACCCTGGACCATATTTTATAAATCATTCTTAGATGTCTGATCTCTGACCTGCACTTTTGGGTTAATCTACCTGGCAAACAAATTACCTGGTTACAAATAGATATTGTGGAGCTCTTCACTGGCAGCAGTCGTTTCATTTCCAGTCATAAACTGTTTAAAATCCTCAGTCAGTAACAGACTGGAATCTTGGAAAGGTAAAAGCAGGTTTGCATCTCAAACATGAAATATTGGAAAACCAGTTTCCCCTTCACTTAGCTGCCAAGATCACGGTTTAGGAATCTGTTCCCCCTGCCAGACATCACAAACACCTAAAACTGAGCCTTGTCCTGGACTTTCCTGCTCTTCTGCAGGAGTTTTTAATGTCATTTGACCCTGAAGTGTCAATCATGTAATCCTAAATTCCTATTCATTATCTGTCTATTTATACTATGACTCTTCAGAGCAGGGACTGTTTCTCACTATGTGTTTGTACAGTGCTCACAATGGGACCTTGATCTCAATTGCAGATTTTAGGCATCAAGATAATGCAAACAAGAATAACATATCGCTGAACATTTAGAGGACACTCTTATGCAAGTATGTGGTTTTTGACTTTCTGTTTTGAGTTTTTTGTATAATAGCACTTATTGCTGCTGACAAACAAGATTCACAATACCTGTGGTGCTACTATTTGAAGTTCCACCTTCTCAGCCGTGTGCATTTCCCAGTGGTATTTTATTCATTTGCATTTGTGATTAAGCTATTGTTTAGACCAGCGTTTCCCAAACTTGGGACGGCGCTTGTGTAGGGAAAGCCCCTGGCGGGTCGGGCTGGTTTGTTTATCTGCCGCATCAGCAGGTTCTGCCAATCGCAGCTCCCACTGGCTGTGGTTCACTGCTCCAGGCCAACGGGAGCTGCTGGAAGCGGCGGTCAGTACGTCCCTCAGCCCGCGCTGCTTCCAGCAGCTCCCATTGGCCTGGAGCAGCGAACCATGGCGAGTGGGAGCCACGATTGGCCAGACCTGCAGATGCAGCAGGTAAACAAACCGGCCTGGCTTTCCAGGGGCTTTCCCTGTACAAGCGACATCCCAAGTTTGGAAAACACTGGTTTAGACTATAAGCTCTTTGGAGCAGGGACTATCTTTTTTTTCTGTATTTGTACAGTGCCTACCACAATGGAGACCTTGTCAGTGACTGCAGTTCCTAAGTGCTATCTCCGTACAAATAAGATGCAACTGCCATTTCACACCCACAAATGTTGTTTGTTAAGCAGATAAGTAACTGAAAGATGACCCCACACTGTCACAGTAAAACAAAAAAGTGAATAAGCCCCATAGCTTGTGTAAGGGATAAGCCTTTTGCTCAGAGTGGTGTATTTCTGCTGCCTAAGGTTATGGGCAAGTGTATTACGTTGGCTCCCTCCCAAGCAATCCCTCATAGCCAATGCTTGCTCTGCTGCACTCTGTCTCAGTTTTCTCCCTCTTCACCAGGCACCAAAGATCTACCTCATTCTCCCCTTGTATCAGGGGCCAGTCCAAGTGCCCACATTTCCCAGCGCATGGGACAAGCATGGTTTCTCCTCATTCTAACGAGTCTTCATTGAAGTAGGCTTATTTGTCCAAACATAAGCACCCAAAACAAAAACAGTTCCTCAGTTCACCCTCACAGCCTTCCCTCCCAGGAGTATCTGGTAATCTTGCTTCCCGCAGCTTCCCAGTTCCAGCCAGCTTCCCTTGTCAGAGCCAGTTCTTTCAGCCTGCTCTATTTCCCTTCTGAAACACCCGTTTCAGGGCTATCTCCCTGAGCACCTGGTCCCTTGGTTCAGAGATTCACCACCAGAGTCAGCTTCACACCTTTTCTTAGGCTCAGCCTGCCCCAATCACTCCTCCTCTTCCTGCCCTCTGACAGGCCTTTGTAGCCCAAGGGGTAGCCCTGCCCCATTGAATTGGCTCAATTGAGTCCACCTGCTCTGACACCAGAAAAGTGGGCTCATCTACTCACAGGGACCAGCTGAGTTCCAGGAAGCCCCAGAAAGCAAAACAAACAAACAAACACACACTCACAGTGATTGGACATGGGTGAACTACAGGAGATTCCAGGGTTCTGAGCACTACGTGGAACATCTTCCTCCATCTAGAAGGATTGTACAAAGGGCCACAGAAACTAATGCAGCTGTTGGGCTGGAGTGGTCTCTATAAAGTGGTTCTGCCACAGTTCTTGGACCTAACCCCCCAGCCTTGTAGGTGTGGTGCTGGGCAAAGGATTTTCCCCCTTGTGCATACATTTAATGTGCTTAATGGCAATTCTACAGTATGCTGATCATTATGAACTTTCTCTCTCACCATAAGGTCTCAAAGGTAACATGTAAACTGATGTAGCAATTGACATAGTACAGTTGTGATCAATTCTATGTACAGGGTTATGGTTATTGTGGGCACTTTATGGGGCACAATAGGATATGTTTCAGTAAAATAAAATGACTTTAGTGTAAGGTACTGTAAGCAGACAGCAACTTGCAGCTGACACAGACTTCACACAGTTCTTGCTGGTCTGACCAAGACAACACTCCTTTTCCCATCCCCTGGTGAAACGTCTCTCTATAGAGCACAAGTCTCCCATTTTAATATCAGCTGAAGCAGCAGGCAAGATCTGTGGTTAAAATAGATTAAAACAGGAAGGCAAGCTCTCACCACAACTGCCAGGAAGTAAGGAGAACCGTTGAGGAGGGCTGTTCCCTCAAGCCAGAGACAGAAGGTGGAATTCCACTCTGCTTTGTGCAGGAAGAAAGGGAGCTGTGGTGTTCTCCATTCCCCCTTACTTTAATCCCTGTGCAGAGTATACAGACCTTGGTAACTCTTTAAATCTTCAGACGGGTTTAGTCACTAGTTGCCAGATGCAGTACTGTATTAGCTCACACCAACTATAAGTTGCCCCATGTAGCAGTTTCAGGTCATTAACAGAGATGGTCATCTATGCATCCTTTGTGCCATTATATATTGCAAGTGAAGCTCTCTCCTGTTCTCTGCATCATGGTTTCTATAATCAGTCTCCAGACTACTAGCGGCTTTCCTACTGTGCATAAAATTAAGCAGTAGTTTTGCTGCCTCACAGAAGTAAGGTTATCAGCACTGGAAGTACATTTTATTCATTTTATTTTTGAGATGGGGGAGGGAGGGAGCTTCACATTTCTCTCTCTCTCTCTGCTGCAATTAATTTACTGAGCATTAAGCAGAAATTAGCACTATGTGAAACCAGTGCTGTAACAGAAATAGGAAAAGCAGAAGGTGTGATTGCCTTTTCAATAGGTGAGATTTAAAAAACAAACAATTTATTTTGGATTAATACAATCAAAATAAACTTTGAAAGCTGATCTCTCACTTTTTTTTCTCTCCCTTCCAATCTTTCAGCCTGTAATTGCTTTCTGCTGCTTTTGGTAACTCCTTTGGGGCTGTAGGACCACAAAGTAAGCCAGGATTCACATTTCTATTAGGTCATAAACACCTGACTATATGACAATTAACCCCAGTGGCCAACTTGCTCAGGAACAGTCACAAAACACGTTTATAATGCATGACCAGCTCTGTCTGAATGCATTTCAAACATGGTTTATGCCCTGTGGCAGTTTTACAACTGCTCATAGGAAAGCCTGCTTCCTCCATAAATACTTAAGTCTCACAGAAGACAATTTTTCTCAAGGTATTTGCCCTATTAATAAAGTTGTAAATGGTAGGGAATGTTGGGGTACCATTAAAAACATCTAAATGTCAACAGCCTAAAATTGAAACACTCCTCAAAATGCACTCACAGGAACATTTCTAATGAAGTATATTTATAATCATTCACAAACAAAACTGGACTTTGAATGAAAAACCCATGTTTAAAGAAGATAAGAAATGTTGACATTAAAGAATCAGTGTGCTTTCCATAACTCCCTCACACCTTTCTAATATATTAAGGGTAGCACAGAATAACACATACTGACTTGTAACATTGAAATATAAAATGAAGAATCACTAACAGTGAGATTAAGAGCTTTGATGACTATATTTTAATGGACTTAATTATGGATAGTGAATGAGTACAGATGAGGTAACTTAGGCCAAGCCCTTGCTAACAGAGGAGTGGTTTTCCCAATTCTTCTTTTAAATAGAACTGGTAATCTTCTTAAAATTATGCTACTGACAGAACAAAGGTAACATTGTGTTGAAAGATGCAAATGGAAGATACACAGACATGAAATGCTAAGTAACCCTCCTCCCCTTTCCCTGGGAAGACCTAGGGCAGGGTGACATAAAATGACATGACCCAGAAATTGCAAAACCAGCAGGAAAAACACAGAAAATGGGTAATGGAAACTTGCACATGCTTAATATATGGGTTGCCTAAAATCAAAAGGGTTGATGTGCTAAAAAGATTTGATAAAGATTAAATAATCTGTAATGTAGAAATATACAAAACAGCTAAGTGAACATGGGCCCAAATTGGAGAAATGCCAGAACAGAAACTGAAGAACAGGACTGAAGGACTAGTCAAAGGGATCAGAGAAGGTGACGACTATCATGGAAGGTGGACGAACTTCTCTGTGCCCCAGAATGTGGTAATTTGGGCCCAGTTACCAATTTTGTCCAGTCTGTTATTATTTGCCCTGTAAATGACAATAATTCTGTCTGAAATTGTATACATAAAGGCAAAATTTGATTAAACCTAAACTGGGTGGATGTGTGACTCAGTTTCCCAACATTTACTCCCCAACAGGCTGCAGCTACTGTATCAAACAAACTAAATGCATGTTGTCAAGTATCAGAGGGGTAGCCATGTTAGTCTGGATCTGTAAAAATAGCAAAGAATCCTGTGGCACCTTATAGACTAACAGACTTTTGGAGCATGAGCTTTCGTGGGTGAATACCCACTTCATCAGATGCATGTAGTGGAAATTTCCAGGGGCAGGTATATATATGCAGACAAGCTAGAGATAATGAGGTAGTTCAATTAGGGAGGATGAGGCCCTGTTCTAGCAGCTGAGGTGTGAAAACTAAAGGAGGAGAAACTGGTTTTGTAACTGGCAAGCCATTCACAGTCTTTCTTTAATCCTGAGCTGATGGTGTCAAAATTGCAGATGAATTGAAGCTCAGCAGTTTCTCTTTGAAGTCTGGTCCTGAAGTTTTTTTGCTGCAGGATGGCCACCTTAAGCTGTGCTATAGTGTGGCCAGGGAGGTTGAAGTGTTCTCCTACAGGTTTTTGTATATTGCCATTCCTAACATCTGATTTGTATCCATTTATTCTTTTCCGTAGCGACTGTCCAGTTTGGCTGATGTACATAGCAGAGGGGCATTGCTGGCATATGATGGCGTATATTACATTGGTGGACGTGCAGGTGAATGAACCGGTGATGGTGTGGCTATTGTTTGCTTAGTTTATCAATGAATATTTTTGCTCTTAAAGACACTCCTTTAAAATTGCCAGGATACAAAGAATGACCTTGTCAATTGTTCTGTACAGAAGGACTGAATGTTCAGGATTGCAGACAGGATTTGCCCTCCCTTCCCGTATGCAAATACACTGATCCTCCTGAAACAAATGAACTAAGTCATATTTATATAGTTATTCA